>NC_087375.1:11257908-12000408 GCF_031761385.1 Necator americanus
AATATGGCTCGGGTAGGGAAGGAGCGTGTAGTGCTGCGGGTGCGTCGCGGTCTTTCGGACAAACATGATTGGCGTCAAAAACAAACACAAATATCTATTCATCCCTATTTTTCTTTTCATTATTTATTTATTTATTGTTTTTATTTTTGTTTGTTTTATTTTTTGCTATTCAATATTTCTCAAAAACCACCAAAAACTCATTTGACCTATCTTCGTCAAAACTATTAAAATTTTCTTCACAATTCAAATATTCAAATTACCTTTTTTTTGATACCTTCACGTTCAGATGTTAAAAAATCTCTAATTATTGAAGATGGAGGAAGTAATTATAGGAAACAGACCTTCAACAATAACTCTCACTTTCAAAAAGTAACAAAAACACGAATATTCAGCTTTTGCAAGCAACAAGTTTATTAAAACAGTTTTCTGCATTAAAAAAACGTATCATCACACCATTTTTTGCAAACAGCGAAAAAAGAAGCTCACCAGTTACTTGAGTTCTAGCATATGGACGAGTTTTCCTCTATCGCTCTAGCATCGAAACTCTCGAGAAAAAGTTTCACATTTTAAGAAGTTTTTCTTTTCTCGTCAGAACTTTATCTGAGAGGATTTTAATGTTTCTGATAATTGTTTGTAATTGGATCAGAGAAATTTGAGGACCTGTTCTCGCCATATCTCAGGGCCGTCTGGCGAGGCTCTAAGGAGTACCTACGACATTATATAGTGCAAGAAGGTGAGATAAGAACAATCTTCAAAGAGGACGCGAAACATGGAAGGCAAGGTTATTATCCGGCATCGCTGCAGGTGAATCAAACATTTGGATCAATCAATCGATAACCGTTACTGGCCATAGACAATTACAAGTAGATATTCTAGATATACCGCCTGGAAAACGAAACAACAGCTTTGATCATATGGGAAAAAGGATATGGCGTGAGGTTGGGAAAATGGTACCAACATTTTCTTCCATCCATATTAAGATGATCGTTGAGGTACCGTATCCAAAGCGGATCAAATCTAACGCAGATGGAGGAAGAGATGCGAGGAACGAGGATGCGACCTTCTCAAATCTCAACTTTACCTGGGTATCCGTTCTTTTTCAACACTTTCATTGACATTTCTGCAGTAGCGCATTAATTCTTTTTTTTCTTTTTGGGAAGTCAACGCGACACTCATCGAAGCACTATGTGATCTGGCGTTCGGACGAGTTCTCGTGGGCGGAGCGTGACATACCCCGAACAACGCTTTTCGATCCAAAGCCTACGAACGCAACAGAGCTCGATCTTGTCATTGAACAAGAGGTTTATAGCGATACCTCGGATTAGCTACCCTGATTATCATGCTTTAGATGCGGTCCTTTAACATTCCATCTATTTCGCTGTGTATTTATCGACAAGGAAAACGGGTGTTATCTGTTTCCTATGGATATTCTGATTTAAGAACCGACACGAAGGTGAATTTTGACTCTATTTTCAAACGATTGCATGAAGAGCTTCCTAACCTGGGCAGTATACAGGCGAATCCGATAAACAGCTACCGTATAGCATCGATCAGCAAAACGATCACCGCAATGGGGATCGCTGAACTCATTAATCGGCGAGTTCTAAGCTTGGATGCTCGAGTGTTTGGTTTAAAAGGTGCGTGAGAGTCTACGATCTTAGAATTAATTTATCGCTTTTGTCCTTCTTGCATATTATCGTGAATGTAACCAATACCGTTTATACATAGCTTCATACATAATTTCACCTCCACTAAGCACATCACCTTTTCAAGGAGACGGCGTTTTTTTTTCTCATTCGCTACTTCCTGGTTTTTCCTTTCTCCATTCAAAACGGAAGTTTTCCACTTAAGATCTTTTGAGTTTTTATTGTCTATTATGATATTATATTACATTTTATTACACTATATTATCATTTATTGTTTTCTATTTTCCAACGCTCAATCAAGTCTCAGCAATAAAAATTTAATGTAGCCATTATATGTGTGTAAATATTTTTCGAGGTGTCCTGCCTTCGCTTGACGTCAGCCAAGCACATCCATGGTTGCGATTCATAACCATACGTCACCTACTAGAGCATTCATCAGGGGGATGGAGCAATATGGAGAAGATTGAATTTAATCGAACACCTCAAACGTAAGCTCTTTAATGTTAGCTCAAGACGGAATGTAGTCCTTTTTTGCATTAAAATCCACGAATGTATGATACTAATACTGATAAACTGATAAATAATGTATGATACTGTCGTAAAAAAAATATCCACAAATGTCGATACTGTCATGTCATAGAAGAATAACATTCTCTTTATTATCTTCCCTTTTCACTTGCTTCGGAAGAAAAAAAAACCTAGCTCTGTTTTGCTGTTTGTCAGGGTTCTATCCATCATTGGTGCTTTTATAAAGCGTCATACCTCCCTTCAAGGCATCACCCCACGAATCTGAGGTGGTACGGATTTCAGGTGGAGTATTCGTATACGGGATCGTAGATTATGGAGAGAAGGGTGATTCCGTCCATTTCTTCTTAATTGGCGTAAAAAACGGTCCAGAAGATACGGCTTCGGGCGTTCCGGCGCGCCATTTTCTACAACGAGTTCGATTGGAGCGCGTCAGCCTTGTGAACGCACCGTATCTTCCGGGCCGTTTTTTACGGCAATTAGGAAGAAATAGTCGGAATCACTCCCCTCTCCATAACCTGCGACCCCGTATACGAATACTCCACCTGAAATCCGTACCACCTCAGATTCGTGGAGTGATGCCTTTGAGTTCCAAAGGAAATCAATCAATAGCAAATTGCCTACCCATCATTACATCTACAGTAGCAGAATACTCAAAGCTTTATAGTAAATTCTATCACAAAGTACCGTCAAAAGTCTCTAAGTTTGGAGAAAAACAGAAGTTGGAAAGAAAGAGAAGATTATTGTTCAGAAAATCCAAAAAAGACTAGGAATTCGAGCAAACCTTTCAAAATATCCCTAAGTAATACGTTTTTTCTCCTTTTTTCCGCCTATAGAAAAACGTACTATTTCAATGGAGGAAGGATTCAGATTTTTTCAAGTAATTCAGGAAGGAACTCAATGGAACAGCACTACTCGACTTCTACATCAAATCATATAGTCCGAAATTCCAACCCGGAACCAGATATTTGTACTCAAATGTTGCCTATGTCATGCTTGGGAAAATTATTGAACAGGTACGATCACTCAGAAATTAGTTACTGTTACAATGTGACTGTAAATGGAATAATTGTTCTCGAATGTGCGTTTCCGTTTTTCTTCTCTCTTTTTTTAAATCAAAATATTCTTCAACCTCGTGCCAGTGAGACTGGGTATATGAGGATATCGAATCCCAAGTAATGGAACAGTAAATAGGAAAATCTCTACTAGTTACCTCTTCAATACTAAACTTTCCATCTAACTTTTCTTTGTTTGATTTAAAATTTAATTTTTTACATTTCTTTACATTTACATACATTTATTCTAAGCCTCTAACTTTCCTCACGGGAGCATCAGTGATTACAGTACATATATTCAGATCAGCTTGAGACCCTACGACCAATTCATACAGGACGTCATTCTGAACCCCAATAAGATTGAAGGACGGATCGGTGGAGTGGAAAATGGAGAATTTGAGGTCAGAATAAAACAAATATAGAGCATACACCTCCTATATAAAATCAGTATGAGAGAAATATTTATTGCTATGAACGTATAAGGATTCCTTTTAGGTCTCCTATTACTCTACGGATAATGCCAATCCTTACACTTATTGGACACCATCAAAGCTGAATGCTGCCGCTGGATGGGTGATGCGAGCAGAGGAGGTAAGAAATAGAATAAAATTTCGAAAAGTTAAAAATAATAAAAATAAAATGAAAAATTTCAAAAATTGGTAACGTTAGTTTTAAAAAAAAACTGAATATTAGAGTTAATTAAAATGAAATAATTTATTAAAACACATAGTTTTTAATGAACTATTGCACTTTTCTTTAATACGTTAAAATCCACTAAGGTAATTATTTATTTACAATTACGTAGCTTCTTTGTTAGAGTTCTGCTGACGTTTTCTCCTTTTATTTCTGTACAACACATCCGAAGACAGCTAAATCCTAACCATCATTTTCATCTGTGAAACTTGTAACGTTCTTTGCGAGAACTGGTACCCACGGCTTGACCATCAGGATTTTCCGTTTAATGTCAATTCCTGGTATCCGCTCATACTTCTCTGTTCCCTCCCTCCAAGACTAGTGGAACTTAATGTTTCAGATAACAGATTAATGCACCCAGAAAATTCAGAATTTGAGATAGAACGACGAAATGCGATGAGGTCCTCATTCCGGTGAAAAGACCAGTTTTCGCTCCAGAAAAATTTCGATACCCATCATCCTACCGATAACTGAGCAACTGCGATGATCTAACATTATACTTTGCCAAGCATGCTTCTTCGGGGAAATTCTGTGGGGATTTCTTTCTTAGGACCAGTTCTCGCAGAAATCATGTAAGAAAGTGAGTGTGGATGCATAAATAGTCTTCTAATGATTGCGCAATGTTAAAAGTGCTTGAAAACATTTCGCTGATATTTATTGTATTTAGGTTGCTCGTCTATTTATGCTACTGGAATCCGGAAAATTCTCATGGTATCGAATGTTGACGCAGCCAAGCTCCGTTAAACGTAGCTATGGAAGAGGACTGCAATTAGGTAATGGCCGTTTTTCTCAATTGATTTCTCGAAATGGAAATTATGATTAATTAGATAAAGCAAATAAAATTTTAATGGTGCTACTCCATAATACCTTTCGAAAAAACGAAAAATAGGTAATTTTGCAAAAGAAAAAGAGAGAAATATAGCCGATCCCGGGGAAATATGGTTGTGAATTTCCAGCTCTAAGACATTTTTCAGGAGATGATGGCTCATTATTTCACCTTGGCTCACTAGCTGGGTCAGAAGGAATAGGGTATTCAAGACGGGACCTACAGGTACGTTACATATATCACATCATCACATGTCTTACACTATGAATAACACTAATAACTCAATTCGTACGCTCTATGAGGGCGAACGAACGCAAAACCGCACAAAATCCCTAACGTTCAGGTAGCAATTCTCACAAATACGCGAGGACGTGAACAAGGTGAACACACCGCGTGGATGGAACGATTGTGCCGACTGTTCGCCAAACACATCATTATACCGTAATCGTACCGTAATTTCTAGATACCGTAACCCTCCAATGATCTTAGGAAGAAGCACCGTGATCTCATCTGCAGTTCAAAACTGCTAGCATTATTAAACAACTTTTGCATCT
Source organism: Necator americanus (assembly GCF_031761385.1). Taxonomy (NCBI): domain Eukaryota; kingdom Metazoa; phylum Nematoda; class Chromadorea; order Rhabditida; family Ancylostomatidae; genus Necator; species Necator americanus. Next base: position 11,263,208 of record NC_087375.1, read on the forward strand.
ACTACTATTTCTATAATATGAGTGTATAGTAGAGCTAGAGGTTGTTATGATAACTGTCGTCAACTGAATAAAGAATAATGCCGACTAGTCAATAAATCGACCAAAATGAGCAAACCAAGTTTCTCCAGTGGATACGGAAGTTGGAAATAGTCCTCGAAGAATGCGAGAAGTCTTGGAACAATCGAGAGTGCAAAGTTGGTGTCTTCCAACTTCTCCGCTTCAGCATAGATTCGAATCTTAAAAAATTTACTTCCTCAATTGTCAGGGATCAATCAGTAGTAGTGTAAGCTACGCCTACCCGCACTCCTCTTTTCGTATAAGTCTCTTTGTATGGCATTGTGCCGACAACCATTGCGAAAAGATATGTGGACATGACAGGAGATCGTAGGAATGTGGTGGTTGTCCAGCCCCTTTAAATTAGGACATTTGTAAAAGATAGCATATCAAGTAATCAACTATGTTGGGTGCCCCATGGGACAATACAGGTTTTGGGTTTTAGATTAACGCAACACTTCTGGGAAAATAACGTGGGAAATCCCATTACTTCCTACGATGCATCTTAAGACGCGTCACACGTATACACGCTTTTGTTCCCTCAGCAACCTATTCACTGGTTTTACTTGAGTAGACTGCTGAAAAGATCTCAATGATTCTCGTACGCTCACTCGCTGACGGGGGGCGTGTACAGGACTGGTGCGTTCTAACATACCTCGTAGGAACAAACGCCGGTTCCCACGCTGTTTTTCAGAACGATTAGAGGCAATTGAGTATGGCCACCATAACCACACTCTCCAACACGGTGAATTTCGTGAAAGGTTGCTTTAAAGTGATAAAAACAAAGAATGTAAGCATTGATTTATTACATATCCCACAAATGATCTGGTTTTTCAGATGTTCAGAGGCACTGATGGTTCATTTTTGCTCACGTGAATTCCAAGCGATGCATTGAAAACAACTATCATAGCGATGTAGAAGCCTGTTAAAAATGAAGAACTATATATTTAAAATCTGGTTAAAATTAAAAACTAATTTTGTTTGTCTTAATATCTGAAAAATTAAAACGTATAGAATATTGCATGCAGCGATCGAGTACAAAACTACAATGCGGTCGCGATATGCCAAGAAAATGACTAAAATCCGTAGATATGCGCATAGCCTTGTTTTTGCACCAAAAATTCCCATGTTTTTACTTCAAACAGGACAGAATCCAAAAAAAACGCAGTACGGAATGAATGAATGAATAATTGAATGAATGAGGAATGAACAAATGAATGAGAATGAGAATGAATGAGAATGAGTGAATGAATGAATGAATGAACGAGTAAATGGATGAATGTATGAATATATAAATAAATAGCATCTCAAGCTAACAGACAGCAAAAACCTGGGTGACAGAGTAAATACGAGCAAGCGGCATCTAGCGAGATCAAGCGACATTTGTACGCTCAAAGATATGTTCACTACCTCGTTCAGCGTACTCCACATACAAATGCACAATGATCTTAAGCAATTTTAAAAAGTTAAATTTCCAGAATAAGATCTATTGAGCACATGCAGCAAAAAAAAACTAAGGGCAAGCGAGTTCAAGCGAGAAATCGATATGAAGTATATTTTGCTTTGCGTACAGAGATGCTACGAGAAAACAAAACTCGCCTTTCAGTCGATATATTCGTCTCTTTCATATTAAACAATGCATATGTCCCTTCCGGATGTATTACGGTAGCATCAAAACGAGCTTTCGCTTCAGGACTATCAATACAAGGAAAGAGACTGCGTGCTTCTTGTGGCTGCAAATGCGTGGCGGTTTTATACCTGAACAAAAACAGCAAATCCTTCAAAAATCGAAATTCGAAGTGGTTCCAGCTCTTTTTTCCATTCTCATTTAACGGGTATATTTATAAGCTGACTCGCTTCACCTATTCTCTGCTCCATGCATATATGGCGCTGTAAATATCCCAGCATACTTCGGATTGTTGATTTTTGCACGGAATTCTAGTGCAAGAATATAGTTATAGTCGGGTAGTAGATCCGTCGAGGAGAAAATGTCCAGAAGTTGTGCGAAATCTTCACACTTCTGAATTATACAACATTTGTAGAGGTAATTTTTTTATTCTTCACAGAGAAAAATCACTGAGATCACGGTTACATCCAAAGAGAAACCTTATCGACGCCGATTTCTCCTGAATTGTTGTAAAGGCGCACAGCGGTTATGTTCAGATTTTTTATGTTCAGTTGTATTCGTCTTGTGGCTTGTTGTACAGTGAATTCCATACGAGTCACACCATCCAATGTGAAATCGAGCGCGCCAAATGTAATGCCCCTGAAAAATGTTTGGTAGGGAACAGTAGCTTCGGAAGAGTCCTAAAGTAGTTCTCCAAAACCATTGTTCAAAAGAACTCATTGAGTCAAAGGTTCGAACATCGACGCATTGGCTAAGTGATTATTAATCACTAAAACCATTTAGTTTTAGCTCGAAACCCTAATCAACGCGTTCATGATTGCATTTGAGTTCAACTCTCGAGAGGATGTAATTTTTCATGTTTTTTTTTTGTTTTCCTTTTTTTTAGTGGCGAAAAATACGCGAGACACTCTGAACAAAACCAGGAATGAGAGGCCTCAATTTTTTTTAAATAGAACGAGGCTTCTACTTAGTCACCGATTCCACTAAAACCTCTTCATCTTTTGAAGGCAGCATACCACGAGATTGCCTGCGTTAGGATCTCTCCACAAAAAGCCAACATTGGAGGTGTAGATCACGAGTATGAACGCGATCACACCAAATCCCTCCAAAACCTCATCAAAACGGCGTGGGAAACGGCCATCATGAACAAATTTTCCAACAAAGCACCTTATAGCACGTCAACTCTATACATGCTCCTGCTCAGTGTTCTATTCATTCGTTCTACTTGGGCAGGCCTCATTGATCCTCCGTTCGCTTGCAGATGTAGCGCTTGCTTATGAGTAGGGCGTCGTAAGGTGTCTCGTAGGAAAATTCGAACCCGAAAGCCGTTTTTCACGTCATCTTTGAAGACGATTATGGAGAATCGAGCGTGATCCCGTGCATATTCGTCATCCACATCCCTAACCCTACATCAGGAGAAATTAACATAAACAATTTCGTGGTATGTTGTCGTTATGAAGCTAGAAGTGTTAAGACTATCCCTACTGAAGTATGTAACCTATGCAATTCATATGATCGACGATGATGATAATTACTGAGTGCTCCGAAAAAGTCCGGAATTTCTCAGAAAGATATTCGCCTCCACAGAACGCTTGTGAACCACGTCCTTCGGGATTACCGGAGATGTATCCGGGTATTTCTCCACCATTCTTAGAAATCATGTCTCGAACCCTACTAATCAAATAGAGAATCTCAATATTTTTGTTGCCGTTACACGGAATGAACAAAGAAATTTTCCCAGCCGTCCATTTGTTAAACATGGTCTTCCTTTATAGGAATGTCCCTCTATCCAGGATGATAGCTTTCAGTGTCACAGCCATTTCTATGATTGTTTCTGGTCATAGTGCAAGCCCAATCATTCAACTTTTGTTGCAATCCGATTCAAATTGGATTCATTCAGTTTAGCAGCGAAATTGCAGGCTGAAACTGCCGAGTTTAATGACACTGAGCAATTTATCTACCGTCCACCACCATGAAATGTCGTTCGTTCATCATATCGAGTGGAATCATGTTTCCAATTATTCACACCCTTAAACCTCATTTGCAATACAAGCGAAAAGTGCCTTCACTTCTCAAAATTTATTTATTCGCGCTCAAAAATCTTTTAGATCACTACCTATAATGCAGCAACGAGAAGGCATCTAGCTGTGTAGTACAAACAGGAGAACATTGGAAAAAAGTTTGTAATTTACATAGGGATACAAAAAAATCCGGATATCTACTAAGTAAAATATTTCAGCTAGATTCTATGTAGGAAAGGACAGTGTTCGTTTCCTAGAAGAAGTACGAAGTGTAGAATACAGCTCTTCTTCTCATACACTTTTTTCTGTCCTTTTTTTCTCTTGACGTTGTGAAAAGCACGGTTTGAAGGTAAATAGGGATAGAAAAAAATCAAAGAAAAGAAAAACGCTTTTCACAATACTTAGTACTAGAAAATAACTAAAACACAGTCATCGTCGTATGTTTTAGCCTGACTCTGGCCAACTTCACCGCCTAACTCACTCCAAGCAACGATCTTGCCTCCAGACACTGACCCAGCAATAAAAGGCAAAATTTCTTCTGCTTTTTCTCATACATTCACGGATACCTTTAAATTGTAGAGTATCGTAGAAAAGATCTAAATTTCATTTTTGTCTTTGCTCTACGTACGTAATGACGAAGAAATTGTTAAGCTTGAGACTTTACCGAAAGTACCATTAAAAAAATGGAATTCTAGCAGTAATTTCTTCGATGGGCGCTTAATTTCGCATCACTGAAGTTTTGGGTGATCAGTGAAATTTTCTATAGCAAACTCTACGAATTTTTTGCAATCTATAATCGCAGAGAAGGACAACCGTTACCTTAATTCTGTTGAATTGGTGGCTTTCCAGGAGTATTTCATGGAGAAAAAATGATGACCTTCACAGAAAAAAAAACGTCAAAGACCTCAACCAAATGCAAAATGACGCAAGAGAATTTCTCGGAGAATTCAGGGGAAAGAAAAAAAACGAGGTGATGAGAAAATTTAAGGATAACTAGAAATATGCAAATCACTCACGGTCTCCATGGGAGGTAGAGCTTTAGTTGGACCTGATACAGCGACGGCCGAACAATATTCGGAATATGACGTCTGTGGAATGGCTGATCAGCGAATCGATACGGATCATCATCAACCGCTCCATCGATTTTCGTAGTCGCAGCGGTATTAGATGGTACGGTAACTAGGGGACGTGGGAATGTAATTAGTATATAGATGAGGATGAATATCATACAGAACAGCACGACGGCGAGTACAAGCGGTCGCGTAGCGTCGCGTACGGCGGCCGGTGGCGGCATCCCTCACCGGGACATACTTCTCAGTAGCAGGCTGCCGTCGACACTGGCACGGCAACAGCGGACTTTTCGAGGTGAATAGGCGGCGGTGGTTTCCTGCAAAAGGACATTCGGGACCTCAAATCCTGCGGCATATATGTGTGTATGTGCGTATTTGCGTCCGAGTGCTCCGCTCTATGGCTGCCGACAATTTGATAATGAACTTAGTGGGTGATGGATGTCAGAGCCGCGAGCATACTTTCAATTATTGCCGTCAGATGTGTGGATCGCATGCAAGCGCCTGTGCGCCGATCTTTTTGAATGCTAGTCGGAGGTTTTCGCCCAGAAAAAAAATCCATATAAATATGGTGCACTTCCAATGCGATTACACTGGAACGTAAATAAGAAGTGCAAAAAATGGGACCAAGCGAAGAAACGAAAGTAGAGATTAATAAACCCGAAATAGAGATTAATCTTAAGCAGAGTCGGTCCGATTCTGCTTTAGATTAAAAATTAAATAATTTATTAAATGAGTTAATTTTGCAAAAAACAACTTTCAAACCGATGAACAAAACATCGAATAGATAAGAGGTTTTCATTTCATCTGTAGTACTTAGATTTCCTCACCTTTTCAAAACAAGTGTCAATCAATCACTTATTTAACCGAACCTCTCCATATTTAATTGGTTTATACCTATCTTTTATTCATTTATTTTACCTATAATTTGATTTTTAAAGAAAAAACAAGACAAAAGCAGAAAAATTAGTGAAGGTAGTAATGTCTTCATGATTTCTGGAGAATTTTTTTTCTCTGGAAATCGCTTAGAAAGCGATATCTGAGTGAGAGCAAAAGCTTGTTTTTTCCGCATAGAATAATAGTTCTGGAATAAATTTTAACACTGGCTAAGCTGCTCACTGGTTATCTGTCGTAATGCTAAGTTCTTGAGCAATGGAAAACCAACAAGAGCGTGTTTTTGTACAAAAAAGAAGCACAGGACATCGGCAACTATCGCCGAATCTGCCTACTGTCTGTCAACAAGCCCTTCACAAGAGTAATCCTAAACAGGATAGAATAAATTTTAGACGGCGGACACTCGTATGAGCAAGCATGCTTTGGAAAAGGGTTCAGTGCGACCGACTACATACACACAGTTTCAAAACTCATAGAAGTATCGCGAGAATAAAAGATGCTGCTGTGTCTTGTTTTCATCGACTTGAAAAAGCCTTCGATTCAGTTGAGACCAAAGCGGTCATGGAACTCTTTTGAATCAAGGCGTCTCTGCTCCGTACATAAAGTACAGCGTGAGTTTCATAACTACCTCACAACCAAAACTTCCCTCTTCTACAATAATGTCACAGAGAGAGGGGGTTCGTCAGGATGACACAATCTCACCAAAAAATATTCAGTGCCACTGTCGAGAACGCGATGCGAGGATTGCAATGGGACGACATGGGAGTGAGAGTTGATGAACGGCATTTACACCACACCGAAATTTCCATTTCGCTGATGATATCGCTTTGATAACATCAAGCATCAATCGGGCGGAACGAGTGCTGGTCGAATTCGATGAAACGTGAAAGAAACAGAAAGAAGTACCAGTGATCGAATGGATCAAATTGAGGATACCTTTCCTTTTCGTTCAGGTGGAGCACAGAAACGAGATTGTTAAAACCGCTTTATTTTGGCATCACAACACAAGTTACCATTAAACAAAAGAGTAGAGCAAGAGACAGGTCAGAGTGCTGCCAAACCGCTAACATAATTCTAATAGACGTCTGGCCGTGATGCAAGCGGACTTCCGCGCAGCGAAACTGTATCGTTAGTAAAACGTGTATCAGTCCCAGAGATCAAAACTTGCAAAGGTCATGGTGCGAGACCAGCTTGTTGGTCACGGGATGTGCTCTTAATTTTTGTCAATTTTTGGAGTTATGGCAAACGTTTCTAACGTTCTACGCACAGAGCAGACAGAACAAAATGGTCGTTCTCCACATGCTTGACAAGTTATAAAAGAGAATGTATCCGACGTCACGCAGTCTCTGTTCCTAACAACTACACATATTGGGCAACTAGGTGTTAAGCGATCGCAGAATCGGTTTCGAACAAACTGTTTTTGTACATTAGTGAGCGGTATCTCTGCAACTCACAAGTGATCGACGTGACATCACTTTCGCACACATTCTCGAATTCCCTTATTAATATCTATATCGTCTGAGATGACGATAAGAAACTGATATTATCAAACTCAGCATTTTCGATCATTCGGCGTTGTTCTAAGCGACCTAGTCGACACTATCCTTTTGCAGCATGTATTAAAGGCATCACCCCACGAATCAAACCCAAACATTTAAAAAAAAAGACATAGAGATTTCTGACGGTGATAGGAGGCTTCTGGCCAATTTTTCCTTCGCTCTCCTATTTTTAGCAACTCTATTTCTAAGTAGATGTTGTTGAATCAGTGCAGAAAAAGAAGAAGAGACTAACGTATACAATTTCAGAATGCAATGAATAAAGTTTGACATGAAGAAAGGAGCACGAAAATTCCCCATGGAAATATAGAAAAGTGACCCCGGAATTGTCATTCACGTTCGCCCTCGACTTTTTGTAGCAATGTGTTCATGATTTCTAGAGAACATTTTCCCGGAAATCACTTAGAAAGCGATATCTATGTACCTATCTGCATAACTTACAGATACAACTTTGCACGCAGCAATAACAATTTTTCAGAGTTCCTTTAATTTCCATCTGTCACCCATGGGGAACATGTAGAAGTTGAAAACTATCAAAAGTTTAATTGAGAAATGCATGGAACTCTGTTTTTCTTTGTTTCTTGAAAAGCAAATAAAACCGAGCAGAAAATTTGAAAACGAATAGAAAAAGTGCTCGTGACCATATGCGCCACGTTCGGGAAAGGGCCTAAAATGGTGCAAAATATTTTAATTAATTCAAGAGAAAAAAGTTTGATAAAATTAGAATGAAAGGTGGAACTTAGTTAAAGTGCAGTTCTCGTACGTAACACTAAAAAAACACTTAATAGAAGTTTTCAAGAACAGAACTTGAGCAGGTAACCTAGGTGCTCTTCTGTAGAAAGATGTCAGTTCATCGGTCGATTACTTGGTCCCGAAAGATAAACAGAGAAAAGAGCGAAAATCAGAAAGCAAGAAAACCTAAGCAACGACAACATCAATTCTTTTCAGTTTTTAAAAGCAAACTTTGAAAATGCAGCAAAATAGACAAAAGTTTGGATATAGATGCGGAATTTCCTCGAGAGAAAAAAAAACGACCGAGAGTTCATCCATGAAGATGAGAAACAACAAACATAAACCCTCCCTTCGCCTACACGACCCATTTTAAATCATTCATTTTTACACCGTCTACAAGGGTAGAGAAGATCTGGTCAAAACGGACACAGAACTACTGAACGTGACGGAAGAAGCGCCGAGGCACCGCCCGTTACTGTATTTGCAGATATTGCAGAATTTGCAGCTGCCAGCACAATTACCTATTCTGCATACTGAGTTACGCTTGCAAGGCACAGCATCCTGCACGCATAAATGCGCCAAATTTTTGCAATGAGATCTATACTTCAATTATAGGACGAAACGTGTCAAATTACTAAGCGATTAATTGTTTCGCAAACGATTATCAAAATTGGACTGTGCAAGTCCTGCTGAGAAAACACGGAATAGCACAGGAAGAAGAAAAATTTTACTAAGGGCTAGAAGAGGAAGAGAAAATTTGCTAGTGGAGTTCAGATAGTTAGAGTCCATCAATATCTAATGAATACGGAGTTTTTTCTTTTACATCTCCTACATTTTCCTTTAAATTATAACTACAGCAAATGAGCCGTTTTCAGTTTTCAGATGTAAGCTCTAAAAATACTGCAAAATAGGCAGAAGTTAGGATATAGATGGAGAAGTTCCCCGGAAGAAATTCGACCGAAACTTTATCTATAAAAATAAAACCTAGGAATATGATTAGGCCAATTCTAATAGAGTACACATCCAGAATAATCCAGGGCTACCCATGGAACTGTAATGTACGAGAATAAACCAAACCTATGGCAAATCCAAAATACCCGCCAAGAATAAAGCTTCACAAAATTTGGGATAAATGAGATGAATGAAACTTGGAACATCTGGTCCAGCTGCTCCTCAACATTGATAGTAGAACCATGTATGTAGCAGAGACCCCTCAACTTCCTTGACGTTCGACCAGCAACACATCATCCTGATGGACTAGGTTCGAGAGGTTGGGACTCGCTTCACGAGGTAGGGGGAAAGCCCTCCCACAAGAAACCATCAAGGGAAAGCATTAATGATAGAATATGGAGCATTTATCATACATTAGTAATCTTTAGTGTTGGACCAACAGGTCAACAAGATAAATTCCTTGAGCGAAATCTCTGAAATGTGACAGCAATTAGTTGCCAGCCCAATAGATCGCATAGATATGGCCGATAACTCCCGCCTTAAAAAGTTATCCAGGAACTGCAATGGCTCCAAATTTCCACTTAAAACCTCCAACCTTCGCATTTCAAGCTCGTCTTCTTGCTTTCTGGCGACTCCCATTTAATCCCAGTACATGGATGGCGGAATGCGACAAGAGCGTCAAGCGACAACGATATGAACAGTGCCGGAGAGTAAATATAGTCGGGTCAAAACGAAACCAAGCTCGATCCAGTTCCGTAAACGACTGCGTCCGAAACAGCGCGGTGGTGCGGAGCGATTAGACTCGACTGGGACCCTAGCTAGCACAACTCGCTGCTGCAGTTCCCGATGGTCTTACCTGAATCCCAGACGCTACCTCCACCGCACCGGTTCGAGCGCAGCCGCTTACGGAACTGGGCGGTGTTCCATGACGTTTTGATTCGACTATGGCTGCTACAGTAGCATTGGCGACAGCTCTGCGCTTCGCACACAGCTCGCGCCCTGTTTATGGTGGCCGTCCGAGTGAGAAGCGCCGCCTGTAAACTCGTCAACCAACTTGGAAATTAATTGAAAATGAATTATTCAATTGAAATTTGAAGAGGGAGTGAAAAACGCGAAAAACACACTTACAGAGTTACTTTTTTCGAGTCTGACATTATTTTTGAGGGGATCTGTTTGCAGCTGACCTTAGCCCAAGTTCAATCTATCAAAATTCTTGAAGATCACGAAAAATTATATTTGTAAGTGGGTTGTGCCTTTGACAACTGACCGCGTACGAAAGATGATCGTTCGGCAGAATTAATGGCATGAAAATGAGAAATCATCCCCGCAACAAGACTAATGAACTCCGTTTTCACGAATTCATCGTAAGGGAATGTATTTGATAGTAAATATAATTTTCAAAAGGGCATTCGGAAGTAGAGCGAGTACAAGATACGTTGTAAACAGCATAGTACTGATCACAGTGGATATTTTAAGGTTTTTGTTCAACTACAGTTATTTGAACTAGATAAGTAGAAACTACTATAACCAAATGGTAGTCCAGGATTGAGGTTTTAGAATAGAAGGATAACTGAAGCGGATGGCGTAGTAAGACATATACTAGAACATAGGACTACTGGAAAGTAGAAAAGTTGACAGAAATCCAAAAACAAAACTGGAAAAAGCGCTTTTCACTCTCTTTTTCCTTCATTACTTTTTCGTTTCTGAACATTTTCATCCGTAATGCTCCATATTTGTTTCATAGACTCTTTTCCAGATGGTTGAACCTTCTCACCGACTATTTCATTTTACTTATCGATAAAATTCCAAAGAGTTTCTGTCGGCTAATGAGATGTCCAAAATACGACCTTCATTAGACTTCGAAGCCAACATTCTTCATTATGTTGCGAACATTATCTTCATTAAAAAAGGGTAAGGACCTGCCCGTTTGCAAAAATAAACTTAAGCCAAAATAACGAAAAACCACCAAACATTTGCAAACAGCTCTACTATCCACACTTCTTAATCTACTATCCACACTTCCTAAGAATCAGAAAATGGGTTGCCACTCTTCACATATACATGCACAACGACATCAAAATAGAAGATGGTAAAAAAATTTCAAGATGAGGTCGCTACCTCATTACTTGATGTTAATAAGGCGAACGAATAACGAATTCGTCTCATACGACGCAAATAACAAAGGGATGCTTCGTGATGTACACATACTGATGCTTCTTAGTCTTCTTAGAGCTAAGATTAACCTGGAAACTGGTGAAGTTGGCTATATTCAGCATGAGCTGTGAGGAACGGTTAACTAAAGTAATTACTGTCAGCTCTTGTCAAATACAAAACACTAAAACACTAACAGAATCAGAAATATTTTCGAAAATACAAACATCCAGACGATCCCTGCAAAACGGGACTTCACCAATTTTGTTTCTAGTGGACAACAAGTGTCAAAGTACAACAACATTAAACATTTACGAAGAACTCTAGGACTTAGAAAGAAAAAGGACTCACAGAACTGCAAGAAAATTGAAAACATGCAAAGCGAGTACACGACCACTCCTTAGTTCATAAACTGGATCAAATTTAGAAAAAAAAATAAGAAAGCACAGTAAGCAATAATTTACTCACCTGTTTATTAACCAGTAACCTACTTACTTGTTCACCGCCTGGTTGATCTAAATCTTCCACGAACTTTGATGAATTCCCAGAGAGCGCAGGCTTCGCGGGGATATCAACGACGTGTCCCATTATCACGTTCCTTAATTGAACAATACATCGATCTTCTTCATGTTACAATCACTGAGGGAGTGAAAAGGTTACCGATGGCGCTTTTCTTCCATTTGGGCAAATCATACTAGCGATTAATCGAATATTCGATCAAAAGCAGCGCTTACATCCAATTTAGGTAGAGCAGAACGTGGAGCTATCATATAGTTCTTGCATATGCCCTTTTACCGCCGCTGAAAGTGGTTTTAAATAAGATAAATCAATAAAAGTAGATAAACCAGTAAAAGCAGAGATGACTTCTTGCGACAACAACGAAGAACTGCTATCAGGTTACTCTCAAAATCGTTCCTCGCAGAAATCCTAGAATCCAGAACAAAATTTGTCTACATATAGATGATGATCAATCAACATGCTTATTGTTAAAAGCTTAGATCACCATTAGTAATTTCATTATTTAACTTAATTGCCGTACGTACTGCTATGCTACTTATGACTATGATCTGTAGCTCATTTTGGCGCTGATGAAACAGCAGGACTAAATTTTGGAGCGGTCATGGTCATCGTACTATCTTTCATTTCTTCCTACTCGAGGAACAACAGTGTGCTCCTTCCATATCTTAAAACCATAACAGGATCAAAACGATATGAACCATTCTGCACTGGCATAAGCGGCTGCGCTCCAAGCGGTGCGCTGGAGCGTAGCGGTTAGCACTCTTGCTAGCATCCTTCACCGTTGCAGTTCGCAATGGTCCCATCTCGATTACAACCGCTATCTTGACCGCGCCGCTTGTAACAGAGCCGCTTACGCAGCTGCATGTGTGCTTCATGTTGTTTTGACCCGACCACAGAAACAAATCCATCAGCTAAAGATTAATTCCATCATTTATCACTTGGGAGCAAAAAAAAAAGAGAGGAAATTCGGACGTACTATACAGTTCCGATGCAGGCATGTTCCACATAAGAGCACTTCGTTATAACTCAATTAAACACAAGAGAAAGTTCGCAAACGAACTCGAAGCGAAATAAATCAAAATCAGAACACAATTACTTTACACTGGTGGCAATGCAATCACTTCACCGGCTAACTTTACTACAAAATTAAAAAAATGAATTGTTTTAGATCGACTAAGAAGATTAAAGAAGCCATGTCGATCATCGTAATGCATCATGGACTCTTCTTCTTCTCAGGTCTTAGATTCTCATATCCTGGAGAGGTGTTGGTTCACGTAAAGAAAGGGAAAGGAAGAAGCTCGATTCGCTCATGAGACCTCAACAAAATAAGAATTGTCGTGGAATTATGTGAAGGAAGAAGGAAAATAAAACTGCTATTTTTTTCAAAGGAAAATCTCGACTATAGAAGTTCATCGAGGAAAAAATATATAAGTCAAAGTAGTAGTTAAGTTGAAAAAAGAGGAAAGAGAAAATAGAAGATTAAAATAACGACACAAATGGACGTGAACAGAGGCAGAACATTCTAATGTTGCCTTTTACGAAATGTAGTAGGGTCAATCCAGAGCATTTCGATTATTCTCAATCTGAATCAGTTCCTCATTACTGTCTTCATCAGATTCTTCAGATGACACATTCGAAGTAGCCGATACAAAACTATCCGACGCTTCTCTTAAAAAATAGATTAGTGCAACACCGACTTATCGGAAATAAGATCAAAACAGGAATAATTTTTGAAGACCCACTGGCTTTCAATGCGTTTTATCTTCTTATATTCATCGAAGAGCCATTTTGGAATGACTTGATTGTGGTAGGACATGAACTAGAAAAAAAACCAGTTATTTGCCATATATAAAAGCAGAAGAAAATTTAGTGGGAAAGAATGAGGAAGGTGAAAAGGAACAGAAAAGGACCGCATAATTAAACAAGAATGATTTGAAATAGTGGACAAAAGAAACCCTAGGATTCACCTCAAACAATGGTACTACATGAGGGTAATCGTTGAGGACACTGAAAAACACTGTTGCTCTTCCGCCTTTTCCCATCCTACCAGTGCGACCAATTCTACAAATGCCAGACTTCGAATCAGGAAAACATAGAGCAAGCGTAAAAACATTATGAAACCTATAAGGGAGTTTATAGTTTCACACAAAAGCGCCCATAGAAGGTGCCGGTGACTATTATATCTCTAAATAAACACCATAATCCCTCCTCGCTCGGAAAAGCCACATTTAGACTCGTTACTACCAGCTAGATAGTAATTTCTATCGTCACGTGACAAACTCATAACGCATAAGAAGCATAATAACTGTATTACATTCTTTAACAATAATTGCAGTCCATTCAATTGCAACTGGATGGAATTTTTGCCACAGCTGGATGAAAGGGCCTGAATTTATAATTAAATTTAAGAAGCTAACCGGACTATCCGACAGCTCCTATTAAAATTATTTGAGATAACTACAAATGTTATAGACTCAGGACTCTAAAAGTGGTTTATTTATGAATCTTTGTAAACTTAGTTTTCATTCAGCAAAACAGCTTCGTTAGTGGTCTCTTTTAACGCCAGAAACGATAATTGACTTATGTATATATATATCTTGTATATCACAGCATGGATATAAAACGCATATCCTGCATTGGATATCATAATAATTTTGTTTAAAATACATATCATATCGTTTATGTGCGTCACGACTAAAAAAAGTATCACTATCAGTATCAGTACCAGTATCAGATAGTATTCACTTACTATTTACTATATTTATTTATTTTACTATCTTGCAGCAAATTAGAGAACAATTACCAACATTTCTAACCTTCTTACTCATTGAACTCAAGTATTTGAACAAAAAAGAAATGAGAAGAAAGACTAGTCATATATAAATTTAATGCATAAACTAACCTATGCGTGTAGTCGTCAAAATTCTGCGCCATCTCATAAATTATGACCTAAACAAACCACATTCACAAACAGTTGCTGACTATTATTGATCTGCATAAAAAGCAACCATTACTTTGGTGAACTGAACTCTTTACCAAGTCAGTTCACTTAAGAAACGTTAAAATGTAGTAGATAGGATTTCCATAAGAAAAAAATCCTTGCTCCTAAAGCATAAACATGAATCACAACTCTCTGCTCACATGATCCACTGCCTTAATATCTTGTCCTCGAGCCAGCTTGTTTGTCGCTACTACTCCTTGAATCTCACCATTCTCCATTTTTGCAAGTGTATTCCTATTGTCCGTTGTGGTGTAGTCTCTGCAAATGTATCAGCTAATGCTAATTATAAAAATTTTGCTTCAAACAATAGAACCAACGAGTTCAAGGGTTCCATACGGTAGCCAAGCAGCTGGAAAAATATTGCTAAGTAATTCGAGGTGATTTTTCGTTCCACAAATATCACTGTTGACTTTGTGAAAGGTCCTGAAAATGATTTCTTTGTGACTTGTTCTAAGCATAACAAAACTTTATCCAACCTTCTTTCTTCATACCATACATCTTCAAATCACCTTCAAGTAACCCAACCAACCAACTAAGATCCTTATCAAAATTAGGTACCCATCCAGGCGAGCCTTGTACACGTTCGCCCTTCTAAACAGAAGAGAAGAGATGACGATTGAAAATTATAGTTGGTAGTAACTCCAACCTCTATCACTCGCTGAGTAATATAACCTCTAGGGGCAGGAATATCTATGAGTGCGGGGATCTCACCTCTGAAAAAATAAAGTTCGGTTGAGTTTTTTCCAATGGCAATCTGAGGAGACTAAACTTCCAATCCTCTACTGAAAACGGGTCAAGAAAATTTTTTTAGAAATCTTCGCGAATTTACCGAATGTTCACGCACGTTGTCATTCATCCTTTCTTATCATTCCTAAAATGATTTGTTTCTACTCTGTTTTGGTCTTGAGACAGTTTCCAAAATAGCTCGCGGAAATCACTCCATTCTTCTCTCAATATCTCCCACAGAAAAAAAAATTGCAGCCGTCACTGCTGCCCAAAGCATATTTACTATTTACTTTAATTTAACGAGCTCATATTAAAAATATTTTCAATGTATAGTGGGGTCAGAATGGCATGTAGCACGGTGTAGTTGCGTAGACGACTGTGCTCGTGGTGGCGCAGAGGAGCGTAGCGGTTAGAATCTAGGCAGACCCTTGCTGACAAAATTCCTAGCTGCGCGATAGTCACACCTCGATTCCAACCCCTGTCTTCATCGCGTCGCTTCGAGCACAACTGCACCGTTCTTCATGTCGTTTTCATTCTAGTAGACTCAACTTCTATTTTTGAAACAAGAAATAACATTGAAGGAAGGGCATCAAGGAACTGACGATCCTGTGATCTCATCACGAATATAAGGGTAGAGGTGTAGTTCATAAGTATGAGCCTGACCCCAATCGATTCTCTCTATCAATCCAGAAAAAAACAAGCTTTGATCCAACCTCACTAAAGATCCAACTTATTACACGATAAAACCTAAGTAAAGTCCAGCGATCGCAGTCCAAATAAGAGAACTCAAACAGCAGAAGCTGCCCCACTCACATAATCGTAGACGTGTTGCGAAGTGCACTCGTTCTTTTATCCGTAATAAGTTGTACAGTAGGTGAGAAGGAATCGCGCAAGGCTGTTTCGCGCGTATTCTTCTGGATTATAAGATTATAGTCGTGAATTGAGCATGACCACGCTCGTAGTCATGAACTATATCCTTGCCTCTATCCATCCGAGGAAAGATCGAAACAGCGTCAATTCCGTGTACGGTAGTGCCAGAACGACATTAAGCACGGTACAGTCCCGTAAGCGGCTGCGCCCGAAGCCGCGCGGTGGGGCGTAGCGGTTAGGATCAGTTCGCGATGGCCCACTCCACTGCGCCCCTTCGAACGCAGGCATCTACGCAACTGCACCGTGCTTCATTTCATTTTGACCTACCACATACTTTGCCCTCTTCAATAGCAAGTATGCGAAATTCAGAATTAGCGTTAATTTCTTCTCACAACAACATTTAATTACCACTCTTCAACTGACCATAATGGTATTCATATTTTTAAAAAAATCTTGTTCCAACGAACTAGTGTGACGAATCGCAAGAACCGAGTTAGAATAGGAATAACAAACCGAAAAAGCTCTTTGTCCAAATCAGAAATGTGTATTTCGTTATCCTCCGAGAAGAATGTCGCTGAGAACTCTGCGACAACAAGTTGTTCCTGAATCTTTGAAACTGTATCTCTCCCGAAATTTACGAAAGGCAACTTACTTTTGTTTCTTGTGGAATTTTCGAAAGAATATTTTGCACGTCAAAACCAAATCCACGTGAAATATCCACCATTTTATCTGCTTCATCAATTATGAGTAGTTTGAGTTGTGAAAGATCTAACTGAAATAGAAAGATGCAATGCAACGAAGACTGCTCCAATTTTTTTCAAAAAAGCTTGTGTGCACCTTTTGCTTCTCAACTGCTAAAAGCACTCCACCACATGTGGCAATAACTATTTGCTGCTCCATTGACTTGTTGGATCTCATTCTTTGGAAACCGGAGCCGCCGGAATACAGATCTAATACACATACTTGGGTTGTAGAAACTGAAAATAAAAGCGTGATCGAACGGATGTACCTACATGTGTAGGTAAGTTGAAGCTACGTTAGGCCGTAATGCAAAGGAAGAAGAGTCAATACAGATGAAATACTGAAGTTTTGAATATCCACAGATCGCTTCTTACACAGGGCACATCTAAAGTTCTTCAAACAAGAGAAGAACTTGAAAGAGAACATAAGCAAACCTCATTAGACTCTTTACTTAGAGTCGTGGAAAAAATTCCCCTTTAAACGGAGGAGAAGTAAACTTTAAGGAAATCGTTAATATCTTTTCTCACGATATAATTTGCAAAAAATAAACAATTTTGAAACAATAACTGAGTAACGTTGCATCTAAAAAAACAAACCTACTTTCTCGATCCGGGTCATAACCAGCCATTGCGCAAGCAAATTTGAATGTCTGCTCCATCAAATTTTGTGTATTTCCAATAATCAAAACAAGAGGAAATTTCGTTCTCCTACATGGAGCAAAGACAGTATCGATCAAAACGGAAAAGTAAGGGCTGAAAAGCTTACCAATTGGTAGACTCGCTATATCTAATTACATACTCTATGGCTGGTATCAAAAAAGCAGCCGTCTTCCCACTCCCGGTTGGAGCACGCACTAGCAAATGTGAGCCTGTGAAATGAAACAAGTTAGAGGCTAACTTTGGTCAAGATCTATTTTATCCATAGTTGGGTCAAAACGACATGAAGCCGGACAGTTGCGTGAGCGGTTGCGCTTGAAGTGGCGTGGTGGAGCGTAGTGGTTGGGATCGTGTGAGGATTCTCGTTACCGCCACCCATCTCTGCAGATCGTCAAGGTCCCACGATTCCAATCGTTGTCTCCACCGCTTCGAGCGCAGCCGCTTGCACAACTGTCCGTACTTCATGTCGTTTTGACTCGACTGTACCTGATAGTAGTATCTGTGTAGAATACGCTTGCAGAGGAAGCAGTTTTTCGTACTCCATTCCACGCAGATTTTTCACTAGTTTCTCGTTGAGCACATTGATCGAACTACAAGCAAACCGATAGATTCATATATCCGACGAACAGTGGAAACAGAGCACAATTATTTCATTTCGAGGCAGAATTTAGAATGTAGATTGAAAAAGGAAATGTGATTTAAAAAAAAACGGACGAAATGGAGCAAACAAAGATGAAATGAGAAGATGATGAGCTGAGGCCAGCAAACAGAAGCAAAAATCAAAGAAAACAGTTACCTAAGAGGTTTAAAGTGTGGTGGTTGAACGGTGATGCTATCTTGTTGATCACGAACAAACTTCTCAAAACCATTCTGATCATTTCCACTGCCTAGGTACATACGTACATAGACATAACATAGAATTCTTTGCAGTCGATAGTAGAATATATATATATAGAAAGAAATAAGAAAAAAGAGAAAGAATTAACGGAGCTCACTGCTTCCACGAGCTGTTTCGTCGGTGGAATAAGTGGTTGAGGACATTCTTCTGCAAATGATGCCAAAGGAAAATGACATTGAAAGAAACGGCAATGTTTTGGAAACACAGCTGAGAAGAGCTACAGAATGATACGACGAATGAGAGATGATTCATCTCACGTTCCTCAGCACGTGTTCATGGAAGAAAGAAAAATTCCAAATAATGAGAAATGAAATGAGGGTGTGCGACAACTAACACACTATTTTTGTTTTTCTTCTATTTCCTAAGGATTCTGCACATCCTTTCTTTTTCAAGAAAATAGTAAAATCGTATCTCTGGATGAATCTAAATAAAAACGAGAAAAAAAATACAAGGTGTAACACAAATTCTACACCGAGAACTTCCAGATGTGAAGGAGAACTAATGAAATGGTGTTTCCCTGGAGAAGGACTACGTAACAGTTAAACGTTTGAAAAACATGATATCGCAACCCCATACTGGGGGCGTTTACAAAAAGAAAAATTTTTTTCTTTTACATTCTTATTATGACGCAGTCCATTTTTTACCTAACATATAATAAATCGAATCCCGACAAAGGCCATGCGAACAATTAACACCTTTTCGTTACAGGAAATCATTCGGGTCTGAGCGCAGTTGATTACGACATGAAGCGGAGGGAAGAACTGAATCGCATCGTCTCTAGCAGATTAATAGTATCATATTTGAACTAATGAGCAGTGATGATTAGATTTATCACCTCTGCCCCGCGACTTCATTGTACTCAAGAGTCGTTAAAAGCTTAACTTTATAATATACTGCTCCTAATATGTACTAGTCACTTTCCGACGTACTAACGGCTCTTTGTGTTTTCCCTATTTGCTTGTATACTGTTTAGAAAAATAAGAGATGTAAAGATATAGATAGATAGATAGATAGGTAGATAGATAGATAGAAGAAATATAATAAGGCAAATCACCACTGTACGCTGTACTGTATTCAAATTCAATGTTCAACGACATGTTCCAAAACGGGAAAAATCCTCGTACATACTAGATGATCCATGTAAATTGCGAGGCAAGTGTAATGAGTCGGAGCATCTCAATCAATTTATAAGTATGATTTGAACTCTCTTTGCATGAGCAAACGGAAATGGAAAACAATAGAATACATCGCAGGTTGTAAATATTTAGAGCAAGAAAAACTTTTGGAAAATTTTTGGTCGAGGAGAAACCATATAGTTTCGTCCTATTTTGCACATCTCAAGAGATAAGTCGCGGAAAAAGCTTCTTTCAGGCAAAATTTTCCCTAACTAAATGAACGCTCAGAGAATTGCTCATTATACCTGAGAGTGCTTGATCCGTTATCGCTCATACGTCGCTCTGAAAAGAATTCACATTCTGTGTGGGTGGCTTAAAATATTATATTAAAACGAACATTCTTTAGGTAGTCCTAGTTTGCAAAGTAATACATAAAAAAAATGAAAGACAAACAATACTGGATGTCAGCAGTCTGTAACTTACCGAATAGCGTAGGTGACATACCGGCTGCCTGATCCCCGACGTCGCTGTCTCTACAAAAAAAAAGATGTACGTACACTAAACATAATACATGAAGCACTTCAGAAAGTAACTACAAATTTCGGCGCAAAGGTACTTTGTGTATGAGCTCAATACTGCTCTAATCGAACTGCACTCGAGATGGATTCAGAGCGCGAAAAATCGCGCCTAGAGCATAAAACCGTCTTTAACTGTGAAATGTTTTTCCCATTTGAGGAGCATCCATTAATCGAGACTTCATCACTGTAAAAGAATAGCTGAGTCAGTCGGGGCTCTAAAACCTAGGCATATGTCTTCGAGGATTTATGAGGTGGAGACTAAGCTTACCGAGAGAAAAAAAAGACGGGAAATTCAGCCAGAACGGCTAATGAAAGAACCGAAAGGGTCCCATCCAAATCTACTTAAACGACTGCAAGAGCGGTCGCGTGGCAGCTGTTCTGGTAGGTTTGGAGGAAGCTGGATCGTGGCGACTCTAACTCTACACGTTTGCAGCTGTTCGGCGGTCTTGCGGCTTCAACTAGTTAAAGAGAGGTGAGCGAATTCGTTTTGATTCCACTCCAGAGTCGTGGGGTGATGCCTTTAAGTAGATTGAGACGAGCTCGAACCGAATGTGGCCTGGGATTTGACATTTCCGCAATTTGCATCTTGCAGATAGGAATGGTTTTGTGTTCTTCGAGAATTTTTTTCGTTCTAACTGCATTTTTTCCTTCCTCTCAAATTCCTTTAGAAATCGCATCCCTGTATGGTCGGGTCAACATGGCATGAAACACGGTGCAGTTGCGTAAGCGGTTGCGCTCGAAGCGGCGCGGTGGAGATAGCGGTTGAAATCGAGGTGGGACTATCACGAACTGCAGCAATGAACGGTGGTACCAGAGGTCCTCACTCTATCCTAACCGCTGCGCTCCATCGCACCGCTTCGAGCGCAGGCACTTACGCAACTGCACCGTGCTTCGTGTCGTTCTGACTCTACAGTACCTATAAAACGACTGTCATGTTTAATCAGGTACTTCCTTTTGTACAACAATTACAAATAACAAGTAGTGTTGGAGCTGCCGTAGAAAAATACATGTGATTACTTCCATTGATGGAAGACGGCTTCAGCGAATTCCACAGTAACAAATTTTTCAATGACAGTTCGTGTCTAGACGGAGTGAAATCTTAAGATTGGCATTCCTGCTCTTTAAAGACAAAATGATAAACATACGTCGTTGATAAGAACTCAGCTATAACCAACCTCTCATAGGATCCCATTGCACCGTATACTTATGGCGTGAATGACCCTAAATAACAATTCCTTACTCAAGAAAAAAAACGTCCGGACAGCAAATGTTTCGACGTATTTGTGTACAGTACAACACATTATCGACTAGACTTCCGTTCGATGAATAACTACAATAATTTATGAATCTTTGAATTTACGAGAGGGACTTGACAAGGTCACGGCAAAAGCAAGCCTCCAATGAAGCTTTCTAATCGTGAGCCAGAGTAAAAGTTCATTTTTTCTATCACTGTTGATCTAAGAATACCGCTGCTAGAATGAGGGGAAACCTGAAGTTTCACAGCTGTAGAGAACAGATCACTACTTAACATAACAGTAATTGCTTTATCAAGCATGGAGAAAATGTGCTGGAAAGAACAGGTGCAAACAAGGCAAGGTGGAGATCTAGAAGAGCTTCGGACAATTGAACAATTTATAGTACAATTTGGAGCGTCGAAACCATGGAGACGAGGCAGTTCAAAAAGAAAACAAAAACGAAGGAACTCAGAAAAGTACATCACATAATACAATAACCACAAACAAAATAACGAATTATACAATAAAATTCGAATCAAATTTCAAAACCAACTGTTGTGGATGCAGAAGCGATCCACAACATGGAAACATTTGTGGATCTGTGCTCCATTCTGGATTTAACCAAACAATTCCACAAGGGAAAAATGAAACAGGGACGAGTCACTAACTGAACTCGAGCACATTCTAGAGATTAGTCTTGAATTAAAGAGACTAATTCGAAGATTCAGTTCACGCAGTTCATGCATAACCACTCGATCTAGTCACTATGTAATTTTTCTCCATGACTTCAAGAAAGTTGGGATATGGTTGCTTAAAGTCCTTCATAAACTGAAAAACAAAGAATGAAGAAAATCGAATACATTTTTTCTCACATTACGAAACTGACCAAAAAAGTATTCATTCTATTAACTCACATTTATTACAGCACTCGTATTCTTCAAATCAAGTTCCAAATTAACCATAATTATGATCCGCCTTCGATGATTCAACTTGGCAGACAGCTCGACAATACGCTTTTGATACGAACAAAAATCATCATTAGGCAGCTCGAATAAAATACACTGGAAAACAAGGAAATAATATGCACTAAGGAAGTCTTAATAGGAAACGTTAAAGCGTAGGGATTGCGATTTAGGGTATGAAAGAGTAAGAATATGCGCGAGATTGAGAAAGAGTACTGTTTTATTTAGGTTACAGTCTTTTGTTTTACACCTTTTCAGATCAAAGCTACATATTCTGGACACGACCTTTCCTTAAACTTAGGCGACGTGATATAAGTACGATTTCCCATGCAAACAGTGTATCTCCAACCCTCAAGAATGTCTCAACGACGCTAGATTGATCAATTCGCACAAACGCAAAGAGTGCGCACCCAAACCACTTTTAAAAGTAGCGCAGAAGTTCTTTAGAATTTGCTCCGAAAAATCATCTCTTGCTATTTTCTTTATAATAAAATGATGTTGATAAGAACGTTTAGGCTGAAAAAAGAACATAACGATCAGCGTCTCTCACATTTACTCGTTTTACTCTGCTCCTCTGCTCTACTTTCAACTTCAAAAATTATGCTAAATAACGTAAAAGGGATACACATTAAAAAGGATATGAAGGATATAAAAGATGTAATTTTATAGATATGCACTAAAAACTACTGGAATTGTAACACACCGTCTCCACAAAACCGTAGTCTAGTTCGCTTAAAGATTTATAGTCGGCAACAATCACCCGGCATTCTTCAGTACGCCACAATCGAATTGCTTCTTCAGCTTCAAGCAGACTATCTTTGCTAGAATGAAACACATAGTACAATGAATGAATGACGCTCAGCAAAGGTTTATTTGTGCGTTGTCCTATTATACTCACTGGGTCAAATATATGCTGGGAACGTCATTTAATGTGAGGCGAAGTGTCAGAGTATGAACCACCCATGGATCGTTCGCCAGCACTACTGTTTTCCTTGGAGCTACACCGTCACCTAAAATTCGAAGACGCACGAATAAAGTTCGGGAGAACTGAGTTGTTCTGTCATACCTGCTAAAAAGCTTAGCGTCCACTCAAAATGGCACCATGTTGATCTGCACTGCAAAGTACATGGATAAACCACAATTAAGCACATCTAATAATGGTATTAGTCCCAGAAATAACATCTAATAGTCTTCCTTCTGCATGGACACACATACAATGCGACTGAGAAATCAAATATAATACAAAGTGAAGCATACAAGATGCCCATAAAAGCGTTAGGTCGACAAGGGCAGCGACGAACAAAAACACTGAGGTAATTGAACAAAACCGTTTGGGAGCCATTTGAACTGTAAAGAAGCGTATCAACTTGGAAATCTATCTACATGGCGCACAGAAAGTAGAAATTTAACAAACGCTAGGAGAATTCACCATCTCCTCAGTCTCAGGTACAGATTTCATACAGAAACGGCACAACGAGAAACAGTTATGGCTATAATCGGGTCTATGCGACTTAATGTGAAGCTTGTCGGGCTTTATGGTATCTCCTGAGTGCAACTTTTCATGGAAGCTCTACTGTTGTAAAAACATAGTTTCCTGATCTTGTCTTCGACTACTACGACACCTAATAAAAAAAAACCAGGTCAGCTCATCCCCTCTATCAAAATACATGTTGCATAACGCACCACTAGGAATAAGACTCTTTTCACAGCCCTAGTCTTAGACTTAGTACCTCATTCACATCAGGTATGAGTCGAGTCTGCAAAAGAAGGTGAAGTACAAACATCATTTCATGAAATCAATGTTGCCCTCGCCAAACAATGGGAAATAACTTTAATATTTTACAATTACGCAATAAATAACTGATAGAAACTGTTTCATAAGATCCCACACCGCAAAACTGACCGGAATAGTTAGTATTTTGATATGGTCGACTCCTGGTGGTGCAATGAGCTTGACAAGCTTGCACCGGGCCACTTCCTTCATGAAATTCTTGTCAAACAGCTTTTGTGGTGAGATGAGAAGAGAAATAAACATGTAAGCTGGCTGAAACGAAACCAATAGAAGTACCATGATAACACCTATCAATTAGTCGTAGAATAAAACTACCGAGACATTTTTGTTGAGGAGACCTGTTAATGCAGTCAGATCCTCCTTATAATCAGAATCCCTTGTGCAATAGTGAAATTCTTCGACCACAACAAACTTCAAGTGCTTCGGCGATATCTGAAAATCCTTGGTACCATGCTTTTGAACACATTGAATAGATATTTCTAAGGAACCGAAAAGAAAACAAATATTCCTGGGTTTCTAAAAAATCATGCATAAGAACTACCGATGAATCAAAGCATACACGTAAATTCACTAATCTATGGTCTAAAATATGAAGAAAAAACAAGAAAATGGCCCTTTCTCAGCATACATGGTATTCGTCTATTGTGAAGAGATGAGTTTGGAAAAAAAAAGGAAATGGGATAAGACAGCTCGTGATATGAGTTGAACAGTGAACAGTGGAAGATTTTTGTGCACTAGTAAGAATACTCCGAATCTGAACACTAGTCACAGATAAAAATGAGTGAGAGCTAGCAGATTTACCTGAAATTTTTGCACAACGTTAATCATAGTGCGTGGTGTTGCGCATAACAAATCAATAACAGTATTAGGAGATGGAGTCATAACATCGACGTCCTCCTCCGTCATAAACAGCTTGGTTAAAGGAGTGCCTGTAACAAAAGTTTTCAGATGTATAAGATATTCTAAAAATTATAAAACTACCAGCACAGAAGGAACTACAGAGATTCTTGATGTGTTTCAGTTTGCTCTCAGTATACGTTATTATCAGTGCAAGAGGACCTCTTCGACCGCGCGCCTTAAAAAGCAGTCCAAAATCAGAGGACTGAAGAACACAACGGAATGCAGAAAGAGATAAGGGGAGAAAAAAGAATGAACTTAATTTAAAGAACGAACCTCGATCTCCTTAAACTCCACAAGTTTATTCACTAACGGTAGTAAATATCCACTCGTCTTTCCAGATCCTTCTGGACCCATTGCCAAGAAGCTAATCTCTGAAAAGAAGAGCTAATATTCAAAGTTCTGAGGTTAAGGTACATCTAAACTCCGCCTTGAATACAATACCTCACGCAGAATTTACGCTTTTCGAGCTAAGTAAAATCTAAGTGATCCACTGTCACTGAAAACTGTTCTTTTATAGACACCACTTCCAGAGATATACCTATGCGTGCAATTTGTTCATCTTGAAGTAATTCACAAATCATCCCCGTACTTTATAAAGAACAACTCACGACGTTTTTTTTTTGGAGCCTGGACCTTTTCTTTCATTCGTGGTAATGACCAACAAAAATGATATTAAGTAGATGTAGGTTCCACACATACCATAGAGTACAAGTGGAATCATATACTGCTGCAACGGCAAAAGCGGTCCCACAGAATGTTTTCTACCAGCAAGAACATTTTTTGCAACACAGCGTTGTAGAAAGTCGAGAGAACTACAAAATGAAACCGTGTGATTCAGTGAATGGACCATAAATAGCTATGGTTACCTTTGCTTTCTGAATTTCGACGGTAAGTCTTTGTGTCGAATTTCGAGACGCTCGCTGGGGACAGAATCGTCCTCTAGGTGTTTATCGCCTAAGCGCTTCTGTAGAGCTAAAAACGGAAGAGCAGAAAAAAAAAAGCACATACTAGACAGCGGCGAAAAATATGAATTAATTCTGTCAAAAAATCTAAATCTATAAACATGTGTTGAACCGTCACCTGTCACAATTCACTTGGTTGTGAAATAATGGTTAAGTCTTTTTGTGAGACCTCAAAGAAGCGAGATTGTTTCTTTGTAGCCAAGATAGAGCAAACGCTATAACCCAATGCAAAATATGCTGGCACAGTTATCCGTCGAAATACATCTCATTTTCGGAGTTCAGTAAAAATGACAAGAGAGTAAACGTACCTTCACGTTCCTTGTAGTAGTCCCATTCCTTCATGGCCGAAACCTGTAAATATTGACGTGAAGATGTTAAAATGAGCGGAAATTCGAACAATAGGAGCTAAAATGTCAATGTCCGTTATGATCTTGGATGACTGCATAAGTTCGAGGCTGATCCAGTGATAAATTTCAACAGGTGAAACTTTAGGAAATGTACACTCAATAAATGTAGATGAATAGTATCCATTTTCAACCTTTCAGAAATCTTCTCAGTTGTAATCCTTGTGATTTCTTCCACTAATTTACTCACAATATTATCATCAATGTCGAAAGTTCATCTAGAGAGGGGTTGATCTTACAAAAAGAAAACTCCATTTCGAAATCTGCCAAAGCACCTTTTGACTGCTCTGGGAGCAAAAGCATGATCCAAATAAACGTCCGGAATTTTTTTTTTGTGCAGTCCCAACACTCACACCTTCCCAAATATCATTACAGGCGGGAAATGCACTTGTTCGCACTCAATTTGAAGAAGATTCCCTTGAGTAAAATCGACTTATTCATTACAGGCGGGAAATGCACTTGTTCGCACTCAATTTGAAGAAGATTCCCTTGAGTAAAATCGACTTATTCATTACAGGCGGGAAATGCACTTGTTCGCACTCAATTTGAAGAAGATTCCCTTGAGTAAAATCGACTTATTTGAACAATGTTTCCTAATAACGGGAAACAAGACACTATACACTTTTCACGGCATGCAAAAAAAGTTTATAAAAATAGAGGAGTTTGACTACGCAATACATTTCAATACCATCTGTGTAAGTAATGCAAGAATCTATGCAATCATACAATATGTTCCGCAAGCAAATAACGCAAAATAATGCAAAAAGATCCTAGAGGTAGCGGTTATAGCAAGATATGTAGCCAAAACTTTATCTCAAGAGTACAATTCTATGCCGAGAAATAGCTCACCATATCAAATACGAAATCTCTTCTACTCATGTGACGCTTGGGCTCATCATCGAACTCGAAAACATAGTAGCCTGAAACGGTTTTGTTTAAAACGGCTGTCTAAATGAATTTTTGTAGGAACTATGAAATTATTTAATATAACCAGTATCATTTCCTAGATTCTAGTCCCAGAATAAGTGTTAAAGGCATCACCCCACGAATCTGGGGTGGTGGGGGGTTCAGATTGGTTATGCCTATACGGGGTCGTAGATTATTGGGAGGAAAGCGATTCCGTTCATATTTTCCTTATTGCCGTAAAAAAATGGCGCCGAAGATGCGGCGCGTGCACAAGGATGGTGCGCTGAAATCGAACTCGTTGTAAGAGTCCCGTTCGTTGAAGAACTCGTTGAAGAGCCTCATAATTCATTAAAAGGAGGCATAAGTTCAAAAATAGACAAAAAAGGGGGAAATGTAGTTGGAGAGGGGGTCTTGCACTCAGTGGCGTCCTTGTTTCTCGACGCTCCAACTTACTTTTTTCTCTTATTAACTTTAAGTCACATGTCATATATCCTCCAAGACTAATGCTTACGCCTTAGGGCCCCGACTGATTTAATTATGAACTTCGAGAAATAAGGGCGCCAATGAGTAGCCGCATCTCCTTCCCCGACTACATTTTATTCGAAAAATGACGACTGGAAAAAATCTGCATTGGAACAAAATAGCCAAACCATGAATCCAGGTACATAGGAGGAGTAGGTACAATTATATTCACAGATGTTCCACTCCATTCAGTCTTGATGATGATTGTGTTCTAAAGTGTGAATATAGGTTGGTTCACAGAATATTTGTTTGCTGCCGCAATGCGCTTTCGACTGAGACAGGACTGAGAGGTAGGGAGAAAACGGTCGAACGTATCGTTCAGCCTGGCGCACTACAATGGTGTCAAAAGAACCTGACCTGTTGTTCAATTGCATAAACGGTTGTGCCCAAAATGGTACGGTACATATCCCGCTCAGCTCTATAGTTCGATTCAATCAATGTATTTCCCATCACGACCGCAATTCAGGTTGATTTGGAATCAATGTGGCTCTTCAGCAGGGCCTGTCAGTCCATCGATCGATAGGACGATAATCGATAGTGCAGTGGCGCCGATAAGTTCATTAAAGTCCCTTCTTTTTTTCTCCTATAGTTTCTATTCTATTTTTCGAGTGTTACCGATTACTTGCATTATTACAATCAAATCATGAACGCATGGTCCGCAGTAACTCGATTTAACAGAAGTATGGTTGCAATAACAGCTGAATCTTTGCGATAGGATTACCCATTACTTACGTAAAACACGACCAACGTGTGAGGTTCTCGATTTTCCACTGTTGACATCGTTTGAAGTCCGCTTTTTAATGCTCATCTTCCATCCATTCATAACCACGACTTTGATTTCTGTAGTGAGGTAGAAGGTATTTTCGGGTCAAAACAACATGTTGGACGGACCAGTGGCATAAACTGCTGTGTTCCAAGCGCCACCGTGAAGACTGCGGTTAGAATGGAGATGCGACCGTTGCGAACTGCAGCGATGAGAGGTCTTAGCAAGGCTCTCCACTCGATCCTAACCGCTACGCTCCATCGTATCGTTTCGTGGAGACGATCAACACCAATCTTGGCTACAGCTCAAGAAAATCAATTAAACTGCACTCAACACTGTGGGTTAAAGTTACAAAGAGAAAAGAGGAAGATAGAGGTGGAACTACTGCTTTAACTTTACCAAACGTTCCAAAGAAGCTTATTGGAAGTGAATAGCTAAGCCATACCGTCTAGTACTTTAAAGGAGGAAAAAGAATCAGAAATAGTCTGAGAGGTGGTTACTCCACAATCAGCGTTTGACAGTCAAGGACGGTTATTGTGCTCTGGGAACACCTTTTTTGCCTCCAGATGCAGTTAGAGTACAGTTCGACTAGAGCAGTACTGAGTACCCCCCCCCCCTCCCCCCAAATACCTTAGCATGACCGTTAAAACTACTTCATTAATAGTGGAATATGGTGTAAGGAGTTGCAGGCAAAGCGATGTGGTTCCCAAAAACACAAAAATATCGACGAGCGCCTCATAGCGACGTAGCTCGTGGGTTCAGCTCGGATTGGCAGGAGGTGATCGAAGGTCCCACCGCGCAGATGTTTTCTGTACATCCGTTGGGAGCACGACGGAATGCGGCACGACAATTGCGGATTTTTTACCGAGCTGGATACTAGTTTCACCTTGTAGAGGCTACAACGGTGGGGGTTTCTTGAGGAAATTCGTACGATCACATATTCCCCAAAATAGGGTCTGGAAAATATAGTTGAGTGGGGGAAGGAGGCACTCAGTGGCGCCCTTATTTCTGGACGCTCTATCTTACTTTTTTCTCCTGGTGACTTCAGTTTACATGTCATAGATCCTCTTAGACTAATACGTATAGTAGGGTCAAAACGACATGGAGGACGTACGCAATTGCGTACGCGACTTCTCTCGAGGCGCTTCGGTGAAGCGTAGCGGCTTGGGGCGTGGCGAAACCTTTGCCGCCAATATCCATCGCTGCAGTTTGCGACGGTTCCGACTGCTGCATGTACCGCGGCGTTTAGCTCCTACGCAAACGCACCGCAACTGCACTCGTGATTCGTGTCGTTTTGACCCGGCTATAGATCTTGAGGTCCCAACCAGTTATTTACTTCCAGAAATGACGGTGCCACTGAGTGACCTCCAACTACATTTTACCCTTAGGTCTTGGCGTTTCCTTACTGGCTGTGAGGACAGTTCTCAATGCTTTTCCAATCAAATTCCATAAAAGTGCTTATAGGACCCTGGAGACAGGGGTTAGTGTGCACGATTGCCACTTGGAAGGAATGAAACACATGAAAAGGACTGAGATTTACGCTCAGCAATCCGATCATTTGAACAGGTGACGAGGTTAGTCTCATCGTAATTCTCTAGTTAGATTCATTCGTGAGCAAACACTTTTTTCGAGCTTCACCAAGTCCGTACGATTCAATGGAATCAAAACGACAAAACTTGCATGCTCAAACGATACTCACTTTGATGTTGATAGTAGATTACCCAGTACCTAATTCCCCCTAATTTCTTCGAAGTGGCTATTCTTCTCACCTGAAATTGGACTCGGAACACAAAAAGAAACATGTGAATTCGAGAATAAGGGTTTGATCCAGAATCAAAGAGCAGCGGGATTGATCGACAGTCGGGGGACATCGAGGGATAGTCTTCCGCACTGACGGCGAAGGGAATAAATCTAAGGGTCGATTGCAAAAATAAGTATAGGTTTTCATTTCCGTGCACTCCACTGCTAGTGCCGCTCATTCCGAATTAGGAGTTCCTACGTTTGCCAGTGCTTGAGTTCTAATTATGTGACCTAACTTTTATTGATATACTCAGATTTGTCGTTAAATCCTTGATTCTAGCAGATTGACTTCGTCGATGCGAAGGGTTTTAAAGGAAGCTCTCGAGAGCGACTGCAACAGCTAAAACGCAAATACTCTTTACAAATTCAGGAAATAGATGGATGAGTCACGAGCGGCAGGGAAATCAGTTTACCCGAGGATGCAACTGTTTGCATCCATCCTATACGAAGCATTAAAAAAGCTTAGATTATGGTTAAATTCGTCGATGAAGCAATCTCTCGCTCCCGAATTGGCGACGAAGACAACGCTACGCGCTTTCTTTCATTATTCGTACAGGTTTGAAGCAACGACAATCCGTCTATCTAGATTCTGAATTCGTAAGGAAAGTTTCGCATTGTTCTGCTGCTTTTCTTACGAACGGTCGCTAAACGAGCTTATTATTTGAGAAAAACCAACGGAAACCCCATACACGCGACCCCATTCATTCTTGGGCAAACGGCGAAGGGACCCTTTCACTTGTATACGGTCCGCGGAGGGATCCTCATCAGCTGAGCCGCACCCTTTGAGCCAGACTCCTTTCACCTGAGGACCTCCTTGCCTCCTTGCCGCAGCTATGCGACGATTCGAGCACTAACGCAAACGTTCTTCGGCACAGGTACCGTCGAACCTTTTAAATATTAGATGCGGAATCCACACAACAGGAATTGCATGAATACCATCTCATAGTAGTGAAAATAAATAAGTATTAGGTTCTTCCATGAGTTTATTTCCTACTTTTCCGACATTTGTTTTTCTTATTCAACAAGAAAGATATTCCAATTAACAATATAATCAACAGGATAGTCAGTAGTCTTGGTCTTGCGATATATTGTTGATTCTTTTAGGCTAGGACTCAGGCTGTTGTGAACTAAAGTGTTGATGATCGTGAAGAAAAAACTTATAGTACAACCTAATAAACAAAATAAGAACTTAAGGCGTAAAATCTAATTCTCCTACCTGATGATGGACCCTCGCGTGAGTCATACGAATAGTCAGATTCAACCCCAGACATATTTGGTGTAGCGGATTCCGAGGAAGACATTGAGCTAGGAATCACTGTATGACTAGGAGCGGAGCGCGAAAAATCCTAGCTTTTTTTGCATCACGCTATGGCGCGCTCCATTCGACATTCGAGCACAGTTGTCTTCCTCTTCGGTTGCTTGCCAATGACAAAAAAGGTTAACTTCCAATGGAAGTCCCTGTCTCCTCCTGGAGTTATCTGCCTTTCTTTCCTTGTTTCAGTAGAAGAGAGGTCAAGGATGCCTGGTAGGATGAGTTGTGGCACGTCGTGGACGCTAAGAGGACTGAATGTTGAAGGTCCAGTAGTCTCCCGAGGGCAAACCAGCGCTCTATACTTCCTAAGCCGATGAAATGGTATAATGAAGCAGTTGGCCTCGCAAGTCATGTACACTCCACAGAATACATCCTTTTTTCTTAAAGGCAGGGTATCACGAGATAGATGAGTACGGAAACTACGGGAGAACCGTGACCGTGAGTTCGGGTTGTAGATTCGAAAGCCAGCGTGGCTCCGCTCTTCCTCCCTTAGTCGTCGTAAAAAAAGGTCGACGATTAGAGGATGTTGATAACTTAGAACACGTATCCCTTGTACACGCTCCTGTTCCCTCATCAGCCTATTCATAGGTTCTATTTGAATAAGCTGGTGGGAGACCTCATCAATCTTCGACCGTTCGCTACTGGACGCGGGCGAAAAGGTGGTGCGTTGCAACCGATTTCGTAGGAAACAACGCTGTCTTACGCGCTGTTTGTTTTTTACGACGATTAGGGGAAGAGCAGAGCCACGCTTGTTTCTGTAATCTACAATCCGAACTTTACGTTTTCCCTGGGGTTTCCATAACACGCCGATTTGACGATACGCTCTCTTTAATCAATCAAAGATCAAAGGGTGGTGATCGGACGTGGTGTAGTAGTAAAAGTGGTCCGCAACATGTGCACGTCGACATGATTTAATTCTGCTCGAGGCGAAACAAGCATTCTATTGCTCCGAGGTCGTTGAACTATGTTTCTATTGTATTACAAATCTCCTTGCTCAGATTTTCGCTATGATGAAGCACGCAACAATGTCTCAGTGAATTCTATCAGCTGTCGTTTACTACACAAATGAGCGTTGTGAAGAAATGTGGAGGAAAATGTAGTTGGCGGGCACTCAGCGGCGCCCATATTTCTCGAAGCTTTAACTTACTTTTTTTTCTCTTACTACTTTAGTTTACATATCATAGATCCTCTAAAACAAATGCTAAGGCTTCAGAGGCCTGATTGATTAAACTGTTTATGAAAAAATACGAGATTCGAGAAATAAATGCGCCGCTGAGTGTTCCCACCTAAATTTTACCCGAAATGTGTAGACTCCAAATCGTTTGTCCTAACAGTTGCCTTGACCTCCAGAAAATACTTCAAGGATTAATAACTCGTTGGTCGATGTACAGTCGGGTCAAACCGACATGAAGCACGGTCCAGTCGCGTGAGAGGTTGCGCTCGACGCGGTAGAGATGGCAGTTCGAATTGAGGTGGTGACATCGCAAACTGTAGCAATAAACGGTGGTAGCAAGGTTTCTCACTCGGTCCTAACCGCTACGCTCCACCGCACCGCTTCGAACGCAATCGCTTACGCAACTGACCTTGCTTCATGTCGTTTTGACTCTACCATATAACAGTAGAGAAGCAGGCTGCGCACTATTTTAAACAGTAGCAAGGTGGTCGAAGGTTTAAAGCCCCTTCATCAGGTTAAATTTCTAGGTCATGTTTTCTGAATATGTGTGACCGAACAACAAAAATTGGTCGCCATTATTCCGCTGCTTCATAACAATAACATCGTCGCGAGCGCTTACCGCAAATATTGGACATAGAAGGAGCATTCGGAGCAGAATTCCTTTTTTCACTTGCATCAGATACATTCAGTTCCTCACTTTCTGTTCAATTTTTTCTTCGCTTCATAGTGTGATCTATGTAGTAAAGCACTAACGTTTAGGGTCCCACTAAACTGCAAGTAAATCACAATCATGTCCACAACGTTACAGTTTGATACGTTTTCATTGGACTACAGTGGAAGATGCTTTCCTGCTTTTTTAAGAGATTCGTTCACATTTCCCGAGAAAATAGTTATTTCATCCATTTGTCATGAATAGAAATTCTCTTTAGCTGCAGCAAGGGAAAAAATGAGAAATTACATGGTAATTGTAGTAAAAGATGGAAAAATGTCTAATAATTGCGACCAACGTTTCCTGCGAGATATATATAGGTTTGGGTGAAACATGGTAAGTGTTCATGCATCATTAAACTCTTAATCTGAAAATTTTACACAATACGCTTAAGGTGAGCACATGTTTACCTATCAGTCTCTCTGCTAGTGCAAAAACATTGTTGCAACAAATTTTTTTCTCTCCATCTAATGCTTTTATTTTGAAATTTTGATACCGAGCACTGTTAGATAAAACTTCCGATTCGAAAACAGGTTCGAACTTTATAACCACTTTCCTCATTCTCGTTTCTACGTTCGAACTTTAAAACCACTTTCCTCATTCTCGTTTCTAATGAGGCTTTTTTCGATCACTTTTCTCGCCGAGAGGTATTTTTATTTCTTCCAGAAAACAGCTCTTTGGTGTTCCATCTTTCGCTTAGGAGATTTGAGAATCCCTAAAGATACTTCACTTCAATTTACGGCTTCATTCTTAGGTTCAGGCTTCTTTTAACATTCAAGTTCATGGATTTATTAGAGCGTCACTACAATTATGGGATTTATTTGTATGATGTTGTGGAATAGATTTGCCGATAAATAACACTCTTAGGACACAGTAAATGTTCTCTTAGGCGTTTGTTCCATTGAAGCACTAGAAATAGCCGAAGAGACCTACAATATAGTGAAGTGAGCGACTGAAGATAGATCCGAGGGAATGGGGATGTGGGACGTTCATTCGCTAATAGCTGGTTGAAAATTTTCCGAGGATTCTATAAACTGACTACACATTCGTATCTGGCTATATATCGTTTTTAACTTTTCATTTCTATTGATAGTTCGAAGTAATAATTTTCAACTTTATAATTCTCATTGATCTCATCTTGGCGTCATTTTCATATCAAGAACGAGCATCAACAGTTGCGACAACTTACGTTCCGAAGTGAGGTACATTAACCATGCAAAACTTCATTAATGATGCTTTGTTTGGCTTTTTGGATAGTAGCCTGAATGTGAAAAAAGAGGTGTTAGCCTTTTAGTTAAAGAATCCTTTAAAATTTCACTTATTATTTCGTCCTTTTAAAAGCTTTCCTGACTTCGCTTTGGGTTTCAGTCCGAGTTAGAAACGTGTAAATAAATAAGAGAATAAAATGAACAACAAATTAATGCATGTGCATGTTCCTAATGCGATCCTCAGCTGTTGTCCATTTGCGAGTATAATTAGCTAACTATGCGTCGTTCACGGTCTGCGTACAACTAACTATTAATAATAACTTGTAAGTGAGTGTTTTGGGCATAGGAGGAGCCGGACCCTTCTCAGGTGGAGGGAGCCTAATAAGAACTGTATAGAAATGTTGTTATTGTTCATTTATGTTCAAACATTATTGTCTCTCTGTGACGCCGAATCGTCAGAGGAGTCACCTATGGAAAGTGTGAGATGCCTGGCAGACCGTGCCTGGGCCGCGATAACCATTCCAGCTATAGAATACCGCCTGCTCTATAAGAGGGCGGAGTCAGTGTTGAAATTTTGAAGTTTGTAAATGAAAGTGAACTCAACATCATTCAAAAGAGCGCCTTTTTGTGAGAAGAACTGGCTATTTGAGGTACTGAAAGAATTCATAGAGACTGCAAAAATTTCTGTTTTGTGAAGACAGACGAAATTTTCTCCAATTTGGTCACTCGAAAACCATGACCAGCTGTCATCCAATGTTACCGCCTAATTCACTTCTCGTAAAGGAAGAAGAGTTCTAGGCAAGTACCGAATCGCGAGACTTTAGTGTTCATTCTAAGCTGTTGACAGCTGCTCAAAAATTGGACCAAATAACGAAATAGAATAGTGTTGTAAGTTTGACACTGGAAAAACTAGGCATTTTCAAAGCTAGAAGCTTACAATATAAACTATTGTCAAGTGGAAGTTGTTTGCTGAGAAATTTCCAAGGAGATTTTTCTCAGCTTGGAAAGTATGGCTTTTCGTTAATCTTCGATGGACCACTTTCGTCAATTTCTGAAGAAAATGGAAATTTCGAATCAACATATGATGTGGGGTACCAAAATGCTCTAAATAACCCCCTGATTACGGATGTAATAAACATTTTGTCCAATTTTGGGAAATAAGCGGAAATCCTATGAGCACCCCTTCCTTCCATGGAGATGTATCCGCGAGATATGCCAATAGCAGGATTGCGGAGGTGTTAAAGTAATTAACGGGACTTGACAAAACTTTGCCCGTTTTCAGGCCACACATTTGTCAAAAGTAAATTCTCGAAGTATATTTGAAATCAGCAGCTCATTTATTTTCGAATGGTATTTTCAAAATTAATTTTTGCCCACTTCAAAGAATTCCGACAGTGTTGTAGCTCATGGGGTCCAGCTCAACTGATAAGAATCCCTTACCGAACCAACCAAAAGTAATTGTCCAAAAATGAAGGCGGTCGGAGCTCCGGCTCTAACTATCGCATCAATGGTTTTGGGGTGCTATCCGGCATCAATTTCTCTAGAAATTGCAAAGCAAAAAGTGGATGATTTTCGGAAGGATTCACACAGTCTTTTCTTCGAAAATTTCGTCTTCGACTAGTTCGCATTTTCGACTGTCCTTGGAATCGGGGCGGTCCGTTAGGCCCCTTATAAAAATCCTTGTGACACATGGTTGTGGTACATGGTGATCTGTTACGTTAACAGATTTTGCAAATTTTGCAAAGCACCGGCCGATGTGTTTTTCTTTGAGTTTGCCTCACGTTTGAATGTTTTCTGGAATGTGATAAGGCGTTTGAGAGGATAACTCATTGATAGCTTTGATTTTCTCAAGCAAATCAGTGGGAAAGAACCTACGTATTTCTTTCTCCGTAAGAATTCTAGGACCAGGTTGACGCGACGCGTGGGAAGGAGAAATTAGCATTAGTAACGCTGTTTCTAAACTGATATAACGTTGAGATTTGAAGAAACCGTACCTCAAAAATAAATTTACGACCTATTTTAACAACTGTTTTGGACTGATGCTTTGGCTGTTAAATATCAGCTAATTTCAAACAAAACTAATCAATTCTGGTAACAATTCTGTAGAATAATCATTCCGGTTAAACGTTGAAGCTTCGGACGATTGTTGTACAGAAACGAGTGAAACGTTGATTACGTAGTCATGGTTTTCTTCTCCTTTCTTTTCTGTCAGTATGTCGGGCCAAAGTGTGGAACAATGGGCGGGTCCCCCCTCGATCCTAACCTCTACGGTCCACCCGCGTTGTTTCGAGCGCAGTTGCTCCCGGCTTTATGGCGTTTTGACAAGATGGTGTCAATGGTTTTTTTATGTTGGTTTAATTTTTGTTAATTTTCGTATCAGTATTGTGTGAGCCTTATTTCATGATGGAGGTGGCATCCTCTTTTAAGGAAAGGGAAATAAATCGAGTGAGATTTATGTATATGCAACACAATTCCACGACAACAAAGTTTTACCAGATAAAGGCAAATAATAATAAATGACAGTAATAATAGTGGTAGCCTTAATAAAAGATAACAAGAGAAAGACCACCTACAGACTATAAAGTTTTTTTTTTGCGAAGTTCTTTGAAGAAAAATGTAATACTTTTCTTTTCTCTGGAGTGAAAAGCAGTCATTAGGACACTCTCGTACACGATGAACAGAAATGGAGCCGTTAGTTGTCTTTGATCAAATTTACCAAAGATTAACGATGGGACAGGGAGAATTAAACATTTGGTATTCAGAAGAGATGTTCTGCCTATCCAGTTTCACTTTAAAAAATCCAGCTCTCCTATGACCATTCACAATGATGAACTTCTATAAGGTAGGAAAATACCGGAACTCTGTACAATCTGCGTTTCTCGATACTCTACGATTCCGGCAGCTTTTCTGGAAGCGATATTCCTGCTGATGGCCTTCTTCTCACTTAAAATTATTCAACACGCGGTCTTGTACATGACATTTTGTTTAATCACAAAGTTGCAACCACGGTATATTTGTGTTTATCTGGTGAATTACAAAGAAAAAAGAATTTTTCCTGAAGCTTCTGTGTTACATGGGTTCCTTTCGTCTTCTTTTCACATATTTATAAGATTAAAAACAGTAGAACAAAGGATCTCACGAGCGATGCTACAACACCACTACTAACTTGTGTCCCAAAATCCGTCGCCGACGGATTAATCCGTCGCAAACCGTCGGAATTCTTGGAAATGGCCGAAATTAAATTTTGCAAGCACCATTCGAAAGTAAATGAGCTGCTGATTTCAAATATACTTCGGGAATTTACTTTTGACAAATGTGTGGCCTGAAAACGGGCAAAGTTTCCTCAAGCCCCGTTAATTACTTTCACACCTCCGCAATCCTGCAATTGGCATATCCCGCGGATACATCACCATGGAAGGAAGGGGTGCTCATAGGATTTCCGCTTATTTCTCGAAAGTGGACAAAATGTTTATTACATCCATAATCAGGAGGTTATTTAGAGCATTTTGGTACCCCACATCATATGTTGGTCCGAAATTTCCATTCTCTTCAGAAATTCACGATTTCCAAGCTGTGAAAAATCTCCTCGGAAATTTTTCAGTGAACAACTTGTACTCAACAATAGTTTATATTGTAAGTTTCTAGTTTTGAAAACGTCTAGTTTTTCCAGTGTCCAACTTACAACATTACTCTATTTCGTTATTTGGTCCAATTTTTGAGCAGCTGTCAACGGCTTGGAGTGAACGCTTCTGTCTCGCGATTAGATACCTGCTTAGAACTCTTTTTCCTTTGCGAGAAGTGAATTAGGTGCTAACATTGGATGACAGCTGGTCATGGTTTTCGAGTGACCAAATTGGAGAAAATTTCGTCTGGTTTCACAAAACAGAAATTTTTGCAGCCTCTATGAATTCTTTCAGTACCTCAAATAGCCAGTTCTTCTCACAAAAAGGCGCTCTTTTGAATGATGTTGAGTTCACTTTCATTTACAGACTTCAAAATTTCAACACTGACTCCGCCCTCTTATAGAGCAGGCGGTATTCTATAGCTGGAATGGTTATCGCGGCCCAGGCACGGTCTGCCAGGCATCTCACACCTTCGCTAGGTGACTCCTCTGGCGATTCGGCGTCACAGAAAGACAATAATGTTCCAACATAAATGAACTTTGACGAGAATTCTACACAGTTCTTATTTGTAAAAACAGCAGTGATAATTTGAAACGGCTAGGAAGGAAAATGACTGACGAAACTAAACCAATCAAAAAGAAAAGGAGAGGGAAGAAAAAGAAGAAGTGAATATTATTCGAATTGAACTGCAAGACACGAAAAATTCAAAAATTTAAAAAGTTCCGATTTTTTCCTCCATAAAACGTCTTAATTTGTTACATGTCTGTCTTTTTCAGGAGGTTTGTTTCGCTTGTTTGTATTTCTTTCCGAAAGCTTGTGAAATTGAAACTGTATATTTCTGAAGACTGAGAACTATGTAGAATTGTTGTCACTGTTCACTTATGTTCAAACATTATTGTCTCTCTGTGACGCCAAATCGCCACAGGAGTCAAATCTCGAAGGTGTGAAATGCCTGGCAGACCATGCCTGGGCCGCGATAACGATTCCAGCTATAGAATATCGCCTGCCTTATAAGAGGGCGGAGTCAGTGTTGAAATTCTGAAGTTTGTAAATAAAAGTGAATTCAACATTCGAAAGAGCGTCTTTTTGTGAGAAGAACCGGGTATTTGAGGTACTGAAAAAATTTCTGTTTTGTGAAAACAGACGAAATTTTCTCCAATTTGGTCACTCGAAAACCACATCTAGCTCTCATCCAAGGTTAGCGCCTTATTCACTTCTCGTAAGGGAAGGAGAGTTCTAGGCAAGTACCGAATCGCGAGACTTAAGCGTTCATTCTAAGCTGTTGACAGCTGTTCAAAAATTGGACCAAATAGCGAAATAGAGTAATGTTGTAAGTTTGACACTGGAAAAACTAGACATTTTCAAAGCTAGAAACTTACAATATAAACTATTGTTGAGTACAAGTTGTTCACTGAAAAATTTCCGAGGAGATTTTTCACAGCTTGGAAAGAATGGCTTTTTATTAATCTTCGATGGAGCACTTTCGTGAATTTCTGAAGAGAATGGAAATTTCGGACCAACATATGATGTGGGGTACCAAAATGCTCTAAATAACCTCCTGATTACGGATGTAATAAACATTTTGTCCAATTTCGAGAAATAAGCGGAAATCCGATGAACACCCCTTCCTTCCATGGTGATGTATCCGCGGGATATGCCAATGGCAGGATTGCGGAGGTGTGAAAGTAATTAACGGGGCTTGAGGAAACTTTGCCCGCTTTCAGGCCACACATTTGTCAAAAGTAAATTCTCGAAGTATATTTGGAATCAGCAGCTCATTTACTTTCGAATGGTACTTTCAAAATTTAATTTTGACCACTTCCAAGAATTCCGACGGTTTGCGACGGATTAATCCGTCGGCGACGGATTTTGGGACACAAGTTAGTAGCGGTGTTGTAGTTCCGATTTCCTTTGTTTTTCTTTTCTTTTGCTTTCTCCTGCTGATGAAGAAAATTCGGATATCGCTGTGGATAACACGAGATTTTTCTCATTCTTTCGTCTTCCCAAATCTTCTATTTTTAGTCTGTTTTTTAGTGAGGATAAAATAACATTGGCATGGATACAGATCAAAATATCCATCACATAAGTTCAGGAATATGTCCGTTAGAATTACAAATATGTAGTTAATGAATGAAACTAATAACTAATGGAATATTAATACAATCAGAATGTATATATGTATATGTATATGTGTATATGTATGTATTTATGTATGTAGGTATGCAACGAAATTCCTAGGCACTGAGACGGGTCGAACGGCGTTAGATAGCTGATGGCCGCGCAGTGCGATAAGATGGAATGGTACGTTTCATCATTTCAGTGAATAGTCATCTCGTGAATGCTCCAATCCCTAAAAAAAGGATGAAGAGATGCAACTTTAATTAAAATAATTCAATTCCTAGGAAATTGCCACTGCGTTTAATTTCTATTGAACAGTGAAAGCGAGCACCGCAAGAAGTCTGATGTCGGGCACTAGTATGACGTTCAGACTGGTAATTAAATAATATAACAATAAATGCGAAATTAATGTAAAAGAGATGAAATATTAATTTTAATTGATTTCCTTGAGCTGTAGCCAAGATAGTTATTGATCGAATGAGTGCATTGCTATCACAAAGACCTATGCGGGTTTTGATCTACGGGGCGGGCCATGAGATCGCTATATAAAACCCTTGTGACTCATGGTTGTGGTACGTGGTGGTCTGTTGCGTAACCAGATCTAGCTAATGAGGTGAGCACTAACCAACGTGTTTGTTTGAGTTTGTGTACCGTTTGGATGCTTTCTGTAGAGTGATGAGGCGCTTGAGAGGATAAATCACTAATGGCTTTGGATTTTCCAGGCTCTGACGAAAGGCGATGACTCCGAAACGTTAGTTGTTCTTTAATAAAGACGATCAATCGCAATTTTGGCTACAGCTCAAGAAAATCAATTAAAACTACGTTTCAACATGCCGAGATTCAAAGGCAGTCGAACATGGGCAATACTCAGATGAGATATTGTTGTTTTTATTAGATAAGTGGGGAATCATGACGGATACATTATTCCTGCTATAAATGCTCGTCTCGTCTAAAGCCATTAGAAAGCGCTGATGTGTGTTCCATCACAGCAGCTACATAGTATTTTCCTATAAATCGTATTTTATTCATCTTTCATTCATCTAGTTTATTTTCTTTCGTAGGGTATAAAACATATTGTAGATATCTGTAAAAAAAAAGAAATTGTTGCGATTAAAATAAATAAATTGGATGGGTGAATAGAGAGAAGAATGTGTAGTAGAGGAGAATTCTATGTTCTAGTGAAAAATCACCGTTTCTTTCTAATTATTCCTCTTTTTCCTCTGTCTTCCAACTGGTCATTAACGTGTCTTCCTGTGAACGTTACCTCAAGAACTGCACAGATTTATCTCCACGTGCGTACGAAAACCGAAAAATTGGAATTGAAACTCAACATTATGTTCACATTTACGAGAGCTAGAAATATCTCGAGATCTAAAATTGTCTGAGAAAATTAAAATTCAAAAAATTTATATATAAATAAATAAGTAAACAAAAAATAAATATAAAATAATAAAATAATAAAAAATAAATAAAAAATTAAAATTTAAAAAAATATATATATAAATAAATAAATGTCTAAGAAAAAACTAAAATTTGAAATATAAATAAATAAATGAATAAATATACGATTATCAATATTCGACTCGGCTGTTTAAAACAAAAAAAAAGTCACTGATGATGATGTGCGATCCAAAAGAATGAAAAAGTACTTACTAACCAGCAACATCTATTACATTTACTTCAGCCACTGAGGTCATTTCTATTTTTTTTTTGTTGTCGGGTAACCAGTTAACACTTAGTGTTTGAATAAAAATAAGTTGCTGTTCTGTGGGAGTGCAGGACAATTTCAGCAGAGATAAAAGAAAACTAACTATGTCCGCTCTTATTGATCCCATCCACGATGGCTTTCACGTCAATCTTTCCCATCTCTATACTATTCCCCTCATCTTCTCACTGTCTGTTTGTCTTCTAAAAAAAACTGCCAAATTTTCTTCTCCAATGAGAATTCCTAATTATATAAGTCAGTGGTATCCTCATGCTATATATGCTCAAACAATTCTTTTCTGTGCTTCATCTTTTTATATTTTTCTATACTTACCCTTTACCTTTTCTGACATATTTGCTGAAGTATTTTAAAAAGATAACATTTTCGTTCGTTACCCAAAAACAAATTAAATTTACTTTTTCTTCGTAGACGTTTTTCTTGTTCTTGTTGATAACAAGGA
Organism: Necator americanus; assembly: GCF_031761385.1. NCBI lineage: Eukaryota > Metazoa > Nematoda > Chromadorea > Rhabditida > Ancylostomatidae > Necator > Necator americanus. Next base: position 11,305,920 of record NC_087375.1, read on the forward strand.
TGCATTTCCTAATCAAGTCACGTTTAAAATTAGAAAATCTGTGAAAAGAGGAAGTGTTGTGCTTCATTTCTGGAATCCAATCGGCGCGTATGCTTGGATTTGTTTCTTAAGACGTCATCTGCAGCTCACAGAATTATGTGAGTAACGGAAGAGAAGGAGAAGAGAGACAAATTCAAGACATTCCCAGAAATACGTTTTATCAATCAGTTATATTCATTATTACATCATTGTTACAGTGCCGAAGCATTTATTTCATTTTGATTTACGTTTCTTTTTTCTTCTATAGCGCATTTTGATGTCTACGAATAGATTCATGTAAAGAAGTAAATAAAATAGTGCTCATTCGCCAACGTTCCTTTAACTAATGATTTTCTGAAAACTGAATTGTGAGTGCATCAGCTAGAAAGCATAAGAGGTTGCATACACTAAAATTGTAATAAATCTCTTAGTACGACTTTATGTATAGCAGTCTTATGATAACCTTATTGTTGGTTTATTTTATTATTTTTATTTATTTTATTTATTTGTTATTTTTTTATTATGTTATCTCAAATATTATTTATCCTAAAGTAGTTAAGGATCCTGAAAATTTTGGTATATGAACAAGAAAGATTTTTAACAAAGCAGTGAAGAAATTTGAAGTCGTGTGTACAGATGGCGGCTAGTAGCGCTGCAGAAAATGAAAATTCATCTTTTTTTCACCAAAAAGAATTCAAATTTAAATATTTAGAATGTCTGAAAAGAAAGAAAAGACGGCAAACGACGTAAATAAAGATACCTAGACGATTAAGTGGAGCTCCTCGCTTATTCACACAAAAAATATATTTCAATAATAAAATGTACTTATATCTCACAAATGTAATGATCTGAAGGTAAAATTTGAAAAAAATCTCTCCCTGCCGTCAGATAACTGCGTAAATTTTTGGAATTTATACTTTTGATTCGAAAATATTTCAATTAAGTTTTAATAACTTTGAATTTTTAAGTATGGAAGTTTCTATGGCAGTTAGTTTGAGCAGCAATCACGTCCAATCTATGGTCCCAACCTTATTTTAGTACCCGCCATAATCCTCCTCATAAATCTATTGAAATAACCGAGACAGGATTAATGTTCGGGCTTTTTTGGATTCCTACTGACATTTTCGTTCGTTCAAAGACTTTCTAGCAGTAGAATGGTACCTTGTTGTGCAATGACACGGCAATTGTCCGAGTTACATAATATTTTCGTGGCTTTCTAAAGACTATTTCTACACGTAGCGAAATTTTATCTTTCCGTTCTCCCTTACACATCAACGACCTACTCCGGCAGACCGATGAGGTTTCGCGAAGACCTGTGAAGGAAAAAAAAAGAAATCTTTCCTTGTCGAAAATTTACTGTCTGTCAAAAATCGGGTTTCAATGATCAGGCAGCAATTGACGAGGTTTTTTCTGTTCTCTTCTAAATAATCTGGACTTCTTCCAGAAATACCGAAGTTTTCGAGAGTCTTTAGGCGAAAAGTCTTTCATAAGTGAATGATGAGGTCATTTCTGAGGATCTCTCGTGAGCTTTGCCCCGCCTTTTCAACTACGATTAGGTTGTATTTTCTTGGAGGTGTCTGCGTTTTGATCTCATCTACTCATTTTGTATTTAAACGCTACAAATTGTCATGATTAAGATGATGAGGAACATTCTGAAGTAACAAAGTAGTATTCTTAAGAAAACGAACTTTTTGTGTCACCAAGATGGAAAGCATGGAATTCGGATTCACGCTTACTCTACACTCGCACCTACTTGTTTCACACGTGCTCCACTTTTACCCCCGATCGAAATGCACTTATCACATCGAATAACTTGGTTGCATCGTTTAGTTTACGGTAGAAATTGTTCCGAGAAGCAACTTTGAGAAATGAAATGTTTCTTGAAATCCAGGATCATCGACGAATTTCTGCTTATTCGGATGAGAACTGCGTTGAAAATGTGCTCTCTTTTCGGGTTTTCAACTTTTTTTTGCATATTTCCTTTCTCTGTAGATGAGGCCACAATTATTTTTTAAAGGCATCACCCCACGAATCTGAGCTGGTGCAGATTTCAGGTGGAGTATTTGTATACGGGATGGGAGACTACGGAGAGGGAGGTGATTCCGTCCATTTCTTGCTAATTGCCGTAAAAAACGGCCCGGAAGATGCGGCGCCGCAGAAGACTGGCGCGCTCCAATCGAACCTCTTGTACAAAATGGTGCGCCAAAACGAATGAAGCCGTATCTTCCGGGCCGTTTTTACGGCAATTAGGAAGAAATGGACGGAATCACCCTCCTCCCCATAGTCTCCCATCCCGTAAACGAATACTCCATCGGAAATCCGTACCACTCCAGATTCGTGGGGTGATGCCTTTAAGGAAAAACTTCCTCTTAATAACAAGAAAATCCCACAGCTTAAGCTAATATCAAATCTAGCTCTTTTCTTTCTCCTTTCTATTGCTAGTTCTGCGCATAATTTGTTCTGCAACCGATCAAAATGCACCTGTCACATCAAATCGCATAGCTAGAGTGGTTAGTGTACGGTAGGTAAATTCTTCTTGTGCTATTTTAAGAAACATCTGTTCATCAATTTAGCCGGAAAATGACTTGGTTCAAATCGCAGAAGCTAGAAGTAAATCATAGAAGCCATTAAAGCAACTTTACACAAAAAGCAAAAAGAGAAAACAAAAAGAAAAAGAGAAAAGAAAAAAACTTATGCATGGAGATGGATATAACATCGTATATGAAGTATGTAATGCGGTTCAATTTTAGTCCTATTTGATCCTATATCAAATAAGGGGCGGTTTTGACCAGTGCAGGTCTGTATTTGTTTTTATTATTATCGTGGCTTCAGTTATCACTACGATCATCAAATATTCTATTGCAGTCTCCATAGATGGTGTTTATTTTCGTTACACTTCACGGTTAACGGTACCTAGTTAACATGAATTATACTTTTTCTTTGTTTCGTTAACTGCTAACTTTATGATTTTTCTTCCTATATTTTCAAATACTTTCATCCGAGATTGTTCGAGAATTAATGGATGGGGTTAGTTTGGAACAATCAATAAATTTTATAGTTATTTCTGATGTTTTGCTTATAACATTAACCCAAACGGAAGGAAAATCTAATTAAACAGCCTAGGGAAATTTATCCGCTAAAAATCTCTTCTAAAAATGGAACGAAACACCTTCTAAATAGAAAGAACTGGGGAAAAGGCAAGGCTCCGACAAAAAACTTTTCCAGGAGACCTCTAAAATTCCTGAATTGGGTTATGGAGGGGTGACGATTTATCCAAAAGACAATCGGAGAATTATGGTAGGATTCTTTGTTTTGTAAGAAATGACTATAGATATTAATTCGGCTTCTGCGTTCGCTTATTCATCATTTTCGTACTAATTGCAGGGCTACACGAAAATATCGTAGCTCTGGAGCTAATTAAATGAATTTTAAATAGGATCAATATATTAAATAACGTATGGGAGACCAATTTAATACATAGATGATTACTAAAGGTCATCACATTGTTGTTGACTAATTAATCCAAACAAATAAGAGAGGAAGAAATGATTGGGGAATTATTTCTGTACAGGACAACCATGTTTGTTCATAAATTGACCCCACGCACCTTCGACACACCGTTAAATCTGTAAACGAACGTTTTTGCGCTTGTATTTTATGCGGCAATGGAGGTCACTTTGAGGAATTGTTGACAAAAAGTTTTTTTAATAAATTGCAAACCATTAAATAAATTGTGAAATAATGCAAAATATTAGATTGTAAAGTTGATTGTTATGATATATATTGTAGATTAAACAAGCTTTTATCCGGAGTGACGCTTCAAAACAGAAACTTTTTCCTCAACTCTGGCGTCCATGTGTTTCGCCCCTCTGTATTTTCAAAGAAAGTGTGGAAGCTGTCTAGGCTTACGGAGTAAACCAAAACAGATTTTAGAAAATATCGAATAAAGATTTTAGAAAAAAAAAGTGGTAGCGTAAGACGTTCTTGTGATGAGATGTGGGCGATATTAGAACTTAGCACGAACATCTACAAAGGCGCTGTTCAGAATATTCAGGCTTCAGAAAAAAAAATATTTAGACTTTTCAGTAGCTAGAATATATATGTGTGATTTTTTTCTTTGGAATATTTTTGAGAAAAACAATATATTCCCAACCTTTAACACTTTGTCAGTTTTCATTTCTCTTAGGAATTTTTTCTTGCCTTTTTTTTAAACTTTGTTCTGAGATGGATACCATCATTACACAATAAATAACTAAGAAGTCCCAGCAGAAGTAACAAAATCATTATTCTATCCACCGAACTACAAACTATAATTATTGTAATGACAATAGATCTGCTGGGTAATTACAGTATACATATTTGCATGAGGCACTGTGATACGTGTAATTATTTAAGAATGTTTTCAAAACAGTATCGTAATGTGCGTAAATAGTAAAGTATCCAGTATTAGTAAAGGTGATCTGACGAGGGAATTTGCGGAAAAAACTAGAGATGAGGTTGTGGATTGCGGATCCGGAGTGGTTCCGCTCATTTTTTTCTAATCCTCTTTAAAAATGGCGCGGAACACGTCGTTTTTTTTTCGACGACTTCAGTAGCAACGCGCCATTTCTGTGCACGCACCGCTTCCACTTGTGGGCGGTCGAGAATTAATGAAGTCTCCTCACAAGCGAATTCAAGTGAAACCAACGAATAGGCTGCTGAGGGGACCGAAACGTGCACATAGAGACGCGTTTTAACGTACCTCGTGGGAAATAAAGCGCTTCTCACGTTGTTTTTTTTACCACGATTGCGAAGAAATGAGCGGAACCACCCGGGTCCCGCTATCTAAATACAACCCCATCCTTAGTTTTTTTTCTCTCACAACGTCAGATTCGTGGGATGCTGCTTTCAAATTACAGTGTCAATTCAAAGTACTAATATTATTACTGAATATTGTTGTCTCCAGAAGGTGACAATCAGATCACGCTGTTACAAAAACTGAAGTCAAAACAAGTAACCAAAGCTTAAAGAACAAACAAGCAAACAGCAAAGTGCTACTGTATGTATGTAAATCCCGAAGAATCATTAATGGTAAAAGGAAAAGTGAAATATCTACGCTTTTTGTTGTCGCATAATAATCGTAATTCTCCAAACCACTTAATTAAAACTATCAATCAGCAAAGTTCTTTGGAGAAAGAAATTTCTTCTTTAAAGAATCTCTTTTCTTAACTCTCCTTGCCTATAAACTTGAAATTCTTTTCAAGAACTCATGTAAAAAAAAACACAGAACTGAAGTCTCATGAGCATCGAATAGGTTTCTTGGGAAATGAGAATGCGTTCCGCGAGGTTTGTTAAAAACTCATGGAAACTGGTCCTTCAGAACCCTATCTGTACGAGATCCCTCTGGAACACACCAGCGCATGAGCATCTTAGTGAGAAAAACACAAGTTACAGCAGCGTTACACAGTCTGCAGTCATCTCGTCCTACTGCTGAGGAACTCAAATCTCTCAAAGAATGGATAGTGGATAAAGTGTCTGACGTTAATCAATCCGCTTGAGATGCGCCTACACGTTCGACTTCAATTCAGAATTGTTTGAAGTTTAAAGGCATCACCCCACGAATCTCAGGTGGTGCAGATTTTAGGTGGAGTATTCGTTTACGAGATGGGAGACTACGGAGAGGGGGTGATTCCGTCCATTTCTTCCTAATTGCCGTAAAAAACGGCCCGGAAGATGCGGCGCTGCACAAGACTGGCGCGCTCCAATCGAACCTCTTGTACAAAATGGTGCGCCAATACGAATGAAGCCGTATCTTCCGGGCCGTTTTTTACGGCAATTAGGAAGAAATGGACGGAATCCCCCCCCCCCCCCCCTCTCTCCGTAGTCTCCCATCTCGTAAACGAATACCTCCACCTGAAATCTGCACCACCTCAGATTCGTGGGGTGATGCCTTTAAGAATGCGTGTCTAACCAATATGATTTGCGAAGGATAGGGAAGTCAATGTTCTTATCCTCCCAGACAATTCTAGCTAGCAATTTACCGTCCTCGAAGGGATGGAAAGATTTGTTGGCATAAGGGCGGTTTCGAACCATCGACACACAGGCGCAACGGAACCCCTTACGAACTGCTCTAATACATGCGGTATAACATCAACTACATATACATGTAGTGTATTCCTTGGACTATTTCTAAATTGTTTATTATTTACAACTATAATCAAATTCTGCTTAAGATTCACATTCCAGTTCTACAAAAACTTCAAAAAGGAAATCCTAAGTAGAAAAGAAATACGTCTTCGACAACAAGATAGAGAGCTAATCTGTTCCCATATTCTTTCTTTTAGTTCATAGCCCACAGTTCTTAATCTTTCTATGGAATTTCACGGCTTTTTGAAAGGACTTCATAATAACGTGCTTGTTCTATGTGTATCTTTGTGTCCAAAAACTGCTCTACTTAGTGAAGTGAGTTCCAAAGTTGTGTACCGGCGGAGGAAAGCAGTGACGCAGGTCCCAAGGCACGGAATTGCTACGGCAGCGCATGAGATTACGATCAACAGGGTTATTATGCTCCATAACGGCGCAATGAATCTAAATGAACCTGTCAGAAAGTAAATGAGACGTTGTGAACCGTTTCATTGCCGTGGCGACTGCACGTGCAGGGTTTCGGTCTGGTGATTGTCACCGTATTTCTGCTTTTCTACTCTGCCTCACAAATATCGTTTTATTAAACCCTTTGTTCAGAAACTTGAAACATTCATGCGAACAGGTGCTCAAATAGTAGCTAGTCGTGCAATCTGTAATAAAGCCCTTATCTTTGTTACTGATGACGTTCATGTCATTTTATACTAAAACATTCATTCAGTTTATGTTAATTGTTAGGGCGGGTGTTAGTGTAGCGGTTAGAGGTTCCGCTTCTTGCACAATCGATCGGAGGTTCGAATCCGCCTTAGTGCTCACCAACCCTTTCATTCCTCCGGGGTCGATAAATTGGTAGCAGACTTGTCTGGGAGGATAAAAGCACTGACTTGACACAATGACTAGCCACCGCAAGTCATTCTATTGGGCAATTACACGTTGGTAAACCCCAACCGATTCTGAACTGAAGTGAACGTGAGAGCCCAAGCGGATTTATTAACGCCAGAAACGTTATTCTTTATGTTAATTGTCCAGGAAAAAAGAAGAGAACTTCGTCAAATATTGCAGTTGGAATAATGTTTCCGAATTGTAGCGGTATCGAGCGAATATAAGTGTGAAATCAGTTTCGAATGTACAACTGACAATTCTAACAAGGAGACTGCAAAAACATTTCACAATCATGAGTGCGATAGGAAGGAGCCGGAGGAGCCTCCTCAGGTGAAGGGGGTCTGGCTTATGGGGTGCAACTCATGAGGATCCCTTCGCCGAGCGCGAACCCAAAAGTGAAGCGAATCCTTCCGCCAACAGTACGAAGTGAAGGGATCCCTTTGGCAGTCGTCCAGAAGTGAAGGGGTCTCTCTGACTATTGCATTTATGCCCCTAGTAATCATAGTTCTAGAAAAAAGACCGAAAAGTAGCGTTGCAAGAACCGAAACAGTTCAGCTATGTGGCAGAAATTTACAGAAAGTGCTTCTACTCCACAGAAAGCCTGGAAATTCATTGTTGGCTTGTTCATGCTGTTCATGCTTATATACTAACGAGACGAGCCTATCCTGTCACGTGGTGGTCAATGGTGTGTACAATGAAATCCCAGAAAGCAGCGAGACGGGTCCCATCGCGTCGAATTGGTGCTCAGGCGACAGGAATTGAAATCAGCGGAATTTAGTGCACCAGGACCACGCATGAGTTGCAAGCGACTTCGTAAAAAGTAAATGAGATGCTGTGAAACATTTCATGGCCGTGACAACTGCCTTCGTAGCGTTCCACCCTAATGTATGCTTCTGTATGTTTACTTCCCTCTTCGTTGTCCTCATGTTTGCCTGACGTTTTCTTTAAAAAATGCATAGTTGCATGCTGACCAGTGCTTAAATAGTATCTCATTCTATGTTAATTGTTGGGAACAAAAGGAAGAAGAACTTCGTGTGATAGTTCGAAAAAAAAATTCAAATTGCGGCGGGAGCGGACGGATATTGATGCAAAATCACGTCTGAATTTTTTTCTAAACTTTGATAGTTACGCCATTAACACGAAGTTCACAAATAGACTTTGATGGAATCTTATATAATTATTTCTTTAAAAAAAAAAGCGTAAGAAACTGTGTTAAGAAAGGAACAATTTTAATTCTTTCGCAATAACTCACGAGAAATGTCTCGGCTTTAAATTTCCATCGATCACTGAAAGCGAGCACTGAAGATGTCCGAAAACGGCGTTAGTCAGACGTCCAGACTTACAAATAATAAATTAATAATTTTCTTACACTATTTCACGGGTTCTCAGGACGTCCTCAGACGACCTACGTCGAGTGGGCGGGGCGATGGGCGTGGCAAACGACGTAACGTGCGGTCGCGAGGGACCAGCAGGGGCTCATTGCATTCGTTTTCTTCCATGCACTCGCATGCATTTCATCAAGTTTATTCCCTTTTACAAAATTACAGTTTTTCCATAACGAATGTGCTCTTCACGTTCAATTAAATTCAATGGCCATTGCAGAAGTAGTCATTTCTGAAGGGAATCGTAGGTATACCAAGAAAGATCAGAAACTAGAAGCAGCGATAGTTTGCCCTGAAACCATTGACTTCCAAGAGTTTTTTCGAAGCCTCCATGTTTCGATGATTTTGTTTCAAATTTTAAATCACAGCTCCTTGTAATTACGATAGCGCAGATATTAGCGAATGGATATTAGGGATAAGGAAAATACTAATTTGATCCTCTTCACCGCAGGGGTAGTTTCTAGGAAGAGCACATTAACCTTTTTTGTGTAAAGAACTGGTGAAGCCCTGATTAACATGACGTATTAAAATGCGAAAGAATAAGATAGAATGTGGTAGGATGTGTTGCTGGTGAGTTTTTTTTATCATTTAAAATTGTCCAAGGCAACGAAGATTATTTAAAAAGAGACTATTGTGTCATGAAATGCTAAGTGCATTTTAAAAATTCCCCTCTCTCTTCTCTTCAAACTCTTTGGATTGATAGGGAGAGAACTGTTTATTCGCCTTTACTTTGCTTAATTACCGGAAAACTTATCTGACTAATCGAAAACTCATGCAGTTCGGCCTAATATAGAGCATGGAATCAATTGCAGCTTCAGATCGGTTAAAAAATTTAATAAAAAGTTTTTTTACATATTTCACTTTCTCGAAAATCAGAGTAGGTGTTGATTTTGGGCACCATTTTTCTAACTTTTACGAATAACTTACGTTTACATAATGTAGTCATAGTCGTACGTTTGGGACGTCATTCTGAGAAACGAAGACAAATTGTAATGTTATGTAGCACACATCAACATTTCTCATTTACAGAAAAAAGAGCGCAAAGGTTTTTCCCCTGAGAAATCTTGTTACGTCAGCAATTGACTTAACCATACCGCTATACAATTCTTCCCAAGTATTAATGACAGGAAGCAATGTGGGCGAAGTACGACAACAATTTACTATTCACGTTTAGCACGAGGCAGTACATCTAAATGTATATTAGGGTCAAAACGACAAGAAGCACGGTGCAGTTGCGTAAGCGGCTCCACTTGAAGCGCAGCGGTTAGGATCGAAGTGGGACGCTTACTACCACCGTTCATTGCTGCCGTTCACGATGGTCCCACCTGGATTTCAACCGCTCTCTCCGCAGCGCTGCTTCGAGCGCAGCCGCTATCGCAACGGTACCGTGCTTCGATTTTTTCATTTTGACTTCATTTTGACTCGACTGTAGTTTATTTGAAGAATATCAGATGATCATGACAGACCTGTCGATTTACCTCCGTCCTTTGTGCGTTCCGAGGCGGGTGCGGCACAATCCGTTGGAGGTCCGTAGTAGCCACACGGTCGAGGGTTCGAGTCCACCCTAGTGCTCACGAAGCCTTTCTTCCCTCCGGGATCGATTGGTACCAGACTTGTCTGCGAGGATAAAAATACTGACGTGATCATCGGCTGGCCCCGCAAGTCATTGTATAGGCCAACACGGGTTCCAAAACCCCAACGATTCCGAATTGGAGTAAATGCCGTTGGCGCATTCCAAGTGGATTGATACGTGACTGACTGCCAGTGACTTTGGCGACTCTTTTTGTACGTTCTGTCCTTGTCGTTCCTCTCTTCCTACCTATTGCTTCCCACAGTAGTAGATGCATCTATCACTGATTTTTATCTCGACAAACCTCATCGCTCACCCATGGGCTTTCCTGTTCTTTAGCGTTTTATGTTAACATCACAAATAATGAAATCAAATGCCATCCAGGGAATGTTTGCTATGGATAAGTTTGCTTAGAGCCACTTCGGGTAGGTTTACTATAAGCAAGTTTACAAGGAGTCATCCGGTGCAAGTTTCGCTTGTGTTCTAAATATTTCTGTACGTCCTACCACTGATGCAAAGATGTAAATGTCTAGAATATCTTTTTTTGAAATCAAGTTATCGTTACCGTTATCAAGTCCACAAAGAGCCATCCTGGGTAAGTTTACAAGAGATTACCCTGAGTAGGTTTACCAGGATCAACAAAATCAACTGAAACGTGATGGATATAGCTTTACCATTTCGAAATACACATCATAACGCATCGAAATCCACAGTAATACGCAGCTGTTTCTTAATCGTTGCTCTTTTTGTTCGAATTGAGTTTTGGACTCAAAAATATACGATTTTCCCTTATAGTAAGACTAGAAGGCAGAAACTCCACGGGAGTTTTTTTTTTTTCAAAAGCAGCTGTTCCTAAAGTGAAGTAGATTTCCAGCTGTTTAGATCAAATTACGTTAATCAATGGAGTAATTCAAAGGGCTGACACTGCGTTGATTGCCTCGACTACCTCGATCGAACCTCACTTTTCTACTGTTGTTTTCATCTTCAAGCAAGCTTCTGCTTACAATCAGAAAAAAGTAGACGAGGAAGATGTCTAGTCAGTCTGTTGAGTTGGTATGCAGCGCTTGTATTGGGCGTAGCTCCATACAAGGTTGAGTTCTTATTTGAATACTGAACTAGGATAAGGTGAAGAATACGAGGAAGAATTGAAGAAAAAAAATTGCAAAGGGCATTCCTCGAAATACATTATTCGTGAAATTTTACGAAAAAATTTGTGAACAACTTATTTTTTGGCTCTCTTTTAATTCAGATGGATAAAAGGATAAAGGATAATTTGTCTGGCGTTAATCAATCCGCTTAGGATGCGCCAACGCGTTCGACTTCAATTCAGAATCGTTCGAGGTTTACGAATCCGTGTGCAGCTTTAGGATGATTTGCTGGGGTTAGTCAGTGTTTCTATCGTCCCAAACCAGTCTGGTAGCAATTTATCGACCGCGGAGGGATGAACGGCTTGGTCGGCACTACGGCGATTTCGAACCGTAGTCACAGCGGAGCCTTTCATCGAATGCGCTACACTTTAGAATGACGTACACTTATCAGATACTTTTTCTATCACAAACTTTCTGCAGTCTTTCTCTTTCCAAGAAAAAGGTGCTCTCAAAGTTTTCTTCCAGTCTAGGATCCCGAGTTTATGTTATCTCATTTTAAAGAAAAATATGGAACATTTAAACTGAAGAAAACTTAATTCAAAAAATAATTGAAGAGTATAAAATCTATAGCATTTTCCCATACCACCTATTTCCAAGAAATCTTTTTCAGGAAGTTCAGTTGACCCAATCAAGTAACTTCTGCCTTAATCATTCGTACAGAACATGTTCCCATGACGCTCATATACTTATGACTTGGAAGGATTTCCAGGATCAGCTTGCCTACTACGCGGATCCGTGTCGACTTGACCGTGGGATTATCGCCGCAATTCTCACGACCATAAAGTGATCTCTTACTTTAGACCAGCTTTTTAACTTCCTATAGCTGAACTTTCCATTCGATTTTAATTTCCTAGGCTTGATTCCTAAGCCGATTAGAGGTCTCCATAGTGTTGAATAATTGCTTGCAATTAAGTTTGCAACAAATTCAAAGATCACCGTAGATTCTTTCACTGAGGATTCGTACGGAAGTTTTAATGTTTTTCGCTCGTTGGAGATATAAACTTCTGTTATTATGTTATTCAGTGCGAATGCAAACTTCGAAGATAACTAAAATCCTCGTCGTCAAAAACATTTTTATTCCTGTCCTGATTTGTGAGACTCAACGTTGAATAGCGACCTTGATTATGAAAGGGTCTCAAATTCAAGCCACATAAATCTCAAATAACATCTTTTCATTAAAATGAGCCGTTGCTATAAACGACGTTCCTTAAAAAACTGCATAAAAGTAGAAGGCGAGTAAAAATTTAAAGAAAAATCTGCACAAATGCAGTGAAACTAGTAGGGTAGCCTAACCCAAGGCACTGAGTCTACGTAAGAAAAGCTGGAGGTTTTCAGAAAAACTGATGAAATTTGCAGAATAATTCAAAAAAGCCCAAAGAGGCTAGAATGAGTCAAAGAAGAGGATTTCTAGGGATAAAAAAAGTTTGGGTAAATTAGACCCAAAAATCATAAACCAACGAAATGTGTCAGTTTCCTCACTCTCTCAAAATTTCACAGTCTCACTTTTGGGATAGAAATTCTAAGAAGGACTGGAGAAAAATAGAAGGAAAGGAAAAAAAATTAGGCGATGGACTTCTAAGGCCGATCGAGGAGCCGACCTATTTTTCATCCTTCCGCATCTGATGGTCCCCGTTGTTACCCCTACCCGGACGTTGTGAAAGTTTTCACGTACCCGCCATCTCCTGCACATAATTTCAGCCCGTGTTCCTTGCGACACCATGAAAGAATTCAAAGAATGTTGTCTTCATTTGTTTAGAAGGTGATCAGTTGTCAAGCAAAGATCCGCTCACATCCGTTGCTACTAATTGCGACTCGTGGCGTATAATTTGCCGTAGAGGCGCTACGTAAATATGGTTTCTTGGAAAACAAAAGAGCCACTACGATCGACGGCGGCACAGCTTCACAGCGCCGATCCCGAATTGATGCTCCACGCTGTTATTAAAGCACTCTGCTTCTCATATTCCTGACATGATTAAAGGCATCACCCCACGAATCTGGAGTGCTACGGATTTCCGGTAGAGTATTCGTATACGGGGCTGTAGATTAGGGGAGGAGGGTGATTCCGTTCATTTCTTCCTAATTGCCGTAGAAAACGGTCCGGAAGATACGGCTTCGAGCGTTCAGGAGCAGTATTTTCTACAAGGAGTTCAATTGGAGCGCGCCAGCTCTGCGCGGCGCCGCATCTTCCGGACCGTTTTTTACGGCAGTTAGGAAGAAATGAACCCTCTCCATAATCTACAATCCCGTATACGAATAATCCACCTGAAATCCGCACCACTTCAGATTCGTGGTATGCTGCCTTTAAAGGGAATAGCATTTAGTACTTTCTACGTGTCCATAGTTTTTCAGTTCTATTTCTTATGCATAGATGATCTCGCTTGTCTCCACCAATGCATTTCTCATGAATCCTTGAACATCCACCATCATCTCGAATCAATATGTACACCCATTCCATGCTCGTGCTCTTCTCCATGCTATAGATTCTATCGTCGTACTGTAGCATTACATTTGAAGTATAGTATCATCGGATTATTATTACAGTAATCAAACTTTATATATATATATATATATATATATATATATATATCATCACTTCTTAAGGTCATGGATCTTCGAGGTGTCTTTGTTTTGCTTCTCTGTTCGTTATTGGCAGTTGTCATAGGACAGGTAAGAAATTCTTTTTCTGGCTATCGCATACTTCGCGTTATGTTATCCAGCAAGGTTACGGTATATACATTGCGCTTATATGCGATGAAAGTAAGCTGTCATATTGTCCACTCAACAAATAAATAAACATTCGTGGCCATCAGTGAACGCAGATAAAAGTAAGGTTTGGGATAATTTGGGTTGCGTAGGTTTAAGATTCGGGATCCAAGATTAGCAACAAAAATGCGAATTACCTCACACCCAGAAATCAAAAACTTTAGGGATGCCAGAGACCTCATTATATTTCCGATGCAATTATTTACGCACAACGAGAATACTCTTCACACCCGCAATACCAATAAAACAAATCGCATCAAGAAGAATAGCGGTGAACAACTCGATGAAACAATTTTCTACATGTGATGTAAACCATTTGGAGCGGTTTTATGTCGTAAAATGTTTTACATCACATGCATGCGGTCGTCCTTGCAAGTGCAAAAGGTTATCTCGTTGGATAAATTGAGTCCATTGGTTCCTGGAGTCATTGTAGGAGATATCACATCGTTGTCGCTGTGCTATATTTACAAACTACCTCCACCCTGGACCTGCAGCTGAGAAACCCAGCATTGAAATCACTACAAAACGTTGCCTTCGTGGGATTGAGAGGATCCAATGACCGTAGGTATAGTAGAGATGGAACAATTTTTCTTGGGAAGCTTAAGATTAACTTATTCATTCCTCGGAATAAGAGCGAGAAATTTTACGTTGTTAGTAAGAAATTGTGAAGAATATTTCATTAGTGTATAGAAAAAAGGAGAGGGTTTTCTTTGGAAATAAGGTTGAGCGTACCTTGGCTCGATTTTGAGAGCAATTTCTGCGCCGTTTCGCCTATTTATTGGAAAATATGCAATACGCAAAAAACACATACGGTGCATAGTATGTAGAACAAAATCCATAATTTAGACCATCTCTATACTAGAACTGTTTCTCGGCAATCGTATTTTTCATTTATTCCAAAGTAGATTAATGTTGGAGCCAAATAGGAAACAAAGTCATGCATGCAATACTTTATTCGAAGTTTTTCCTCGCTAAATGTCGACAAATTATCGAAAATCCCAGGTAACTAGGTGCTACTACCCCAATTCCCAAGTGAATAGATAACAAGTTCAAATAAAGTGGAATAAGCGTATAATTATTACTACTTTGTTAACTAACTATCCATACTCGATGTACATGTGTACTAAAAGCACAACTCGTCCGGGATACTGTGGCCGAGAGAAATACGAATGCAATAACGCAAGTACATCTATAATAGCGAAGTATTCTTTGAAAAAAAACAATGAAGTAATCAAATTTGTATTGGGACACAAAACTAGATATCTTCTGAAAAAAAGGCGTTGCACTTTTTTTTTAGAATTTACTTCCGGACAGCTATAACAAATGTATTGCAGGAGGATTCGGAAACATCCTTCTACGCGGGACGCCTACTACCGTCATCATTTGGCATGGGATGGAAAGGGTATATGATGCCAATATACACTGGAGAGAAGGTGCGTGTTGTGTCCACTTTTTAGATGAAAATTATTCTATTATTGGACTCTATTATTGGATGTTATTATTGAATTTGAACAAGAAATAAAATAATCTTAAAGGACGCATTTTCTAATCTGCGTTGATTACTGTACTCTGGTGCTGCGCACTGTAGTGGTGAGCTGGAGTTGATAAGGTTCCAACTATGGTCAAAAGACCCACTTTGCTTAAATCAATCGAAACATTTTTCTTTTGAAAAAAAAATGTTCTTTTGAAAAAAATCTGTGAGTTAGTCAGAAAAATCTTTCGGCGTTGCAAAAAATTCACTTCATATTTGTGACTAGAAAAATCATTTACAAATAAGTCATTTATAAATCATAAATTCATCATAATCATTATAAGTCATACATATAAATCATTTATTTATTTATTTAAGCCAATGCTTAAGTAAAAGTTTTTCTGCTAAGAATAATTTAGGAAGATGATTAAAAAGATGACTAAACGTGCTCAATTCAATTAGTAGATTCATTTCCAGAAAATCCCATAGAGACACTAGAAATTCTTCTTGGATTTATGTAGAGATGAACCGATGATCAATGATAAAACACGATACAGTCCCAAATTCTTATAAAAATTTATCTACTATGAATGGGATTGTAAAAGAACTCCAAAGTCATTTTCGAAGTAAAAATAAACTAAAAAATCGAACTTCGAACACTTATGATGTGTTAATTCTTCCTTATAGTGCTTCACATGATCCAATAATAGTTATTTATTTAGAGCCGAGAAACGAGAACAAAAAACCTGTACGTGAAACTTCAAAATAATCCGTCGTCAATCGTTCAAAATAATCTGAATAGAGCGCATTTTTACAACAAAAGACTACCTCAATGATCTTTTTAAAACAGTCAAAAATGGAACACGATTTAAGCAAAACATTATCGTCAACAGAATTCTTCCTCTACTACTGGCTTCTTTAAAATTATCGCTTTACAGTAAATGTCAATGTTATGTGGATAAAATTCGTCCCTGTCCGCGGATGAATCCAGTATTTAGCTCAACTATTTCATAGGGATTTGAGATGACGCATAAAATTCTGTAATATCTTTTTATCTCCTTTTGAATTAACGCACTCTGTCGATAATCATGTCGTAAAAGTAAGACACCAAGTGAAATGCGACGCTGCTTTTATGGGCGAATTTCCATCCGTTCTAAAATGTCTTCAGAATTTTTTCTTTTATGGCGTTCTTCAAAAAAAAAAAAGATGCATTCCACACCAAATTGTAGATTCTTAGGTTAATCTGCCTCTGCATATATAAATTCGGGAACCTTTAAAAATTTCGTGTTTTTTTTTGTTTCAAAATAATGAAACATAATGAAATTCGCTACATGAACATATAACCAAAAAAATATTTCCATTAATTTTCTTTCAAGAAATATCTAATATATAATGTGTGAGAAAAGGTTATCGCGCTCCATTTGTAACACCTCCTATTTCCTCGAAAACACCGACAAATCAAATATATCGCTCACTATAGGTAGCCTGAAGGCTTTAGATGAGCAATTATGTGGTACGATTTTTGTGTTGCTGGACCACTTATCGATTTATTGATTGCCCAACAGCTGCAGGTCAAAGTATCGTCGACGCTTATTGTGATCTTTATATTTAGCAGTGGATAGCAGATGACAGCTCTCACAATAATTATGCTCACTTAATCGGAAATGATTATTTATCACGAATAGAGGTGAATACATTAAAAATTAACATATGTATATATATTTTTGTATAATACGAATCACTCAATAGGAATAATCGAGCATTGATGATGTCCGGCAAATAATTCGTTTTCAGAGATCAATGACGGAGAAAATGAAGAGTTTGAAGGGCAGATATAACGGACAAATTCGTGATATTCTATTCGGGAAGTGATGGCGAACTCAAACTGGTGAAACGTGGCAAATCGTGACAGGACCATCTCATTGAGCGCTGCTTTTACACCTACACAAAAACTCTATTTTATTGTTGTAGTGTAATTATACATGCGAATTTACCAAAATCAAAAGGAATAAATGTTGCTTCGTAGATTCACACGATGTCTAGTGTTATTTTAATTCTCAATAATTGTCTTTTTGTTTACTCTTGACTATTATTACTACTATTTACTTACAAACACTTCACATTATCTGTCAGTTATCCACGTAAAGTAGACTGTTGACAAAAAATCCCAGTTGTTAGTGATAGATAAACCCCAAACGTTACCAAAGATCGTAAATGAAGGGATTAATCCCAAAAAAAAGGGATCTATCACTGCAAAAAATTCTGCCGAAAAAAATTAACACAATGCGGAAATATATCTCAGCCTGTGTTTTTGAGTTGTACGGTGGTATCCAAACGAATGGTCAATTAGTTAAGCACTTCCGGAACGTGAACATTCAGGCTAAAAAGTACTAAAAAGATACCCGTTGAAAGTAAGATGATGGTTTAAAAAAGAGTTCAGGAGTGTTTCAGAGATAAAAGGATAAAAGGAAAAAATGTCCGGCGTCAATCAATCCGCTTGGGATGCGCCCCCCTCGTTCACTTCAATTCAGAATCGTTTGAGGTTCACGAACGTGTTACTGGCCCATACAATGACTTGCGGTGGCCAGCCGATGTGTCAGTCAGTGTTTTTATCCTCCCAGACGAGTCTGGTAGCAATTTATCGACCCTGAAGGGATGAAAGGCTTGGCGAGCACCGGGGCGGATTCGAACCTCCAACCGACCGTACAGGAAGCGGAACCTCTTCCAAAAAAAAATCCAAAAAAATCCAAAATTTTATCCAAAAAATGTCAAATTAAGATGTTGTCGGAATTGATCTGTTACCAGCACCAGAGAGTGTATCAATACAAAAATCACGCAATATTCGTGCAGTTATCATCCGTAGAGCTCACACTGGCAGTGTCACAATTCTTGAGTCATTGTGTCATTGCGCAGTTGAGTAAATATTCGTTATGTTTGCATTCCTGATCGATTCCGGAAGCTTCACATGTGGCAAGGGTCTTTTTAACATCTGTCAAAGTTGCCATACGTCTCTCTTTCCAATCCTATCGATCATTATCGATTTTTTCGAGGATGATTATCACCTCAGCCTTATCCTTTAAGTGAGAAGCATGAGAAGCACACTAGGCGTACTAGGAGCACCTACTGAATTTTATTATTTGCATCTATTGTGGTATAGACAAAGATCAGACTCTTTGTTTGTTCTTTTTTTCTCACATTTATGAACTTGCAGGATGTCGTAGAAGTGCGGAAAAGCAAGGATTGGGCGTCAGCACGTGGAAAAGCACTTTTTTGCTTGAGTCGTTCTTAAAGTGTATTGATTAAATTCTTCCGTGTATTCAACGGCACAATCGTGTCACTGTACGGAATTTCATAGTGTTCTAAATATTTCTTGAAAACATTTACTGCTAACTTTCATTGATTAACTTGTCGATAGTTACTCTGATCAGGAAGACTCAATAATATATCCATTCCTATTCAGAATAATGCCGTTTGAACCGCTCTCTCACTACCTCTTGAAAATTCCGTGTTTTTTTCCCTCCGAAAAAGCAAGTTACATTGTCATAGATGGCTACAAATAAAAATGTAGCATTTCTTTTGTTTCTGGCGTTTACCGTGAAGTTTATCTGCTAGCTTAAAATTCAATCGTGTAGAAAGAAATGGAGGTAATTTCCAGCAAAAGTAATCGCTTGAAAACGAGTGAGTGAGAAACATATTTCGCTCTTTCAAAAAAAAAAAAAAGGAAAAACTATTATCCAAAGGTGATTTCCAAAAGTATTCAAAAACCACTTCCATCGATCTGATCAATATTCATACTCCGCGTTTTCTATTCAAAGCATGAACAATGCTTTTGTCTGCGCATATCGTCACCGACTATCCATGCTATAAGCTCATCGATATTGATTTTCTTTTTTGAATTCTACATAACCTCCTTGCATAGATAGTTAGTAAGGAGCTGATTCCCCTTTAAGTTAAATTTGGGATATTTCGATTACCAAAGGTATGTAGAAATAGAAACTCGATTTTTCTTCTCTTAGTGCTGGAAAGGTTAGGTTCAGGCGTTTTTTTTTTCCTGTAGAAATAACATAATATGATGCAACTTCTCATTCCTGAAGAACGAATTTTTCTCCTTAAGATTACCCTCCCATCTCAAGAGTTCCGCTCGTATCTGTGCTCTTCTTGCTTTGCACTTTTGAAAAATCACGAAAAAATGGTTTTCAAAATCATCTCACCTATTTCTTTCAATAAGCTAACATTTTACGTACTACGAATCTAGTTTGAAGAAGAACAGGCCACAGTAAAAACATGTCGCCTGACCGTAGAAGTCTCCAATTGACCTTACCGGCTAATTTCCTCTGACTCGTCACGTTTTCAGAAATTATTTTCTATTACCGTATAAAATCATTCAGTGCGTTTCGATCGGTCATATCGATCTACGAATATTATCGATTTAGGGATGGATAACTTACAAGTTCCGATCTCCCGACCTCTTCAACTGAACCTGAACGAAATGGAATACTCCACACCCGTAGAGAAACCAATATATTTAGTAAGTCAATTATTCTTCTATCGATTTATCGATTGTCCCCACGATATCTATTTTACTTTTAAATGTTTCCTAGCTTTATAGATTTTGAAACCTTTGAAAGAACGATTATTCTTATGAATGCAATTCTCTTTTTTTTTTGTGTTCTATTATCTTTTTAAAAACATTTATCTACAATGGGAATCTCATTTGAAGAAAAAATTTATCTTCAATAGTAATTCAATAGCTATCTAAAAATAATCAATCAAACTTTGCTCTACCTAATCCTTATTTACCAACCTGAATCACGCCTATCTTATCAGTCCACACGTTTCGTCCTTTCCAGCATGCTTTCATCACTAGACGTTATGCCAAGAAATGGCCAGGTGATTTTTGATCTTTTTTATTGGTAGCAATCAATATTTAGTGTTGATGGTTTTATTTTTTCTACTCGAACAATTTCATGATCGATTTTTTCAACACTAACAAAAAAGAAATATCCAAATAGTTGAAGAGCAAAGAATGTCCGCTTAATCGAATACCTAAACATTCGGTCACAAAAAGAACACCTTTTAGTATTCGAATCCTCAAAGAGTTTTTTTGAATACTACGCTGCATAAAACAGTAGAAAATAGTAGCGATTACGATTTTCCGGATTACCAGTGAAAGGCAGCATTCAGGTCGGTGGTAGAGTGAGGAGATCACGTTTAATTTTGCTTCACCTATTTTTTCTATTCAAAATATTAGGTTGGACAGAAAGTCTTGTCACCACTCGTCATTTTTTTCTGCTTTATTTTTTTACTCGGCTTACAATAGAAATTGATCAATAATGTGATCACCATTATTAATTACAAAAGTGTCCCATCTAACGGGCAGGTCAGTGATCCCCTTCTCCCAGAACTGGGGAGACTAGGAGTCCAAGAAGTCGCTGACCGCCCTCTCGACTTCTTCGATCCTGGTGAAGATTTTCTTAGGTAGGAAAGCCTTAGCCGGAATAAGTGGTAGTCTGAAGGGGCGAGGTCGGGAGAGTAGGGGGAATGGACATCGTATCCCAGACTAACTCCTTCGGTTTTTCATGGGTCTCCTTAGCCACATGGGGCCTAGCGTCATCGTAGAGGAGTTGCGCCGAAGCTCGTCTCGGCCGTTTTTCTCGAACGGCCGATGCAGGCTTCTGGAGCTGACTAGCATGTATGGAACCGGTAACGGTGTGGCCTTGTGGGAGCAGCTCATGGAACAGCAGTCTCCTCAAATCTCAGAAGCAACAAAGGAGACACTTCTTGGGGTGGAGGTCCGATTTGGCTTGCATCGGCGGGTCTCCTCCTCGAGGGAGGCGCGTGGCACAGTGCGCGTTGGAGTCGTAGAGGACCAAACTCTCATCTCCGGTAATAGGATCTTCAAGAAACTCCTTTCGATGCAGGCGAAGAAGGAGAGATTGACAGACGGATACCCGGGTAAACCGGGTGCCACCCGTCAAGGTGCGAGGGACCCATCGAGCCTGCACTTTTTGAAGCCGAGGGCCTGGACGCGACTGACGGCTGATAAATAGTTCCACCCAAGTCTCGTCGCAAGACTGTAGGAGACTTCGGATCTTCTTTGATAGGCGGAGTCCTAGACCGTGTGGGGGTTTTCCGACTGCGGCTTGCCTTCGAAGTCGATGTCCTTGCTTGCGAAGCGAGGAAACAAGCGCTTGACAGTCCTGATGGTAATGGTACCCTCGACCAATCTGCTGTTGATGTTGGGGCTGCTTTGCCATTGCTCCAATGCCGCCGCGCCATTCATAGATGATGATTGCTCAAGGTAGCTCTTGCGTAATTCACAGCGTGATTAAAGTTAGGAAGGCCCCTCGGCTATATATACCTATTGTGGAGAAACTTCGAGAATGTCCTACAACTACAACATAGTGCAACACGGGTTCCGCCTTAAAATGGAAAGTTCTGGAAACTTCGAAAAATGGGTAACAAGACTTTCCGTCCAGCCTAATACATAGGGAATGCTCCCACTACAACAATCTAGACTAATATCTGGGAGTTAACGTAATTCTGAAAAATAGTAGGAACCAACCATAGATGCGATAGTCGGAGCCGGTGCTCTGACCCTCTTTACTTTTGAACGGTTGGGGAAGGGACCTCCTTCACTTGAGCTGCACCCCAAGAGCTAAACTCATTTCACTTGAAGAGGGTCCGGCTTCTCCTTACCGCACCTATGAAACCAAGTAAGAAGAGGGTACAAGTAAAAGTTCACTGAGAAAAAATGAGTTTGAAATGACTAAACCAGAATGTGACACCTTACTTTCCTCTACCATTTCTTAGAAATTAGCATACTTAATAGCATACTATTACTTTATGAAAGATATATGTATATATATATATATATATATATATATATATATATATATATATATATATATATATATATATATATATATAGAGAGAAAGAGCTAATTCCAACTTTGTACACAACATATTCCAATAATACCAGAAAAAACTTGTTTTCTACATCCTACACATACGAGTCGTCCATAAAGACCGCGTCATCGGCACTGACCATAGCACCATATTACACTACATTAAAACTAAGGATTTCTTCAAAGATTTTTTTAAGAATTTTCGAGGACTTCTTCATTTGTTCATCTTTTTCATTGCGGCCATTCCGACCAAAAGTATGAGAAACGTCGCTTTTCTTCACGCTCAAAATCTCACGAGAAAAACAAGAATAACTGCACTCCTGAGAAACTTTCTCGAAATTACATTACGAAAAAAAATCTCGTGAATTCAGTTCAACTCTGATGTCGGATATTTCCACAAAAGGGTTCTCTTTTTGGAAAAAGTGTGTGTGTGGATCACGGGAGTATGACATCCGTACGAGAATTTGCTAAATATGAAGGTAGCTTCATCATTAGTTATTCTTTGCAGCAACGGACTGATAGCGGGATGCTGTCACATGCCTTCATGAGAATGTGCACATATCGGATGCCACGCTATATCGTGCTCAATTAATGCTAAAAAAAAACTATAGAGAACTGGTTTCGTTCAACATATTTCACTCACTTATGTATGTTGTCCAGTTTTCACCACAAAAATGCTATATTTTCTAATCAAATCCACATTTTCGTACACAAAAATGAGCACTTTTATTATAGTTAGACCCTGGAAATAGTATTTCTTTCTCTGCTTACTGGAATCAATTCAAGACACTAATCCCATCATAATAATCCTATCAGTGTACATAAAGTATTTCAGTAAAAACAAAAACAACAGTTTCCTACTACATCTGACTGACTAGAAAAATATGATTAATCTTTTCCGGTTTTTATAGCGTCAAAAACATCCGGACAGTGTAAAACAATATGTTTCCACCAACTACTTCCATTTACTTCATCTTGGCTTTTTTCCTCCTCAATTAACCTTTATAACCAATTTTTTTTACACATCACTAACTTGTCAACTAAAATACTGCTGGGCATTTCTTCTCATGTGAAGAATCTTTAGAAATTGTTGCATCATGTTAAGAAAAAAACACTTCCTAGTAACAAACCCTTTAACAAGCGAGCTACGGTATTTGCAAAAAGCTTTTAACGATACCCTTACAGCTTCTGGTTGGCGGCTCGAAAATTGTTCTATGTATGTAATCCCACTAACCTTTTGGTTCCAAATATTCACTAAATGATGAATGTGGAACTTCTCATCTTTTGCTTTAACCACAAAAATAAAAAAATAAGAAAAAAGCATGAAATCATCAGAAATCAACGTCACCTAATATTTAGGAGCATTCACCAGGACTTAGCCAAAAGATCAAAATCCCGAAGAAAAGATATTCCTATGCTGATCCGTTGGAACGTATGGCTACACCAATGTTTGACAAGGTAATTCCTCTTACTGGTCTTCACTTTTTTCACGTTTTCACGTTTTGTTTTCTTGTCATTTTTATTTCTTTATTGCCATTTATTCACAGTTACAGACATTTCATCGAAGAAAACAGTTCTTCTTGTTTTCCGCATACATGCTGCTTTTTAAACTTAGAAGTAAAATCCTACAAGATGATATATTGTGCTGTTCGGAAAGTAATTCGGATTTTTAGGCGTTTCAAAAAAAAAATCTCATAATGAAAGAACATTAATCATTGATATGTTTTCTATTTGATTCGATTGTCTTTTGCCATCTTTATGGTAATTTCATAATTCTCTCCCTTAGAACTTATGGTTTTTTTTAACAAACAAAATAATAACTGGGCTACATAATGAAAGAACATAAGATTTAATATCCTGATTTTCGGTAAAGGTTCTCCTATTCAAGGAGTTCTGCACCGATCGAAACAAGTGGTAGTCGGGTGGCGCAAGATCAGATAGCAAGACATTAGTTCCCAACCAAGCTCCAATAATTTTTGTCGAGTCGCAAAGTATGTACGCCGTCTAGCATTGTATTGATGGAACACTCGCTCGCTCATTCTAGCCGGTTTTTTTAAGGCGCTTCATTTAATTTCACCAGTTATCGACAACAGAGGTCTGAATTGACATTCTGATTCCTTGGAAGCACCTCAAAATATATCACTTCTTTGTAGTCCCACCAAACTGATAGCATGACATTCTTTTGATGGAGATCAGCTTTGGACATCCTTTGAGCAGGTTCATCCGGTTTTGACCATGATCGTTTGCGAGTAACATTATTGAAAACAATCCATTTCTTCATTGCTTTTTTAAGTGCAAATCGCAGATACTAACTCGCTGCGTTAAGTGAATTTCCTTGGATTCATGTGACACCAAAACATTTAGCTTCTTTACTAGTCCAAGTTTTTTTTTTATATGTTCTTAAACTTTTCCAACGGATGCGTTGGTCTTCTCAGCAAATTTTCGTACGGTTATATGACGGTCGGCTTCGATCAATGCCATCAAATGATTATGATCAATGATCAGGACGTTGCCGATCCTAAAGTGAAAAACTGCCGGAACGAAATTTTGTGAAACAATTTTCACATGTGATCTGTGACAACGCATCAACACCACATGTTTTACCTATATCGTGGGCAGCATCAGCAGCTCTTTTGCTACTAGGAGAGTAAAAAAGCAAAATAAGCAAAAATGCTCCTTCTGACACTTTATGTTTAGATTAATCCTGAAAATACAAATAGAAATGAAATTTGCGCACTTTTTTCGAAAGAAATACAGATACATTCTTGTAATATACGCCTATTAAAAACTAATAATAATGGTAAAAATCTTTTTAAATTAAAAAAAAAATTCTTTTTAAAAACCCCAATTACTATCCGAATAACCCAATATTTTTATCATGATATATTTTTTTCTATACATCTAAAAAAGTTAAATAGAGAATTTTTGTTTCGAACACATTTTTTCGAATAGTCGAATCGAATAGTTCGATGCCTGTCCATATCGTTTTAAGATTTTCAAACTTTTTGCTCCACCTTCCTCAACAGAATTTTTGCGCTTGATCAAGTGTTATTTGGAACTAATCGATATTTATTCCTTTTTGATTTTTTTTCAAAAAGTTCCTGTTTCAAACCGTTCGATATTCGGATTGTCCAAAACTTGGTGTGAATGTTCTCGATCACGTCAGATGATGCGTCAGTCGCCAGACGGATTTGCTGACTGATGACTCATACCGAAGTGAATTCAAGATAAACTCGCGTGTTAGTCAGCTCTGCTCTTGTGACCGTATGGATTCGTTGATAAAGGTAACAGAACAACGCTACCTACCGATCGATACGCATTTAAGGCATTGCTAATTCTCGATAGTGATTTTCGCGATTATATCCGCAGCCATTCTATGCACTTCAGGGACGCATACTTACAAATTCATATCTTAGGAATTTTCGTGGAACAAGGACATGCTTTCATATTTACAGCGTAGTTAGGAGCTAAATCTGTAGAAAATATTCTTCCTAAAGTTGACCGTTCATCAAACTAGGAATAACTTCCTTCAAAAAAATAAAGTAAAATAAAAAGCACTTTTGTGCACTTCAGTTGCTGAATATATTGGTGGGATTCAATTAGAAACACAGAAAAAGCGGGCTATTGTAGAGATGAAGGCAAACACACCGAGAATCGTTCGCTTAAAAGTCCTAGAAATTTACCACGAAATAGGTGGTGCAGTTATGCAGCTTTTTTTAGGGACGGTGATGCTTTTTCTGTTTACACTACTGTTTACGAAGTCGAATGTCCCCTTATCCGGTAATGCAGACAATTGCGCGAAACCAGACACCTGATAAACAGAGCTAAGCTTCTTCATATGGAAGATGCTAAGGATATGAAGGGACGGATTTGAACAATTTTGACAGCTATGATAATCGAATCTAGCCGTTATTTGAGTAAAAAATTCCGACAAAACGCCAATAAAAACCTTCCGACCTCTTAAAAAATGGTATTAATGGGAAAGTGAAAGGTAAGGAGAGGGAGAAGATATAGAAACTACCAAAAAAAAACAGGAATAAAATAAAATAAATAAAAATAGGAAATAAAAAAATAAAATGAAATAAATAAAACTTGAACTGCGCAAAAAAAATTTATGTCCACGATGTTGCTTGACCCTTTATAGGATAATGTTTTGAAAGAACGAAGGTGCGCTATGGGAATCCCCCATAGGTCCCACGTTCTTCGAATTCCCGCATCATAAAATTGAATGGAGTAGCAGTTTTTGAGCGAACGACCCATATTGCTATCGATGGTCCATGTGCTTCTCCTTGAATAATACTGATTTCCGAAGAGAATGTGATCAAACGATACGAAACATTGCATGTAGAGCTTAAAATGGTCGAGATCACTTGTAATGGAGCCTAGCAATAATCCCTAAATGGATGGATAATCCGCAAATCTGTGGGCAGCTCTGTGTTTTGTTAATCTCAAAGGAGCACTCCACTCAACCACTATATTCTCCCTTTCCCCTACAGCTACAACTACCTTCTAATGTTTAAAACTGATCCTGAGCTGATAACACTCTTGCAGGAGAGCAGCAGAAAGGCCGTAAGTGCTGTTATTGAATCCTTATGTCCGTTTTTTAGAGTGAAGTGCAGGGAAATATACCCAGAGGCGTGAACTGATTTTCTCACCGTTTAATCACAACCACTTCAAAAAATAAGTATTATTCGAGGGAATCGCATTTAAAAAATCGACAATTTTGATTACTTACTCAAAAAGTACTACTTTGATCAACTATGAGATGCCGAGATTTAAACAAGGCCGAATTTGGGACCTAACTGGCGTTCCCATGGTAAATAAACACCCACATTTCATCTTCATCACTACTTTTTCTGACTATTTTTTTAATCTTTATCATTTTGTATCGATTTAACTTTTTTCAACCTTCTTCAAGAAAATAATTAGCACTATTGATAATGAGTAGAATGCTTACTTAAAAAATTAATTGATGTTTCAAAAAATTTTCAAAACATTCTTTAAAAGATAAAGTTAAAGAAGTAGTGACAAGTGGGATTTTTATTGGCTACTAAATATTACATTAACAATGTAGAAAATTGAGATATTAACATTTCTGGAGTTAATAGATATAATCAACGATCAACACGAGAACTGGTCCCTTCCTTTTCCATCTTCCATAGTGATTTTTGTTCTCGTATCGATTCAAGCGCATGTCATAATCTTTAACTTTAATCACGCGCGTTATTTATGTACATAATTGTTCGTACCATGCATAAGGGTATCAAAACAAAAACTAGTAAAGCGGAATAACAGGGAATATTTTCACATTTTATTTTGTCTACAAAACTTACAAAGATACAAGAGAAAATAATCCGTGGGTACCCATTATATTGACATTTTCTTGCTTTCGCTAGAAGTAAAAATAGTTCGGAAGGATATTTTCAAAATTAAATTTATTACAGACAGAAACTAACCAAGCAAAGAAAGGCCCGTCATCAGCCGCTACCGTACTCACTATGGCCGGGCTGTTTGTCGTCGGAATTCTACTGATGATGAGCGGTATTATCGTATTGATAGTGGTAAGTTCATTAATTTATTTATTTCATTTCATTCGTTTATTCGTTCAATCGATAATTCATTCATTCATTCGTCCGTACGAATCGTCAATAAATTTCTTGAATTGTTTTGAGTTCAAAGCAATTAACAAAATAAATTACTAGTTAACACCTGTTTACGCGACCATTGCCGAGCAACTGTCCTGAAACTATTTTAAGTTCCCAATGCAACGAAAAAAAAGGTAACGAATGTCTTTATTTGACGTTAGTCCAAATTAAATTAATTATTAATTATTAAAAAATCAAATTAAATTCGGAAAATTTGAAAAATTTAAATGGTGTTCTTGTGAAAAAAAACAATAATTAAGGTTAAAAAGATATTTTCGAGATAAAATGGTACAGAGGTATAGATATGTGATGATATGATGTTAGATATAAGGTTGAAGAGTATCCATGTACTACCGTGTCATATGCGATACACTGATATTCGTTGCATTAATCACTTTCAAATCTCCCTTCGACTTTTTTTTACTTCTGTATTAAAGGATAAAGGATAAAGTTTCTGGCGTTAGTCAATCCGCTTGGGATGCGCCCCCACGTTCACTTCAATTCAGAATCGTTTGAGGTTTACGAGCGTGTATCTAACCTATACGGTGACTTGCGGTGGCTAGTCGATGTGTCAAGTCAGTGTTTTTACCCTCCCAGACAAGTTTGGCACCAATTTATCGACCCCGGAGGGATGAAATGCTTGGTGAGCACTAGGGTGGATTCGAACCTCCGATCATCGTGCAGGAAGCGGAAACTCTAACCGCTACACCACACCCGCCCCACTTCTGTATTATGTAATGAAATTATTGTATCATGTGTTTGTGTAATGTATTCGGCCACTGAGATATTCTGTGGTCAATTTAATGTAATAACTTCAATATATTACATCCACGTTCTCTTCACTAAATCCTTGAGGCCCAGACATTTTCTTGCGACATTAAGACTGTGTCCGATAGTCCATCGATATTTTTGCAAATCATTCCAAACCCCTCTCGTTCGCTTTCGATTTCGGTGACGTTCTTCATCCCCATCATATCGTTCTTACATATCCTTTGTTATATATGGGCACAATCATGAGAGATCGCTCTCGCAGAAGATAAGGGAACGATAGAAGAAGAGTGCGGTGAAATAGCACGTTGACGACGGAGAACGGCAGAGAACGAGAGTAGAAGATCGACGATTTCCGAACAGCCATCCGCGAATGTATGTTGCGTTCTTGAGTGAACGAGATTATCGGCAAGATGAACGCAGATCTATGGGTCAACTATAGAAAAGGTAGAATGAGGCGATAGACAAACAAATAAACACAAAAGTAAACAGACAAAAAGGTGATCTATGGATCACTTTCTACATTCCTTCTAACAAGGCAATTCTTCGCCTCTCTCCGCTCTCTCATTTAACCCTCCTTTATCACTGAGTTCTTTGTCATTTTCCTCTTCCCTTTTCATCAAACCCTTTGAGTCTCTCCCTACGCGTTCTTTTCGCCCATTTCTTCTCTTTTTTTCTTTCTATCCTTTTTCTCCACCACCTTCGGTTATTGACTTTCATCTTTTTTCTTGAACTCCTCCTCCTTTCTTGACCTCTATGTTACTCATTCCTATCATACTGATTTTCTACTCTGAAAAAATACATAAATCAGCAGTCAAAACTTGTAATTTTTCTTGTTTTTCTTAACTTTTTCTCAACGCTGCCATCTTGGTGATTGTTCTTTTTTCTGTTCATTTTCTTTCCTTGTTATTTGTTGCAACCTCATTGTTTTACCCAATTGTCTTCCTCCTCACTCTGATTCTCTTTCTTTTCTTAGATTTCCTTTATTTATTTTTTCTCGATTGTTTTCGTAGATAAGCTCTTTCTTCTTATTTTCTCTAACGATTCTGTTGATAAATCATAAATTTACTCGTTGAATTTTCGCATTTTTCTTTTTCTCATTCTAGGATTCCATTAGGGGAACCCCTTTTGTTTTATCTTGAAGGAAACACAGGAGTCGTTCTATTTCTCACGTACCGTATTTGTCGTATTAACGAAATAGTACGTGCACAATAATGGACAAGCGTGGAGACGCAGGCAGCGTTGTCGTTACGTATGCGGTCTGGAAGATCCCGTACGCGTAGATCCCGTACGATTATCGCTATCTTATTCTGCTTCTCTAGCACCTACTCGTCAAGCGTTGCACTCTCGTCTTCGACTGCCGGCTCGAAACAAAGGATTGAGAGAAATCATTGGGAGAATATTGAAGATTAACCGAAGAATATGAGACCGTATTGAGGAGATGGGCAGCTTGAAGGCGATTACTCGACGAACAATCGAATTAGCGACGCGAATTCGCGTGGGTGTGGTGGAGAATTAGCGGGGAAATTAGCTAGCAACAGGAACTCGTACCATCACTATAATTTATACGGTGAAGCAGATTCTCTAGAAATCACCACACCGTAAATAATATTTTCGAGCTGAGAACTATGTTTAAGTGACGCGATCCCAGTGCCGCCAATCCCCGTTAACAGCAGCTACTGTCATCGTCGCGCCACAAATTGCAGAAAAAACACTTCCATTATGTCAGAGATAATTTAAAAACTTGCTTTAATTTAAAAAGCTTTTTTTAAAGACTACTACAAAACTAATACAGCTCTAAAGCGACTCATTGGCAAACAGACACACTAGACTATGCATTTACCGTAAAAGCTCGAAATATTTGAAAATCCTATTTTTAGCCGATTTTTCAAAATAATATTTTCAGGACTGTTTGTTTGAGCAATCAAGGTGATTCAAAATTTGTTCTCTGGCATAATAACTTCAAACTAAGAGATTTTCAAGTGCTTTGATAGAGATTTTCAGTAAACCATGAAACTGACCTTGTTTCGAACTTGAAACAGATTGACTGTAAGCTTCTTCGAGTTCAGGATTGCTTCGCAACGAACCGCCTCGAATATCCTTGAGAAAAGTCCCACAGTAGTCGCAAGTTGTTGTTTGCGATATGCTGGAATATTCTTAGAATCAAATATTGAAGAAACTATGTGCACAACACTGCGCTTGCCTTTTTTTGTAGTTTTTGTGCAACACTGAGGAGATGACTCAGCGATGATTGGTGCAACGGCTGTGGGTGGAGCAAGTTGCAACTAAGGGCACAATAATATTAGTAGATTTATTTTCAACACAATATTTACAAGTTTCCTTCTACTGTCATAATATGATCATTATTTAACAATGAGATGAACACTGCTTCCCTCGGAAATCCGAGAAACAGCGGTCTCGATCACCGTTGGATTCAAACTTGCTAAGGTCGCATTCCTCCAGTATCCGACGCGTGCACTTGAAACGAGAAAACGCGTGGTACTGTGAAATCACAGCAAAAAATGCTTTTGGTTTAGAAAATTAATTATTTTATTAATATTTCTTAGTGCATCCATACCGTTCCTCACGTATGAATTACTAGTCTAGATGAAGTCATGGATTTTCAATAAATTTACGCTCTCTTTCGATCCATAACATTAATTTTGAGCAACTAGACTTGAACAAAGCTATTCGTTATTCTTAACTGTTCATCCGTTCATTTCTCACCTTTCTTCATAAAAAAAAGTGTTTTTACGTCCAATCTGTGGAGTTGAGTTCATGAGGAGACATACAAGAAGCACAAAGTACGAGGTGCAAGCTCAAATTCGCACTCTTCGTGCTGCGCTCGGTGGTGTCGTGTATCTGTATTAGAAGAATACACCGTGGATCTTTACGCGAACGCTTAATTTTGTCTTATAGCTCGAAGCTAGCAATTTTAGTTATTCAAGACGTAATTTTACTATAACAGCAAAGAGATTACCGTATACTATGTACTAGAAAGTCCTCTTTAAATGTCAACCCTTCCGTCACGATTCCCTTCCTCTGTAACGAGCCAGAAAATGAAAAATTAATTTCTTAGGGAGAGAATATTTTTCAGAATATCTACAATATAATACAACATCTGCCAGACAGGGGTTTCCCAAATCCTATAAATGCTCTGTGTATTTGATGTGCAGTGGATTCTTTGAGACAAATTCTTTTTTTTTTCTCGCTCTCTCTTCAGATTTCGAAGGAGACATTCCATAAATCTCTTTTTGACGGCTGTAACAATGAAAGACGATTCAAATTATCGTCAAATTGATTGAGTGGGGAGATAAAATCAAGAATGAAGCGCAAATAAATTCGGTTCAGAACAAATGTCTCGAAAGATAAACATCTCAGGTTCATATTTTGATTAAACGCACTTCTTTTACGTCTTTACACGTTTCCGTAATAAATACTCAAATAAACTAAAATATCATTAGCAAAAAAAAAGCGGTGAGACATATGACATCAAATATAGAATTCTTTGCATTCCTCGGAAACTGTGCGTATTGTATACTGGACGAACTGAAGAGTGCTCGGTAATGCCAGTCCTCCTCACAACTTCCTTCTCTGCTAAAGGTTGGACCGCGGACAATTAGTAGTTTTTCATGCAGTTTTCATTTTAGAAAAAAATAGCTTTACAGCTGTTCTTCTAGTCTTATAAATGTTTCGGCTCCGTTAGTTCTAGCACAATTTGTATCAATAAATTAAGCATGTTTCTATTAGAATCAGAACGACTTTGTTCGTTTGTTAGGAAATTTGAATTTTTCATAACAGCTGTGCATTCAGCGGTCAAAATCTGCCACACATCCACTCGTGATATCCAAGACTAACCGTGGGTCAAGTTTTAACCTTCGAGCAGACAGTTATTACACTGCGCAGTTCTATACTTAGAATCGCATCATCTAGTTCTACTCGCAAACGTCTTTTCATTATCATTTCTAAATATAATTATGATACTAAAAAAGCTGGGAAATGTTCTTAAAAAAAACAAAAAAAAACTTTTCTCAGCAATTTCTGCAATGTTCTCGTGAAGTTTCCCAATAACATCTATATATTTCACTGAAAAAAAATACTAGAAGCAAGTTTAGGAAGCTTCGATGAACTGTTAACCGTATTCGAATTTTTTTTAAGTTTTTTTTAAAAATGTAATAAATTTTTCGACGTTATTCCCATTTTTCCCATGTTGACCTTACTTTAGAGAAAAGGAGACAGAATTTTAAAAAATTAAATTAAATTCCTTAAAGATGATAAGGAATTTCCAACCAGTGCATTGGCAAAAATCTTGAATTATTACTTCACGTGATTTTGAAGAATTATTCCATTTATCTATTTTATTTTTATTACTTACTACTCTAATATCCAATGTTAATTTATATTTATTATTGATTTTGATGTTTTCAGCACACCGAAACCCCGTTCATCATCACCGGTTGTCTGTTCATGGGAGTTGGGTTCAGCATGTTGTTGATCTGTGGCGTGCTGCAACGCAAAAACGTTGTTAAATTCGTATTGGACCTCAATAGAGACCTTTATTTTCTCAACATAAACAAAAGTTACATGTGGAAAGTGATGTTCGAAAATCGAACGGATTTACCGTTATCCGAGTGAAAGAAAAAAATTTGCAAAGTGAAAGATTATGAGAAGAATAGAGAGCACAGACGAACAAACGGTGGGTCTAGTCCAATGTAATTAATTATATTACCTGTTCAATAATGGGTTTGTTTATAATCGTCATATATTTCTCGCTATTTTTAACTTGTCGGGTGTAGATTTTCAATCGCAAAATCGATGTTGAAGAGAATTTATTGATTTATCGATTACTGCCGGTTATCGACCATGTGCCTGTGATAGTGTTTCCTTTAATGTGAGCAATTTATGCATAATAAATCCTTTGAAACATGTGATCGCAGCTGACAACCGATCTGTTGATAATCTAGAAAAATCCTGAAAAATATCCGGAGAAAAAAGAAGGACTTTAGGAGATACTTTCTTATGGGAGCAGCTAAATATCGCTGATAAGGCAGCAGAAACAGGTTTCAGCGGGTCAAATCATGTCAACTCTTGATCGTATGTTGTTAGAACGTGTTTAACAGGTTAGCGCGCATTTCGATGACACGTTAGCATACGAGTTATTGCGCCATAAAAAAGATATGCGAAAAAGAAAATCGGGAGCTCCGAGAAAAATGCCACAGAATTTTCGCGAAATTTCTTAGAAACAAAAATTAGAAAAATTAGAAACAAAATTAAATTGCCTTGAGCACTCGCACACAGCGAATCTCTTACATCTGGAAAGCCTCCTCGATAAAATTTTATGTTTCCTCGAGAATAAATAAATAAATGTCCAGGAAACAGAAATTCGAATCTTCTCAGATCCTTAGAAACTCTGTGAGGATTCATTTGCGATACATTCCAAAACTCCAAATGGTCCGATGCGTTTAGTTTGTAAGCGACGATACCAATCGTTCCAATACACACTCCATGAATTCAGAATTTTTTTTAATGGAAATAGAATCGCATCATAAAGGTTCAAGTGAGTATTTCCGTGCAAAAACCCTAACATTTGAACGGAAAAATAAACGTTGTGATGTCCTAAGGGGATTTTTAGTGTATTCTGCAGGAAATGGAATTTACTAGAGAATAAAATAGAAAATATTACAGCCAACATTACCAATTATCAATAAAAA
This sequence comes from Necator americanus, assembly GCF_031761385.1. NCBI lineage: Eukaryota > Metazoa > Nematoda > Chromadorea > Rhabditida > Ancylostomatidae > Necator > Necator americanus. The sequence continues at coordinate 11,340,306 of NC_087375.1, forward strand.
CACTATTATTATTGACAAAATTTCTATTTAGTGACGTACGTAACATCACTCCACTGACTCTTGGTTGTCCAACATATAAGTAATAAATGTTACATCTAAGTGTACACTGAACATTTGAAGACTATTGATAAGAAAGAAGAATCCCAGTAGAAAGATGGAGAAGACCAAAGAAAGAAAAAAAATACTCATTCTCATAGAATTTATTTAATCCTCAAGATTTATTTTCTAAAAGAGAAGAATCAATTAAATGAGAAACACCTATCTGAGTTTTTATCAGAAACATCTGAGCATCTATTTTCATGGGGACTTAAAGCGACTAATCCTTCACAGATCAAATCTTATGTGTAAGTATTTTCAAATGAAATTTCCTCATGAACCAGCTGTTCTCCGTTTGAGAGTCGTTCTGGAGTATCACAATATAGAAGAAACTTTCAGAAACACTGAGAAATGATCTCTACTTTTATATTTGAATGCTAGGAAAGAATCTTTAGGATCTGAAGAGAATTATAATAAATTGTACGAATTCTAAATGCAATAGTAAAAAAAACTACCACGAAGAGGAACTCACAAATCACTCATACAATGACTACTATTCGGTACTTTAAAATTCTACATCATTCACATTTTCCACAAATTCCAACCATTCAGGTTGTTTCAAAACCTCATTTAAAAAGATTCTTAGTGGAAAAATGGGCAAAGTTAGTCACGGAATCCGTTAGAATCGCTTGATAAAACCTTACATTGACTTTAAAGTGATTTAATTGATTAAATTAAAACTGAATATGGTTCAACATGTCCCTGATCGAAGTGTACCGTATTCGAATTTTCCCGCCGCTTCATTGAAATACAAACTATTTGTCTTCGTTAGCACTAGATCTCGGTACGAATAGTGGCGAGATGCGCTGAGATCCCCTGCGTAGGCGGAGTCGACACTGATCTCGGATGACCGCCCAATCCTCGGCGTGTGCTGTACGATACGTGAGAGAGCGGAAAGATACGAAGGCCGTTACGACTACAAAAGGCCCGTCGGTTGCCGCGAATCGACGCAGTCCGCCATGGAGTCCGACGGACGCACCAAGGCCTACAAATTCGTCGCCTATGCGGCCGTTTCCTTCTCGGTGGTCGCCGTTTTGTCGGTTGTGCTCACGCTACCGATGGTGTATAACTACGTGAGTCATGTGCGACGTCAAATGCAGCATGAGATCTCGTTCTGCAAGGTATGTGAAGTTTTTAACTTTAATTTTAGGTAGTTTAATATTTCCTCCACGAAAACAAAGTTTTGTTCAATTCTTGATATTAATCCAAGTCCCTACTGCTGGAGGGGACATCCAACTGATTCGGTCCTCCTTACAGCTACCTTTCCTCTTCTCTTTTTAATCACAGAACAAAACATAGCGGTATTTCTTATTTTCGTTAATTACCTAGATTTCACCAAGAGCGAAATCAAAATAGGATCTAACAAGCAAAAGCAAAAAATAAAATCGGCTTAAAAAAAACTAACAACCATTCCGCAAAAATAAGTAAGTAACCCAGTAGTAGTAAGATTGATAAATGAGCGACAAGATAGGCCTCTTCCGCTACGATGTACAGTAATTGTGTTGTTGTTATATTGCTTCCTTTTGTTCCTCACCGAAGAGGAAAATCGTCACGAATTCCCATCGGTTTTTAACTAATTACACCAGAGAACCGTCGATTTTTCTTCTTAGCGATCAAATCAGCGACTCCTCGACATCTCAGACTATACGAAAATCCTTGAACTTAATCCTGACATCATTGCTTACTCAGAAGAATATGAGGAACGTTTGGCGTCGCATCAAATTAAAAAAGATCATTTATTTATTCCACAAATGTGAAAAATTCGATCTTTTTCCCTTAATTTCCACGCATCTCTCCAGAAGTCCTTCTATTTCAGGGATCTGCCAAGGACATCTTCGCCGAAGTGAACTTCATGAAGGCTAACGTTGGTCCCGCTGCCCCTCGTAACCGTACCAGCCGTCAGTCTGGCTATGGTGCTCCTGAGGTCAATCCTGCCCCCAATCTTCAATGTGAGGGATGCTGTCTGCCCGGACCCCCAGGACCAGCTGGAGCGCCCGGAAAGCCAGGAAAGCCTGGACGTCCAGGAGCACCTGGAACACCAGGAGTGCCCGGAAAGCCACCTACTGCACCATGTGAGCCAACTACACCACCACCATGCAAACCCTGCCCACAAGGACCACCCGGACCTCCTGGACCACCTGGAGCTCCTGGAGACCCAGGAGAGGCTGGTACCCCTGGACGCCCTGGAACCGATGCCGCTCCCGGATCACCTGGACCTCGCGGACCTCCGGGACCACCTGGAGAGCCTGGACAACCCGGACCTGCTGGAGAGCCTGGATCACCCGCACAGAGCGAGCCTCTTACCCCTGGATCCCCTGGAGAGCCTGGAGATGCTGGTTAGTAAGATTCAACGTAGTTCAATTACTGGCTCTTCGAAGGAATAGAAGCTAAATAACTTTGAAAATATCTGTTACTCAGGTAAATATTTTTTGCAGGACCACCAGGACCACCTGGACCTCCAGGAGCCCCAGGAAACGATGGAGCTCCAGGACCCGCTGGACCAAAGGGAGCCCCTGGACCCGATGGACCACCTGGAGTCGATGGACAAGCTGGACCACCTGGACCTCCTGGACCTGCCGGAACCGCCGGAGAGAAGGGTATCTGTCCCAAATACTGCGCCATCGATGGTGGAGTGTTCTTCGAGGATGGAACTCGCCGTTAAACGGTGCTGTTTGTTCATCGACGAACGATACGGATACGGTAGACGATGTCAGTTTACGTCGTGCCGTTATCCTTATCCAATCGTCATTGTTGTACGTAGCGTTCACGATGCAATCAATATAATTTATTTGAATAATAAAATTTCACTCCTTAGCAAATTTTAAAACTCTTAAGAAGACGAAGAAGAGAAGAGAGAAGAAGAAAGAGAGGCTCTTCAGTCCATCGTTCTGTATAAAGATGAAAAATCCGCGAAATATGCAGAAAAGGGAAGGGAAACGTCTTAGAGGATATCCTTTAAAATCATTAAAGTCGTTATCAACCAAAAGGTTAAGAAGAATACGATTACAAAACCGTAGAAACCCAGAATGGGTACCAGGAGAAAGCTCCTACATCTCCCGTCAACCGTTAACTTTTTTGAAAAAAAATATTTTAAGCTACCGGTCGCGATTACGGAAAAGCCTCTTCGGAAACAAAACATTAAGTTCCAATTATTCCAAAGCTTTAAGGAGTTCCAGATGGTTGTTGGAGAGATTTTTGCGCAGCGTATTCTACCTAGGACTCTTTGGATCTCCTTTCTGCCATATGTTCATATGAAATGGTTGGATTGTTTTTTTTTGCAGCTAACATCCTGAATATCCAAGACGTTCTATTCTTCGGGATGCTTACAACTAATGAGCACTTGCTTTGCATTCGTAGAAATCCTAGCTCTTATAGTTCTGTCATAATGGACTAGGTAATCAAACTAGCTCGTATAATCAAAATCAGAGCAGGAATTGGCATTCATGAATCGTCCTTAAATGATGCAGGCTTCCCAACCTCATTATGAATCCGATAATTGCTACAAAAGTGCAGATAGGATCTCCAAAACCGCCCTTCTATCATCTGTTTCTCAGTGACATCACGCTAATTCACAAACTCAACCCATTGTTCGCGCACTCAAAGAAAAGCCGCCGCGAGAACTGGCAACAGCTGGAACAGGATCGTGCCGGGACCTGAGGCATTTCGAGACAAGGCGCGGCTGCATAATTAGGCGACATATGCGACCATAAGATCATCTACTGTGTTCCATCACATGCGAGCGACGTTAGGTGTTCGGCGATTGCACCGGCAGATAAATGTGTCTCAGATTGCGATCGGTTCACCTGGTGAGATCCAAGGATTAGTGAATGGTGGTAGCGACGATTATAAAATTCGGGAAAAACTGGAGTCCTACACAAACCCCTCATCATTCTATTTTGTCAACAAAGTTGTAAAGTGAAGAAAATAGAACATTATAGAGATATTAAGAATTGTTGCCCACCTTGCAGAGCACGTTGACGATAACATATTCATTATGTCGCACCTCTATGCGTTGTTTCATGCTATCCGGGACACAAACATTGTGAAAGATTGAGATTAGTCCGCCTAAACATTGTTTTTTTCTCTATGGACAGCAAAAAGTAACTATTCGCAGAAATAAAAGCAAAGTACTTAGTTATAAAAAAAAGTGCAATAAAATAGATAAACACAAATTCAGTAAGTCTAAGTAAATGTCGACCACAGCAGTATTAGATCTGCACAGCTGGGTTTCTTTTTGTGTAATGACTCTACCATGGAAAGGTCTTGGAGCGAGAACTGACACTTACAGCATACTTTCCGCTTGTATTTTACTTCTCTCTCATCTCTCTTACTCAATAAAAACAACTAAGAACGACGGCCAATAATTCAATGTAACCTGCCTGTAGTTCGGCAAAAAAATTCATCACCACATACTTTTTGCTTCGCTCTAAAGTTCGTCTGGCTCCACTTGTCTCGATGATCCGAGAGTTTCGGTTGTGACAGTCAGTTGTCCAGCGAAACCGACTAAACGGAGCAACCAAGTTCCCCTGCAAAAGTAGTAAAAATCTAATAAAGACGATAACTGCACTTAAAATATCCACAGTCCAAATCCACAGAAACTTCGCTTATGGGTTTGCTAAGAGTTACTTTCAATTACAGTGATAAAGTGTGATAAAGTCGTTAGAAAACAAAACCACCTTATGGATGAGAATTTTATGAATTCTCTAAAAAAACATCGAATTCGTGGATAGTTTCTGATTTTTAGCATTTGTCTTCCTCTTACTACTATTCAATAAATAATCCGAACGTTTCCGAACGATCTAGCCGAACTATTTGTTTCACCGACGGATGACGGCGATCTCGTGCGGATAGGTCGTAAATGTAATCGGGGCACCGTGTTATACCTGACTATACTACAGGGACAAGGATAATTTCATGTCCACAAGAAAGAACGATGCTCCATATGTCCCATACGTGAGATACGAAAAATAGCAGGAAAAAAAACGGAAAGGAAAAATCCTTGAAAACAATCAAGTGCTGCTGTTTTGTCAATTTCGAAATTGAAAGCATGGTAAGAGCTGAAAGGTAATAAGTAGTTCCGGACAAAACAGCAGCACTTGATTGTTCTCAAGGATTTTTCCTTTCCGTTTTTTTTTCTGCTATTTTTGCAAAAATCATCACATTAGTCTTAATTAACGTTAATTAACATCAACTACATCATTCTTAATCACATTAATCACATAACAATCTCTCTGTTTTAAAGGAAAAGAAACTTGAGAGAGAACAAATGTTCGGTAAAGAAAACAATATACATATACAGTCGAGTCAACAACGCTTGGAAGGTAAGTGCAGTTGCGTAGGCGGTGAAGCTCAGCGATTACAATCGATGTGGGACCCTTGCTAGCACCTGTCATCAATGCCTCGGTTCTAACCGCCAGTTCCAACATGTCACATCGAGGGCAGCTGCATACGGAACTGGATTGAGCTTCATGTCGTTTTAACTCGACTATACCTGAGAACTAGAGTAAATATATACAAGGTGAAAGTGACATGACCTTCTACTTAAGAAAAAATTGAGATTCTCCTATACAGAACCAGCCTGGTGTTTATTTTGGTGTTCGCTTCGCTCGCCTTCACCGATCAGTAAGAAATAACAGTAGCGACATGCTTTGGAAATTAGAATTGCTTTTTTCTATCAACGCTTTCTTCAATTTTTTTTTACCCGAAAATATAAGCATAGTTGAAAGATTTTATGGTTTTCCCTAAAAGCGTCGGTTTTATATTTGGAGAAGAATAGAACTTGATTTAACATTTATGTTCCTCTCCAATCTCCACATTTTGGAAACATTATTCGAAGTATGAGTTTCCTCCGTTCTCGGCTATTAGCAAAGAACGAAGTGCTAACATGAAATAAATAACCACTACCATGGTGATTATTCATTATCATTCATTATGTTCACTATTTATTCATTATGAATATCACTATCGTAGTGATAAAAATAACGTTCTACGTCGGATCGCGTAAACGTTGGCTACTATGTATTGTATTTAAGCAGCCGTTCTCAAGTGCTTTTTCTCTTTTTGAAGAAAGGATGTTAGCAGCATCAGGGGACATGCTGGGAAATGCGAAGGAACCACAGAAACCCATGCTACTGCGTTGGGGCACAGCTATCTGGCTCTGGGGCACGAATTCGACGCCACAATACCCATCTCACCCAATTTTACCGCCTTGGGGGTCCAGCGCACCAAACCGACGCCATAATATTCCCTGTCTTTTTGGAATTTCTTGACTGAGACACACACATACACAGACGGACACACGTGACTAAGCCCGTTATTATATAGCATGACAGTTTGCAAATCTGGAAGTATACATTCACATAAAAGTTTATATACTCTCACTAACATATGAGAGAAACCAACTTGCCTTATCAAGGCCAACATACATAGTTAGCTGTGACAATGGTGAAAAAGTAGAGTTTCGCTCGGCACCTCACCGGCGCAGAGTTTTGCATCTTTATGGAGTATTTTCGTGACACAGAGACAAACACACACATACACACACGGAATAAGCGCGTGATATTTTATATCATAACCTTATATAACATTATAACTTTATTATAACTCATTTGGCTATAAATTAGTGGGAGAAAAAAAGGGTAGCGGAAACAATACACAAACACCTTGTCAGTGCTTTACGATTGCCAGTTAGGCTTTTTGTTTGCCAGTTCTTAACATTATCAGTAGATTTAAATGACGGTCCGTTTACTAGTACTGGAGTGCTTTTGCAGAATATTTTGTGGTTGTGATATTTATGGATATCTAAGGAGTTATTGTGATATCTTTGGACAGCGTTATTATATAACATGATGGTATAGGAGAATCTCGATTTTTTTTCTTAAGTAAAATGTTATGGTATTCAGTTGTACTGTTTTAGTGCTGTTTTCATTCACAGGAATATAAAGTGAATAGAGCATAGATTATGAATGGCTATCAGACGGTGATGGTAAGTCACTCATAGTTTCAAGCGTACTTCAACGGCATGGGGTACTCGAACTTCTATCTGAAACCCTGGAATATTAGCTGCCAATAAATCCTAAACACAACTTCAATCTGCCTCCTTCCTGTTCATATTTCTTTATGAAACCAATCGGAACATCCATGAATAACAAGTACACGGACAAAGCCCAGCGAGCCAGAACTTAGGAAATTTTTAAAATTAGAATTTCCTTGCAACGTAACGGCACACTACAAGCGCGTGGCTCACATTTTACGTTATTCTAACTTCGTCTCGTCGATGTGTTGTCAGGCGTAAGTGAAATCGTGTACTTTCTAGTTTCGGTGCTTTGTCGCCTGTTCTTTTTAGGATTCTTTTTCCTTTCAATTTTCTTGACATTTATATCAAAAGTAGGAGTTCCTTGCTTTGTTCTGCTTGCTGGTGCTCTGTGTTGAGTTCAGACGAGAGTCTTTTCCTTTTACTAGTGATTTACGTCGACTTGTTAGTGAGCCTTTTCTTTCCTTCTCTTTCTTTTTCGTTTTTTTTTTCAAATCTACTTCCTTCTCTCCTCTTGCATTAGTCCACAAAATGTTTTCATTTCTTTGTGGAGGATAGAAGGTTTTTAGATTGTATAACTCTTTTGGTTACTATATTCATTTAGATTTAGTGTTATTTAACAAAATTGAGCAGCTTTTAATGGCTAGAAGGACACAAAGCATGTCTCGATTTGAACTGATTTGATTCCAGTTCATTTGGGAAAATATATTTGGAGAGGTCACTCAACCGCCGTTTTATTTCTGGAGATTCTATCTTCCTTTTTTTTCTTCTAGTAATTTTTGGTTATATTTCATAGATCCTCAAAGGCTAATGCTTAGGTCATAGGGCTCCGATGGACGTAGTCATTTACTTCCAGAAATAAGAACGCAGTTGAGTTTCCCCTCCCCCCAAACTACACTACCCTAATTCACTTATTTCACCGTCACATCTAACAATTTTTTACGACAGGAGGAATTTACCCCAGACTTTGTTTACTGATCGGCTATTTCTACAACACGCTCGTTTTCGTTTCAGTTTTTCTTTGTGTTGGAAATGTCCCGTTAACAAGCTCTCTTTCCAGTCATGAGCGACACAATCTTCGGGTTTAATAAATCACATGTGATTATGGCAGCAGGACTCGCTGGTGCTGCTTTTATAGGGTACTGCATTTATTTTGATCATGCCCGTCGGTCGGCACCTGATTACAAGGAGAAAATTCGAAGAAGTGAGTTTTTCTCAGTGTTTTCGATGTTTCATTCTGATGACAATTCTCACTCTCGATTTAATCGACTGAAGAAATGTGGAATGCAGAATCCATTAAATGCACGCTGTTAAACGTCTTGCATATCTATTATTATATTATAATATTGAATTTCAATTAACTATGTCTTGACGGCTGTAACTTTATCTTCAGATGATGCCGCACAAATATCTTGCGCTTTTTTTCTATCGGAAAGCTAAAAACAAGTACCGTATGTGTTACAAATTGAATCCTGACTTTCTAACTATTTACCATATTTAGAGTTCTAGTAGTTGTTGATCTCGATGTACCAGTTTAGATCGTCGCGAGAAGGCTAAAGCACGAGCCGGAGGTGCTGGACTAGGCCGAGGAGGTGGCGGTGCTGGATCAACTCAAGTCCCTGATCCATCTGATCCATCTGCTATGCAAGCATACTTCTTGCAAGAAGTACAGCTTGGTGAAGAGTTCATGGCTAGTGGTAAGCGTTTTAGAGAATGATTTTCCTAACATCTTTTTTAAACTTTCAAGTCTTCTTTTTATTTTTTTTTCCAAAGAGAAGCAGGAAGCTAAGATTATAAGCCCAAGTTATTCAAAAACAATCGTAACTCTAGAAACAACGTTTCTTCGTTGCATATACTTTTCTTTACGTTTTGAACTTCCCGCCCTCATGAACAGGTTCTGATTCTCAAGATTGGAAACCAAAAAATACTCTTATTCCTTCTTGAATAATGATGCACATTATTCCAGCACAGCCGAATATAGTTAAAAGTACAAACATACTTTTCTTACTTTCTTATTATTCGTCTGGCATTGTTGAGGAATGCATGTGCTTTAGAAATTTAAAACCAGAAATACCATATTTGATAATCGTTACCTAAGTAAAGGAAAGAGTTCCTTCCATTGTTTCGGGTTTTGTTGAATGGTCGACTAGGAGAAGTCACATTCTTCTCGCATTTGTCTTTAGCCTTAAATTTTCAGGAAATGTCGAAGAAGGAGCGATTCACATTGCGAATGCAATCGCACTATGTGGACCATCGCAGCAGCTGCTGCAGATCTTCCAGCAAACGTTACCAGCCGAGCAATACGCGGCTGTAATTGAGCAACTACCTCATACTCGTGCTGTAAGTTATTCTTTTTAAACTACAGCGTTCTATAATACAAACGCTTTGAGTGTATAATTCTCACTATTCAGCGTTTGGCGGCAATGTTTGGAGAGGCAGCTGAAGCAGCTGAATCGCAACCACCAGTGATGGCTTATATGGGAGATGGACCACCACCACCACAGGTAGAAGAGGTTTGTCTATGAGAAAAATCGATGTGGGAACAACCTCCGTCAGTTTTTCTTCTTTCATCTTTAAATTTTTTACCAAATCATCCTCTATCTCAAAAACAGTCCTGTATTTACACTTTCAAAATTAACTGAATATCGTCGTTTGGTGGTGATATCCGTGTTTCTACTCTCTTTTCTAGATCAAGGACTTGTTGGACGACACTGATGACCTCGAGTGAAAGCTTCCTGTATATGTTTGCCTTTCAGTCCGCAGACCGGTCTGTTGTTATCGCCATTCACCTTTGTTATAGGGACATGTTGATACGATATCATAGCATGTCACTACTTTCGACTTTTTGAACTTGACCGCTACATTATTTAATCGACGACATAGGTTAGCATAGCGTTTGTTGTTATCGATTGTCACATACTAAGATTCCAAATAAAGCATTCAATCTATGAGTTAACAGTTTCTAATTTCGTTTAATTTAAACAAAGTGTTTAGGCTAAATTACAGAGTATTCAAGCTTTTTGCTTAGCCGAATCTGTCACCATTGGGATCTTCAAGTTTGTCCTTGGGGAGAATTTCGAGAAATTTTCGGGAAATAGTTGGTGACTTGACGTTTTGTGGTTGTGAGTGCGATTAGTGTTCAGTTAATTAGTGTGTTAATTAGTTTCAATTATATTGTATTATCCTATATGCTAGTAGGTTTGCGTATAACTAGTTCAAAATATAACAGCGTTACTAGTGTCACAGCCGATAATCACAGCCTTCGGCAACCATTTCCCACTTTGGATATTCTTCTGCGATACAATATGATCATGATTTATGCCTATTATTGCAAAGATCAAATCGAGAACATCAATCAATAAATATGTTACTCTGTGTGAGCTTTACGGGGGGCAATATAACAACAAAAGAGCAATGGGGAAAGGAGAGAGGAAATCAATAGAACTCTTCTTGAACCACGTAGTGGTCCTGTGATAGTGTAATGTTGATTTATGAAGAGTTTGATGATGAATTTTGGTCATTTACAGAATATATGGTTTTAGTCTACAGTACCTGTAGTATGTTCTTCACTAAAATTACGATAATAAGTGGGTTGAAAAAACACATATGAAAACTAAGTTGAGAATGGCTTCCTAATTGGTTAGAGCCTTACAAGTTGATACAGTTATAAAAGGGGTTTAAACGGACAGAATGAGACTCGGTTTTTGAGGCATATTTTGGTAAGATCGCAATGGAATAAATTGGTTTAGGAGCACCATCCAAAAAGAATTTATCTTTGATTAAAGGTAGCGTAAGTGGCGTATCAACTTGCATTGCTTAAATAACTATCGATCGGCGATGCGGTCCTTCTTCATCTGAGGTGCATGTGCATTTGATAAACAGCTGAAGTTAAATTTGCTTGAAAGGCAGGTCGAAAATCATATTCCTTAGATTGAAGGTTGTATTTCTGAATACTAACGAATGGGCAGAGAGTGAAGACGTTCGGGGAACAGTTCTCGCCTACTCTCTGCAATCTTACATCTTTACTCATGAGTTATTAGAAATACCAGAAGGGAGAATGAAAACTACACTGCGTTTCTTACCTGCACTGAGCGTTTTAGATAGATAAACAACAATTTCCTTTAGAACTTTGGCTCTCTGACTCTGTTTCCTCGAGTATTAAGAACCCTATATTCTGTGAACGACCTTTTCATCTAATAACTTTGGATATTTTCTAAATGACTAGGTAGTAGCTGAAAAAGGAAACCAATATTATAGGGAACGAAAGATTTTCGCATATGAGGAGTGAGGAAGTGGTGTGGAGTGAAGCGAGTGACGGCGGGATATGTCGAGCGTCCGGGCAGGTATAAACGGATAAGAGCGCAACGCAACGAACGATGTCATGTTGTTTGCGAATATAAGTCAATATTGCTAGCAATTAGTACATCCATATGTTACGACGATGAGGAGCGCATTGATGACGTCATCAATCAATAAACACAGAAATACAACAAAATTGGCGTGAAAACGCTGAGAAAACAAATTGCAAAACTCTGGCCTAAACGCACACATGCGCACATACATTGCACATACCCCGAATACATATATCATAGTATATATAGCTAGGCAAACCTATTCGCACAAGGAAAGACCGATAGATTGACCAACAATCAGAAAGTGAATACTGTATGAGGAGTTGAAAACGCGGCGAAGGAAGGAGGCGACGACGACGACGACGGCGGCGGTGATCGTGCGGTGCTTGAAACACCTGCTGCTATTGGTCAATATCAACCATTTGTTCGTCGGGTTGTAGTTGTTTACAATATTGGAACAGAATTTTCTGATAGTACTCGCGAGGTGTGAGCGTACGAGCCGTTGAACACCTGAAAATTCACGTATATTTAGAATTTTAAATTTAGAGCACAGTAATAGTATCACTTTCTTTCGCAGGGTTTTGCAGTAGAGCTTAGAAAGAATTTGTTATTCCATACTCAATCTAAAATAACACGAAAAAATACACAGTATTTGTAACTTTTGGGGACTACTTTTGGCCAGAGCAGAAATTTGCCACGATACGTTGAGCTGTGGAAAAGCAGAGGAGAAAATCCTATGAATCATCGACGAAAAGAGATGAAAATTGGTGGAAATAGTTTTTTGGAGCATTCCTCAAACAGCCCCACCTGCTAGTGTTGAGATCTAAGCTTTCCATGCTGGCCAATACACGATCCGACGCAAATGACAATGTCCTCGGATGTTCAATCCATTTAAAGTAATAGATATCCGGTGGCACATACGGACGACCTCCGATCCAATTCAGATCCGGTTGTCGTCCGTTGATCAGACAATCCAAGAGGTATTCCTATAACGATACTTCCTTCAATGTAAAATAAAATATAAAATCAAGTCAATATGAAATGTAAACTATGTAAAAACATTGCACTTATTGTTATTAACACACCTCAGGTAACTGCGCCAGTTTATTCAACTGTTCTGGAGTTAATCCGTAGTTCTTCTGTAGGAATGCAACATAACCGAATACTTCACCAAGATGTACCACCTGAAAATTACTGTAGTCAGGATCGCAGGCAAAAAAAAATCGAACTAGTCAAATCGATGCATTTGTTGTTTCGTGGAATGAAAACTGGAAAATTCTGAAAAAAAAGGAAAGGAGTAGAACAACATTGTACCTTTCCACCTATTGTCATAAAAGATCTGCCTAGGCTTCGTCCATAAAAGTGAATATCGCGAATGTACTCACTACCGACGAGATCTGAATAGAAACGAATTAAATAACTCTCGGGTCGATCGAAGCAAAACAACACCTCCTGGTTGAAAACCCGTTTTGCAGAAAAGAAAAAGAGAGTGGAAATGAATGAGGAATGTAGAAACAATAAATCAGTTAAGTATCTAACAAAAAAATGTTGATTTTAACATTGCAAAGGTAATTACATAAATATACTTTTCATCCTTGAAAGATTCTCCAAGAGATGGACATTTTTAAAAAATTAAAAATGCGATCGATTGTTATTATACTACAACACGAACCACTCGAACAGACTTTCTTGAACTTTCAAACGCTTCAAAAAGCAGTTCTTCAGTGGTGAAGCTTTGTAAGTGTTACTGGAATTCAAGGATGTTACTTACGGTCATTTTTACGAATTTCTGGCTACAAACATCACTCTGACCTAGCACTCCTAACTGTTCAGATCGGACGGGATGTCTTGTTTTCAACATGGCGTGGCCGTAAACGTTTGATTTCCCCCAAAGTTCCGCAGATAAATATTAAGGAGTTCAAATTAACTTTGTTGGTGACCTCTTCATACGATCCACAAAAAAAGAGTACGGCACATCGGATACCGAAAATGTCAGTCCATGTGAGTATAGTTAAAGGCATCATCCCACTAATCTGGGGTGATGCGGGTTTCAGGTGGGTTATATCTATACGGGGTCGTGGATTATGGGAAGGGTGATTACGTCCATTTCTTCCTAATTGTCGTAAAAAACGGCCCGGAAGATGCGGCTTCGAGCGTTCCGGGCGCTGTTTTCTACAACGAGTTCGATGGGAGCGCGCCAACCTTGCGCACGCGCTGCATCTTCCGCACCGTTTTTTACGGCAATTACGAAGAAATAGAAACGGAATCACCCTCCTCCCCTATAATCTACGACCTCGTATAGGCATAATCCACCTGTAACCACCACCACCCCAGATTCGTGGTCGATGCCTTCAAAGCAGCATCTGTGGAGCCATTCAACCGTCAAATTGCATGAAACTAAAATTCAAATACGGTATCAATCGAAGGAGCGCATTTTTTTTGTGTTCTAATTTCTATTTTCGTATTTTCTACCTTAGCTAAGTTGAGTATCAGACCAATTTAGTTAATCAATAAAAGTTGGCCGCAAACGGTTGGTAGAAAAACAAAATAATGGCTGTCGATATAAAATAAGCAAAGACGAAATCAACACGACCATCTAAGATGCTAAATGATAAGTATTATTGGGTCGTGACGAGATAGAACAACTACAAACTTGGAATGCAAAACTTCTCCCCGGCCGGGAATTGAACCCGGGTCTCGCATGTGACAGACGCGGATACTCACCACTATACTACCGAGGACCTCGTGAAGACCCTCTTTGAGGAAGCCTTTAGCTTCCATTCATTTTAGTAGCAAAAACAAAGAAACTCACCAATGCACATCGTTGTGATGATAAGGCCCAAAATAATATAGGCTAACGTGGCCGGAAAGAAGTCAACATTTAAAGGAACAATGTCTCCAAATCCTGAAATAAAGAATTAGCCGGACTATATCATTTTCAGTAATAAAAAAGTGGAGTTTGAAAAATTAGTTATTCTCATATACAACTGCAACAAAGTACCTTTTTGCTGCAAAATTCTAACGAAGCAAAAGACTGGACAAAATCAAAGACATCGGAGAAAATAACAAAGTCCTAGCTAGCTTACCTATGCATTTTAAAAATTGGCAATTCTACAGAAATCAGTGACAGAATAATTTTCTAAGAATAAAAATAATGTTCTTTTACCTATAGTGGTAACTGTGACGAAGCAAAAATAGAAGGCATCGAAGAACGACCAAGACTCCCAGTACCGTATCAAATATGCTCCACCGGCTACGTAACCTGAAATAAGACCAGTAAAAACGATCGGCCGGAAGGCGAAACTTTTCAGTTACTTGTGCAGTATTGCACTCAACAAAAATACCTAATTTTCCTCTGGTGAAACTCATTCTCTTTTTCCATTCAGTATTTTTTTATTTTTTTTCCTTCTAATTAGGATATAGAAATTGTTACAGAATAAAAGGAGTCGAGTTCAAAAAAAGATCAAGAACAAGGAAGTAATTCGAAGTGAAATCAATGCATAGGTGGTTCAGAAGAAAAAATTGCGAAATATTCTAAATGGAAAATTAATAAGGCAGAAATGAGAAAAGCAAGGATTTTCGATATATCTGACCGTATAAGTGGCTGCTGCAAAGTGAAACAGTGAAAAAAAAGTTATAGAAAGAGATCCAAAGGATCCTCTCGCCTTCTTTCCCATTCACTCGCTATCTCGTTAAGCGCAACAGTTTCTACCAACACGAAGTTAACAGCACTTATGCATTTATGTATTGTTAAACCCCGCATATGCAGAATTGAATGTAATTTCCTCGAACAAATAATAGTAGCCAATATGGTTTCCATATATTCCCGAAATTTCTGCAGAATCCTCAGGAAAATGCGGTTAACTTCAGTCTTTTGACTGACAAATCTCCAAGACATCGAGCAGTCAAAGTGACAGCTCACTTAGAAGCGCTTTCTGCTAAGCGTTTCAAAAAATAAGGTGACTTGAAAAAAGAAGATGGATGAGCGACGTCGGCGTCTCTTCGTCACGCATACTATTTTCCTGAGCACTATTGGCTGTAATCACAATTCTGTTGCGCGGCAATCATACGTATACACATATGTGGAATGTATGTACCTTTTTTCCCTGTAGAAATGATATTGGAGAAATTTTTGGGCTTTTCCGAGAGAAACGTATCTGTTTAAGGGGTTTAGTGAAGCGAATTAAGTAGAAAAATAAATGGGAAAGCTGAATTATCCTTAAAGTGGAAAAGATAACTTTCTTCGAATGGGTGAGTGCTTGAAAATAGTTATAAGGACAACTAAGTAGTACAGTAAAGCCGTCAACATTAATAAATAATAGACAAATAGTAATAAACAAATCAATGTCAAAAACATATTAACAAAAAAGGTCTAGCGGCACAGAAGTATGAATTGGCCCGAGATACTGTGTACTACGCGATGCGGATTGTTACGTTAGCTAGGCACTGCTGGGCATACAAGTGAAAGTTTCCTATCCTGATTGAAAGGCTTTAAACAGAATAAAACCTATATCAAATTGGTAAGGATCACCGTTAAAAAATTCAACGTCGAACTCACGCGGATTCGCCAACATTCCCCTCTCCGATGATTAAACTCTGGTTTTTTTTAGGAACTTGACTTCAGTAAATCGAACTATGCATGAGGCAATTTCTTTTCGCATTCTCAACAACCCTTTCGTACAAACAAAACGTACGTTTGAAATGTTTGATCGAAAATATTATAACACCCTGTGATTTCCAATAATTGAGTTCCAATAATTGAGATATTTACTTGTTTTAAGGAAAATAAATAAACAAGAGAAGAAAAATTTGTGAGATAAATGTTCAGGAAAAAAAAGAAAAAGAAAGAAAAATTGACAATTGGAAGAGAGAGGAAGAAAAAAAGGGAGCAATGACAATGACAAAGTCAACCTGTTGCTCACTACATTTGCCTCAAGAAGACCTACATATTTCTGCTGCATATTACTTACATGCAACTTTCTTAATTATACTTTTTTTGCTATTTTTTTTATTTTTTTTACTTATTCTGATTATTACAAATTCATTTGAAATCTACTTACACAGCATTTCATAGTATCACTGCTGTGTCTTTCTAGTCTTGAACGCGAATTTGTTAGATATTTGCAGCATCGGAAAAGTACACACTCAAGCAACTTAGCAGATACTAATTATTTATGCTTTGAACACAACTTTCCTCCTGTTCTAAGTTACCTCAAAAACGATATCTCTCAAAATTGCCTCAAAACCTTAGAAAAAAAAACTTCTAAAACAGAAAAAAACACGTCTAAAAACCCTCTTTTGTTTGCTTCACCAGGATTCGGATGCTGAAAGTGATGTTACCAGTTGAAATCAAGTGTTGTTCCCTCGTGTATATGCGTGGCGAAGTGTTACGCTGAGCATAGTGTGTATGTATGTGCGTGTGCGTGTGTGGGCACTGCTGTGCCCGGGTTACTGCAGTCATCCCCCTCGAGTAATACGCCCATCAAACATTCGACAGATATCATGATGAAAGTCGATTTCAGAGAAGACGCCCCGCCCACTTCACCCTCAACCCACACACCAGAACTTCTTCCTGGTTTAAATAGCACAAAATAGCGAAGAAAAAATTGAAAAAGGGGGGCCAGTTTGGTTTTTTTCTATAGTTCTTCCCGAGTTCGAAGTTCGATTTTTTCTTCCTTTTCCTCTGACTGATTACCTTATAATGATACTAATTGCTAAAGTTCACGAAAAAATGAAACTGAATCAAAAGACGAGAACAGAAGAAAAGTAAAACGTTTCCTTCTTTTTCCTTTACAAATTCCTTAGGCCGATTTACCTATAAAAGCAACAATAGCTGAGTTGATTTTAAAAAACAGAAATGAACGAAAGGAGAATGAACGCGGATGCAAAAAGTCGCTGAAAAAGTAAAAATAGGTCAGAAAAGTATAATATAAAGAAAAATGATGAGTCATTATGTACTAAGCGTGCAGTTAAACGTGCGCTTTTAATGAACTCCCTTTTAATTTCCGTAAATTGAGGCACATAGAAAATTTTTTTAAACAAAAGACAAAGACAGACAAAACAAAGACACAATTATATTTTCTTCAAGGTTTATAATATTCCTCCATCTTCTTCGACGATTCTATATACCTCTCTTTCAAAATTCATTTTGCCGTGACGAAAAGTGCAAACGAAGAGCCCAAATCGCATTATTTATGTGAGGATCCAATATTATTGCCAAAAAGGCATATGAGAATTCTTCGTCATTGCTTTTTGCTTTTGTTTTTTTTTTTTTGGAGTGATTTTCCGAGTGATGCGCTAAGCAGCAAAACACCGACTAATAAATTTTCTACTCTCGGCATACGTGGAACACAGAGAACATAAACTCGCTGATTCCAAAATTCTATTTCCAAAACTCCTATGTTAGAGAGTTTCGGAGTCAAAAAAGAGTGCATAGCTTAGGGGAACAAATAAGAAGAAAATACCTTCTTTTCAAGAAGATGAAGAATAAACTATGTACGAGTAAACTATGAATACTATAAGTAACTGTAGATTTTTCTTCTGATATCTCGCAAAAATATTGGAATGTTCCAGAGATTCACGCTATCCCTCCTGTTTCACAGAGAGAAAGATTGGTCTACTTGGCCTACAAATTGTGAAAGCGAAAAGTTTTGAAATCTCGTCCAAATTAAGAAAAAAAAGCTGCTCAAAAATAAGCTGCATAACTCATCACGAAAAGAAAACGATTGTGCTGATTGAAATTAATAGCACCTAGTATTCAATAAATTTTCACGTAGCCTCTAATTTACGAAAAAGGAAATCACTATAACAATATTTTGAATGAAACAACAAAATCTAATCGAAAACAAACAAACAAAAAATGGTGGTAGCCGTCAGTGAAACTCGCCTAACATGATGACGAGGATGAACATGACGGACACTCGCCGTTCATGGTGAGGTGGTTCCGGTTCTAACTCCTCTGCTTGCGCTCGAGTATCCTCCGACGTCGGTCCGCCGAGGTCCGAGTTTTGTGTGTGTATTTCGGAGATGTCTAGAGTTCAGCTTTGAGGACTCGTCAAATTTGGTTATTGTATTGTTTACTTTCTATTTGTGACCAACAAACAATCCTCACCTTCGAAAGTGCCGGCGTCCGATTGGTTGTCGTGCGGTTTTCGTTGCCGCCGTACGCCACCGTACATTTGTCGTTGTTTTTGAAGAAGTTCAATCGTCGGCATCTTTAAAGAAATCTCATCGAAATTCAATAATTCGATCAGATTCGATTCGATTTGCTATCAGTAACTGAGCTGGATTTACGCAGACTACCACTAGGCTCAAAATGATGCAATCAAAGGGAAAATATCCTTTCTAAGAACTGACGAGAAAAAAAAAACCTTTTTTCGTCAAGATTAAAATCAAAATTCTTGATTTAGCAGACGCGCAGACAATACTGGTTACGGTAACAAACCTGTATCCGCTTTTGTTTCTTCCGAAATCGACAACACATACATTTGATGCACTTCCAACACTGAGCGTAACATGAGTCCATGAATTTTCGATATGTATTATGTACCCAGATGATACCTCCTTAAATTGAAGTATTTTTCCAACAAAAAAAAAAGAAAACGAGCACATTGAGAAATATAATGAATGTAAAAATATTTCGATAAATCAGTGATTGGCTAAGTGTTGGGCGCTAATAGAACAGATGCAAAGAAGCAATTTATGTGTTGCTCTACACATTATCTATAGATTAAATCTGTAGATTCAGTAAATACGTTAACATTTGGTAGCTTTAATTTAATCATCGGAAAGAAATCATCTTATATCATCGAATTATTGATCAACTACTCTATAAAAGGCTCTTCTAAATTGCTGATCCTTCCAAACCGACAGTTTCATCTGATGGGAAGATAATTCCTATGGTGATGAGTCAAATGCCCGAATCATTCCTGTAGACTGCTGTCACAGACTGTCTGGTGATACAAGTACTGAATCCCTTGTACGCTACATCTGTTTACAAGAAATAATTAATTAAGTTAATAAGAAAATTAATATTGCCTTGGAATAATTGCGTGATTTCCATTTCAAAGCAATATTAGTTTTTTTTTCCATATATGTTTGTATAGGAAAGGTTAGTTAATAACGGTAAATAACGTAGTAAAGTAAATAAAATAATATCAATATTAAGCAATTTGTTGACGTCGTTATAGGATGTGAACTGCTCAAAAACTATTCTTTAAACATTTAAAAACTGACTTGTCAATTATTTAGTTGATTTATTTGGTTGTTTTCTCTCTTTTCTTCGTATAACGAAAGTTTCATTTTAGTTGGAAACCGCGACACACGTTAATTACATCGATGCCTAGGAATCTTCAAAAATTTATCTTGTAAACAGCACAGAAGTTTACATATATATCCGAAACCATTTCTAAGTGAAAAGAAGCCCAAAATTTGCTAAAAACAGAGTAGTCCACCTTGATCATTTTAAAATATATCAAAGAAGTAGTCCTAAGAACTAGAAAATGAGATAACGGCTCGTTTTCAAAATTCTGAAATAAAAAAAGAACATCAGCAACCAGCTTTTAGTCAACAATAGCTCTAACGTGCATATTTGGAATTCACATGGAAAAAAAGAGTTCTGTAACACGCCGTCCGATAGATAAGCTCTAAAATCAGTATCAGGAAAAAAATACGATAATCTAATGATGCGCAATTTATCTGCGGAAATATCGTGACCAACCTGACAAGAAACGTCCCATATCGGCAATGGTGACCAGAATAAGAGGTATGCCGAAAAGAGCATAGAAAATGATCGCTATTCGTCCAGCGTTCGTCCGCGGAACGATATGACCGTACCCTATAAATCAATACTAACTGCCTCCACAGTTCAAAAATTCACAAGTAATTAAATTATTAAGGAAAAATTCTAAAAAAAAGCTCTATTTCTTGTGGTGGTGATCAAGTAGAAGAAACTTTAAAAATTTAATCTTTTCGAAAATTTGTTTGTTCACAGTAGGATCGACGTATCGAAGAGAAAGGTCTAACGATGGCAGGATCCATAGCCTTATAAAGACGAGTCCTGTACCAAGTCCATAGTACCAAATTTTGTAAAAATGCAATAAAAATTAAGAATTCACCAACAAAATACAGTTATTTTCAGCACCAAAAATTTCGACCTAAAGAAAATCCGAAAATTCTAACATTTCAAGTAAAGGTAGGTCGCAAATTCTGTTTCTATTCTATTTTACATTAAAAGGTCACCCTCAAAAGTTCTTCATTTCTACTGCAAGGGGAACAAATAAAAATCTGCTATGCTGCATGCACGATGCAAAAAAATCAAAATCTATGCGAAAAAGACTAGAAAATTTACGTTAGCTTGGTAATTTCGCTTCTCCATTAATTACACCACGTCCATTTGAGTTCTCATTTCCTTCACTTATTTCATCTACGCTATGGCTCTCTTTAGTCGCGTGATTAATCTCTTATGGTTTTTCTGGGCAATCATCCATAATTTGCCGAAGGCGTCACTTCTCTCAGACTCTCATCTCTTCAACTATGCAGATCTAAAAAGAATCGTGTGATTCTTTGCTCTGAATAACAATGACTTGGATGTTTGAAAATCTACGTCTCGTATGTATCCGGAAAAGATGTGGAGAAGAAGCATCGAAAACTTCGAAATTATAATGCACGAGAAAAAAAAAACGAATCTCTCCTATACTCTGCTATGTTCTCAGTTGGAAAGGTTATCAGGTTATCGCGTTCAGTTTTTGGTATTATTACAACATTTATATACACTCAATTTCCTGAGTAAATTCACTGAAATTATAGCCTTCTAAGATCCGAAAAAGAGAAAACGACTGCTGAAACTGTGGAGAAGACCAACTCCTATTCCAGCGAAAACCATCGCGAGAGGTGATGTCGGGAAAATTATTGGAAATTTCGCTTCCAGAGTATCGGAAGAAAAAAAAAACAATTGCAGTGATCTAGCAGTCGGCGAAGAAGAGTAAGAAAAATAAATTAAGAAAAATAAATGAAGCCCTTGGAAAGTCAGAGAAATTTTGCAGGAACAAAACTGAGAGTATTCTATTTCAAAGTCGCATAGCTTAGAATGATAGCGAGTTAGCTTTTAGAAAAGCAAAGAAAAAAATTTATAAGTGAACTACCAATCTTTTCCTTCACTACTAGATAGAAAATTTTAAAAATAGAAAAAAAGTTCTAGAACACACTCATTATTCGGCAAATGCAAGAATTTATTGTAAACAAAACACTCAGGAAATGTAAAGGAAGAAGAAATTATAATCTGCTATTCACAAAGCACATAAGATGTGAAGAAATACAAAAAAAAATATATAGAACGAAGGGATCTAGAACTTTCCACAGTTCTTCACCCAGGATATTGTCAGCTCATTACTTGTAGGTTTTCTTCTATTTTCGTTTCCTATTTCCATGACGTCATCACACTAGGGTACTTCCCGGAATTTTATAGTAGTTTATTCCTTTGTCATACTTGTTGTTTACGATCAAAGCCGAAGTTATGACCGGCTTCTCGGGGCTCTTTTTTGGTGCTCATACCCAAAAGATGCATTGAAGCGCGTGCCTGCAACTCACGCATAACAATTCCCTACGGGACGGCGAACTGAGGCACGAGTAGCAGCGTTAACTGCAAAAAACGGAGTAAGAATAGAGTGAGGAAAATTTATGAACACGTTCATATGTTTGTTGATCGGCATAGTCCCTTAACAAAAAGGAGCATAGGCGGAGACGGAGCAGCTATCCATCGGGTAATCGTGAATTGGAATAGGAAAAGTAATAGAAAAGTGAAATATGTTGGAGAACAAATAAAGAAGATATATGCAGATTACAGTACGATGAAACATACTGTGTATATTTCGACGAATTCTGAATGAACAACAAATACATCTCTGCAAAAGTTCCCCTACCGATAGTCGTAATGGCAGTCCAAGAGAAGAATATGCTCGAACCGAAAGACCATTTAAATGGACCGGAACCGGTGATGACATCTTCAGGAGTCATGTAATTCCTCGTGTAATCAATGAACACATCACGAATAATGTCATCCATTCTAAAGTATTGATTTATCAATCCGGAATCAGCAGACTGTTCTCATATATCAAATATCAAGCGTAATCAATTTTCCCATTTCATCCAAAAAAGGAACGAGGAAAAACCAGTAGATCGAACGGAATCGATAACGACCTACGCGGTTTGTGCACGCTCCGCCCAGATTGTGTACGGCGTGCCGTTGTTGTTCATCTCCCAAAGATCATCAATGATTCGTTGTTTCAATGAGTGCACCCGATGAGCGGTCTCATTCCGCAAATGCTCCTCGAACGGTTTTTCATACTGGAATTGAAATCAATTATTAATTTACTGGCTCACAAGCTAAATAATCCAGGCATAATAAATGCTATATGATAGTAATATCCAAAAATTCCATGTCCATAAATTGGAACACACATCGGGACAACATTTTACGGGCCTATCGAATCTTCCTATGCACCTCCCACAAAAAATGTTGCAACATCGAAAAAAGAATAAAAAATTCAGATATTAGAGTGTAGACTAAATATGCAAAGTAAAAGAGTGTAGAAGTAAGGTGTTCGGTTAAATAAGAGGTGTATGATTCTCTATTCCTAAAAACTTATCAAGACTATCAAAAAATACTACTTAAAAATACACTAAAAAATTAATATTATTAAAAATAAAAGAAGTAGGCTATAAAGAAACTTCTTCAAAAGGAAGTCTAGATGGAAGTAGGAGTAGCAAAGAAAGGAAACAGAAAAAAACGAGGGATTTTAGATGTAGCACAAAAATAACCTCGAAGAAAACGTCAAAGTAAATGAGATGGTTGTAGTGTATATAATAAAGAAAAAAGTGTAATTTAACAAAATTAAATTATTGAAAATTTGTAGAGAAAAGGAGTAAAACCGAAGAGAACCTTCCACATACAAAAACATTTTTTAGAGAGAAAACTAATATAAGTCAAAATTAAGAGATAGCCTGACCAGAATATCTAACTAAAGTACAAAGAAGTTAATAGAAAACAAAATTCCAACGGCACAACAAAACACTTACGTGATGAAATATTGCAGCTCCCAGCAATGTGTAGGCTGCCGAGAGAATGACAAGACCGACATGAGGTAGAGCAATACGGAGGTTCTAGAAATAAAAGAGGTTCGGTTAGGAAAAAAATCCACAAAACCACACCATTTCACATCAAAAAAAGTGGAAAATCAACTACAGTCGAGTTTACGAACATTTGCTCCTGACAATCTTAGGTAGATACATAAATACATGATGCCATTCCCTTGGAACTGTTTTAGGAATATTCAAGAGCAAAGTCGTAATCAATCAATCAATAAAAAATTATCAAAATAGTAGTAACTATACGGCTTATATGTGAACCTTTGAGCAAGTTACATCTTCGTTAGTCTGATAATGGAGAGATTACCCTACCACACCAAATCTGTATGTACAGACATCTGGAGACCCCTCCTTTCGTGGACTGATGGGAAGATCCTGTTATTACCGAAAGTACTGTCATCCACATCCAATTCTCTACGTCTCTACCCTCCACTGGTCGAATTATTCAACCTCCTCAGAGTTGAAGAGTCGTTGTCGCCTCGTGCCCGTCCACGATCCCATGAGACCGAACACGCCACCATCATTCACACCGAAACTCATATCGATCTGTGCCCGAAGTCTCGACGACGGCTACACTCAATTTTTGACGTCACATAGATCAAATCTAACCCGTTGGGCGGGGTTTTATGGCTAGCATTCAGTATGCAAATGAGAAAAAAAAACAACAAGGAAAATTTCCTCTTATAATAATGATAAGAGATTTCAGGCTCATAGAAGTCATAGGGGAGAAGTAGAATAGGTAAAGGTAAAGAAAGAGATATTTAAAAAAAAATAAAAAAAGAAGAATTCAAAATATCGGGGAAACTTGTTTTCCCAACGATTAGTGGACGTCAGTGGAGCGCTCTTTTAACGCGAAAATCTTCCACAAAAAGAATAAAAAAATTCTTAATCTTGTGCAGGTAAAGCAACACTGGAGCATCTTAAGATCAACTAAGAAAATTTGGATGAGACAGAAGGGCACTTTAACAAAATTTGAATAAAGGAAGATAAACATTAAGGTTTGTAAAAGCGAAAAACTCAGTAATGAAATATGAACCACAGACTTTCTTTTCTTTCCTATGACTTTCTTCGACCTCCGCAAAGAAAGTTTGGAAATGGTGAACTATATACACATGCTAGCAGGAAATATGCAATTTGTTTTGCCATAGAAACTGCGAAAAAACAATGGCGCAAGTTTAATACCATCAAGATTCAAAACAGATTCTGAGAGAGAAATCCGGTTGTACTAACGTAATTTGTGGAACAGTCATGTGTTAACGTCTTATTGCTGCGTAATTCCAGTAAATTTCCCAGCAGAAACGGGAGGATATGGATTAGAAAAACCGATAAGATGGACTTAAAATAAACATAAAAATGAATTAAAATATCAGTCGAAGATAGATGAAAATGATTTTAAGAAGACGTGAAGAAAAAATCGCGTTATATTTCTTCGAAGGGGTCACCAAAGAAGAAAAGAGATCATCTCCCATGCGACCAGAGGTGGTCAAATTGGAAAAGAGATGACATATTCCCCACAGGGCACAGTTCCTGGTGCAGAAACTACATACTGGTATCCATTAGAGCGGATCAATAAAAACCAGTTGTGGAGGAAGCACCTATGCACGTATGTAGGTATGCGAACAATATGAATAAGTGTCGATCACATACCCGCTTCCATCGACTCTTCTTCTTGGTAGCCTCATCGACTGCCTCTTCTTCGTGTTCATCTTCACCTTCTTGACGATCAAGATAGAGGTTTAGACGCTCAGCACTGGAATGAAACCCGATTATTGATTAGAAGAATACGGAGCAGTGACCCCAGTCAATTTCTTGAGCAGCGTTCGTGTAGAGTAGTATGTGTTTATAGGGGTGCTTCTTCTAATTTCTTTGGTGTGTTCATATGAGTCTATAGAGTATAGAGTCTTTTTTCTCCGTCTTTTTCTCTACAACTATACAGTTAACGTCGAAAAGCTCGAAATGGTGGCTAGTTTAGGATTTCTCAGTTCTTAGAAAATTACTGTACAGGTTACATATATACATTATCAGCACTATATTAAAGGAAAATTTTGCTTATAAATTCTCACACATCTGCTTTCTCCTTCAATCTCACGAAACAAAAATAAAAATAAATGAAGTGAAGAAAAATTAGAGTCCTAAACATAACATTTTGTTTTTCGGACATAGTTTTACGTTAATAACCCACTGAAGTAGAATTTTAATATTCGTCATTTGGATGCCAGGAAAAATCCTGAAATTATATGAGGATCATAAAACTCATGTTAATGGCTGAACAGTCCACTGTAATCAGATATTGGGAGTAAATTTTAAAAATTTCCCTAAATTGTTTAGAAATCACAGTTGGGATAGTTAAGGCGAGTAGAGAAGATTTTCCTTTGATTTTTTAAATTCCCATCTGGTTAAAATGATCACCTACATTCTCCATAGGATTTTAAAAAATGACACAAATCTGTGAACCTTCAAAACCCAAAAAAAATGCTTTTAGACGATCCGCAACGCGTTAATGCAGTGCGGACTTTCGGTATGCATGTAGAAATTATTTCTCATCACTAACACACTTTGCAAATTTTCTTTTTTTCAAAGTCTATTGTATTTCTAGGCACGATAGTGAAGGATTTTTGCAGCAGGCAGCTCATTAGCTTCATTAGTCATTGCTTCATCCACAGAGGTCCACAATTCATGGAGAGCTTATGAGCAGGGTTGCGTCTAATTGTCCACAAATCCCATTTGGCACCCGCCGCATCCGGGGTAACCTCCGACAGTGAGGGACACTGAGCTGGACGATAGCGTATGGTCAATAATAACGGCCAAATTGCCACTCAAGGCAATCAGCTGGTTTTTCGACGGTTAGTACCGAAAGAGTCTATTGCGCTGCTTGCAGCTGCTTGAACAATTGCAAGTGCTCTTCTTCCGCCGGAGCACCTCAGATACTAGCCCTCGAATCATGGTGAGTGAGAAGAGTTAAGCCATGCATAAGACGCGACCGACGGCGGCTGCCCTAATCCGCGAATCAGCCACCACAACACCGGCGACGCTATCCGCACTCCGCAGCTCATATGAGTCGATTGTCACGGAAGTTAGTGGAGAATTTCCCAGAGGCGAATGAGGAAAAGAAATCAAAATTCCAGGACCAAAATTGGAAAAAGTACGAACAGTTCTATATAATTTTTATTATATAGAACTTTTATTATTTCTGAGATATAAAATTTTTATTATTTCTGAGACTAACCAGAGCTTTATAAGAGCTCTGAGAAGAAATACTGGATGAAGAAAGCGAAGTCTAAAGATCAAAAACATGTCATAGAATTTCATAGTCGAACTGAATACTCAGAAAAAAGTAAAATTCTGTCGCCGTATCAAGAAAACGCTCTAGAAAACATAAAGACAAATGACAATGTCTTCGGCACCAAAATAGGACCACACAAGATCTCTATAAATCATAAAATAAAATATATCCAAATCCGTGAATGCAAGAAGAGGGAAGGAAAAAAGGAAAAAGGCAAGTTTCAAAGAAATTGGAATGAGTTCTTTGTCCCTAAATGACTAGCCATCTAAACTGAGAATAAAAGTAGTGAAGTAAAAAAAAAGATTAAAATAAGACAGTAAGATAATATTATAATAATGATGAGATAGTGTTAATAATGAGATGAGATGAAAGAATGAGAAACCCAAATTCATTTGGAAACTTTCCTATGTGAGGTGAGTGAAAGCAGTGAATTGCTTTGTATGAGAAAACATACGGGAAAATCTAAGAGAATGACTAAGATTAAGAAGACTAAGAATTGACTCATAGTAGATCACACGGTCATATTTTCTTTGTACACTAAATTGCAATGCAAGGGAAAAAAATTACACATACTAGGATGAAAAAGATGGAAGTTGGAATGAGGAATGAAAAACGAATGGGAAATCGATAATAGTAACTTGCAAAAAACTTCTGACATTTATCCCCAAAAGGAAAAGGGATGTCAGTGCAGACATGGACTACTGAGACAGCCAGACTAAAGTTTCTAGTCATTAAAGAATAAATTCATTCTTTTTCTGAGCATATTTGCAAAGAAACAAATCAAAATGTTAATTTCAACATTTTAAATGGATTACATAGAATGATCATCGGATTTCAAACTTACGAAAGTTCCTTTGCAAGTAAAAAGTAGCGGAAAGTAGAATGAAATAGAATAGAATTTAGAAAAAAAAAGAAATTCCATTCTATTTTCTATTATTTTTGGTAACTCTCTCTCTATTTAACGACAAAAAACATATATCGCGGCTTCTTATGTACATCTAATTATTCCATCGATTATACTGCAGCATACGGAATGTGATAGCTGTAAAAGTCTTCCTGTAGCTTATAGATTTCGCAATTCTCCCAACAAAATTTGAGTAGTGAATAAAAAATTTTTTAAAAAAGTGATCGCTCTTCTTTTCACTTCTTTCTTCTCTATCTTTTTTTTCTACAGTCATTCCTCAAGAACTCCCCAGAAAACTCGGATAGCATGCAGTTTGCGGAAATTTTCATCATCGAAGGACTCTTAGGTCGCACCTTCCACGCCATCGATGACGTCAATAGAGCCATAGCACCGCCGGAATTCGGCCATATGTCCAGACAAACTGACTCGAATTGAGTGCCTACGCGGGAACTGTTTCCGATCATAGGAAAACCTAGTCATTTCGGGGAGTATATCCTATAACTTACACGGGTTTTTTCCCACCATTTCTTCCACAAACGTCGTCATCGGCGATTTCGTGCAAGCAAAATGTGTTTTTTTTTTCGCCGGGAATCGTGCAGTGAGCTATATTGGATGGCCCTCTATTATTGACGTCAAAATAATTAGTACAGCTTCTTTGCCTCACGTTTTTACAACGAAAGCGTTCACGCATGAACTCAGTAGACATGGACGGCCACATAACGGTGAAAAAGATTTTTTTTTTCGTTCTTTTTTTGTGCATAACCGACGATGCAGTGAAGTAGCAATGGATAGGGGAGCAATGGATATATTCAAAAAAATAACTAATACAGAAAGAAAATCCTGTCAGGCTAATCTTACTACTAACATAAAAAATAAAATTAACACCAAGACACCAACTCTTCAATCAATCCTCACAACACCGACAACTCTAAAGCTCATGTGAATGTATTGTCACGAAAGTTAGTAAAGAACTTTGCGAAAGCAAATAGAAACGGAAGTCAAATTTCCAGGATCAGCATTTCAGAATTGCGAGCATTTGGAAATGTTCTTAGCTTTCTAAGACTAACAAAAACAAGAGTGAAGGAAATTAATTGGAAATATTTTTGAAACCATTTTCACGAATGTTTTCTCAAACGGCGGCAAATCTTTTCGAAACTACTAATAAAATTAATTCTTTGAGGTTCGGAATCTTGTCCAAGTATTTTGAGTGCAAAATATGTAAAACAAAATAAATGAGAAAATGGACTTACAAAGTGAAATACGTACAAGGATTTTTTGAAATTTAGAATTACCTGAATGCTTTCTTCTAAAAACTAAACAAAAGTAAACTAAAGTAAAAACTAAAAAATCCAAACAAACTAAAGTACGAGTTCTTTTTTCAAACAGTACGAATAACGTTCAATTCAGAACAAACACAAATAAAAATAAGAAAAGATTAGGGCAGAGGAACCTTGTGCAAATATCTCTCAAATACAATGTTTTGAACTATCAATTACAACAACAAAAATTAGACCCAATGTACCAGGATAGGGACGTAACGAACAGCAATAACCCTATTTACAATAATTCCCAGAACATGGAAACAAATTGTCCACAGAGCACATCAATAATGCAAAATATTCCAAGACTGACAAAGTGTGGTAGATACAAATATTTTTAAATTAGTGATTAGCAGCATAAATAACAGAAATTGCTTTTAAAGGTGCGTAGTATCGGATTCTCTAGGATTCTCTACGTTTTATGTTTCAAATTTAACACGTTGCAACATTCTAAGGCACCTGACAGTATCCTACCGCTTTACGGTATCCGCTCATTCTGAAGCACTGAAACCGATGCCGTTTCAGCAGCCAGCCAATCAATTCCCGTTTTCAAACTGTCCTGTGTTTGTTTCAGCGAATCACTGCGTGTATTTCTTCCCACCGGAAAACGCAGTCCGTATCTGAGAAGGTCCCGCCCACTTACAGTAACCGCAGCTGCTCCGTCCGTTTCCATAACTGATTGGAGGCTAATTGCAGCGATTTTCACACTCATTTGCGTACGCACTAACTACCACAATTGACCTCAGCTAGCTTATAGTAATCCAATGGGACAAGTTTGTTCCGTAGCAATTGTCTCCGCATTTATGACTCGAATTTTACGAGCAGATGCTTTATGCGACTATTGTTGTGTAATGCTAAACATACATAAAACGCGTAATTACACATACGCGCAAGTGTCTGTTCATAGAAACTTCGCTACCATAGAATAATCAGCAATTCCTGGAACGAATCCTCAAAATATAGCTGTTTAGTTGATCATAAACCAATTAGAAAAATTCCAAATGGCAAAAAATGTTCCTTAAAGAACAGAGAGAAATGTTCTCAAAGCCATTTTCAATTCAAAAAATGGGAAATAACCGTGGGTAGCTAGAATAACGGATCTCAGGATTAAAAACACCATAAGAACATTTTATATCTAAATTAATTTAAAACGAAACCACGAAATTCTGTTATTCAAAGTAGTTCGCGTAGAAACTCAGCTGAGCAATTTCTGACTTTAATAATAAAATTGCTTCGTTCAGTTCTGAATTTTCGACGCAGAAAAGTAATAGAAAGATCATCTGGATTTCAGTTAATGTACTCCGATTAAATTCAGATTTTAAAAACATCTTAAAGGGAGAGGTAATGACAAATTTGCTTGCAAGCTCGAATAGAACGATAACCACATAGAGAAAAGTTAAAATGTCGAAACTGAGATGGGAAATTCTCACGGAAATCAATACGCCAGTTTTGCAGCGAATTACGGCACTTCAATCCTCCGAAGGTTAAAAACGTCATAACTAAAAAAGAAGCGGACGTCATCTATGTACTAATTAAGCATAGCACATGAAATAAAATATTTTGCTTAAAATATTTACACAGTTTTCCGATATGGGAAAAATTGGATACAACAAAAAATAAAAGAAAAGTACTGCTTGCCTATTGTTTTTTAAAACAACGGTATTTAAAAAGTGATAGTTGTGTTAGACGAATAATCTCTTTTACGAATGAAAAAACATAATATAATATAGTGCCTGTGCATAATATAAAATGCGTAATATAAAAAAGAGACGAAGTAATAACTCTTCTTCAGACAGACGGACCAAAAAAGAGTTTCAAGCCTAGTGTTCCCCGCCGTAATAGGCCGGAACTCATTAAGTTGAAGGTTCTAGCAGAAGAACTTCAGCAAGCGTCAGAGGTCCTTCGCATGACTCAGATGAGGCCGGAGGGAAACCGTCACTCTAATGAGAAACAGATGGAGGCTAGGAAAAAGTTGCAGAAAATCTAAATTCCTTTAAAATTTGACGACAGCTAGTTTTGTTAGGACACACCTCGGTACACAATCGATCCCTGTCATTCGGACAGAGGGATGGTGTTGAAAATGTAACGGAAGAGTAAAAAGAGAAGTTGTTCATCAAAGCAAGGGGAAAATACATTGGAGAAAATTTTTGACGAGAAACAGACTGGTCAAATTAGGTTTACTTCAACGGAAGTATGAAAAGCAGGGAAAAACTGAAGTCTTCGAATGGGAGAATGGAAATGAGATGCTTAAAAAGCGAATACGCTCGAAAATTGTCGTTTCATAGGGAAGACTCAAGAGAAGATCTTTCACTGGTCATATCGCTTAGAGCTATGATTGGCTGCAGTATCGTCTTATGATTGGCGCGTTTTGCAGACAGAAAAAGTTATTGTTGAGCAATCTCAAAAATTTGAACTCTTCTGGAGAACCTGAGAAACAAACAACAATGATCTTGCAAAGATTTTCATTAAAAAAATGAAAATGAGGCCCGAAAGTAGGATTTGTTCGGGGAGATGATTCGGCAGAGCAAAGAAAGCTGGATATTCAATATCTATGGAGTGAACGGGTGCACAGTCATATCAATAAAATCATATATTTGTTTTTTCTCAGAATTTTTCAAAAAAGAGGTGATGAATAGACGATATTTGTACTCCTGTGATTTCCACAACTACACATGTATAATTTAGATATTGATCGACACTTTAAATCGCCAAAAACCTTACCGTCTGTGGTGGCAAAGCGTGAGCTCTACGAAATGCATGAAAAAATGGACTGGTTGCAAGGGAAAAATTGGCAACAGCCTTTGAATTTCGTTGGCTCCTTTAAAATTTATAGTGCTATATAACAAATGTGAGTAACCTGAAAGTGGACTAGTCTTCTCATGCATTCGATAAGAATTGATTGTTTCACGAGACAGTGGTCCAGGATCTACATCAGACGACCTATTTAAATTTGCGGTGAGTTGGGGTTGTCCATTCAGAAGATGAACAAATTCTATTAGCCGTTAATTTCTAACAGCGTTTTTCTTCTATTTCCATGAGTCTTTCACACGGAACTGTCCTGAAATTTTCAACATTGACCGCTTTAAATTCTTCCTCGACTTGTCCGTTTCGCATTCACCCGAGCTAAAAGTCGAGTGGACTGAATAGCTGATTAACTGTCCCTCAGGAGAATTAAAAACAACTACGAGTTTGTCGCCTCCTCTCAGTTTCGTCGATCGAGAAATATGACGAGAATTTCTGGCAGGGAAAAAGCATGGAAAAAACAACTGTATCCGACGAAATAGCATTTAGCCTCAATTTAAACGCCTGGCAGTCCAATGTCACATCATTGTCCCCCGTCTTAGTATGCAACGCTCGATTTGCTTGTCGCACACGTAAAACCCGGATGATTTACGAGATGTACATGTATGTTCGGGAGATATGATTGACGCTGATGGCCACACCGGCCAAGCACGGTTTTTTCGCACGTACACTTCTCCACATTGTTGGCGCATGCAAAGGCGCATAATAATGAAAGGCTTCCGAGGAATGTGCGCGCACTTCGTGGTGCGGACATGGCGCCGCATTAGGACAGCTCGCATGAAATCGTCCAAATGATCTGTGTGTTACTATTTTTAGAGACATTTAGGGGTATATAGAGGCGAGAAACATTGAATAAAATAAGATACACTGATTAATATGCCACCGAGATCGATCTTAATTTTTATGCTGATTTTATACATTAATTTTAGTCTTAATATTTATTATATTTAAATATATATATATATATGTTGTGTCAACTAACGCGAAAATATATATATATATATATATAAATGTTGATGGTTCGATCTACAACCACTCGCGATAAAAAATAAAATCGAACAGGTGCAAATAAGTGAATGCAGCAATACCTCATCTATTTATTTTTATTTATTTAGTAACAATTCAATAATTTTAATATTTTTTGCAATATACATAAAGCTTTAAAGAGTTTACATAACTGTGATTTTGTAAGACTGCTGAAATAAAGAAAATAAAAAATAAAATGAATGAAATAATAACTAAATCACGTTGAAGTATATATAGGATGTTTTTATTTCCAGCGAAGTAGCCCAAACTCCAAAACGAAAAAACAATCCGTGGCGGAAATTAAATGGAAAATTCAACTCAATAGGTCCATAACTGCAGGAAATTGCGCATGTTTCAATGACATAGCTAGCGACGACGAAATAGATCTGAT
The DNA here is from genome assembly GCF_031761385.1 of Necator americanus. Taxonomy (NCBI): domain Eukaryota; kingdom Metazoa; phylum Nematoda; class Chromadorea; order Rhabditida; family Ancylostomatidae; genus Necator; species Necator americanus. The sequence continues at coordinate 11,373,656 of NC_087375.1, forward strand.
GAATGTATTAGTTAATGGAAAGAGCAGCAATGACAAATTCGTTGGCATTTCGAAAATGACGTAGGTAAAACATAAAGAAAATGTAAAAAAATATCCTGTCTTTCTTTTTTCAGGTTCCTTTTTTCATAATTTCACGGTAAAATCGTATCTTTGGAGTGATTTCGGAAAATAAATAGAGCAGCAAGAAAGTATGAATTAAAGGAAGCATTCGATAGAAAAATAAGATAATCGAAGAAAGAAACACGAAATTCGTTTAGTAAAAAATGCTATACTACTATTAAAAATGATAGAAGGTGAGAAATTCAGCGCTAACTGAAGGAAATGACATAAGAGATTAGCAAAAAAAAGAGAAAGAGCAGTCAAAAGGATGAAAAAATGAGTCAACTAGAGCGAAAAAAAAATGGAGGTGAGAACATAAGAAAGCAAATAAGTTGAGAAATACATTAGTTCATGAAGGTTGCGGAAATTCTCGGATCATGCGTACGCGCTATATTTTTTAGAACTGATTTTTTTACCTACTCCTTAGAACGTAAGTTGTACTTAAGGCAATGAATAAGCCGGAGAAATCGTTTCTAATTTCCGGGAAATGGTAGATTATGTCAGTAATCTCTGAGCGTCTTTCCAAGCAATTGAGCGCTACTTTTTCTGACGAAGATCCATCACTCGTAAAAGCTAAGAATGGTTTCGAACCTCAACTCCTCGATCTCTTTGAGGTTATGCAATGATGGCGGGGAGCTCGGCGGTCCTATACTGACCGGTGTCGACGGGCGATGTTGCATGTACAACGGATTTAACATTTCACGTAATCATTCACACCGTATAGAAGCACAGATACGCTAAAATACGACGGGAAATGGGTAGAGTACCGTAGTGGCGAATGTGGTGGTAGTAGATGTCGTCTTGACGAGGAATGCACTAGGAAATCGTCACCACCCTAGAGTATTCATCGGATGATACGGGGCTGGAGAATTCGGGTCGTGCTGAGGTGTAGGTTAGGATGGGGCAGCAGAGTTGCAGCAGAGCAGCGCGACGACGCAATGTGGGCGTGGTCGCCGTCAGGCCGCGTCAGCTTCCCCTGGGGCGCCCTGTTAGCGCCCACCGACGAGGACTTCTACGCCGACGGACGGCCACCACCCGTCGCGACTCCGCCTCCTCGTTCTTCTACTGTTCATGCTCCTATTTCCACAGCCGGAAAAAAAGCAGCATGAAGAGAAGAAGAAAGTAATATGAAAATTAAATTAATACGAGGAGGCATTTTGGCTATCCAAGAGCTATGTTGGACGATGAATGCACTTTGTGAAGAGTCCAAAGTGCTTTGATTGGTCGACACGCATGCGGGACGCAAATGCACAAAGGATTGAATTCTCATAAAAACCGTGGTTCTCTTCAGAATTCTCATATAGTCATCAGTAAAGCCTATCAAGCAGCAAATTAAGTAAAGAAAAATAACACAAAAATAAAGTCATTTGATTTCGAGTCAAATCTAACAAGTCATTACAGAGCCACTAAAAAATTAGAAGATAAAATAAACAAAAATATCCCGGATGTTCCGGAGCGCGTGCGCCAAAACAAAAAGGAATATGCTGGAATTTTTGCTGGAAAATCGAATACAAAACACTTTACGCTGCTGCTTAAAGGAAATCTTGAAGGCTCTTAGTTTTTTTCTGGTTAAGATTCTTCAATGGACAATGCAGCGTTAAGCATCTGATTCAGGTCTGTCGCTAAGTTTTCAGAGATTTCTAAGAACAATTCAAACCTATACAAACAATACAACGACCGCACATATCACGAAAAATAGTGTGCATAAATAAACAAGTGGCTCGGCGGGAGTCGCGCAATACAGTAAAAGTTAATTCATAATTAGTGGAACTATTTATGAATTGGTTCTGGCATGGAAGAAGGAAGGAAATCCCAGCTATCGTTTGTATGCGAAGTTTCCGTGCGAAGAACCTTGCAAAGGTCATGTTGTCAGTTTCCATCAAATCCACATTTTCAGCTAAAACCTCATTCACAAGGATCCCCCATACACTTCCACATCGGGTCGGCAGCAAGGCAAAAAAAAAGAATTGTGCGGAACTCATCGACTAAGAGTCATTTTTGTTCTTCATCGTTTGAATGTGCAGCCACAAGCACACGAGGAGGACCCACGGACACATCTCATTATACTCATTGCAGGGAACAAATTTTGAAAGAGTTGTTTTCGCTGATTTATTCTCAAACCAACACAGAACGAGTCATTCCATCAATTATATGGATTGAATAAAATTTTAGATGTAGGTATTTGCATACTTACACCAATACTGCCCAAAAAAAGAGGGAATCCATATTATGTGCGAATCAGAGCAAACATTCTCATTTGATTTTTTGGCAATTGAAAATTACAAGTTCCTCCTAGTGATCTCGTGTGATGGGTAAACGACAGTTAATTGATTAATTTTTTTGACCTAGTGCTTCCTTTTGACTTGATCGCAGTTACCAAATTAAGCTACGACGTTTTTGATAAATCCAGCACTCATTTAGTTCATTTATCGATTTTTAATGAGCTGCGCATGGGGCTATTAATTGATTTTATTGGCTGGCGTGTTAGCAATTCACCGACATTAGAGTCCGAGATCCGAATGGTCCATGATACACTCCTATCCGATCAAGCAAGCAACACATCAAACCAAATTGTGCATCGTTAACCCAGTCACAAGACCAAACACCTATCTTAGGTTCCTTATTATAATAATGAATGACTTTCAACTAGTAGGGAATCTCGGATGGTCCTCTGAATTTGAACGCGACATCTCAATCATGCAAACCCTGTAATTAGTTTGCAATAGCCCTTCAGGCCGCTGTAATCTAAGATCTTGTGCTCATCTTAGATTGAAGTACCCTCTGTAAGACCAGGTGTAGGTCAAAATATTGGCTTGAAGGGAGTTTTTCTTTGTTTCTCCGTAGAGAAGAACAGTGAAGTAGGTTACATCTCAAGCTACTCGGCTCAGGTTCTAAAAAATGGGATTTGCCAAAAGGTTAGCAGATAAAATCAATTGAAGACCTCATGCAAAACTCATCAACGAGCGCTAAGCAGTGTCGTCATGCGGATTACTATCCAAGGTTTATTATTCCAATACCTTTTGCGTCATCTGGTGATCGATATCCACATTAACTAAAGCGCACGTACACCTAATGCAAACTGACAACTCGTCCATATCTGGGCTCGCAAGCGAGTTGAAACAGCATAAGGACACTTCAACTCTGCAAAACTCTCCATCGCTTGGCTTACTGCCAACATCCATATGGGAATTCCTTTAAGAGTTTAAAGAAGAAAGCGTGCGAAGAAAGTTGGAAAAATCTAAAGATGGGTGGAGCTTATGGTCCACATGTTAAGGAAGGATGGTTTTATGGTAAAACGGATCGAGATAGGTTGATCTTCGTGAACTTTTCACTTATAAAGAACTGACGGAGGTACGAAATCCTTCAGCTAGCTATTCGTTATTTAGGGCACAGAAAACTTGGAAATTCGATTTCGAAGCTATTCTACGCAAAAGTTCTATGGATTCAGGCATTTTTCTCCTCTAGTTCCACAAATGTGCAAAACAACCCAAAGAGCCATAGTCGCTCGGAGACACGAGGTCCCTGACCGCTCCCAAAGGTACGTGTGTCGTCGGCCGGTGGCGACTGGTGGCGTTATCTCGACGAAAGCGCAGCCACCGTCGTCGTGTTGATGAATGACGGACGCGCTGCACTGCACGTCATCCACTGTGTGTCGCACTCCACTCCTCGGGCTCCCTCACAGGGTCTCTCTCCACAAGGCATTCATCGAATACCTTTCAGGATTGCTGTGCTACTTCTTTGCATTATGGAAACTCCATGATTATAAAGATTCTGAATGTTTAACGCACCCATCGAAGATGCCTAATATGGCGATTAATTACAGTGCTAAACCTCCGAGCATCGCTGAAAGCTGTGCTTGTACTGCGTTTTGATATAAGAGGCAAGTCTCCACAGGAAAAAATTTCCTTCAGTAATTCTGAGTACAACACCCTCCTTGGATAAGGAGGGTGTAAATATTAGTGATCTTGTCCTGAAGCAACATCTGCGCCAGAAAACTTCCAAAGACCTCGATGACCTCAAAAACATACTCAACAACTTTTTATCGTCGCAGTCCCTCTCTTTCTGGAAGAAAGGCATTGAGACTTCCCTGGTTAGAAGCATCACCCCACGAATCTGAGGTGGTACTGATTTCAGGTGGAGTATTCTTATAAGGAATAAGAGATTATGGAGAGGAGGGTGATTCCGTCCATTTCTCCCTAATTGCCGTAGAAAACCGCCCGGAAGATGCAGCTAGAAGCGTTCCGGCGCACTATTTTCTACAACGGGTTTGATTGGAGCGCGCCAGCCCTGTGCGGCGCCGCATCTTCCGGGCTCTTTTTTTACGGCACTTAGGAAGGAATGGACGGAATCACACCCGTCTCCACAATCTACTATCCTTTATAAGAATACTCCACCTGAAATCTGCACCACCTCAGATTCGTGGGTTGATGCCTTCAAGTGGCTTGATGTTGCTGATAATGGTGGTAATTACAATGATGATTTTTGATTTGTACCAACAAATCTTTTGAAAAATTTTTCCTCAAAAAAAGAAGAAAAAGATACAGAAATAAAAGATAAAGATATAAAAGTACCCAATAGCTAGAACAGAATATTTTTCACTCTAGATTAATGTTATATGCACTTTGTAATAGAAATTTCTGGGAAGAAAAGGAGATAGGTCGCGAATAAAGGGCTTACTTTATTAAGTTGTCCAGATACGACGTTTGCGAGAAGTCGTTTGCCCATCAAGACACGTTTGCAGGCACAAACAAACGGATCAGAACAGAAATGTGTTTTGATTTTCAATAGACTCATCTTTCCCATGGATGAAATGCACACAGTCTGGCGATAATTCCGAGATTTTTATCCTTGTACCTACTCATGTGCTGCGACATTGCATCATGAGAAACAGAACCCAAAATGACGTCTTGTATTAGTGTTATATTCTATAAAAAATAAAGTCATCTAACTGTGGGAAATATTAACAAAGAGGTCGGTATATGATGTAAAATGTTGAATGCCACCAGAAATATTTTCTTCCTAACTCTACTTAAAGGCATCACCCCACGAATCTGAGGTGGTACGGATTTCAGGTGGAGTATTCGTGTACGGGATAGTAGATTATGCAGAGGGGTGATTCCGTTCATTTCTTCCTGATTGCCGTAAAAAAGGATCCGGAAGATGCGGCGCGTGCACAAGGCTGGTGCGCTCCAATCGAACTCGTTGTAGAAAATAGCGCGCCAGATCGCTCGAAGCCGCATCTTCCGGGCCGTTTTTTTACGGCAATTAGGAAGAAATGGACGGAATCACCCTTCTCCCCACAATCTACGATCCCGTGTACGAATATTCCACCGTAAATCCGTACCACCTCAGATTCGGGGGTGATGCCTTTAAACCCACGAAATAACACTTCGCGCTCTAAAGGCAATATCTAACTCACCGGTACAACAAAGATATTACTGAATAGTAAACAATTTTGAGGGTACCACAGAACTATAAGAGGTCTGTTGAGCTACTGTACTGTTCGATTAATATAACAGTTGTTCTCTTTTTCAAATTTCGTGAAAAAAACTAGTAGCGGGTGGCGAGGGTCTACCTGAATGGGCTTGCACCATAGGTGCGATACGAGGAGCCGGACCCTCCTCACGTGAAGGAGTCTAGATCAAGGGGTGCAGATCTAGTGATTACGATCCCTCCACCAACCGTACGAAAGTGAAAGTGGTCGCAGCACCGGGTCGGACGCATGTATGCTAGGTGCCAGAACAGATGTGAAATTATTTTGAAGCTTTAATTTTTTGTCTTTTATTTGTTACTTGTTTTGTTAAATTCAGCTTCTTGTATGCTATGTGAGCACAAGTATTAAAAAGTAAGTCGCAACTTTCAGTGTCAATTTCTTCAAAAATGAAATATAAGAGAGAAAAAAACAAAATCTGTATATGATGATCTAGGAGCTCCAAAGAGGGCGTGCAGCGGAAAGGGCAAGGAATATTCATGCTCATTGCAAAAACAATAGTGGGAAATATAATTCGAATTGAAAAGTTTTGTAGAACAGAGCATACAATTACATATTTCGTGAACCCGAACTTGCAAGAGCAGAAAACTGTCAGCAAAAATTACAAAAAGAAATGAACATCCTTTTTTCCCTTGAAATCCAGGTAAAGAGTAAAACTGTGCAATGTTCTCTGTAGATAAGAAGGTGTAAATAAGAAAAAACTCATAGAATATTATCACTGCGGCTGAAAGAAAGGACACCGTACATCTTACAACAAGAATTTTCGTGTAGTTGCACAACTCTGAGAATATACGCAGTAATCGTTCTTTCCAGTTATCTAATTAAACACCAAAACCAAGACAACCAAGAAAACATTCTTTTAAATTGAAAACAACAACAATTTGAAAAACTATTACCCACAGATTGCCCAAGAATTTTCTAACGCCTGATTCTTGATAAAAGGAAAAATAGACGTATAATTCTCAAGTGCAGAGAATCCACAAGAATTCCAATTTACATTCTTTTGAATTCCAAATTTCGAATCCGAAGTACCCAGCATAAGTTCCACAAATTCCTGACGACGAAAATTGGCTTTCGAGGGAGTGCATGTTGGCGTTTCAAAGGATTTAAAGCACATACGCTACACTTCTTCGAGTGCACCCACTTGTCCTACTTGAGAATATTCAAGACGATTTTTTTTTGGAGTACTCGTACAAACGCTGTGCATTAAAATATTGGTACGATGCCAAAGATCCTACATAAAATACCATGTACGATACGAAAAATGGAAGCCTCTGATACTCCGAGGTACAGAAAAATTTCTCCTGGCCTCAAAAATAGTACGAGAACTCTGAGCTCTTTCGCCACTTCAATTTTTTGGTTTGATATACAGTTAAGCTTACAATTAAAACATGATCTATGGTACAATTTATGTGTGAATGGTTAAAAGAGCGATTTAAAACTATAGTTGTAACAAAATACACATGCAAAAGAAACCCCGCCATTTTAGTATATTAAATACTTTCGATATTTGAGAACAATAGAAACTGGATATTCAACAAGAGAAAAACATTTGAAATGAGAAAAATAACCGAAAAATAATTCTGTTCGCTTCGAATAAGCTGCCTGAACGGGTAACACTACTCCCTGTACTGTGTAACCAAACGAATTGGAGAGTGAAAAGGTCCCTTGGAATAAATTATCCCCCCTAGTGCGGGTTTTTCTCTCACGGAGCATATTTTTAAGAAGCCTATTTGAGAGACAGAAATCCAACAAATCTCCTATCTCGAAGTATATCTGCAAAAGTGTGACGATTTGAAGCATGTACAGTTCATGCGACAACCCGAATGGAATAATTCATGGAGCAGAATAAGCACCTAAAGCAACTTGGAGCCGAACTGTCAGTTCCGAGCGTGGCGATACCAAGACTGGAGCGACGTACGATGACAGCGGTAGCATCTGGTGGAAATTCATGACCGTTTGTGTGACAACGTCTTCTTGTACCTGACGTTCGTGGAACAGTGGACAGAAAAACCCGTTGAAAGCGCGGCATCGATGAGTTAATTAAGGCGAGGAGTCGGTGATGATGGCGGCAATCTCATCGTCCTTATCTGGCGCAGTAAAGAATCATGAAGTGTCCGGAAGGGCGTAAATAGGAATAGCATGAGCACGCCTCAGTTGTGAAGAAGCGCTGCTGTTCGCCTGACATTACAACGTGAGCTGGAGAGCGACGACACCATAACTGCAGTGCCGCGAGTCATCGGGAAAACCTCATGAACAAAAGGAACACGAATATGTTAGGAAGTTTCAGTGCTCACATAATGACACAAGCACAGAATTTTTGACAATGCAGCGTCTGTTACAGAATAATTATTGTTCGAAGCATAGAAATTAGCAAAATAGTAAGCTTGACTTGTGAAGGCTTCAAAAACCAACCTTGTCCCCATTATGTTTTACGTCCTACTGATAACTAACACAGAAATATTTCCATAAGAATCTATTCCTAAGAGAACAATGTCAGGGATACGCTAAGAACAGATTGAAAAAGGTTTGTCACAGGCGGACAACCAACCAAGGTAGTTATTCCACTTCATACATATGCATAAAACAGCGGTGGTTCCTTTGTAACATACAATTATCCTCAGTCTATACTTTACTATACCTCATCAATCACTCGCTTGTTTGGCATTTCGTATCGACCCCTCTAGCCGGTAAAGTTTTTCCAAAAATTCGCCTTAAAGGCATCACCCCACGAATCTGAAGTGGTACCGCTATAAGGTGGAGTATTCGTAAACGGGATCGTAGATTACCATGTTCGATTGGAGCGCGCCAGCCGTGTGCACACGCCGCATCACGCCGTATACGTATACTTCACCTAAAATCCGTACCACCTCAGATTGATGGGGTGATGCCTTTAAGCAGAAAAAAAATCAATGAACTGAAATAGAAAGAGGAAAAGTTCATATGTACCAATTCATTCAAATTTTCATAGTCTAAAAATTAGAATGTATTGATGGCACCAGCTTTATCTAGAGTGAATACCATGATAGTGAACCACTGCACCAGAACCGGTTGATTCTTGCACTTCAGTGAGTACCATTCGAAGAAACTTTCGAATAAATACGCGCTATTTTTCTGAGAGAACTATCTCCTTTTTTAATCCAAGAAAGTAAGCCCCACAGAACCGCCACTTCGTCTTCCTTTTTTTTTTCTTCTTCTTCTTTTTTTTTCAGAGCAATGCATGCTGCATTGTCGCTAATACATAAGAGAAAAAGGAAGCAAAAGAAATAGTAATGTGAAAATAATTTTAGATCCATGAAATCCTAAGCAGAATTAGATCGTTTGAACACCGTGGATTGATTTAAATTTCCTACTTTGTCTGAAGAAAATGAAAATTTCACGTGGAAGCTCTTCTCCTTACTTCTTCTCTTCTCAACTTACAAACACTTAAAGTGTTCTGATTAGTGTTGCAGTAGGTCTAATGTCATAACTAAATATTTTCTTTCATTGAAAATTTTTATTCAGAACATTTCGGAAATGACATCAATAAGAACGTCAGATCGATATAACATGATTTATAACACCGCCAGCGCTGAGAAAATAAATTCGATTAAAGCCGTATTTCTAGCATACAAAGGCGAGCTGAAAGACGATTCCGAAAATATTATATAAATGTTAACTTAATGAATGAATAAATATGTAAGCAAATAAAAAAATCATCAAGTTATAATCTCTCGCACAATAAATAGTATCTAGAGCGTCTTTGAGAAAAAAGGAAAAAAAAAGAAAAAGAAAGAAGATTTCAAAATATCTAAATCTCGACCATGAAATTTCCTCCTTTTTATATAGACTATATTTCCTTATTCGACAATTTTTAAAAATGAGTTTAAAAAAGAATTTTTTGCTGGTACTTCAAAGCGGTTTGAGAAATCTCATGGATATGTATGTATACAATATTTACTTTAATTTATTTATTTAATCCGTTTCAATAGTTTTTATGCAAGTTTTTCCACCTGTTCTATCTTCGAAATTATCCCGAAAATAAACCTATTTCAATCGTGTAAGTATTCTCCTTCACTGCCTACAAATCCAGCTAGATAAATAGCAAGTCTGTGAAAAAGCAGCTCTTCTCCCTTTTTCAAATTCGATTGAAACGCCGCAAAATCCAATGACCTATTCAGTATATATGTCTTCAATATAAGGGAAAATTCAAAGGGAAATAATTAAAATATTAGGAAGGAGAGGATATTCAAGTCAACTCCGCGGTAGTAATCTATACGAAGTTCCATTCATTGGAGAAAAACACACGCTAGCGAACTAATGGGATGACTCCATCGCTTCTCAAGAAAAAAACGATAAGAAGCGAAAGAGTGGATAGATTATACTGGTTGTGTAGTACTGAACAATGAGCGACTAACGAAGAACGTCAAATTCACGTCTACTCCTGAGGTTCAGTTCGAATTTTCGAAAAAAAAAAGGAAGATTCTTCGTATTTTGCGTAGACATTCAGAAGAGGCACCTATAGAAGTGGTTTTTTGAGAAAATAAATGAAGATGAAGTTACACGTAATAAGAGCAGCTAATATCAACATAATCGAAAGAAGGTAAAAATAAGAGATTGCAGTAGATTATTATAAACGCATACAGAAAAACCGGAATGAGCCGACAAGTCAAAGAGATTGTGGGATATACCAGAAAAAAAAAATTGATTAAATTTGGTAGCAACATGCGAGACACTTCCAAAGGTGTAATCCAACACCTTTTAGGTTCAGGAACAATCTCAAAACTGATTACTATCGAGCCGTAACAACACAGAACGGACCGATGAGTTTTCTTTGGTCAGAAGGATTCAATACTTGCCTATCGACGTCTGCGCACCAAGATGTGTAGTAGGACATGGAAAGATGGCAGTGGTTGTGTCACTGAGGTCGTGTTCGATGAGGTTTATGGGTGAAAGGCTCAAACTTCCACTGGTGGTCGGCGCGCTTCAGTCACCTCCTCTAAGCCATTCTCTTAATCCCGTAGAGCAAAAAATAGGTTGCTGCTCGAACAGTCAGTCATAGAACTGACCGCAGTCCCAGATTTTAAAATTTAATAAGCATTCGTGGAGAAAAATAAGGCGAAGGCTCCGCCTATCATTAGTACAGCTGCAAATTTCAAGTATATTTTCATTAGAAAAAAAAATGACAAATGTGCGCTGGAGGTTTCTAAGACTACTTCATCGATAGAACTGACGCCAAAACTTTCACCTTTTCTAATCCATGTTCAAACAAAGCAAGAACTTTAATGGACAGGACCAATCTTCATGCAAATTAACAATAAAAAAATCAAAACTATGTCAAATTTTGCAGATTCGCCACAAAAAGTGATTTCGATTGCATCCCGAGAAATTGGGGAAAGTGGTTGTAATTTGATGAAGCATTATCTCTCACAATATTTAGTTATTAATCCAACGAGGAGCAGAGGAAAAAGCTTCCAGGTTTATTTAAGACTATGAACATACATAGTTCGCAAAAAGCCAAAAGCCCTTCTCTCTATGTGTTAGACGTGAGAGTCACCCTCTTGAAAGTGCCACGAGAAAATTGATCACATCGTCGTCAATAAAAAATTTTATCTGGTGGGTATTGCTGTTGGATCGCACCATCGTCTCCTTCGAAAAAGATTTTCCTTGTCAAGGAAGGAAGAGAAAGCTACAAAGTCAACTCTTGCGAATTTCCAGCAACACATTCAACTGGGACCTTTTCATGTTGTTAGCCGCCTTTTGGAAAGACACCAAAATGGATAACGTCGGCGATGGATACGACCGATTCGAAGAGTACCTCCACGACTATGCGAGAAAAAACCAAAAGCTTTGAAATTACCCAGAGACGCCTGTCTCTACACTCTCGAGTTAATATGTCACCGTGGAGCCCATCAATCGAACACAACTACGTACTCACGTCCGAGTTAGCGAGAATCCCCGGAAAAGCGATAAATGAAAATTTGAAGAAGGGAAGCACACCTATATCGGTTGAAGCTAAAGAGGCGGTGAAAAGTATCAGATAAATACATCGAAAATTCGTCAAACACAAGAAAAAACGACCGCTTAAAGAAGCGAAACGATACAACTACAACATGAAGCAGGAACAGCAAGAAATGGGTGGAGAAAGATTTTTGCTCTGATCTGTCCGCTCGGTCCGCTGGCTCTCCACCATCTGAGGAAAGACGGAAGTGTCATAGTAGAAGTCCTCCCTATCACGAAATCGGGCATGTCAATGAAGGGTTGCAGTTACTTCACTCTGTTCCGTCTGGATCAAATCTGGACGCTTGAACAGCTTACCGCCAGTCCTCACCAGCACGCTTGCAGGGCTCTTCATGCGTTACTTGTGGGGGTGAAGGACTAGTAAAACCGTGCTGTTGTTCCAGAATCAGAAACCACACTCAATTATCGCTCAATCTGCTTATTGTCTGTTATCTGCAAGCTCTTTACTACGAGAATAATCCTGAGCAAAATGGAAGGCGCACTGGATGAATGCAAGCCAACAAGGTTTCTATAAGTGTCAACAAAATTGACCATACGCACACTGTTGAAAAAAAACTCAAAGAAGCATCGCAGGAAATTATGAAAGATATCGTTGACTCAGAAGTCTTCAATTCAGCTCATATAGCAGCGGTAATGAGGGCCGTAGACACCCAAAACGTCTCTACTGCTTACTCTGCATATACGTACTTCAAGACCAAAGTTTCTTCATTCACCTTAAGGTCCGACAGGGTGTCTCAAAATATCCAGTGCCACTCTCAAGAATGTAATGCGAGGATTTGCCTGAGATAGTTTGATAACGGTGAAGATTGGTGATCGAATGGCAGGCAGACAGCTAAACCATCTTCTCGTGGTTGATGACATCGTTCTCAGAACATTGTGATTCAACCAAGCGGAACGGATGGAAATACTGACTGAATTCGGCTAAAGTGCAGTAAGATCGGTATTCAGCTGAGTCTGGACAAGAAGATATTATGAAAACCGGAGAACAAGGGGAGTTTTCGATGCCACATTCACGCTCAACGGAAAGAATATATCCGAATGCTTCAGCTCTGAATAGGTCTGAACATAAGTACGATGAACGATTTCACCTCCATTTTGTGGAGAAAGGAACTAGTGGCTTGAAAAGCCTGAAAGAGGATAGAGGATGTAGTGAAGACGACCAAGAACATCTGGCTCCGTGTTCACGTTTTCAGCACCACAGTTCTTCTTTTTTTGACACAAAGGATGAAGGATAAAGTGTCTGACGTTGATTAATCACTATAGATAGATTAGATGCGTCAACACGTTCACTTCAGAAGTTCAGAATGAAATGAAGTGTACGACTCCATTTCTAGCCTGAACAATGACTTGGGACAAGCCGATGTATCAAGCCAGTGTTTTTATCCTATCACGTCTGGTACCAAATTATAGATTCCGCAAGAATGAAATGTTTGTACGGTGGTTTCGAACCATCGTTCGATCGTGCAGTTACACTGAAACTTTTACTGACTGCGCCAAACCCGTCCGATCTTTGACCTACGCTTCAGAAACCTGGAACTATCACAATCACTAGGAAAATATGGTCAGCGTCATCGAACGCCTCACCGAAAGGATGGTGCCAAGCATATTCAGCTCCAAGCAATTAAAAGAACAGAGAGTTCGACGTTAAGTCATACGTCAACGATCGAAGATCAAAGACACATCCGCCTATACCACAGAGCAACTGGGCGCTACGGCATAGTAAACGCACAACAGGAAGACCGCTGATTTCATGATCAGGTTTTCTCAAAAAGTCCTTCGAGTGAGATTTCGATTATCTTTGTGTTCCACGCAGGAAGAAAAACCAATGGAAATCTCTTGCGTGCGATCTGCACAAATGGAAGTATAAATGGCGCTATCTCGAGCAAACCGGAGAACAAGGGGAGTAAAAGCGACGTAGGTGGTGCTGCTTAACGACTTCATCAACTTCTTTCATGGAGCACATCAAACGTGGTAAAATTCTTACCCGCTCTGTTCAGAATTACAATCGTTCAAAGCACTAAAAAATATAGGGACAAAGAGAAAAGCAACGCTAGAACTGCACATACAGCCAGTTTGCCGGAAAGAATTTCAGGAAACAGCGTAAATCATCCGTTCGTCTGATCCACAAAAGAAAAACTAAACAAGATATTTCTCTTATTGTACAGGACCTATGTGGTTTTTCATAATTTTATCTGCACAATATCTGAACATAAATCTAGGGGAAGAATTATTTTTTTAGGAAGAAAGTGAGCAAAAAATGCGCATACCTGGTGTAGGTTTTCATTCTAAAAAAGCCTACCCTTCAAAATTTCAAAACATGAGGACAAATGGAAGTACTTTCTTTTTTAGTAATTGCATTTTCAGAATGAGAGGCTACTTTAAACAAGCGCCGAGAATGTCTGTTAAGTAACGGAAATGAATAGGTTACTAACAGCGACTTGATTAATGTGAGCTGGTTAGGTAGCTTAGAAAAAATGCACTCTAGATAAGCTCCGAGCACAGAGACCCTTCAGAGATAACACGTTAGCGAAACTGCAAGAGGAAAATGTTGAGAAGAAATAGAAAAATCAATAGTTACAGGAAGAAACTGTTAAGCATCGCCAGCGTAAAAAAAAAGCGAATCACCTGAAAGAAGACGTCCTACGCACATTACGATTCGGGATTCGTTGCGGTGGGAACAATATCGGATAAGGAGCCCATCCAACCGAATCCGTTCCACCTTCACTCACTTCTGGTATGCTGTTGAGTAAAAAAGCCAGAACAGCGTGTGGATTTTGATCGATGACGTCATCAGCCGTTAACTGAGTATTCGATGAGACGACTCCGTTACGATGATCACGCATTTTGCTGGCGTCTGTTTATGACATATGGTTGGCTGCGATCGCAACCCCTCGGCCAAACGCCATCCGAGGTCTTCGAGAATTTTTTCTTTCGCTGTTTCGGCGATAGGTCAACGAACAGTTATTACCGGAAAAAAGACAGATGAAAAGACACAATACAAGTATTTTCAGAAAAGAGAATGAAATGAAATGTAGAGGCCGGAATTTCAAGCAACTGGTCGTTTAGCCAGTCCCATGCTCAATTGCGTGCCCACGCAGAACGCAAAATTCGATTTGTATTCGATCATTCGCGAATGTAAGCCTAATCATCAAAGCACTCAGTCGAAACATCAAAAATTTTAAATAGTGGCAATCTAATAGTGACGAAAGTAACGAATGGAGAAGAAGTAATGAAAATGACTAGAAGAGCTGACTTGACTATTTATTTTAGCCGGTTACATAAGGAGCGACATCTACAAACCCTGAGAAGAAAAACTCAAAAACACTGAACAAAATAGCTCTGTCTACGGTTTACCGGAAATCACACAAAAATGAATGTTTAATAAACAATATTATTAACTGAGAATTTCGCTGGTGGGTTTTTTTATGTGTATGAAAGCCATTGTCTGCAATTCACATGCAAGACAAACAATAGGGTTCATCAGTACAAAAAGATAATCCACAAACAATCTCCGTAACATCTCATTACGTTCCCTCCCGGTAATGTTCGACAGATGTTAATGAGAGTAGAATGCATTGAGAACCATGGAACGAAAAAAAAATCGAGTAAATTCACACGTATTTATTAATTGTTTCCATTATCCTATATAAGTGCAAAACTTAGCATAAACACAAAAGAGTCGTAGTGTGAACGCTCGTAGAGAGTACAGCGATCATGTTACGTTCTAAACGCCAGTAAACGTCCAGTTGTGTGTGTGGTCTGATAATTGGCGGAAGTGGTTGGGCGTAGCGGACACAAACCTACAGAATCAGGATTACGTGATTCAGGATATCTTTGATTCGTCTGCGTAATATTCATTTCCTTTTCGACTTCTAAGCATTTTGATAGTTTCATCTGCTCAGCTTATAAAAAAAAATACTAGCTGCAAAATTTCCAACGTTCAATAATTTGAAAAAGAACGTCTTTTGTTCAAGTGCGTTCACATATATCAATTCCATCAAGGATTTTATTCGTTTTTATCGCATTATTTATTGATGCTGTTCTTATTCCACTATTTATTTCTTTTGTTTTATTCCAAGAGTCCACAGCCCTACTCGATGTGTTATTCTAAGAATTTTTATAACGATACTTACAAAACTGCTCAGAAAATAACTAGTTTTAGTGGAGCAAATGTGTTAAATTCTCGAAATTACGATCATATAATTAAAACTGAAGAGGGAGGGTGGAAAGAGACACCAGAATCACTGCATTCCTCGTCGACGAAGATGTGAAGATGTTTTTGTACGTTGAATCGACGTCAACGTCACGAAAATTTCCATTATTTCAACTAATATAATATGATTCGTGATTTTTTGTGAGGAATGTATACTAAACCTTAGCGTTGAGGTACCAATGTAGTCAAATCCTACAGAACTAAGAATCACTGGTGGGAACTGGAGCCTGGATGTGACATAGGAAGGCCGCGAAAAGATACGTGAAGATTACTGTAGGAGAAAGAGATAGGAGGAGTCCAGGTAGAGCATTATTTCTAACATATTACGTGCATCTGTTGATGCCTCAGATGAGATCGTTTTGGGGTGAGGAGGACGGAGAAATTTGAAGGCATGCCGTTGTACGTGTTCGAATGTTCGAATAGTCAATCATTCGTTCCGTTCGGCTCCGAAAACATCTCGGCACCGATCTCGGAATCCTTAATCTACTGTGCTGGGAGAGCTGTGATCCAGGTTTGCCGCCAACGTGGCAAAACACCTGTACAACACCTGTCATAACAAGTGAAATCATGTCCAACCACGGAATTCCCAGCACTACCAGCCGCTGTTCACTACAAGCACAAACTTGTCATCAGCGAAACTAACACGTTCGACGTGTGAAATGTTATTATTATTGTTATTATTATTATTTACTGTTATTGTTATTTTGTTATTGTTTGACTGCCCTTATATCTAACTATGTTGAATACGTAGCTTTTTATTGACTTGCTATTTTATTGAAGCCAAGATTGGTATTGTTAACATTTCATTTCACAGATAACGTTCCCGCGTTATGGCCTTCGTCGGAGCCTGGAACAATCAAACCCATCAGTGATTTATTCTCTTTTTTTTCTAGGCGTCTCATCACCCTACAGAAAGCATTCAAACGATAGGGAAATGCAGAGGACGGCATATTGGCCGGTGTTTACCTGGTTACAACTTATGTCAATTTAAAAAACTGTAGAAAACTAAAATTTCCAGACGCATTCAGTACAACATTTTGTTTTGATCTACTGGCTAGAATTCGACAAATTGAATTCTTTATTTCTATCTATGATTTATTCATCTTCGTTTTTTTCTCCAGCGAATCAAATTAAATTGAATTTTAAAAAATTTTACGGGTAAATATTGCTATAATCTCCCAAATGCTTCTTCTAGAATTTTGATTGTGATTTAATTTTGAACACAGAGGACGGTCGTGAACTTATTTTACAAGGTAAGAATAACTTAGAGGATGTCCCAGTCCTTGTAAGGGTCACGATAACACCAATTAGTGAGGATGAACAACATAGTATTAGGAATGCGATCAACGCCTTAAATTGCGCTCATGTTTTTTCCGGAGACAGCGACTTGTTACAGTGTGTGCAATTCTTTTTCTAAGCAAACATTTCTGATAGAAACTACCGTGCTGGCACAGGGTAGGGGCAAAAAGTTTAATTTTTTTTTTAATGGACAGACACACCACTTAGATTGTATCATTGTCTTTAACATCCATTGACAAACCTATTGACCCCAGCGCGATTTTTTTACGCAACCTTTACGACCTATACTTGAATAAGGAAGTAATAATAAACCCATTAAGTGCAAAAATTTCTTTAAAAAAATAAGGAAGTCGTCAAAACTAACCGCTGGAAAGTGGGTGGCTTACCTTTCAGCCATACTGTCGTCGTAAGAGTTTAACAATTTTTTCAATAATTCTAGTACTGAAACAAATAACTAGAAATGAAACAAATTCAATTTTCATTTAAGGTTGACTAATCCGTTTAACGAATCCCTAAAATTTGAACCCCTGACAACCACAAAGGTTAGACAGATTGATGTAGTGATAATTAGCATACAGACTGAACAAGCTCACGAGCCAGGATCATCCAATGATCCGTGTGGACAACAGTGTCGTTCTCTGATTCAGTTGGCAGACCTTTGAAAAATATCAACTGAGTGATCAGAATGGCGTATTTCCCTTTTCAAAGATGCTTCTAAAAATCCGAGTCTTTTGCCCTCTTTGTCAGGAGAATGAAGGTAAGAGAAAACTTGGGAATGAACGAGGAATGGTCTTGCTTGATTCAGAAGTACTAGTGTTCCCTATTTTTGCGCACTTCTGATGTACGTAATTAGTTAAACAGATATGTATAATTGTCAAAAACCAAAAAAAAAAAAAATTAAATGGTTACGGAAAAACATAGCAGTTACATACCAAATAAGACTGAATAAAAATGAGATGAACTTTACAATTAACATAGTGACGACTAGAATGTCAGAAGCATGAATAAACCGTAGTAACCATGGAGAGCCAACGAAATAATGAAAACTAGCTAGCCCGTCTTCAGCGCAGAGAGTGTTTGTCAGAAATTTGAAAATTTCGAAAATTCGAACGCCTCTTCCGATTTCTGTGTGACTCCGAACATTTGCTATGCAAATAAAAATATTGGAAAATCATATTTCAAGGAGTGTTGGCATAACTTCGAAAAGAATCTCGATATAATATGAATGCGTTGGACATTTCCAAGTGTTGCTAGTCCACAATCCGCAGAGCAAACAGAATCAGTTGTGGATAACACAAATTTTTTAATGCCTATAAGTGAAAAAGTTATAGATGACATAATTGCTGTGATTCTCTGGAAAATCTATCAAAATTTATGTAAACGAAGAAAGAAAAACGATAGGAATAACATGTGTAGAAATTTGCTGATATTGAAACAAGCTAGAGGATTGAAGCAACGAAAAATAGATACTAATCCTAAGAAAGGGTGCGCAGGCCCTACGGACAGTGTCCGCCAATCGATATATCGATTAATTCCACTAGAATATTCCAGGTACAGTTGTGAGTCAGAGAACTTCAACAGATGAACACTGGACAAACTAGAATACGTCGATTCAGTGCTCATCTAATAAACATGTAGAGGGTGCAAAAATTCCATATTTTAAGTACACAGAAAAAACCACGCCTTAATTTAGCAACAATTTTTAAAAACAAATGCTAATAAAGAAGTAAGACAAAAGTAAAGTAAAAATAAGACTAGCAAATTAGCCAAAAACTGGAAATCTCATTATTTTCAGGAAGTGCTCAAAAGGAAAGCGAAAGGACTGTAGCGTAATGTATCGTATCGTATTGAACATATCGTATTGATGCGGGGAAAAAATTGTGAAAAGTGGAATAGTCCTCCGAATAACCACCAGTAGAAGAGTGATATACAACTAATTTAGTGTGGGATTTTGACATCACTTGAAATTTCACCAAACACGACAGTACAAACATGAAAAATAGAATGAAAATTATCGAATCGATTATATCGATCTTTCAGCGAAACTCACCGGTATATCCTGGCCGTAAATCTGGCACGTGCAAACATTATTCTCGCCGACTAGCGAGCATCTGAATAGAATAGACAGCGATAGGTGCTGAAAGAGAATGAGCCCGGTGAATTATTCAGCAGTGAGGAGCTAGTGAAGCACATGGAATCAAAAGCGGGTCCTGGCAAGAACAGCTCAACCATTAACGTAGCTCCCATTGTGACGAATTTTGAGTGTAGTAGCTATCAGAACTGCTGCACTTCAAAGTCGGACCAGAAGGTGACCACATCGATACAATGAGCTCGAAGAGTGGGGTAGAGAGTGGATCTCTACCTCCTCTCAAGCTCATTGTCCATGTTGTGCATTTCGATAACTGGCCCTTGAGCCTGCCTCGAAAGGCGAGAGTTCCGCCAGCTACAGTACTCGAATTCCGCTTCAAGAGTTCAAGGAGAGTTATGCAAACGTAGAGATCTACCACTGTGGGTGGTCCCGACAAACACAAATTGTGGAAGGAAGATCAAATAGGTATCTTCTCCCTCGCTAATCTATACATTCCTATCTAAAACTAAACAACTAGAGAAGTAATCTAGAACAAAATTGCCAGAAGCTGAATCTTTCAACTTCAGCGTTTTTTACAGTAAGCATCACTACCCTACTCATTGTAAAATACTCTTTACAGTTTCAAGACAAAATAGAGAACTGGAAAGGGAAAAACAGAAAGGAAAAGAGTGAGGAACGAGGATAGAATGAGAACAAAAGTTCAAGAAAATGATACAACTACTTAAAACTGAATGACCTGAAGCATGTAAAACCTCACTAAGAATGAAGAGAAAAATAAAAGGAAAGACGAAAATAATAAAAAAAGACGAAAAAATGTAATCAGCTTTGCACAAAATTTCTAATATTCCCAAACACAATTATATATAGTTGCAACATTTTCTGGTGTAATTCAAGGAAAATTTCTCAAGGATTCTTTGAGAAAGAGGAATTAAGACAATACAGAAAGGAAACAACGTAAAACGGAAGAACTGAACAAGCATGAAAAAGAAAAAAGCAGAAGATCAGTCAAATGAAGATGGCTCAAGGAAAATTGGAAATTCTCGTAAAATTAGTACGTTGCAATTGTTTCTTATCATTATTCTTTACTATTCGTCTAAGGTTTTTTTTCTCGGATATCTGACATTATCTTCACATATTATTCATATTATTCGAGACTAAGCTTCTTATTTGAATAAACTTTGGGAAATGTCACCATAAAAATAAATTGGTGTATTTCCCAGCAATGTGTATTATATTGATAAAGATACTTGAAAAGAAAAACAGAAAAAGAAGAAAAAGGAATTGCGGAAAGTGAAAAAAGTGGAATTCCAGCTCTTTCTCTATCTGACGCCTCTACATCCCTAATCCTTTGCCTTGCGGACAACGATAAATTCTACATTTCATGTATATCTTCAAATTTTCCTAACTATTTATGTTCGAATAGAAATATCGCGACGATCAGTAGCTATCAGAACTGCGGCAGCGTTTGTTGCTCAGTACAGAACTATGGGTGTTATCCACTGTTTGTTAGGACGCGTGCGACTCGACAAACTCACAAATAATTCATTCCACGACAAGTGAGGCGTGAGCTCATCTCGCAATTGCGTAGATACATATGAATTTGCATGTGAATTTAGTACTATTCATATGGTAATAGTATAGCAGCTATAGAAAGACTATTGCTTTCAAAATAGGTTAATACTGTGGAATTTTACAAATGAAGCCGGACTCTACTCCTTTATCCACAAAAGCAATCACAGCAAAAATAGGCAAAAACCTTACTGGGAGGGGTTTCCAGAATTTGATTTTTTTTTTGTAAAACCTACAGCTTTGTCATATACACACATAAATGTAAAATTTAAAGCTTCCGTTAGAAATCGAAAAATGCCTTAGCAATGCCAGAAGGGAGCAAAACAGGAATCACAGTCTTCAGTCATTATTTCATTTTTTTTCGTATTTCTCAATATATTTTCATAGGTTTGAATAAATCCCTCTAAACGCTACCAAGCACCACTATCCAAGCGAGAATCGCAGGCCTCCGAAACTACAAGAAGAAAATCGGGGAACGTCAATGGATTACCCAGTGTAAAAACCTCGAATTGATCACAAATATATAAAAGTACAAGTAAATTTCAGTGTATGTTTTCGTGTGAACTTTCACATTTCAGAAGAAATATATTTAGGTCTAATCGAACAATGTGTAGTTCACATATGTCCCTAAAAACCTCGAAATTCTCCTCATGTGAGCGCACGTGTCTTAAAGCCATCCGTTCTTCCTCTAATATGAGAACAAGTTGCCGTAAAGAAAATCAAGAGATAATTTTGCTCCAAAGAAAAAGAAAGGAATGTACGCAGTAAAATACCAATTTCCAGATGTCGTTATGCATGCATAGAGAAATAGAAAAATGTAAGTGAAGATGGGGAAAACTAAATCAACGAAAAGCTGTTAAATAAATCCCAAAAATTAATGGAAAGTGTCGCATGTGCAAAGCAATGATTCTGAAAAAAGCGGCGGAACATCGCGTATTTGTATTTAAGGAACGACAAAAATGATAAGTCATAAAACTACACTATAACAACAAGCAAAAAAAGACGGAACTGTGGTGTTGCAAGTTTTATTAAAATTAAGGTTAAAAAGTGCTATGCTGAGACAACCCTCATAGATTCTACAGCTTAAAAAACAGTTTAAAAATAATTACCAATTGAATAAACAATAACGGTGAAATAATTCCACAATAACTGCATTTTTAGGAGATATTTAGAAGGGAATTAGGAAACGTCTTTTCACTAAAGACCAATAAAAATGTTTAAAAAATATAGGTATACATAAAGGAATAGGAAATTGATTGGCACCTGTGTGAAATCCTTGTACGCCTCAGTGATACCGTTACTTTCCAACATTTTTACAATATACAATAGTAGGAGAAAAGTCGGAAATTTTCCATTTAAAAAAATCTAGAGAGAAATGCTTTTTTCTTCATTATTTACTTGTGGAAAAAGCCACTTCTGTTGTAGATTACTAAATGGCAATGAATGGAGATAAAGCAAATGGCAGCACTATGAGAAGAAATCAATTTTGGTGACCATACCAAAGGTAAAATGAAATTTCCTCGAATTAGGAAGAAAACTTAAGTAAAAACAATAAATCTGGTGATTAAATTTGTACAAAACTATTTCAGAGGTGTAAGAAATAAAATTCATTGAAAAATGTCGCTATGTATCAACTAACTCTTTAAACGTCTATATAAGGGTTATAAAGCCAGTTTACAGCCTTTTCTTTGATCTAAATGAAAAAGCACAACACGTTATTTGGAAGAATAATAAACTGATGTTTGCTCTAAGAAACGGGACCTTAAAAATGAGCGAAACTTGAAAAAGTGTTCGGAGACAATTATTCGGTTTCTTGCTAAGCTAGTTCTCGATGTTCACTCAAGCGTTCACTATATAATTCCTATCAAACGTCAGTAAAGAGATCTAAAATGTCATCTCAAAGCAGCATGAGAAGATGTAGAGTCCTTGTTATTGAGAATCACTCCACATAAAAACATCGCCGACGAGAAAACACCTAATGACTGCAGGTGATTTATGAGATAAACGAACTATGCAATCTGCGACCACTAGGATAACAGGGTCGGCAAAGAGTTTTTGTGGAAAATTTCCCTCCACCCAATCAACGGAAAAAGAGAAAGAAAGAAAGAAAGAAAGAAAAAGTGATGCAAAATCGGCAAGTTTCGACAAGTTTTTTTGCTGCTCAATAATGAGGTTTTCAGTCGGACGCTCTTCTGAACTGCACGTTAAATTGGCGAACCCGCTTCAGCGTTATATATGCTGCTCGCTTCCTCTTCCAGCATTATCCAGTCACATCGTCTAAGTTATCTACACTAATATTACTACATAAACCCCCCCAAAAAAAACGCTTTCAGAGAATTTTACCACCTAAATATGCAAGCTAAATTTCTCATAAAGTTTGGAAAAACGAAAAACAAAAATAAAGATAACGTGCCACAGACGTGTGCTGACGTGCAGGAGCATTTATGCGTGAAATAATTTCTTAAATCTACTTTATGAACAAAAACAGGGGAACAGTCCGACGCTTTCTCTGCTGCCTCGTTCATGCGCATGCACTTTTCGTTCACTTTAAATGGCAGAATATGACATTCTCAGCATTCGCTTGCATTTTAGGGTATAGTATCTGAACAGAAATGTTTTTTCTTTAATGTCTCTTTGTGTTCCCTTCAAATATCGCCGTTCTCTCAAAGAGCACATTTTTAAGCTCCCTTTATTTGAGTAAACGGCAAATGGTAAATCGCGAGCAGTGGAGAAGTGTTTTTTTTTAAATCCCATAAATCCTTGATTTTTACACATAGTAATACTCACACAAATTATAATATTTGTAAAATATTGATACACACATATAGTAGGATCACTACTGTAGAATTCCGAAAGGTATAGCTCTTAAGGTACGGAGAGGTACAGAAAAGTGCAGAAATCCAAGAACACAGAAAGCTTGGGATAGAATAAAATTGCAACAGTGAAGTTGAAAAGAAAATGAATGTTTTCTCTATGGATGGGGAAATTTTCAGTTCAAAAAATCTCAGAAATCCTTGATTCTCGACTGCATAATGGTGAAATCAGGAGGAAAAACGGGGGCATAGCGAAAAAGTTAAAGCAATTAATTCAGCAATTTCCATCGACAACTACAAATCCAGAAATTCAAGCGAAAAAAAAACCTTTTGAATGATGCAGGACGGGTGTTATTGACATCAAGTTACGACGTCAATAATCTTTAGGAGGTCATTCATATCTAATGAGAAGACATCACACAAGCAACGCCACTGGAATATGGTGCAAAAAAAAGAACTAATTTTAAAGTTATACGTTGATAATTTAGCACTGAGATTCAATTTCTTTGCGGAAAGTTTTGAAAAAGTAGAGAAAATGGCACAAATCCTGAATAGAAAGAAAAAGAAAAGACAAAAAACACATGGCAATAATTTTAAAAAAACTATGGGACTTCTCGTGTTTTTTCCATTGTTCGCAGAGAGCCTTCTGACGACAGTTACAAAGCTTTCCAAAAGAAGCTCCTTTAAAAGGCTATCACGTAGCAAGAAAACAAGCAAATTTGGTTCTGTCGCTCCTCCCTAGGCTAATTTCTCCTTGCTGGACCACCAGAAATTTAACACACCGCTTTGCATGACACATCAATTACGGCAGTGTTGGCACAAAGTCTTATTCATTGGCTTTAAATTTGAAATTCATTGACTACAAAAGGTAGGAGATCATCTGAATCCACGATGAAGCACCTATGATGACTCGCACAAATCCATGACCCTATGGGGTCAGTGAGGCGAAAGATCATTTTGGCTGGCTATATCGCACCTTCGAAAATTATTACTTTTCTTGCTACGGAAGAGAGAAACAAAGCAAATGACCGATTCAAATCGATGCCATCGCAGAGCAGTCGGGTCTGCAGTGGTCTTGGCATGACTTTGGAGGAACGGAAAGGAGAACTCGGAGCATATATACAATGATTCACGGCGCTTAAAACCCATAACAAGGGTTTTAAGCGAAAGGTTTAAGCTTAACAAGGGAGAAGGCCCCCTTCTCCGGGAATTCTGAATATTGCTCTATCGCTGTTATAATCCAAATAGCATTCGGAATGTTTGCAAGATTCTAACCTTATGAACTCAGAGGGGAAAATCCAGAAAAGGATGTAATTGAAGTAATCTACGGAATAAATGCAAGTAGGTTGATCAATGACCAGCCATCATTAAGTTCAGACTACCACTAAGTTTTTTTACACCATCATGACTCCATTTTAGCAATTAGGGTGGAATTTTCAATAAAAACATTCCGCTCCAGTTAATAAAAAAAATCACAGTACTTTGAGGAGATTCGTCACTCATTTCGGTAGAGAACAAAAAAAAATACTCGACCACAATCAAATCGGCAGTTTCGTCAGCGATCTAATTAAAAGCAATTAATCTGACAGGTAGCCACGTTAGTGATAATAGAAAAAGAGGGTCCATAGGAGTTATCACTCCAACTTTCGGGATCACAGAAGAGATTCCCAGAAAATACAGGATTTACGTGCTTTTTATAGCTCTATTCCGGCAGTTTCCCAAATGCGAAGCTCTCCCGGATGTGCACACATTGTCACTTGAATAACGAGATCTTGGATGGGTTAATGAATGAGGGTCACCAGAACTGAGAAAGATAAACTGTGTGATCGCTACGACAGTATATCTTTTTTTTTCTCTTGGGGGAAAAAAAGTGAGGGCGCAGAATAACATCATAGCTAATTTCTGGCGGGTTCAAGGACAACATCCACGGCATTCTTAAGTGAATTTGTAGCAGAAGCACTTTTTGTTTTGGCTGTGGAACAGACTTAGAAATGTGTGACAGTGTATGACTGCAGGTTTAAGGGGAGAAATAAACCAAATTACTACGAAATCATCTACAAATCCTTATTTTTTATCTATTTAGAAGAGGTCCTGACAGTTTTGGACATCAGAAATAAGATCTCCGCATTAGGTATATGGAAAATGACTGAGTTTTGTGTCTCACATTCAGCACTTCCCGCAATTGTTTACCTAAATGTTTCATTCCGTTTTCGTCAAAGCACTCGTTCTTATTCTGTGCAGGTTGGCCTTAACGTTCTCCTGGTGCCGAAGAGGAATCTTCAAAATCTGAGCATTTATTTGTTTACATTTCTCTTAAAAGAAATAGATTTTTGAAGCAACGGAGCGCTCTTCTACGTTGCAAAAAGCCGTAGAAAGGAAAACAATCAGGCAGCTATCAAATTGCGCTTCTAAACAGCCGTTTTTAAGAATTTTGAATCGGTGGATTCTCTAAGAGAAGGTGAGAACAAGAGGTAAGTTTGGTGGTATATAAATTTCAAAGAAAATAGTTTCTTAAACGTTAATTAAAGTTGAAGAACGGAAAAGGAGTAGAGTTTTTGAGGAGGTTTTCCAATAAAACTCCTAGTATAGTAAGTAAAGCCTAGTAAAATCCACTACAACTTCTATAGTAATTGACCGGACTACAATACTCTCATTCGTCCAATCGTAAACAATAAGTACTTACCTTTCCCTAAAGTACAAATAAAACATTTTCATGCATTTTCCTATCGCCCCGAGAGCACACCAGTGCGTTGAGCCTCCTTAGGAAATGAAGCAGAGAATTATTTGCAGGACTTTCCACTAGACCAAACCCAATAAAAAATATCTAAAACCAGAAATTACCTGTTGCAGATTGCTGGATATGCCCTGACAAGCACTAACGTAGAAAACTAGTCCAAAAAATGTTCTATGAAAAATAATCTGTTTCTAAAAAAGCGGGAAGATCCCCGCCTTTCTATTCAATCCTCCGCGAAATTTTGCAGCGCTTCCCTTGAAAGCCAGAAGAAGACAAAAGATACACAAGAACAAAGAGTATAGGCGAGAAAACCGAAAACATTCACGGAAAAAAAACCTAATTCATTAAATATTTCTGGAAGGTAGGTGTAGCTTCAACAAAGAAATTCGGTTTTGGCAATAAGTAGGAGAAGTAGGCAAGGAAGCGATAAATATTACGTAGATTTTCACTAATTTCATCGGAAAAAAAGTGAACATTTTTAAAACAAAAAGAAACCCGTCCGTGGAAAGATATCACGACGTTCAAATTTGGATAGAAGATCTCTAAAAAAAATAGAAAAAAGTATGTGTAGCCGCTTACCTACCACTGAGGACGCGAAGAGCTGAAGAAAATCGAAGCATGTCGCAAAGTGGTCAAGAATCGGTTTCGTAGCCAAACAGATCGATTTTTATATCGGAGAATAGCGAAAGACGCTTTTCTATGGAAGTGCTTTTGATACACTTCGAAATGTGGAAAGCTATGTCGGCATTATTTGAGGTCTACGTAAAAACAAGGAGCCGGCATTGCAGCGTTTACAAATTGCTTGGTGAACGCCTTAACGCGATGTGGGCTTGTACTTGAAATGTAGCAATAATTGCGGACACTGCCCGTAATCGTTCCCCTATTTTATTATTGTTTCATCATTTCATTGCTATTATTAAGAAATTGCAAGTAAATAGTGATCTTACCTACATAGATAACATAGTGTAATTTTTCAAAAGCCTATTTTTTTAGAGTTTTAAATCAGTATTCCCAAAAGAGACTAATCGTATAATGTATGCAGAAGTTTCCAAAATATTAAACAAAAAGAATAAAAGAAGAACAAGAGAACTTTTGCTCATTGCTCTTCACTTCTCTGATTTCTTCTCTGCGAAACAAGTGTTCAAATTACGAAAAGAAACGAGCGAGTAGAGAGGGAATACGAAACTGACTACTATAGCAAGACTAAATTTTGAAACCACAAGAATTTCTGCAAAATAATCCAGAAAACCACACAAACCGAGGTAAAACTCAGAGAAGATGCGAGAAGATTTGAGAACAACAATATAGGAGCAGAAGGACTTTTTTTCCAGAAAACACAGCAAACGAAAGACTTCCTCTGGTTTGCTCCGAAAATGTACAACAGAGCTCAACAAAAATTTCTCAACTGCTCCCAGGATTTCCGTCAAGAACCTAGCCCGAGGTGAACAGTAGCAACTGCAACAGTAGAAATTATAGGGGCGCAGAAAAATTAGTCAAAAATTAGTTAAATTAATTTTAAAAAATAATTTCAAAGATACCTTATATATATGTTATAACATATATCTTCCTTTTCTAGATAATTCTCGAAAAAAAAATCAACCACATATAAGCAGACAACGAATCATTATCTGATGCCCACTTCACTGAGATGCAAATCGCTCACGAAAAGACAAAGACAATTCAAATTCTGCACCACAATTACCTGAACGGGCTTCCACACAAACAGAAAAAAGTACAGAAAACCGGAAGATCAATATTTTTCTGGAGAGAACTAGCAGACAAAGTCTCTTTAAAAAAAAAAACGAAGAAGTCATGAGAATTCTTATGCTACACCACAGCCTATGTGAATTCTATTGTTTTTATCAATGAAATGAAGAAGGAACCATACTACATAAACGCTGCTTAAGAAATAAAAATACATGCATGTTTAACAAATGACGAGGAAAAAAATCACAGTAAAACATTTAAAAGGCGCACCTTTGCGATTCGCTACCCGACCGGGCCGTTTGTAACGAAGGATTTCGCACGGAATATACTGAGTCGACAAAATTGTGAGGCAGTGGGCTGAAAATGTATTTCTATTACGTCTAACGGTGTGAATTATGAAGCAAACAAAAACAAAACAAAAAAGTCTTGATACATGAAAAAAACATTTATTTACCGTCACAGCTGCATGGATTACTCAGTGTTAGATCAAATGCAAAAAATGCTGGAAAATAATAGATGAGATCTAAATGGTCTATTGAAATAACAAACAAGGTATTAGAAGAGAATAAGTGTAGCATAGCATAAATAAATAAAGGATAAAGGATAAAGTCACTGGCGTATCAATCCACTTGGGATGCGCGAACGCGTTTTACTGCAATTCGTAATCGTTGAGGTTTTGGAACGCGTGTTGGCCCCTACAATGACTTGTGTGGGCCAGTGAATGATCAAGTCAGTGTTTTTATCCTCCCAGACAAGTCTGGTACCAATTTATCGACCCCGGAGGGATGAAAGGCTTGGTTTGCACGAGGTCGGTTTCGAACCCTCGACCGTGTGGCTACAGCAGACCTCTAACCGACTGCGCCACACCTGCCCGTCACCATAAATAAATGCTCTTTAAAAAACGTTCTGATGATATTGACTAAACACAAAAAAGCCACAAACAACACTTTAGTTTATTTATTTATCGTTATAAGCATTTTTAGGCGTCATTTAGATGTTCACATAACCTTTTTCCCACGACTATCACACATTTAAAAATGATGAAAAAAATTCAAGAAGATTCTGGAGCTGAAACTGTAACTATGACTGATAGTGGAACGTTGATAAGAAAAAAAATTAATGAGAAAATAATTAATTAATGAGAAAAGTTTAACTAAAATGAATGCTGTATAAGGCCATAGGGTGGCGTAACAAAAACTACATAATTTAGCCACGGGCTGGCTGTGGCAACAGCCATCTCCTAAATAAACTACATCGACAAGTTTGAAAAGAAAGCATTGATCAGCATTTAAAATGAATTATAGTGAGGGTCTCACGGATGATATCGCAGCACAGGAATCAGGGGTGTATCAGTTAGGTATTAGGTTGGTGCAAAAGAAATGCAGGTTTTTTTGTTTTATTAGTTTCAACACTATTTTTTTTTGATAAACTAAGGCTTTTTCACGAGGTATTATACATTGTTGGAAAGCTTATTATATGAATTTTCTAAATATGTATAAGGGATTTAATTCAAGTCGCTTATTATAAAAATAATTTGGTTTTTATTTTCAGATTCTAATTGCAATTTTCGTCAAATTTACTTCTACGAGTTCAAACTGGGCCGGACTGCCGCTCAAACCGCTCGAAATATCAACGATGTATGGGGCCAGGGAAGTACCAACGAATGCACAGTACAACGTTGGTTCCAGAAGTTTCGTGCCGGCAACACTAGCCTCGAAGACGAACCACATGGCAGCCGTACACCAAGTGGTCTGCAGCGGGTATTGCAAGGAGTCCACTTATACCTGTTCGCCTTTGAAACAAATTGGTGCCAGAGGTGACAACTGAATTGACCGAAAGTCAGAAAAATCGCCGTTTTGAGTATCGTCGGCCCATTTTCAATGAAAAGCGTTATTTTGAAGGATTGTGATTAAGAGGAAAAAAGGAAATTTTTAAAAAAATGGACGAAATGCCCACCAGAAAACTGCAAAAGAAGATTATGGTTACGGGTGTCTGCAGCGGGTATTATCCACTAACTTTTGAACCCGTAACTTAGAAGAGGAGCAATCCTACTTCATGACAACACTAGACCTCACAGACGTCTCATTGATCACACGGCAAAAGCTGCATGAGTTGAATTATGAAACTCTGGATCATCCACCACACTCGCCAGACCTTTCGCCTACTGACTTCCACTTTTTCAAGCACCTTGATAACTTTTTGCGGGAGAAACACTTCAGAAACCAAGACGATGCAGAAACTGCCTTCGATGAGTTCATCGCTTCCAGAACCCCAGACTTTCATGATATTGGCATTAAGAAGCTCGTTTCTCGTTGGCAAAGGGCGTTAATTGTATTGGAGATTACTTTGATTAAATAAATTTTGTTAGATCTGAGTTGTATTGATTTAGATTTTAAAACTAGAGAGAGAAAAAAAGAAAAAAGGTAGAAAAACCTGCTCTTTTGCATCAACCTAATAGTTTGCGGAATACTTAGATGGTTTTCCGCAAACTACCTAACTAATACACTTAAACCCTTAAAGGATAAAGTGGATAAAGTGTCTGGCGTAGACAATCCGCTTGGGATGCGCCTCCACGTTCATTTCAATTCAGAATCGTTTGAGGTTTACGTACGTGTAACTGGCCTATACAATGAATTGCGAGGGTAGACGATGTGTCAAGTCAATGCCTTTATCCTCCCAGACAAGTTTGGTACCAATTTATCGACCGCAGAGGGAAGAAAGGCTTGGTTAGCATCAGGACGGATTCGAACCTCGATCGAAATCTCTAACCGCTACACTACACCCGCCCTTGAGGGCGCTTATTCAAAACATTTATGTACATAAATAGATGGAATACTGTAAATGAACTATGAGTTCTAAACACCTATCTAACCAAGATTTCCCGGAAGGACATCGTCCAAGACAATTACAAATCTTATACAAATATATATATATATATATATATAACCTTATATAAGTCTTATGTGAAATATAAAAATTAAGTAAATAAAATTTTATATAACTAAAAATAAAAACTGAGGAAATTCGTAAAAATCCTTGAAAATGTTGCTAGCGCGAATTTCGTTTCCAAAAAAAAGTCATAGACAAGTGTCACACCTTTTTTCTCGCTGTTTTCACTATAAACTTGGAGTAATTCTGAACACGACCTGTTGTTGACCCTTCGTTGAGCTGGAAAGTTTCTAGAACTATTCTAACTATTCCTTAAAGGCATCACCCCACGAATCTGAGGTGTTTTGGATTTCAGGTGGAGTATTCGTATACGGCATAGTAGATTATGGAGACGGGTGTGATTCCGTCCATTCCTTCCTAAGTGCCGTAAAAAAAAGAGCCCGGAAGATGCGGCGCCGCACAGGGCTGGCGCGCTCCAATCAAACTCCTTGTAAAAAATAGTGCGCCGGAACGCTCGAAACCGCATCTTAAGGGCCGTTTTTTACGGCAATTAGGAAGAAATGAGTGGAGTCACCCCCTGCCCATAATCTACGACCCCGTATACGAATACTCCACAGAAAATCCGTACCAGTCCAGATTCGTGGGGTGATGCCTTTAACTATCTAGTTTTACAAGGAACATGGAACTGTAATATTCTAGGCATGAGCTTCCCAATCCATCACAGAGAAGAGAGCTAGAAAATTCAGCTTTCCGGAAGAAGCAAATGAGGACTCTTGCAATAGCGAAAGAACAGATACTTTCTGAAATACACAGGTTTTAAGCAACGTTAGGCCACGCAACCTTATCTGAGTTCATAAAATGTGTTATTTATTTGCTCTTTAAAGTAATTTGCACAATTCTCAAAGTATGTAAATAGTAAATCGGCTCTTAATTCCTATTTTATCATAATCCTTGAAATTGCTAAGTAATTAATAGACAAGTAAACTGTTACCTGCTTATCTCGCGTTTACGGCGAACATCGCTGCTACCACGGCTACTACACCGAGTAAACTGGCACGGTTCGTGATGAAAAACTTCCGATAATAACATCTACAGTGGAAATTACAACTATCTGACGATTGATTAAAAAATCCCGAAAAGAATACGGAACAACAGCAGAAGTTCTCTTATTCAATGTGAGTCTCTTAGAGGAGCCAGGACTTACCAAAATATGTCTACAATAATTATGACAGTAGACATCTTGGAAACGGTATTTTCTAGCCAAAAAAAAAAAACAAAAAAGAAAGATGTTCTTTGAAATAAAATCTACTCAAGTACTATACAAAAAGCTGGAAAAGCCGGTGTTTTTGAGTCGCTCGTTTGTCCGTTTTAGTAACGGCGAATAAAATATTTATGGATCTAGAACCGCATTATAGAGTACGAATAGACAACAACAAAAACAGAATTTGCGCAAAGAGGTGTAATTGTGAATATGTCAATTGGCTATACATTCAGTAAAATACTAAAGTAAATCTTAGACAAGGAAACTACGATTGTTTCTGCAGGAACAAAGACGAATAATCCGCAGGAGCCGAAGAAACAGGCAGTACTTCACGGAAACGACCCCTCGCGTATAGCAACGTAGAATGCTACTTCCTACAGAAGCAACAGGAAGTTACAAAAAATATTAACTAAAAAAATGTAATCTTTCTACAAGAGGAGGGTAATCTTCGAAGGAAACTAATTTACTACGACAAAATCTGTTCAAAATCAAAATTTGTTGAGGAACTAATTTCCGAAAAACTGGTTCATATAGAATGCAAGAAAAAAAAGATTACGCCAAAGAAGCTTAAGGAGGACATTATTTACATGGCGGCGTTGTCCTTAGCTCATAGCTCCTGAGCTATCTCAGCTTTTCCAAGATACTTTCCTTAACGTATAAAAGATAAAGTGTCTGGCGTTAATCAGTCCGCATGGAAGGCGCCACCACGTTCACCTCAATTCGGAATCGTTTGGGGTTTATGAACGGGTGCCTAGCCTATACATTCACTTGCGATCATACCTCACGTATAAAGTCAGTGTTTTTATCCTCCCAAACAAGTCTGGTACCAATTTATCGTCCCCGAAAGGATGAAAGGCTTAGTTGGCACCCTTATGCTTAAAGGCAGGGATAGCGTAGTCGGTAAAAGGTTCGCTGTGTCTGCATGATCGATAAATTTAATTTTTTTTTTACAGATAAATTTATTTGTGATATTATTTCATTGCTTTCTTTGATAGATTTAATTTCACTTCTTGATGTCAGCGTCCTCTCACTTTCACCTAATCATCCTGGAAAACGGCGTGAGAACGACGTCCCTTCAGTGCTACGAAGTATATTGGTACGCACCCCTTACACATGCCCCGGTCCTCACAGCAGTCTATTCATCTGTTTTACTTGGATAGGCCGGTGAGGAGACCTCATTAATCTTCGACCGCTCGCTCCTGGTCCCAGCGCGTGCGCAAGAGCGGAGCATTTCCACGTATCTCGGAACAAACACAGTTCTCCACTCCGTTTTTCAGGAAGATTAAGAGGAATTGGGCGAGACAATCGCGCCCGTAGTCTACACCCCAAACTCTACGCTTTCCATCACGTTTCTACACCAGATAAATTTCGCGATACGTTGCCCTTAAATGGAATTACTAAAATTGAGACAGTAGAAGAAATTGAAGCCATAACTGCTAGTGAGACACTGGTACGAACTGTACACGTTACGAAACGATTGATATGGACTGATTCTGGGGTGGTAATGAGAAAGGGAAGGTTGAAAGCAACATTTTTCGATTTCTTATCGTAGCACTTTGAAGAGTTTGAGTTGAAAATAATTTAAAAAAAAAAACT
This sequence comes from Necator americanus, assembly GCF_031761385.1. NCBI lineage: Eukaryota > Metazoa > Nematoda > Chromadorea > Rhabditida > Ancylostomatidae > Necator > Necator americanus. The sequence goes on from NC_087375.1 coordinate 11,407,416, forward strand.
AGGGCAATAATCTGTCCAATTTAGCTGTTGCCTAAAGATTTCAAATTCTGAAAAGAAAAGCGAAAAGAGGCAGCACTTTTTATTAGCTCAGAAAAGGAAACACTATGTAGCTGTTAAGAGAGTGACAAAATCAAAATCAGGAATTCGACACTTGTAATCTAGAGCGTCAACGGAAATATCATTTTCTGTAGAAATTCTGAAAAAAAATGTTTATTCGCAGCCTTGTAATAGAAGATTCCAGAAGATTATACAGTACCAATCACATTTTCCCCAGTTGTTAAGCACAGGTTAAGGCACATTTTAAACTCTCCTCGGTTTTTCCTTCAGATTTAATGAACGAAAAGAAAATTCTGTTGCTTCGTTGCGCCCACAGCATGATTATTAATGAACGCGTAAACAAAGAGATTATAATGAAGAGAACATTACAATCTGAATAGGGCCGCATATAAAAAAAGAGAAAAAGAAACAGAAAATTTTTCGTGCATTTAAAGGAAAATCTGCTTGAACAGCACTTATCCACAAGTAAAACGGTCAATCAGATCCTAAAACAGGAAAGAAAAAACGAGGAAAACCAGGTCAACTCTTTGTCCGTCAATCAAAAAAAAAATTTAAGCAGTACGAGTTCACCAGCACTCAGAGAAATTCCAATTGCACTGAAAACCGGATAAATCCAAGAATAAAAAAACTACTAGAATTTAGAATGGCCAGAGAGAAGAAGCCATTGATATTGTGCAAAACAACGGTTATTTGCTAGCTCACCGTACACGCATGAGCAAACTTTGAAATTGTAGCTGGTAAGCATTGTCGTTGAAGTCGCTATAGAAGCTTAAGGAAAAAAGTGCTAAAGATTGATGAATAAAAAGAGATGTTGCCAAATGAAATAGTTTAGGAGCAGAAAGCTTGAAAAAGTCTGAGAATCTCCTATTAAAAAAAAACTTCCCCATCGATTTTAATTTTAAAAAATGAAGCTTCTAGCGACACACAAAGACTTATTTCCCTCTGATTTGGAGCGATAGACAAGAGATGGAGGGGAAGAAAAATGTAGAAAGAAAACTGCTTTATATTAAAGCGAAAGAATAGAATTAAAGTAAAGGCACCAAATGAAAAGAACTTTGAAAAGGGTCAAATCAGAACAGATCAAAAGGGTTAATCAATAATTTACACAACATTACTTCCTACTTCAAATGTGTCCGGGGAATTTACAGCTTATTTGATACTGCTAGAAGGTCTCTTATAGGAAATCAGTTACTCTACCCCTATTTTAAAAAAGTAGGCCAATCTACAGGTAAACTAACGATTAGGTATTAAAAAAAATTATTACAGTACTGCAGTACACACTGACCAAAAGAAAAGCACTGTAAGTTTTTTTTTTCTACAGTATGCTTGAAAGAACCTATTCAAACTACTATGTAGTCACTGAAATACTCTGTTACGACTACCTGTAACTTACTAAAAGTCGTAACAAAAAATCCTAAAAAATAAACATATAATGAAAAATATTCATATCCTACATATGCAAAAAGTAAGGATTTCTCTAATTATTTCCACGAAAACCAAGAACGAACTTGAGGTCAAAGAGAGCTTGAGGTATTTCCATGGAATTTGTTAAAGATATAATTAAAAAGCTGCATAAATGGATAAAAATAAAACAAATAAACGACCGTATTGCAAATTAGCTGAAATCACATATGAACAGCGCTCAAAAGCAAATACATTTTGAAAAAAAAAGGTTTCGACATTATCACTTGTCTCAGAGAAAAATTGCAAGAATATCAAAGAAAATCTGAGAAATCGGCAACTGCAACATTCTCACTGACGAGAATTCAACGAAAGAATCGCTTCATCAGCGAATAGAACGTAATAAATTGACTAAACTATTGACTAAATAATCTTAAATTAATTGGGAGAAAATGCTTTTCGCGGAATGAACTGCTAATGGCTATTATTTCATGTAAATTCTTTCCATTCAAGAAAACCTAATAAGTGGCAAAATTTCTCACACACACATGTAATGGAAGAGCAAAAAAAATAATAATAAAATCAGTGGAGAACATAAGAATAAATAGAAATTTAAAAGAAACAAACGATTTTTACAAGATGTACATTAAAACTAGAGAAATTTTTTTACAATTGTCGAATAGTAGAAGCAATAAAAAATAAAGGAAACATCAATTTTGAAAAAAAAAACTTACGGCGGTACAGGAGGTACGTAAGTGCCAATATATTGGCTCGGATCGTCATGCTTCGCAATGAGAGCGCTCGCTTTTGATCGTTTCTCTGTGGTGAGCATCACCGAACGAGCACCTTAAAATGACTGGAGCTAATGTTTCAAGTCATGCTCCTGCTATGCTCTCACTCATCCCTAACACTCTTTGTTTGCTTAGTTTCCTTTGCCGAGCACAGCCCGAAGACTCGTTCCCCCTATGGCAAACGTAACAGCTGAGAGAAGCAAAGATCGGCAACCGTAGTTAAAAGGAGCAGACAGAGAATGAACTGCAGTTTCTAATCCAGATGTGAACTCCGCTGCTTGATTTCCCTCCATCAACCTAGAAATCTACCCAAATATCCCAAATATTTAAGAAAGGAATCAAGAGAGAAAAAGCTTCGACTATATCGTGTTCGCGGCCGAAATTTCTGCAAAGATTAAAGCAAAGACAATTGATTTGGTAGCTAACAAAATCTCAAGCACGAGCTTCTAACGGGAAGCAAGTACAAATTAAGTGCAAGTGAGTTTACCTAATCATAGGTCGAAAGCGTTTCAAAGGCTAACATGCTAGGAGATTTTCCTTCTCTAGATTACGAGATTCATGTGAACCATAGATCTCATGCACAGACCCCAAAATATCCGGACAAAGAATGGAAATAGAAGATTACAAATTCCTTACAAATCAATTCCGTGACAGTGAATTTTTCCTCACACATTATTCATACAGGAAATTTCCTATAGAGTTATGGTACTGACAAGAATGTGCCCCTGATAGAGCCAGTACCGCAACAGTGGTCCAGTCTTCTTCTATGCTAATAAATAAATTCATTCACATTTCTGAGAACACTTCACATTTCTGATATATTCCAGACTTTGGAAGTCCATAACTTGAATAATTTACGGCACGATTTCCGAGCTTTTTAAGCTTCGAAAACAAGATTAAATCGTAAAGCGAATGTGTAAAAAAATGTTTTATCCATTCTTGTCATCTTTTTCTTTCCACTTGCAGTGTTACTGACCATACTTCCGCCTTTGTGCTTGTTTATCTCACACCCTCAAAAGGATTCAGATGATTAAATAAATTCAAAAAAAAACAACATTGCATCTGTTCGCTTAATTGATCTCTCCCATCCCTTCCCCATCTCTTTCATTTCCATTTTCGACAAATCTCTTTCACCCAATTAACAAAGTCTGCATTTCCACTAATTCATTCACGAAAATTCGTCAGATTACTCTGCCTCTCCACCGTTCCGCGCTCCTCTCTCTTCACAGTTTACAGTCCTATCAAAATCAGTACCTGGCTTCGTCGTGGCGCGACTAGACCTTCGATCTGTTAGTATTCAACGTATTCATCTGTGACCTGAAAACGATACGTTGGAAGGAATCAACAGATTAATGTCGAAAGCATTGACGTCGATGGAAACATGCAGAAAAATCAAAGAGACGCTCACAGAGATCTCCTTTGCAAGATGGTAATTCGTTGCTAAGTTGATCGCTCATGATTGGAGCAGTTTACAAATCAATAATAAGTCAACAATCAGAATTAGTAGTTCTAAGATTAATAGTTCTGATACAATATCCAGTAAATGATTTGTCAAAGACATTACCACTTGGTTACGAAAAAATTCTTGACGTCATACAAATACAACCACAAAACAGTAATTTATCGCCAAACTCGTAAAGGCGTGTAAAAAAAAGGTCGACGTATTTCCACTGACAGTTGCCGATTTCTGTAAAATTTTCTGACTCAGACAAAGTGTGTTTTCTTTTTCTTTCTTTCTTTTCCGGCACATCATTGGTGTATATGAATAAGATAAATAAATTTCCTTTGTATTTTAAGACAATTTTACGGAACTGTGATGTGATCTAAAAAGAAGCCACATTAAAGGCATCACTCCACGAATCTGAGGTGGTATGGATTTCTGGTGGAGTATTCGTATACGGGATCGTAGATTATGGAGAGAAGGGTGATTCCGTTTATTTCTTCCTAATTGCCGTAAAAAACGGCCCGGAAGATACGGCTTCAGCCGTTCTGGCGCACTATTTTCTACAAGGAATTCGACCGGAGCGCGCCAGCCTTGTGCGGCACCGCATCTTCCGGGCGGTTTTTTACGGCAATTAGGAAGACTAAGTCAGTCAGTCATATTAATCTACAATACCGTATACGAGCACTCCCCCTGAAATCCTTACCATTTCAGATTCTTGGGGTGATGCCTTTAAGATCTCAAAAAAGAAGGAAAACCGACATATTGATCTTTCGCAAACGACGAAAATTGGTGTATTGATCTTCTCGAAAAGATAGAGCAAATGTTTCCTAGTAGATGTTAGGGAATTTGCTTCCGAATTGATTAAAACGCATTACTTTCTTAGTGCCATGATATTGAAACATACTACAGGCACTGTGAAACTAGTAGGCTTAATTTCGAAGTATTATCACCTTCACTGCTAAAAAAAACTGATAAAGATATTGCGAGTGAAATTTCCTCCTGAATGAGGAAAAGAAGAACATTGAAAAAAGTAAGCCAGTACCCATTGAAGCAATGCCCAGAGCAATGAAGACTTAGGAAAAAACCGACAGTGAAGTAAAGAAGCGAAAAAAAAGGATGTGAACTGAACAAAACTGCTAGGGGAAAATAGCACATTTCCTGCGTTGCTAAAACTGCCACCGCAACGGAAGCAGAATAAAGGAGAAAAACGAATGTTAGATAAAATGCACCAAAAAGTTTTAAAATGTGGTGAAATGACAGCAAACAATAGAGACAATAGATAATTACGTACTTTTGCCAGGCCAAAGAAACTAATTTATAGCAGATTTCCTGCGAAATTGAACATTTTACGTCACTTATTTTACGTTACCAAAAAAAAGGACTAAAAAAAAGTATGCGCTCAAATATATTATAACAAAATTTATAGATGTTTCATATAAATAAAACCACTACTACAACAACAAAAATTCCCTAAAAAGACGTTAATTAAGTTGAATTTCTCTTGGAATCGAAAATTAAGAAACACAGAAATTGAGGGGGAACTTCAACTTCCGCAAGATTTTCGCTTATTAAGAACCGAGAAACGTAATACGGCAGCAGATGTGAGCCAAATATTTGAGAATTGTCCAAATTTCAATGACCACCGAAGAGAGGTACGTAATATAAGGTACAGAATATACGGAAAATATTTCCGAACATTCCAGAACCATGAGAAGAGTCTTTCATATGAGTCCAATCCACAGCATCGTATAGTTTGTTTTATACTATGAGCTTACACAAATTCACCATTGATGAAAAAATTAAGGATGCAAAAAACCATCTAATGCAATTGCTGAGCAAAACAAAGCAATCAACTAATAAGTAACACAAATCAAGGCTGAAAGCAAATTATTCACTTAAGAAATTTCACAAAAAAAAAGCTCAACAAGCCTGTTTAGCCAGAAAATAGAGCAGTTCCAGGCCGAAAAAATGCAAGTTCCAAGAACGATGTAATTCAGCAACACATATGTACCTCCTGGCACTAGATTCAATAAGTGAAAATAAGCGAATGCTGTAGCGAATTTTCGCGGAAGCCCACTTCTATAGGTCATTTTACAAAAAAAAAAAGATTTTCTTCCTTTAAATGGGGTACAAGAAATGTCGTAAATCCTAGTGTAGATACGAATTTCAGCGCAGGTTTGCATCAGTTTAATAAAATAGATTTAAGAAAAAAACTAGAAAAGAAAAACATTACTTTAAATATTTCCCGACTAAAGGAGATCATTGCAGAACACAAACACTGCAGCAGATATGCTAACATCGCTGTGTTCCCACAAAAGAAATTCACTCAAACCGACACATATAAACACAACTATATATCATCTCCGGACGAGGCGATGCATCAATTTTCTCATTTGCCTTCCGGAACCAAATCGCTGTGCAAGGGAATATGCAGCCTTAAAGAATAAGGGTCGACGGAAATTTTTGGTTCCTCTTTCAACGAATCGGAAGGAAGTGGACAACGACAGAAGGATTGCTGGAAACGGATACGTTGGAGAAACTGCTGAGAACATCCCCTCAAGTGCGTGGGACATCGAGCGTTTAATCTCCAACGCTAATATTTAGTGATTCCGTCACGACTTTTACTGAGTTAATGGCAGCGTTGCTTGCAACTCGATGGCTGCAGATATTAGCGAGCGAAGATTCACGTCGGAGCACTCACTCAACGATTATATTAAGAAAAAGAAAAAATGCATTTTTCTCATTACTATGGTTTAACTTGAAAAAAAAATTTCAGTCCAATTACTTCTATTTATAACATGAAATCAGAAAAGGATCAACTCTCTGACGTATCAATCCACCTGGGATGCGCCCACGTGTCCACATCAATTCAGAATCGTTTGAAGTTTACGAACGCGCCTAGAGTCGCACTATGAATTGCGATGCTAATCGATGTGTCAAGTCAGTTTTTTCCCCTCATGGCCAAATCCAGTACCATTTCATCGACCCCAGAGGGATGAAAGCCTTGGTTGACACTGAAACGGTATCGAATCATTGAGCGATCGTGGAGTCACAGTCGGACTTCTCACCCACTGCACTCCTTTTAAAGGCATCACCCCACGAATCTGGGGTGGTACGGGTTTCAGGTGGGTTATGCCTAAACGGGGTCGTACATTGTGGGGAAGAGAGTGATTCCGTTCATGTCTTCCTCTTCGACGTAAAAACGGCTCGGAAGATGCGGCGCGTGCACAGGCCCAATGCAACTCTTCGTAGACAACAGCGCCCCGGAAAGCTCAAAGCCGTTTTTTACGGCAACTAGGAAGAGGAAACGGAATCACCCTCCTCCCCACAATCTACTTCTCCGTTTAGGCATAGCCCACCTAAAACCCGTACCACTCCAGATTCGTGGGGTGATGCCTTTAAATGACATATGTAGGTCTTTATTAACGCTACGCAACATAATTTTTCCGAACCTTTGTGGAGATATTGCAGAACGGCGAAGTCCACCAAGTAGTGCTAGAAAGACGTTTTGCTCATAATAATCAGCAAAGATGTAGTAAATAAGAGCAGGACAATAGAAAGCAGATGAAAACACGATAATACGATAATGAGAGAAAGACATTCAGAAGCACGGCTGCAGAAAGTAAACAAGAAATGCCTGATTTTCACGAGATTTAGCTCCTACAAAAGCCCTAACAAGGTATATCCAACACTCCGTACGAAAAAGGATTGGCGCTTCGTCGAGGAAGGAAAACCGGACTATTTCGGTGATTTTTACTGAACAGTTACTTCCTTTCTAATCCTTACTTTGAAAATAAAAAAAGTCAGAAATCTCGAGAAAAAAATCGTTCATGTTTGCTGAATGTCATCATAAGATCAAGTTTTCACAACTTTTTGAAAGACCCCCCGTAACTAAAGCAGATTCACTGAAAAAAAGAAAAAAGAAGGGAGAAAATCTCTAGTAATCAACTCGGAACAAGTCATGTTTGCAATTCTAGATCCATATCTAAACTTCCGCCTTGAAGTCCTAAGTCCTAAATGTTTAAATCTCCCCTAATTTTTTTAAACTAAAAGTTGGATTATACAGCGGTTATTAGAACGTACCCGGCCGAAAACATAACCATGGTTGTTCGGTTTCCCGAAAGTCGCTTGAAAAGCTTCTCATTGGGGGTTCCCTTTTTGTAAAAATTAAATAATAATGAAATACAAATATGATACAATGATATACGTACATATATACATTTCACGATATAATGTAGCAATAAAATAATTATGAATAAAACCCACAAATTTACACATTTACACTTTAAATGCCAAGGAATTATATTTCATGACTTTGTTTGCCAACATAGAGCGGCTTCTATGGAGCCGCAGTCAACATGAAATTTATATGCTTCCATCACTTGTACGACAAATAGCTTACGTAAAATTGATTCATGATGCATATTTATAAGTCTGATGCAGTAGATCCTCAATTCTGATGCTAGTAAATCTTTAGGAGGTAGGAGAAGCGAGAAAAATGAACAACTGTAGCGATAGATTTGGCAGCTGAGGAAACGTAAGGAGTGGAGCAGTGACAGGCGATAAATAGAAACGAACAGGTGCGGTAGCTCTGAATTCGAGGCAATCGCGCGCGACTACATTACTTTAGACGACTTCAAGAATCATTTTTCATGAAGAGACCAGTTCTCGCATCCGATAAGCGAACCGCAATTTAGCAATGATTCAATCGTCAAAAAATCCACATCAATAAATGGATAACAGATGTGATGGAGCGGCGTATCATACTTGAATGCGCGTGAATCTAGCGAAATGTCGTCACCGTAGCGCCAGTAGGGGTCGGTCTTTTTCGCATAATCGCCGACGTAAGTCAAGTTGATGTCATCGTCGAGCAAATGACGCCTGAACGCTATGCTTAGGATATCCAAAACTTACTCGGATTAGTAGTGTGCTGCAGCTGAAATGGTCCTAAATTGCAGCGTATAAATAATTTGCTGGTTTCGGAGGTAGTGTGCAGGTAGGTGCAGCTCGCTTTTAAGCGGCTCAAAAAAAACCAACGACAGAAAACCCTCTTGACGGCAACGTGGTTAACACTTGAACTAATAGAGCAGCGCTTATCATATACGAAATATAGCTTCTCCAAGAGACTGCAACAAATCAATAAATCCCTACAATTTTCTCAAATTTCGGTATTGCATGCTGACACTAGAATGCACTTTGTTCCGGGATATTAACATGAGCAGACAACTTTTCAACCATTTGTACACATGTACGACTCTCCGAGAATCATTGTGTATTTCCGTTCGTCCGTTCATCCGCTTTAACGGATAGAAGTTCATAAAATAATACTTAAAGGCAGCAGTTGGAGAAATCGGGGTTTTCCTTGAGGCGAGCAAAACGGAAATGAATAACTCTTTCTATAAAACCGAAAGCCAGGGTGACTACAAAAATGCAAAGGTCGCCAGTTTTGTACAAACGAATTATCCGATGACGCCAGCAGTATACAACATTGGAGGATAGAGAATAAAGGATAAAGTGCACAGCATTCACCAATCCCTATGAGGCTGTACTGAATGCGTTTGACTCTAATTCATAATCTGAGTGAGATTGAGGAAGTTTGAGGTTTGTGGACGTGTGTGCAGTCTTCCAATGACTTCAAAGCAGCCACAAGTCCTTCACCACCTCTGAAAGTCGGTCGAGACCAACTACAGAGCACAGAGCCTTTGCTAGCTCTAATCTACTGCTTAGAGTTCGCATCCAGCCACTTCGACCCCCGATCGATAGGATCAAATCGCAGTGAGATTTCCACATTTCCAAGGATCATAACACCAATTTGTCGAGAAAAATCTTAACACGGACGTTAGCGATACGTTACCAAGCAAAGTATAAGAAGTGTACACAAAAATGCGTGCAATTCCAATTCAGGCAAGAATAAAAGATAATAGGCATGACGCTGATCAATTCCCATGGAGATGCGTCTAGGCATTTGACTTCAAGATTCAGAGTCGTTTGAAGTGCATGCACGCGTGTACAGTCTTACAATGACAGGCGGTGGCGAGTTAGGGGGTCACGTCAGTGTTTTTATCCTCCCAAACCCTGTCTGGTATCCATTTAACGACCTTGAAGGAGGAAAGGCCTGACTGGTAGTAGGACGGCTTCGAATCATCGGACGTACAGTCACAGTCAGAGCTCTCAACGACCGCTACACTGCATCGTATTCAACATTAGCAGCGCAAGATAACAAACAATTTGGATGTCATGTAAAATTCGGGGAACAAATGCACGAACGCCATACCCGATCCACCATGGTACAGATGAAAAATATTGAGATCCTACGTAACCAATACCGCACACTTTTCACGCTATTTGGCGAGTTGTGGTGCGTAATTGTAATTAATAACGTGTCCATGTGTGTCCCCTCCTTTGACTCTGGATTTGTAGAAGAAATTTCTGATTTTAGCTGTGTCCACAATAACCCACACACTGTACCGTTCTTAGTCAACTACTGAGCAAATCCCACAAGAATTCCCCACGAAGACTGATGTCAAACAATAACATGTGGACGAGTTCTCGCCTAATGTGTACGTTTCCTTCAACACTATAATGGTTCAGAATAGGATCCCCAACGTGATTTCAAGCACACCAAATGGTGCGGAACTTTCACAAAATTATGAATTCCATCCAAGATCGGCAGATATTTCGTGAATCGTCCTAAGCACATACTAAAAACCATCTCATTCTCACCTTCATGACAGAAAACGATTGACCTGCGCACGCACGCACGCACGCATGCACAACGTATGCGTGTACAGATTAATTTTTAAACACATTTTTAACTATTTCCTTTTCCTTGCACAACATATTACAAAAGAAAAACACACGGCTGCAACAAAAAAAAAAGCGATGAACACATTTACTGAAGTCTTCATAAATTTATTCATGGATTTCGCAAAGGGGAAGTTTAGCCTAAACCGCCCTACATGCGCTGATTCTTCATCAAAAATTAAAAATTGAATTACTATTTTTACAATACCTCAAGTTGATCACAGGTTTGCAACATTGAACCTTGAATTTGGCAAGAAAGAATAGCTAGTGATAACGAGAAGGAAAGTTCTACTTGAGTCCATGGCGATAACGCATGTACAACAGGTACAAAAAGTTTTGAAAAAGAAGAAATTGACGAGAGAAGAAGAAGAAAAAGAAGGATTAAAAAAAACAAAGAAGCAAAGCCATAGGGTTCCAGTGCGCGGATGCGAATAGCGGAGGCGGGGAAAAGATCCCTTCCGTTCGACAAAGATGAGAAATCACTTCTTTTTACTGGTAGGACAGTTTTTTCTAGAAGCGAAAGTTGTGCTGATTGGATAAAAGAAAGTACATATCTGGCTAAAATTACATGCTCGACGATTACATGAGGGGAGAGAAAAATTCTGGATTACTTCTGTAGCCCGCAAGCTAAGTGGTATTGTGTTAAACACAAGAAGGAGAGATAAAGCAGTTTTATAGGATTTTTTCAATGACTAAGCCAAAAAGAATGATAATGATGATAGAATGATAGAAGATAATAGTGATAGAGTGGTAGAAAATAATAGTGGTAGAACGATAGAAAATGATGATAACAGAGTGATAGAAAATGATGATGGAATGATAATGATATGGCAGAACTAATAGAAATAGATGATAATGATAGAAATAATGATGGTGATAGAAAGAGTGGTTTTAGTTATTCCTGGATAGTCTTAGAAGGAATAACTAAAACCTACTAAAGACATTTCAACGCTCATCAAAATGGAAAGATAATATAAATACAAGAAAAAGAAAAAAGAATCAGAGTCCGACTCATATTCCAGCTCTTATATTCACTTATAGGAGCAATACATACGGCTCTGCAAAGCGAAAAGCATTCGGTTCGCGGTATTTGAGGACAAACGTCAAACCCGCACTTACGTCCCTCCTCCCGTGCACGCAGATTTATCACAACTATGCTCAGCTCACATCGACATTAAATTACTATGTCCATGAAGCAGGATGCGTCCGATGACGGAAAAAACACGGACATTTTGAGTCTTAGATGGACTCCTTAGAAAAAAAATGAAAGAGAAATGTAATGTCGGAAAGTGAAACGCAACGAAAGACCTTAATAGAATGATACGCTCGACCTTACCTGCATAAATAGCCCTTGCCACAAAATTAAAATAATAAGGTAATAGAACGAAAAAAATAAATGGCATACATAAGTTACACAATAAAAAAACAATAGTAATAAAATTGGGGCTATAACTACAACAGTTTTCAGTAGCAGAAAACTAAAAAGCAGTGCAGAAATTAAATTGTTTTTCTATGATTTTTAATGCTTAAATTGAGCAAGTGAAAGATAATAGTAGTCATCACTGCATAGACAGCAATTTTAATCAATCTGATTGTTGTCAGGAGCAAGAATTGTTTTGTGTGAAAATTCGTTTTTAAGTGGATACGGAGTGCAGTGACGCAATCAGGTTGACGCTGGGACGCTCACTAAAATTACCTAAAGGTTCCTTGAAGAGCACAAATTTTATCGAAAAAAATCTGAGACCCGATTCCTCTGACTTTTCAGTCTCTGACGAAAGTGAGGAATACCGAAATGTTAGCCATAATAGAGACTGTTAAAATAATTTCTGGCATCTGTTTCGTATAACTTGTCGACGATTACCGCTTCGGGAATCTAAGCATGCGATACGATAGCATGGGATACATCTACATGCAATGAAGGGACCCCCTTCACTTCTGGACGGTTGGCGAAGGGACCCCCTCCACTTCTGGACGGTTGGCGAAAGGTCTCACTTCACTTTTGAATGGTTCGCAAAGCTCCCCATTAACTTTTGGACGGTTTGCGAAACGATCTTCATCACTTGCGCTGGAACCCATGAGCTTGACCCCTTCACCTGAGGAGGGTCCGGCTCCTCCCTATCGCACCTTTGAATCCAAGAAAAATATTATAAAACGTACTCCACACACTTTCAGTAACAGGTAACACACAAAAAAAATGAATACATGTCTTAGGAACACTGTTTTCACGTAAGAAATTTCATGATATTCGAAATTTCCTTATGAAAATATAAAACATACGAAACGAATGGGAGCGAATATTATTTGCGCTAGATCGCTATTCCAATCTTTAGAGACTCTTGGGTGTAAACGCACGCGCTTCTGCTTTTGTTCGAATTCGGATAACTGAGCTGTTCTTCTCAATAGAACAATTCACAAAAGGGGACAGATAAAGACATATCCCCGATACAAATACGCATGTATGTACGTACGTACAACGTACAACGTAACCTAAGAATTCAAAGAAGGCCTTGGAGCTCCAAACCCAGCTTGACCGGGTTTTTCGGATTACTAGTGAGAACTGAGCATGATTACATTCACCTTTATGAACTAAACACCTAATCCTCCTATGCATTCTTTCAGAGATCCCAACATACCAATTTCGTGGTACGCTACGCTTCGTTTAAAAGTAGCATATGACGAAACTGACGTAGTTGAGAAACCTGTGGGTGAATATAGTGTTCGGAGTGTAGATTGCTAGTCTGAGTGTGGGCTCGCTCACTTCCTCCTAATCGTCCCATAAAACGGCGTGGGAACCGCTTTTGCCCCTACGAGGCACGTTAGAACACGTTCAGCCCCCGTACACGTTCCAATACCGTAGGAACAGATGCCGTTCCCCACGCCCTTTTTCAGAACGATTAGGTGGAATTGAGCGGGGCCACGATCATTTTCGTAATTTAAATCCCGAACTCTATATGTTTTCCCTCAAGCTTTCCAACTAAGTCCCACGTGAGTTTCGTGGCATGCAACCTTTAGATATTTAAGTACTCCTTTACCACGATGAAAGAGGCACGTTTAAAGGCATCACTCCACGAATCTGAGGTGGTACGGAATTCAGGTGGAGTATTCGTATACGGGATAGTAGATTATGGGGAGGGGAGTGATTCCGTCCATTTCTTCCTAACTGCCGTGTAAAACGGCCCGGAAGATACAGTTCCGGGCATTGTGGCGAACTTTTTTCCACAAGGAGTTCGACTGGACCGCGCCAGCCTTGTGCGGCGCCGCATCTTCCGGACCGTTTTTTACGGCAATTAGGAAGAAATGGACAGAATCACCCTCCTCTCCATAACTATCCCTTATAAGAATACTCTACCTCAAATCTGCACCACCTCAGATTCGTGGGGTGATGCCTTTAAGATGCTGTCCGGATTTCAACAAATGGTCGTAGCCGAACGAAACTCAAAATGTATAAAGAGATCGTTACATGCTGCTTTTAGAGTAATTAATAACAGTTCCATACGAACCATTTCTGGAACTGTTTGGGAAAGAACTATTCCCATTTAAAAATGTTTCCCTTGGCAAAATCCTGTAATTTTACTGCTTGATTTTCGGTCTACTGCTGATAGCTGATAGCTCAAACCTCTGGCTTTATTGATAAATTTCAATCGTAGAACCTTTAAGAACAATTAAGAGGAATGGGGGGAGGGCACAAATAGCTTTTTTTCTCTTTCCCTTCCCTTGCATTGGATTCCCTTGCAGCATCTCAGAGCTAAACATGTCTCCGAAAGCGGTTTCAACCAAAAAAAAAAAATTCCGGCCAAATATCGTACTCGTCAAAAGATTGATTCGGGATCTGTTATTTTGCAGTAATTGTCGAGACTGCGGTTGGAATTGTTATCGCAGCCTTTTCCTAATATCCATCCCGATATAAATTTGTCATGAAGCGTAAGAGCTAACAAATATTCAAGTGGAAATGTTCTATGCATTGCTTGATTGTTTGCACACGTTCTCGTTGTCCAAATGAGTTGTTTTTCTCACTCAAAAAAAAATCCTTGTAGCATAAAAAAAAGAAAAAAGGATAATTATGATCTAGATAGGGCTACCGACCCGTTTCTTTCACCAAATGTGAATTTTTTCACTAATGTAGTGGTAACTGAAATGTGTGTTCAATGTCAATACGTTAGCAATACTTAAATCGAGAGAATCCTAATATATTCATAGACACTGCAGATAAACAATGCAAACAATGTCAATCAGTGACGACCAGGCCTTGCTGTCTTGCCTGGGGAAAAGTTAGAGAAAAGAATTGTATAGAATGAAATGATTGTTAGTGGAACGAGAGTGAAATCCCCTGCTCCAAGTCGCGTCCTTCTTCGCAAATTCACGACACACAGCCTGGTCTCCAACAAAAGGAATTCCTTAGCACCTATCCTTTATTTTTCCGACGCTACAGCGATACCAAAACATGTTTTGTTGTGAATTCGCAGCACACCTTGGCTCCATTTGCGTAATTAGGTAACAAATATGGAGCTGTGTAAGAATAGCAGCCAGCCGTTGATTCATTTAAAGTTGAGAAGGCGATATCAATCGTTATTCTTGAAGAGAAGAAGCTCTTCAAAAGAAATAAGAGAAGAAACATGGTGAAAAAGTTACATAGGTTACGCATAAAAATCAGAAAATAGTCAAATGGAAAGGGCACGAAGGCTAGGGTAGCAAAATCATCTAATTCTTTACATCTCTAGATAAAATAGAAAGAGATTTCGAGTAGTACAAGCAGAAATGAATCCAACTTCAACTCTTTGTTCCAAACCCAATTCAATTTCACGTTTAAGATATTCTTTTGAGTGTTTGTTTGTTGTTTAATTGTTTAATTATCATTGTCAACTCGAACAATGTGAAAAATAATAATTAGTTTCTAAAAGGTTAAAATGAATAATAAAAATAAATAATAATAAATAGTAGCTAACAATTACTATGAAAATGAAATTACTACTACTATTTGAAGAGAAAACAATACTGAATACTAAATACTTTAACAATGATGCGAATAAGAAAGAAACTAAATCTAACGGTTAAAGATAAATTTTAGTTATCGATAGTTCGACCAAATCCTGACTCAGAAGCGACAACTAGTGGGATAATTCCCATTTCCTTCAAGACTAGATCTGATTGCAAATCAGTAAAAAACATCTTTAACCTTTTAACGAAGGGATAGAATCACAAATATGTATCATCACTACGGGAAGTTTGAGATTCGTAAACAATGAGAGTGAAAACCCGCTTTATCGAAGAGTTATTATTTTGAATTCAGGTCACTCAACTAAAACTTCTAGTACATAAGTTCAACCCGTGTAGATTAATTCTTATTTCTCTTCTCCACACTAATGATAGTATTCATTTCTCTAAACAAAGGAATAATTGTTTGAAAGATATGATATCTTAAAGTCGTCAGATCCAGGAAAACCACTCTCACCTTTATCAAACTCACTCTACCACATTTACTGCCAAAAGGCGTAAGCACTTAGTGGGACCTTTTGCTAACGCAATATAAAGCAGTAGCGCGCTAACGAAACCTTCATTTCTAATTAACGAGTACCAGTACCTTCACCTTCAGGAGCAACTCCCAAAGCTCTACATGATCGCTAAAAATGCAGAAGGAAACCCTCGCTAATACGTCGAGATTCCATGCAATGTGCTACCAAGACAACGCTTTTGATTCGTGCTAAAATGGGCCGAGTTTGTGGCGGAGCACCAAACTGCAGTGACAAATCGCGAATTAAGGAAAACCACGACGAAATACTCCCCGGAGAACCGCGCTCGGTACGCAAATTTTTCTCTAATTGCACGCCTAACGATGCCTGACGATGAAGTAGGACCGCTAACGGCTTCTTTGACAATATTAACCGATGAATGGGCAGCTTTGAGCAGCCCGCCGCCCATGGTGGGTAGAAAAATCAGAATCTTCTGGAAAATTTCGAGCGAAAGCAGAAATGAAACGATAGGACTCTTTCAAACTGGGACTATAGTATTTTTATGTGCACGCTTTGCCGAGTCGTAGCGTAATTGCTAACATCCAAAATGAGAAAAGGATTCCACACGTTCGGAAAACGGCGGAATTAATAAACAACACCATCGATAATAACAAAAAAATCGATGAGAGTTATCTAAGAGAAGTTTGTTGAGTATCGAATAGTGAGGAAAACAGGAAGAAAATCTTATTCGCAAAGAGGTGTAGTCAGTTATAAAGAATGTAAGCTGCATGAACGATGAGAACTTCACCACAAACAGAAGTAGAACAGAAAGGTGCAGCATTTAGAAAGGAAATGCGGCTCAGAATAAATCCACAGCATTACTTTAGCAAACTTCTTAACGATTTATGCTCCAGCGCTAAACACTTTAATGAGAATTCGGCACTAAAATTGTGAACCACCTCATTCAATGATGCTTGTTTTGGCGAGTTTCGACGTTTAGACAACAATTGACCCAGGTGAAAGGTGCAAGTGAGGGCAGCACAATGAGCTCAAGGTAATTTTGCGCCTTTCAAAGGAACTCAGCAACAAGGGAAAAGTGCTAAAGATTGAGTGAAAATAAGAGACATAAAGTATGAAAGCGATGTTCTCTACGTACGAATTTGTGTTTGTTCTTCAAACACAGAAATTGTCTCTAGATTAATGCTTCACGAACTTCATTAACTAGATTTCGCTCAAGTAATGCAATAAAGCAATTTATCTTCATATTCTCAGTTAGGAAAACTTTCTACGGTCGGTAAAATGGACAAACAGGCAAAAGAAGAAAAGTTTCTTGGAAAACGATTAATGAATCTCTAGGTTTTTGAAAGAAAATGGAAAATATGTCGTGCTGCCTATGTTGATAATAGGAACTGTAGCTTTTCCACCAACACTCACTCTTTTTTTTTTCAAATTGCTTTCTGCAAATATTTCCTATAACGCTCATTCTACAGAGTAAAATCACAGCAAGCATCACAGCAATCCTATACGTATTCGACAACGTTGTGAGAAAACAGTGAAGTTCTCTCAGATGGGAAGGTTCTGATCATATGATATGGGTATGGATAATGAAAAGTAAACAAAGGTCAGAGAACCTCCAAGAGTAAACAAGCATGGATGACCAGGACACCAGGAGCTCTAGCGAATCACAACCTTTGCTTGTTTACCTCGGTTGATTTTTTGAAGAAAAGAATAACTGAGATGGTAGTGCTGCGAACTATTGGTAGCCGCAAAATATTGACGCCGGACTCTGCAGAAAGGAGTGAATTTCGAAAATAAATTACTCTTGTGCTTCTGACATATTCGGCCTCGTTAGAGAGCAATCCTGTTCGGAAAAAAAAACACTTAAAATTGAGGTACTAAACAACAGTAGCATGTCAAATATTCGGAAACGATTCGGAAATGTCCGTCGGCTTTGTTGGCCCTGGCAACATGTGCCATCAAAATCAACGAAAAAACTGAGCTACAGTAGCCGAGACTTGACATCCGAAATCAGCACGTCAAGAAAGACGTAACAGTTTTGACGTAACGACGAATGGCAGTTCAGATATGACCTTTCTAATGCAAATTGAGCAGAACCAAAACTTCAACGGAGATTAATAGACGACAGAAAAAGTGCGAATTTAATGACAACCGCATTGATTCGGCTCGGACTTTCATAAAGCACGAAAATTGGGCAGAGGTACCAATTTTACCCCTATTTGATCGGTAAATTATTCTGTTCACCCTCGACGACACCAGTTTGAACAGAATGACGAGAAATATGTAAAAGCAGAAATAGAATTGATGTATAGTATACAAGGTGCATCGGAATTTTAAAATGTGTTTATATCTCCAATCTGAACCAACCGGAGATGAATTTTATTTTTTAACGAAAAAATCCTGTTATATCCAAATAGATAGCATCATTTTTATCGTGATTTTCGGACCAAACCTGCATAAGAATTCTTGGGAATGAATTGTTTCTTGGAAATCTACAATGATGCACTTCCATAAACATGATGACTGATCCATTTGAAGAATGCAAAATCACCCACAATATGTAACTTTTTATAGTTTTTTCGAATGAAAAATTACCCACAAAGGGTAAGGAAATCCCTTGATGTAAGCTTGAGGTTACATAAGATGGACGTCGCCAATAAATAGTATAACATTTTTTTACGATTGGAATATTTCTACAAAATTTCCAAAAGCCTTTACAACTTTGAGTAGGTAACCGGGAAGAGTACGCAGTGGGATTTCCAGGAAGTGAACCTTTGTGGTTTTCTTCTAAGCACCTGTCGAATACCAAGGAATGAAAATGTAGCTTCTCAGAAGCACAAGCAGTAAGTCTCGTTTCCCGGTCACATCCTGCAAATCAGGTTCTCCAGAAAATCACCGGCACTCACAAGTGGATAATCAAGGGACTTCTCATGATCAGCTCCGCCTTCATCCCAGTTCGCAGGTTTGAGTTTCATCGATTATCGCCTCTAAACAATGAAATAGGAGTGATCCTCAATGTCAGCAATGAAGGAAAAGCAAATCGCCGAAATCCATAGTCAGTGTTGGAGATTATAAGCTCCGCCTTGTAACTACGCCACACGATTCACTAAATCGCTGTGATCCTCCATGGAACAGCAGTACCGAACACTAACACAGGACACATTAGAGGAATAGTTAATCACCCTGAAGATGATCCAGTACTTGCTAGTTATTCCGCCATGGAATTCGCTGTTGTCATGAAAAAGCGGAACAATTCCGTTGTACTAGCGACTTTACCCCGGAAAGCATTGATATTCACGAGAAAAAAAGGAATCTTCTCGATCTTCCCACAACATGAGTGGGATAGTTTCGTTTAAACTATTTACAAACTGTAAGATCACAGTCAGCACTAGTTGATTGTTCACCGGCCACAGAGAAAGTATTTATTCCAGACGCTTTAGAGAATAATTCAAATTCATCTACGTTGGTGAACAAGTTTACTTTTAAGAAAAAGGAAAACAAAGCTTCTCGATGGCTACATACTACGAACAAAATTTTGGAGTAGTTCTGATTAAAAACAAAAAAAGTAATTGCAACTTAAAGAAAAATTACTAATTTTACAAGCGTGAAGATATTAAAGATGGACAGCATGGATTGGAGGAAGGCATACACGAAATTTTGCTATCTACACCAGTTTTTACAAGCTCCAAAATTGACTTATTAAATTATAAATCCCAGCCGTTTACAGCACGCTTTACGGTAATCACTGTTGATCCCAAACCTTTAGAACACTAGGCGCGGACGTGTATCAATTGTGGTTCACAGCGAAAGTCTAAGCCTGTCCGCAAACTTCAGAGCCAAGCTCGGTTTGGCGGCTCTGCGGTTTTAGTGGTTATCGACTATTCACAACAGTGCGCTCAATAACCACCAAAACCGCAGAGCCGCCAAACTGGCACCGTACAGTGGGTGTAGCGCAGACGGTAAGAGGTGCCGCTGTGTCTGCACCATCGATCAATGGTTCGGAACCGCCCTACTGCCAACCAAGCCTTTCATCCCTCCGGGGTCGATAAATTCGCAGCAGATTTGTGTGGGAGAAAAAAGCAGACTTGACACATCGGCTAACCCCCACAATGCATTGTGTGGGCCAGTTACACGCTAAAACTTCAAACGATTCTGAATTGAAGTGAACGTGGAGGCGCGTCCCGAATGGATTGATTAACGTCAGACACTTTATCTTTTATTCTCTACTAGAATCTCTGAGCTATGAATACACGACCATCGTCTTCAAAATTCAGGAAATCTGAGAAAATGTTGGCGACATGTTACAAAAGAGAAAGGAAATGTTGCATTTCAACGTAAGGTTCCTAATAAGCACCTTCAAATCGCGCTTCTTTACCTAAGGAACACAACACGGCCTTAAAGACATCACCCCACGAATCTGGGGTGGTGCGGGTTTCAGGTGAGTTATGCCTAAATGGGGTCGTAGATTATGGAGAGGAGGGTGATTCCGTCTATTTCTTCCTGACTGCCGTAAAAAACGGTCCGGTAAGGTACGGCTTCGAGCGTTCCGGCGCGCTATTTTCTACGAGTTCGATTGGAGCGCGCCAGCCTTGTGCACGCGCCGCATCTTCTGGGCCGTTTTTACGGCAGTTTGGAAGAAATGGACGGAATCACCCTCCTCTCCATAATCTACGACCCCGTATAGGAACTCTCCACCTGAAATCCGCACCACCCCAGATTCGTGGGGTGATGCCTCTAAATAAAAGCGTCTTAAGTAAAGTAATTCTTATCGATTAAAACAGCGAACGGGAGAAATTAACGCCAATCTTGAAAAAAGCACAAGCTACAGCTTATCTAACCATAACTTCTCGTAACAAATTGAAATTTAATGTTTAGAAAATAAACAACTTTATGGAACTAAGTAACTAACCACATAAGCGTACAAGCCGCAGTTTTTTCACTTCTCCATACCGAATAACTCGGAGTCGTGGCGAAAAATGGATTGAGTGATTAAGAACTCAGTCTCTTCTACCTCTCGTTCAAGATTACCTACACAGAAGCTCGAAATGAACAACAATCTGTGGTTTACAGCAAATTAAAATATGAACTGCTATACAAATACAGATTATCTGCAGAAAACGGAAGGTGACGAGGAGTACCCATTTCCATTTTAAAAGTCTCCTCAGTTATACGGATTCAAACTCGAGAACATCTAATCGATAGGAATTTTTTACGTATGCACTGCTAAATATTAGACACAACTCAATTTGTGATTCGAAGTAGTGTGTTATTTAATCCACAGATGAGTAATCGATAACTAAGAAAGATTGGTTAGCCAGTATACAGTGGCTATGTAAGTGACGTCGACTCTGACGCCGTCTAACTCAAAAAACTGCGCATCTGAAGGCTTTCATCCATAAGTTGGGTATTCCATAAGTTAGGCTGTTGAATTGGCAGAGAAGCACGGCTACCAATAAGCTGTTTTCGACCTACTGTGGTACTCAGAAGGTTATCAATCAGTCGGCTTCGCTCTTTCGTCGACATAGGCTTTGCACAACTGCCCGACTTTGAAATCAAAGCGCCCGCAAGTCCGTCACCTCCCTCTTGAAAGTCGGTCGGAACCAACTGCAGAACACCGAGTCTTTGCTAGTTCTCTTCGCTCCGCACAGAGTTCGCATCAAACCATTTCTATCCAGATCGATAGGATCAGTTCGCAGCACAGCGGTTCATCGAACAAAAATACGGTACAAAGTGTTCTTATGCGTTACCAAGCGAAATATAAGAACTATATACAAAAATACGTGGAATTCCAGTTAAGGCAAGGATAAAATACAAAGTGCATGAGGTTGATAACCTGTGGAAGCGAGCTGAGGGGTTGAGCCTGTGTTTTTATCCTCTCAGACAAATCTGGCACAAATTTATCGACCCCGGAAGGATGAAAGACTTGATTGACTCTAACAAAAAAGAGTTTCGAACCATCGGTGATGCAGTCACAGTCGAGCTTCTTACCGACTGCGCTACATCCGTCCTTTAATGATACCGATTAAAATTTGCTAGTTCATACAAATGGCGCATGAATAGAACACGTCTGAGAGAAAAGCAGTTCAAAGTTGGGAAGAGCATTGTTACATGTAACTAGAACCTTACGCTTTAGAAAAAGACATTTTTCCTCAAAGTAAGTGTGTAAAACGAACTGTATATTTATTTATTGAAAACATCTGCAGGTATGCCATAAAACAAAAAACAAGATGGAAACGAACTCATTACAATTCCGCCTGAATCTTACACAACAAGACTGGCCCTTCAAAGCATAAAGAGTGGTGGCTTAGCAGGTCATTCTCCTGCTATAGAAGGTGAGATATGCTCACGCGAGATCCTTTTCCCAGACCCAGAACGCTACGGTAGATAAACCGATACCAGGGTTTGGGTGACCAAAACAGGTATCCGTTTATCTGCCGTAGCGTATATGGTTTCAGTCTTATAAAAGGCTCTCGACCTCGACCCAGCTGGTTCCCTTTGCCTTGTCACGGCCTTTTTCTGACGACGCTACAAGATATGTCTGGACAAATGCGCAACCATTTCTCCGGTCATGAGTTCGAAACCAGCCACCAGTTGCTTCGCAGGGGGGTGAAGTGATATTCAGCTGTTGATAGATGGATTCCGAAGAGAATTGATTTTTGTAGATTGGAAGATGCACTCAACATGTACGTGACCAATGATTGTGAAGATGCTAATTATGGGGGAGAGGGGAAGAGGGGACGGTCGCCGAACATAATTATGCTTCGCAGAAAGAGTAAGTGGAAATCATAGCAAACCACAATGGATGGCAGTTAATTTATCTAGCATTTTTTTGGGGTGAAGCCCTCAAATGGTGTGGAGGCAAAAAAAAAAGTTCGATTTCGTCCTGAAGAATGGGCCGGATATGAAAGCAAAGCTTTGCCTCCAGCTGGAAAGAATGTGGAAAAACTAGCGGAAGACGAACGCTTCGATGAAATGACGTCCGCGGCAATTCATCAGATAGACAATGGAAGCACTTAAAACTGATCCATGCTTGCACTTGGCATTTCCACCGAAATTAAATACAAATATTTTGATGTAAGAAATCACCCATGTTAATTCTACCATAATACTTCACCTACGGTTTCGTTCATCAACACTGATGACGGTTATTCTACTTTCGATATATTCGATATCAGTTCACTTATGAAAATTGCTAGAATCAATCAGTGGCGCCTTTATTTCTCGACCCTTCAACTTACTTTTTTTCTCTTAGTAACACTAGCTTACATGTTATAGATCCTCTAAAACTAACGCTTAGGCCTTAGAGCCCCGATTGATTTAATTATTTACTTCAACAAATAAAGGCGCCACTGAGTGCCCACCCCCCCCCCCCCCCCTCTCACCACAACAATAAAGGATTCTTAAGAAGTAATAAGCAGAGTACAGCTAGAAGACATTCAGTTTCCATTGTTCTACTTCTTTTGTCGAGAACACTGTGGAAACATAAATTAAGGATATAACCACTAATTTCTATAGCAGAAGAAGTAAGAGTTTAAAAGTCAAAGTCGAAAATTACATGTACTTTTTCTAATAGGAAGAGCAAACGCTGCGCCAAGAACAGATAGCGAGACTTGAGAAGAACACTCTCGTTCGGGCGAGGACGTTAGAATGATGAAGCGGTTTCTCCCAAAGGTGCAATGGTCACACAAAAACCTACAACGAACTAACAATAAGTATAAATTGCAGCAGCGAAGGAAATATTACGAATTTCAAGCTCATTTCAGGAAAGTAATGCTCTAGTAGTAGGAAAATAATATAAAAACAACAACAAAATATGATCAAATGACAACGACAACTATGAGTACGGCACAGGTTACCTGTCTTGTTCATTCCAGCTGACATCCGGTCTGCTTGCTGCCGCATTCACCGGAGAAACTTCTGCTGTCTGCAGGATGTTCCCATGGTTTATCCATCAAGTAATATCTGCAGAGAGAATAATGCAGAATCTTTACAAATGTCCTACTCATTGATCAAATCTCATAACATTAATCAGCTCATAATTTCTGGCGGTAGCGACAGAGCTTTATCAATATCAGTGCCAAAACAAAGTAATCCGTAAAGATCCTGCTCGGTTTCCTATCAGTGAATTAAAAAATTCGATTTGAACCATAGATAGATGCAACTAAATTCCAATTATTCCAACTAACATCACCCGAATTTTACTGCTTCGACTAGCTTTACTTTCCAATGGTCCACAATCTGCACGCACAGCGATGCAAAGTTAAATTTTAAACAAAAAACCAGCGAGAGGTGCCCAAAAGGAGGGGAAGCGAGGAGGTCGTTTACACCAAAAATAATATTACTCCACAGTTCATGGATCTTCTGAACCCATTGCTAAGGTTTTAGGGACATTAAGTTAGTAGGACCTTACTAGCTCTAGCCCACACCCTAGTAACTTTCGCCTACTCCACGGGAATATTGACTCACACCCCTTCCCGAGGAACATCGCCCCAAAAAACCGTATCATAACATGACCATTGTCTCACAATGGAATACTTCTATTGACTTTAATTGTCCATTTATAAAAAGTGAAGTAAAAACAACATATTTCTTCAAGCAGGTCGATCTCTTTCCATCAAAAGATGCAATGTCTCTTGTCCTTTCTCCCCTGAGGAACTCCACCGGAAAAGAACAGGAGGAGACAACATTTCAATACTACTGATAATTTTTGCTACAAGAAAAAGCAACAAAGACAAAGCTTATCCGAATAAAAAAGTAGCTTTTGCCCAGAGGTCTTCAAAAAACCATCTGATATTTTCAAACGCAAATTGAAACTAGACAGAAAAAAAGCTAAATGAAGTGAAACAAACTCATAAACTTTCACATTTACAAACAACTTATAAGAAAAAGAAAAATTGTGCATCTGAGTAGGCTGAAACACATGACAAAGATAGAGTAAAATTCAGAAAACAAGAATTTTATATATTCACATAAGAAATGTCTTTGCGCCAATGTAAAATGATCACTGATGATGTTTCCCTAACTATTTTTTTCAAACTTTGTTTTCCACTACGTGAGCCCAAACTCTTCACAACCACTACATCCTTGGTGAACGTTTTTCTTTCTTCAATGGGCGGAAAGAATTAATCCACAGGGAATTTTTTACGCCTAATTAGAAGTAAAATACAATACAAGTAAAACACGGAATACACACGAATGTCATAGCTTTTCACTTTGATTGATCGAAAAAAATATAACGAAAACAGCAACGCAGTCCAGCAAGAAACGGCGACAGGACAAGGAATACATCGCATTCGATAACCTACAATGAGAACAAGACAACTATAGATCACCTTGTAAGCTCCGACACTATCATTGGCTGTAATTTCAACGATGTTCGAATGAAGAATGTGGCCACATACGATTCGAGTTAAAAACGACTTGAAACTCGGTGCAGTTGCGTAAGTGCTTGCGGTCGAAGCGGTGCGGTGAAGCGTAGCGGACGGGCCCGTGAGAAACGCTTGCGCCAGTCATCGCCGCATTTTGTGGTGGTCCCACCTCGATCCTAACCGCCCCGCTTCGACCGCAGCCGCTTATGCAACTGCAGCGTGCTTCATGCCATTTTGACCCCGCCGTACAGACCTATCAGCATCCCCTAATATCTGTTCCAGGCTAG
Organism: Necator americanus; assembly: GCF_031761385.1. Classification (NCBI taxonomy): domain Eukaryota; kingdom Metazoa; phylum Nematoda; class Chromadorea; order Rhabditida; family Ancylostomatidae; genus Necator; species Necator americanus. Next base: position 11,433,033 of record NC_087375.1, read on the forward strand.
AAGTTGAGGACTGCTAGACTATGTGCGCTTCAAGGAAACTTCAATTATACGAAATAATCCCAACTTTATCTGGATACTGAAGTCAGGACAGCACAGAATGCGAGATGACAACAAGGTGACAATAATTAGCTTTTTTCGGAATTCCGTGTGGCGCAGCAATTCGTTAATGTGCCGCATTATTACGTCTTTTTTGCGCATTACACCGTAGCTTCCGATCGGACAGCTGGGATGCTTCCGTACCCAGATTCAGCTGTGTGGTCGTAGCCTTGTTTCAACTACTTTATATATTTTTAGGCATTTGCAAGCTATTTAGCCAGGATCATAAAGCATATTTAACGTATATTTATGAAGTAAAGATACACAGAGGGCCGGGATGTGGTTGCCCCAATTATCTCTTGCGCTACGAACGTTCTTCCCTACAATAGGCTCAATTTTGGGTGGAATAATCACTATAAGGGGGCAAAAGGTAGCTGGAGTGGGAGGAGGACATTAAACCCTGGTCTAATTGTTCTTCCGAGCGCAAAAACGTCTATAGAGCACAGAAATCGTTCGCAAGCGATAATGTCTTCCCCACTTGAGAAGGCGATGCTCCATCAATGAACACTTCATCACTGGAAGTGAAAGGCTGAGTCAGTCGAGGACACAAAATATGTGCATTGGTCTTCGAGGATCCATGACCTGTAGGTTTAAACTACGAGGAGAAAAAAAAGGAAATAGAGCTGGACTGCTAATGCTTGAACTTTACCAAACTCCCCATTCAGGCTTACTAGTAGTGAATAGCCAAGTCATCTCATGTAGCACTTCCAACAAGGAAAAGGACCCGAGTTTGGTTTGAGAGGAGGCTTCTTCGCAATTCGCATCCGACAGTTAGGAACGATCTTTGTGCTCTAAGAACGGTTTCTTGCGCTCTAACAGCAGTTCGAGTACAGTTCAATCAGAGCAGTATTAGGTGAAATCTCCCCCCTTCCTTTTGCCCTTATGAGATCTTCGATCAGTATACAAGAACGCCACACCCATATTACAAAGGTGTGGCGGGCACATCTTCAAAGGATGTTTGTAACATAAATAGATCGACAAATGACACGAGCAACTGGAATAACACCTGGACGCGCTACCGTAGTATGAATGAGGCTCATAGTAAGTTGACTGGAAAGTTCTGAGCAGGCAACGTTCCACAAACCTCGCATCTGTCCCGTTTGTAAAGTTCAGGCGCCTAGCCTATGTGTCTGAAGGTGTGAAATGGGGATCATACTAGGGTTTAGCGATGATTTCTGTTACAGAAACAAAGTGCACTTCCGTTGCAGTGTTAGAAAAAATATGAGTTCTGTACATTACACCCGACGCATCTGCGCTGTCTCTACTCGCTCATGCCGATTCTTGGGATCGAATAATTCCAGTAATTGGATAGTCATCCACTTCTACCGGGCGCTATGTGCTCCAGGGATAGTGGGGGAGCAAGTACAGCGTTATAGTTTTACTAAAATCTGAAGCTAGCTGAATGTTATACTAGACAAGGGGAAGCTACAAGGAAAAGAAATACTGGAAGCTAGGCTTTCACTATTTTGTAATAGCGAAACAATAACCACGACCGTACTCGAAGTATAGTCGGGTAAAAACGACGTGAAGCACGGGGCATTTGCGTACGCGCTCAAAACAGTGCGGTGGAGGCAGCAGTTGGGACCGAGGTGGGACCATGACAAACAGCAGCGATGGGTGGTCTCAGCAACAGTCCAGATACGCTCCTAACCGGTACGCTCCACCGCACCGCCTCGAGAGAAGCCACGTACGCAATTGCACCGCGCTTCATGTCGTTTTAACCCTACTATACATAGCGCCTTTTTAACGTTCAATACGAACTTAACGCTAAATGTCAAACCTCATGCTCAGGCTCTCAGACATCTTTTCTTTCTATGTTTTCATGTACAGTTCCCGGTAGTTATTTTCACCCGAGTGATTCCGACACAGCGTAGTTTTTATAGTATGGTCAAAACAACATGATGAACTGTGCCGTAAGCGACTGTGCTCAATGCGGCGCGGTGGAGAAAGTGGTTGGAATCGAGACGGGACCATCGCAGACGGCAGCAATGAACGGTGATTGAAGATGCCCTCCTCGACGGTCGATCGCAGCCGCTACGCTCCACCGCACCGCTTCGAACGCAAAACCTTATGCAGCTGCACCGTGCTTCATATGTTTCTGACCGGGCTATACTTTCTCTCTGACAGAACTCTGCATACCATTTCTTCTGCTATAAGTGAATGCGCAGCACGATCCCATGGCACACATAACTGCCGCAGCATCTATGCGATTGTTTTTTGTATTTTTTCAAACAAATGCTTTAACCTGTCCAGCTCCACAGTCATAAGCTCGAACAATTCCATATCAATTCTGAGGCAAAAATTGTTGACTAGGGAACACATACAAACGATGAACCCGAGTAAACTCCGAACATCAAAAATCGGCAATCTCTGTTGCGTTCTGTGGTCGCGAGACTGTTGTAGACAAATGTGTTGTAAACATATACACAACGAAACACCGTAGCGTATTCTCGAAACTTCTGCAATTATGCACGCGGTCGCTGCTGGAATCGTTTTCATTTGCATACAATCGCAAAAAATACAATCCTCTCTATAAGAAGCACATTAAGTTCGTGAATGGTCATTAAGCTTCATGTCAGAGATGTTGGTTCGTTATTGTCGCCTCATTTTCTCTTCACTTTCTCTTCATGTTTTGTGTTTGATTAAAGGCATCATCCCACGGATCTGTATTGATACGGATTTCAGGTGGACAATACCTATACGGGGTCGTAGATTATGGAGAGGAGGGTGATTCCGTCCGTTTCTTTCGCCGTAAAAAAAAACAGCGCGGAAGATGAGCGCGTGCACAAGGCTGGCGCGCTACAATCGAACTCGTCGTAGAAAATAGCGCCCCGGAACGCTCGAAGCCGACCTGCGGGGATTTAGCTCAATTATTTCATCAAAGTGTTCCTCCCACAGAAGTTGTAAAATCTTTACGGCAACGAGTAGCAGTTGTGACTTCCGTGTTTCGAACTGTGATGTTTCGCCGAGCAAATCTAAACATTTCTTAACTCAGATTTTTATGGGAATGTTGAGTTTATAGCTTTGGAATTGCATAGTATTATTGGCATGAAAACGTGCGGAACCATTGTCTAGTTAAGACAGCATTCAGTTGTTTATATCCTTTGTAAATATTGGTGCAGTCGAGATTTATGCGTATTAAGTCGAGTTTAGATCACTTAGGTAACTCCGCGAAAGTTATTTCTTTTGAGAAGAAGAAGAATATGTTGCTTTTTTTGCTACGTTCATAGGGGCGATAGGGAGAAGCCGGACCCTAATCAGGTGAAGGGGGTTTAGCTCATGGGGTGCAGCTCAAGCGAAGGGGGTCATTTCGCCAACTGCCAGAAGTGAAGGTCCCTCCACCAACCGTCTAAAAGTGAAGGGGGTCGGAACACCGGCTTCGACTATCGCATCTATGGCTACGCTTTAAACAATACACATCAATGACGTAGATATGCAAAATGTTCACGTGCCTTCCGTCATCTCAAGTCCTGAGCGTTCTTTTGAATGTAGCTTTATTATAGTTTTTTTCTTCTTCTTCGAGAAACCATTCGCCAAATTATTCCGTGCTCCACGTGGTAACGCGCAATACCACATTTGCATTGCATTTGTTGAATATTATTCTTCATTCCGTGGTTGTCGCTGGCAACTTGCACAATATATAGTTCAGATGTTCTCGTGTCCTGGAACCTGGGGATACTCTTGTTTGTGCTTTATAATAGTGTGCCTACGAAGTTTTTTTTGGATGGAACCTTTACTTGCCTGGCGTTTCGGCTTTTTCGCCGTCAACAACGGAAGTCATATATATTGGAAATAGTCTTACGTATTGTTCCACCGGATATACGGTGGCTGGTAGCACGTTCTTGTCACTGCTCAGTTTATCAGCGAAAGAGTGTTGATGTGTGTGGATCAGTAGCGACGATACGGATAATTTGATCTACACATACAAAATCAAGCAATCATAGGTCACACAGGATTGTTCCGATCAATCTCAATTTAGACTTCTGAAAAAAAGCCGAAACGTCAGGCAAATGAAGGTTCCATCTAAAGAACCTCGTAAGTACACTTTCAGAAGAAATGTACGATACATTGTCTTTTTTTTTCTTTGCGATAATGATAATGCTTATACATTACTGCATTATTTTCGCTTGGACTGTTCTTTGTTCTTGTTCTTTCTCTCTGCCGTCGTCCGTTACATATCACCGTTACATGTTTTTCTTAAAGATTTATTCTGGTTAGTAAACCTATAGTAATACTTTAAGGCAATCCGAGAGAGAATGGTCTCAGGAAATTTTTCGTATCGTAGAACCTTTATCTACTGCATAAATACAAATATTTATAATCTATGTTGTTAAGTCGTCGTGTCTAAGTTTTATGTTTAGATCCAACGTCAGAAGCGAGGGCATGCCTATTTTTTGTTTGTTTGTTTTTTGTTTGTCCTATTTTATTTATTTGTGGTGTTACTGTTCTCTGTATGTGGGTATGCTGCTTACATGTGGAAAACCGAAAAGCTTAGTTCTTCAGACTTTATCTTTATGGCTCCTAACTACCTTCCGAGTGTAGGAAATAATGGGAAAAATGTAGTTGGGGGAAAGGGAGAGGGCTTTTTCGGACGCTCTAACTTAGTTTTATCTCTTAGTAACTTTACTTTATATGTCATAGATCCTTTAAGACTAATGTTTAGGCCTTGGGGCCCCGATTGATTTGATTATTTTCGTCGAGAAATATGGGCGCCACTGAGTGCCCCTTCCCCCCACACCCCCCCCCCCAACTACATTTTACCCGAAAATGATTTGCTGTTCTTTATTTCTTATTATTCATTTTTGCGTTTGAAATTGCCGCAAAGAGGATTGTAGGGATCAATTATTGCAGCTGCTTATTTTGCTATAAGGAAAGTAATTTGATATTTTCCCCCGTAACAGCAAGAAACGCTGAGAAGCAGGAACCTGTCCAAGTTCTTAATGGAAGTCATTGCAGAGGTCAGCTAGAGATTTCCGTGGCTATTTACGTTGCAGATTCGAAAAAAAATCATCGCACAACATATGGTGACGGATTCAACAGCTGGAGTCGGTGGCGTCGGCGCTCCCGCAGGCAATGTGCGCAGTTTTTTCTCGGTTTTGTAAATAAGATTCTCCCAATGTTTTCTCTCATGACGTTCACTTATTAAACTTTCAACTAGTAAATCACTATGAGAATGACTTTTCAACGATAAAGTAGCCCTTTCCTTCTTCTCTTTTCTTCTTGTTTCGTAGCAACGCGTAATTCGGCGATTCAAGGATACCAAGTAACTGGAGATTTACTGTGCTGCCTGTTACAATTTTATTCTTCAAGTCTTCATTTTTGATAACATTTTTCCCTTTACAAAAATTCGTCTATTTGTGGTCACTACTGCTGAAGGAAATGCTGTTTAGGATTCGGTATTGAGCAAAATATAGTTGGAGAGGGGGCACTCAATGGAGCCCTTATTTCTGGACGCCCTAACTTACTATGTCCCTTACTACTTTAGTTTACATATCATAGATCCTCTAAGACTAATGCTTAGGTCTTAGGGCTCCGACTGAGTTAGTGAGCCCAATTTAGTTATGTACTTCCAGAAATAAGGGAGCCAGTAAATGGCCCTCTTTCCAAAGTACACCTTACCCTCAGTCATTCCCTAAGGACAGCAAACCGTCGTGAGTAGAAAAGACAAAAAAAACGTCAATGGTTCAAACGTAGGGGAACAAAGAGGGGTTTGGCGGACGTTGTTTGTGTTTGTTCGATGCCATTGGAACCAGTCGCAACGTTTGCGGCAGTTCCCTCGCTCGCCGCTTCACTTTCGATTTCATTTGCTTGCTAATTTGAATATTATTGAATGAATAGTGTCATTGTTGACAGATTCGATTGTTGACGTCCGTGAATGGCTCAATAAAACAACTTACAATAATTCTCTGCTCACGTATTCTACCAAAACCACTATACCTTTTTGAATTTTGCATCAAGCTTTTCATTAGTCGCATAGCCACCGCCAGTCAGACAGCTGTCTTCTGTCATCACCAACACATCGCCGATGTCACTTTGATATCCGTAAAATCATAGGAACCGTTCGAACAAAAGCTTGAAATTGTACGTAAATTGCATCGTTCGCAATTTACGAGAGTGTGTCCGCAATTGTTATAAACTAAAGAAAACGTTCATTTAAGTGCACCCTTGAAAAGATGCGTAGAAACCGGCCTGTTATCGTTTTTTTTTTCTTTCGCACTGCGTTCAGCTTTTATCGACGGCTATGATGAGGTCGAGAATTGCAATCACCACTTTTGTTGATGTATAAAATGATCCGCAGAAATGATGAACGGCTCCTAGATAAGTTGAAGTGTTGAAAATCCAGTGAAATTGACCAAGTGACTGACCTTACAATAATTCGCTATTTCTTGCCTTTTTTCGACCATTCAATTCAATCCTACAGCAAAAATGACATCAATTCTTCCTGTTCTACTAGCCGTCTTGCCATTTGGATGTTCTGATCGGTTTGTAATCACTTTATGCCATTGGCTGAAAATCTAGACCTGAATAAAAGTTGGCTGAAGTTCCTGTCGTCTACAGACTCATGATTTGGGCTGCTCATGTTGCCATTTAACGTCTTTTCAGGTTATTCCGTACTTTATCTGGCTCCATCAAGTTAAGAGCCGTTAAGAGTGCGGTCAGCTCAGACCTTACACCAAAAAAATCGTTTACTGTTGTTATGCATTCGTTTCACTGGAAATCCTATCTTGGCGCATAACCAGAAGATGGTTTTACTACGCGCATATACGATTTCGTTCTTATGAACAACAATGATCCTCAATATATCAACTATATTATTACACTCGCACTCCTTTTTGCTTTCATACGGATTCGCGGATGTCTCTTTGAAACTTCACTCGACTCTTTTGGTTCCATCTGGATAGCTCCACCCACTTTTGTTTATGCTTGTTTGACTTGCTTTGATCCTAACCATTGAGAGGTATGTTTCCAAAAGATTCTGAAGCGGGTACTTTCTTCCTCTCTGACACCAGGTGAACATGTGAGGATTGTTTACCATTGATTTAAAGTTTAAGCGTACATTTTAGCGCTGGTAGAAAATAAAGCTCCATTTTGAGATCGTAGGAAACATATAGTCGGGTCAAAACGAACGCACGTACAGTTGCGCGCTCTCGAAGCAGCACGGTGGAGATGGCGGTTAGAAAGGTGGGACCATCACCAAATATAGCGAGAAATGGTGTCAGCAAGGGTCCACTCTAGTAGATTCTAACCGCTACGTCCTGCCACACTGCTTCGAGCACAAGCGCTTACGCAGCTGCATCTTCGTGTCGTTTTTATCCAACTATAGTATGTTCTCTACTATCTCAAAATTTAGAGCTTATGTTTAAAATTAGCTTAAATTAAGACCAACGTATTTTGAGCTCATGTTTTCCAAATGGATGTCCGCCATTTGAAAAAAAAAATCGAATCAAATTTTGAAGACAAGTTGTTCTCATCGTTTTAATTCTTTGTGTACATCCAATTTTCTTCTCTTGATTTGCACTACTTTCATTCGAACTGGAATCATCTTATTGAAACCATGCACTATTTTCTATTTCAATGATTGACATTGTATTTCTGCTATCGCAAAACTTACGACTTTATGGAAAGTCCGTAGAATTACAGTTGTTCTCTGACTGGTCATGGTTTTTATGCCGACGCTATGAAAATAAACGCCAGGTTCAAGGTAGTATTTGGGTTGTCCGTGAATGAATGAGACACTGTCAGAAATCACTAGTTCTCTCTGGAATAAGAAAGCGCCAGGCTAACTATTCTAGGAGAACTTTCCAGATCCTCCCGTGGACAGCGTATAAAGGCATCACCCCACGAATCTGAGGTGGTGCAGATTCCAGGTGGAGTATCCTTATAAGGGATAGTAGATTATGGAGAGTAGGATGATTCCGTCAATTTCTTCCTAATCGCTGTAAAAAACGGCCCGGAAGATGCGGCGCTGCACAAGGCTGGCGCGCTCCAATCGAACTCCCTGTAGAAAATAGCGCGCCAGAAAGCCTGAAGCCGTATCTTCCGGGCCGTTTTTTACGGCAATTAGGAAGAAATGGACGGAATCATCCTCCTCTCCATAATTTACTATCCCTTATAAGAATACTCCACCTGAAATCCGTACCACCTCAGATTCGTGGAGTGATGCCTTTAAAAAGGAGATCGCGCCGCTCTTAGGCTGACTGTGATCAAAAACTAACAACGCTACAATCTTCTTCTATGAGCACCCACAGCGCACGCGAGATTACCAACAACATCAACGCTGCACCGGGCCGCTACCTATGCTACCGTATCTCGCTGCTTCGCTCGCTTCAAGTCAGGGATACCAGCCTGAAAACTTAGGATCGCCACAGTCGACAGTCTGTGCTGAACGATGACGATGCTGTACTATGCGACCATGTCAGACAAGAATACGGTCAACACCGACGTCTACATCCGTGCTCACATGGCTTCGAAAACTCGACAGCAGCTGAAGACGCTTGGTCTGGAAACCATACCTATCATCTGACATAGCCCACACTGACTACCATTTGTTCCGAGCTCTAAAAAACTTCATCAGGGCAAAACCACTGAAAAAAAATCCTGATAAACGCAAATGTGAGCTGGAGTTATTCTTTGAGTCGTTGTTATCTAAGTTCTGAGGGAAAGGTGTCCGTTCTCCCCTGAACATGGGCACGAGTTGACGATGAATATGTGGAATAGATTACTGAATAAACTTGTTATTGTAAAAAAAAATGAATAAACAAGAATGAAACTAAAAATGTGTCTCATTACATACCTGGCAACCCAGTAGAAACGAAAATGAGTATCGGTGGCTGTTGTTGACCGTCAGTAAAACTAGTTGCGTACCGATGATTCTATTTTATCCGGTTCTCCTATGTGTGTATGCGTTCTTTATTAGTCGTTCCACTGTAGTTTTTTTTTTCCGTAGCTCCTTCAAAAAATCAAATCCTAGAATTCTGGAGGTCATATATTGATGGGTCGCTCCGCGACAGTTGCACTACCCCTTGTTGTCGCTGTTGTTGCCAGTCTCAGTATCGAATGTCCTGCAACTGTGAGTGTTTAGTACGTCTATTCTGTTATATTTTTACATCCTTGTTTTTCTCGGTTTTCTTTCTTCCCCCTTAGAAATATTGTTTTCTTCAGCTGTATCCGAGTGGACAACTGGACGTATCCAAGTGATAATCAGTACCTTTATAGCGGAACCATGGCGGTTTACCACATCTTAGTGGCGTGGAGTTGACTCGGACGTCGAACTGCGACGCACAGAGGAGGTGCTTTTTCCGACAGGGTACCCCAAGCTGAAGAGTTTGACATATCCGGCATTCTGACTCCTCGGAATCGGAAGCCTGGCTAAGAGTAAACCATTGCTCGAAATTCACCACCGTCTCAGCAAAATGTCTCTACGTGGGCTCCGTGATCCATATTGGTTGGGCTACGACCTTTGGTGAAACTAAGCTCGCTATGGTAGAGCTGCTTAGTTTGGGGAAAAGTCTTCTTGCCACTCCAGCACATACACTGCCTCAGTATCCTGCACACTTGCCCCTGCTGTCTCAGACGTCGGGCGGTATGGCGACCGGTGAGGGTAGATCAAATCTCAGGTTTGATTCTAGACCAAAGCGACGCATGTACAACTTGCCAACTTGCCACTGTCTCAGACTGTGTGCTTACAAAGCGAGAACAATGTACACAGACGCTGACCTGCATGCCCTCCTCAAGGCTGCAGAGCGCATCGAATTCCACCTCATTGCTCTGCAAAACAAAGAGAGCAGAAGGATCGACATACGACAGACAATGACGGCACACTTGTCGCTCGTGGAGAGATGGTTGCGTCGCGAAATGTAGGTAGTGATGGTTTTGTAGAGCACCCATCTTGTCGATTCTCACGAGATCCTGTCACCTATGGCCATTCTTCTCTTCCGCCCTCTGCGCCAAAACCCAAACAGCTTAGTCAACTGCTACTGATCACAATCTGCAGCAGGTGAATTTAAACTGGACGCGTTTCATGAAGAGCTGAAAGAAGTGATCCGCAAAAAGAAGTCCTTCTTCAAGTTTGTTGTCGAGTACTTCAACGCAGAACTGGGAAGGGGGACAGAAGAGGAATACAGAATCCGAAGATTTGCACTAGGTAACCAGAAAGAAAACGGCAAACGCCCGGCTGTTGGTCGCCGCTCGTCTCGTTCATGGGAATCCTCTTTTCATGAAGAAAGATCATCGTCAGTGGACATGCGAATCGCCCAATGGCGACCGGATACGACCGATACTCACCAATCGGAAGTGGTGTCCACTTGACGTCTCAGTAGTACCATCCTTTTGTAGTGATTCTGATTACCGTCTCCTTCGTGCTCAGCCACACAGTGGAAAAGAACATCTGCTATCGGCAACGAAGAAGAAAAGAAGTCGTCTACGACGAGGACTCCTTGTCCCAAAGTGACAGGCACATCGAGGAGGAACCAAACGTGGACCACGAGATGATGCTCAGAGGATTGCGAGCCTTTAGTTCCACCACGGATTCTCCCCTCGAATGTACGAGTCGTTATCAAGAGCATGAAATCTGGCACAGCCCCGGACCTGATTTTATATCAGCAGACTTTATTTTGGCTGGTGGCCACCCGCCTCATTTAATTCTAGCGGCGCACATGACGTCCTTTTTCAGAAGGAAATGCCCAGACCAATGAAAGCTCTCGCGATCCATTCTTATTCATAAGAAAGGTGACCGAGAGGACCTTCGGAACTACCGTCCGATATGCTTGCTGAGCATTTTATACAAAGTATTCCCGAGATCATTCTCTTGCGTCTATCTAGGACGCCGGATGAAGCCCAGCCACAAGAACAAGCTGAATTCCGTCAGGGGTTCAGCTGCATGGACCACATTAAAACCGTTTCGAGGGTCATAGAAGTTTACCGCCTGCCTCTTCTTCTAACCTTTGCCGACTATGAGAAAGATCATAGTCGGCAAAGGTTAGAAGAAGAGGTCATCGAAAGTGTAGAAACGAATGCAATACTATCAGCGCCTATCGATCATGGTGTGGACGCGTTTTTTGAAGACTTTAGCAAATTGCTAAGATCGATACACGACAAAGATATAGATAGAAAGAAAAGATACTTTTCTACCATACCCATTGGAAAAGGGGGTACGACAAGGGGATATATCGCTGTAGCTGTTCACGGCTCCATTGCAATAGATAATGAAATCATTTTCATGGGAAGAAAGGGGCATACGTGTTGATGGAAGATTCCTCTCCGAATTTCCTTTTGCGGACGACATCATTCTCTTCTCGAGAAGTACCAATGAAGCAGAAACAATTCTCAAGGAATTGAACAAAGCAGAAAAAAGAGTAGGACTGCGAATAAACAGAATGAAGACTCATGCTCATGAAGAACGTCTACTGCGAGGACGGACAAATACAACTTCAGAGCACTCAAATTGTGGAAACTTCGCCATACGCCTACCTTGGACGTATATACAAACCTACTTGAAATAAGGACTGAGTGGAAGGATGAGAGCAACACGGGCAGCATTCGCACCCGTCAGGGAAGCTGTGGTCCAACTGACGGACCGAGACATCTGTGCCTATCTGTTTGACTCGAAAGTTCTTCCAGCGCTCTTTTACATATGGAGACGTGGGCAGACTCTGCTGCCGCTAGGATGCTAGTTACTACCCACAGAGGCCTTGAGAGATGTCTTCTGAAGCTCAGCCGGCGCACGCAACACCTAGTCGGTCTTCGCAGCTCCTACTTAAGAGCAATGTCCCATCTTAGCGACCCAACGGAATAGATATCGAAAACAATACATAGATGGACCGGCCACATTATGAGAAAACTCGACGGTAGATGGACTAAAAGAACCTTGAGGTGCAGAATTCTAAGAAGCCGCCAAGGAGATTGGTTGATTTGTTTGCTGCACGAATGGACCAGCTGAGAAATCAGTTGGATACGGCTAAGGGCCTCGTCAACGTCACTCACGAAATTGCACGTTCGGTGAAGTCGGACCATCTAAGTATCTAAATAAGTATAGCAGCTTAATTTTAGGTGGAAGTATAACTCAGTTCTTTTGAACATGAAAATGCTGCTACGTAGCATCGCATATCTTTTCAAAATGAAATATTTTCACTTCTTTTCTTCCAGACTGTTCTTCACCACTGCCGACACCGAACCGTTCGATGTGATGTGCGATGGGGTTGGGCGAGAGAAGAAAAACGCATTTTCGCCCCAAATGTCCAGCACTTGAAATCACAAGTCTGGTCACCTTGGCTTGAAGTTCAAAACAGTTGGCCTTCTGTAGGCGAACATCGACGAGGTAGTGGAAGAATATCATTGACTACGCTCGAGCGACCATCAAAAACAGCAAAATTAGATCTCATAGCCGGTATTTTACTTATCTTCGTTATTGATATGTTACTACTAAGTTTCACATTCTAAAGTTTCGCATGTTTTATACAACTTGCTCATAGTTTATTATGGGTAAATGATGACGCTTCTTTTGTAATCACTTTCATAATGCGTTTGAACGAAAGGTTTGGGATATTTGTATGTTTACCTCTCGATTATTTCTCTGCAAATATCAGCGCATTGTAAGAATGAATTCCTGCAAAGTAATAAATGGGAGCCACCAAACAGAAAAAGTACTGAATTTACTGTTTTTTACAGGAATTTGTGACTTTTCAATTACACGCATTGTCTGTAGTAGCATATATATGGAAAGTGCTATTTAACATCGACTCTCGAAGGGTTACGATTCCACGAGCCTCATCGGGTTGTTATACGTGCCTCTAGTACTGGTCTGGTTTGAGAAAAGCTTTTAGAACGAGAATTTTTTTCACAGAAGCGATTATTGTACATTCACTTTGATTTTCGCTTTGTTTTAAAACATACACGCCTACAACACCGGAATCGGGAAGATTATTTCTTCAAAACACTAAGCAAAATGAACTTGTGGATAATTCTTAGTGCATTTGAACTACTTCGGATTTAAAAAAGAAGGTAGTAAAAAATAATACAGTAGGACGCTCAGTTTAGTACATTAACGATTGTTCTAATTATTGTGAATCACATATCAATTTCCATAGGTTAACTTTCTTGCTTAATTGGTAATCGTTATGCGTCAAAGCGTTCATGCAAACTGCGCTAAAAATTCAGTATTTTGATCTAACTATGCAGATATCTAACTATCTAAGGTTCTAATACTCCTCTGGAACATAACACAGCACTTCTTAACAGTTACTGCCACAAACAAAAAGGAAAGCGGAAATAAAATAACAAACAATTTATCTGTAACATAACAAAACCATTTAACGGTAAGATTTCTGGTAGCGGGCGCGAGCTCCAGGTCCACCGAACTTCTTTGCCTCACTGCGGCGAGGATCCGCAACAAGAAGGGCCTTGTCGTAAGCAAAGAACTGGTCTTTAAGCTCTTTCTTGCTTTGTTCATCAACGTACTTGTGGTAGTAAGCTACCTGAAAACATCTTTGAACACAGTGACAAAAGAACTCCCCTACAGAGAAGAAAGCCCACGGACCAGAGCCTTCGCGAGGGCTTGTCGGACAGCATAAATCTGAGCTACGTGACCTCCACCGCTAACACGAATTCGGATATCGACGTCCTGGAAGCGTTCCTTGCCAACCACCAACAAAGGTTCCTGAAAGTTAATGCTGGTACAATTTGCCAGTAAGTCCGGTCAGTGACTGTAAGCAGCGTATATGGTGTCAAAGCTCCAATTGTATCTCCTTTCACTTGTCCTAACATTCTTTTCAAAGAAGAACCATGATATTCCGCGTTGCAAGAACTTACTTCTTAAAGAGACTCTCAGTAATAGTTGGGTGCCTATAGATCAGCTCATAACCAAGAAAATGGGACACCCTCGAGTAATTGAGGCTGATGTAGAGAAGAGGGAACTACATCAGAGACTAAGAGAGAAAACATCCACATATGCACTTTTAATACTCATGAATCCCTTCGCATTCTACCAAACAAGATACAATACCACCCACACATAATAAAATTGGCTAAGGTAACAAAACATACAAAGAATAAACAAAGAAAATTTCCAGAGGCCTTTGCACAATCTTTCCTATCAACAAGTTCGAACCAGGAAACTCCAACTTAGAAAGACGAAAAGATCCAACAAAATTTTCCCTCATATTTGAAAAAAATGGGTCAGATCTTTGAAGTCTAGCATGCACTCATTCTTTCTCCAGCCAATCGTCTAATGGTGTACGAAAAATTCTAGAATGAATTATGCTCCCTTACAAAAAAACGTACTGGCATCGCACTCCCGTTTGCATTTTTCCCTTACTCTAAACAACTTCAAGTTCACGAAAATGAAAACTTTAAAGTAAGTAGTTTTGAAGAAACAAGTATTTTGCTTCTGGAATCTAAAAAAAAAGAGAACAATTTACGAAATCCAATAGGAGCGTCTATGCAGAATTTCCATTTCTCTCATTAGCGAAAGAGATTTAAAAAAACAAGTATACTACGTCCAAACAACTAGAAAAACGAAATGCAATTGCAATGGCAAGGAAAAATTCGTAGGAAAATGAAATACAAGGCTTGAAATTAAAAAAAAAACGAATTTCCAAAACCAAAGTACCTGCAATTTCATGCGGAGGATCTGAGGTTCGAGATGTTCCAGGGGTCGTCCATTCACTTTGATTAGACCACGTCCTTTCTTGCAATGTGCCACAGCGGTGGCGGTCTTCTTGCGGCCGAACGTCTGGACAGCTTGAATAGGCTCCTGCCTTGTCATTATACCCTGTATTACGAAATTAAATTTGATGTAGAGAAAACACATACACAAGCGAGAATGCAAAAGTAACGTGGGACGTGAACCCAAAGAATACTCCGAGTATTATTGGGCAACAACAACAAGACTTTATTTCTCCGCGTGGATTCAAATCAACAATGATTAATTGTGGTCATTAATAAATGAAATGTAACAATCGTAAAATGTCAACGCAACCAAAATATATTCACAAATCAACAAATATGTCCAAAAACAACGAGATACATCTATTCTACTTAGCCTTACCCTTTGCTCGGTATTCAGCAACAACAACAGCATGATCCCTTTCATACGGCTCTAACGTAACCTGTTCTCTCGGCTTAAATTTCTCCTCCTTCAATTTGTTAACTTCTCCAGCAAATACAGCTTCTGGTTCTGCCGTACTGTCAATACAGTTAGCTTTAATTGAGATCACTGCATGTCCACCATTTTTCAAGAAGTTGTGTGCATTCAAAGCAACAATACGAGCTTGATCTGGTTGCGCAACATCAGAGAATATCGTGTCTACCATACCTAAAAATCAGTCAATATTGCACAAATGAAGGTATTTCGAGATTCTTCCTGGATATACTCAAATGTAGAAGCCAGTATGCTTACTGTCTTTTATGTCCATGCGATCACAATCAAGAAAATTTGTTCTGTAAAATCTGTTCGTATATCAAAATTACCACCGACAAATGTTTGTGACTACGTTTCCCAGCAGTCGAAACCAGCGCATATGCTAGCGTTCGCGAGTGACACCACAGACTTACAGCAGAAGTCCTGAGGTTGAAAAGAAAAAGCAATAGCCATTTATCATACTGGCTTTAGCTGCAGCCGAAATTGCGTTGCAAAAAAGAAAAACTAGATCATGGGCACCACAGCAGTACTGAATTCGAGATGAGCATGGCTATTACGAAGGCAAACCCATTTAAAGGCATCACTCCACAAATCTGGGGTGGTGCGGGTTTCAGGTGGGTGCCTATACGGGGTTGTAGGTTGCGGGGAGAAGGGTGATTTCGTCCATTTCTTCCCAATTGCCGTGAAAAACGGCCCGGAAGATGAGCGGGTGCACAAAGCGGGCGCGCTCCAATCGAGCTCGTTGTAGAAAATAGCGTCCCGGAAAGCTCGAAGCCACATTTTACGGGAAATTTTTTACGGCAATTAGAAAGAAATGGACGAAATCACCCTCCTTCCCATAATCTACAACCTCGTATAAGCATAATCCACCTGTAAACCCCACAACCGCAGATTTGTGGGGTGATGCCTTTATGAGATAATTTGTCGTTTCAAATAAACCCTTCCCTCCAAATATGAAGAAAATTAAACGGCTTTCGCCAGACACATTCTCCTGTTTCAATTTCACTCCCTAAGATGAAATGTGTTACACTAGTTCTTTATGGCAAGAATAAATGGCCCGTGAAATGTTCGTCTTTCAAAATTCAACAAGCTCGAAAAAAAATAGAGGAAATGATCCGAAATCAATTACGACTCACCAACAAGCATTCTGTACTTGTGAGGATGTCGGGCGTCTTCAACAATAGGTACAATGTTAGGTCTTTTCTTGGCAACATTAAGAAGATCACGGCCGGAACGGTGAGAAAACTCTACTGCGTAAACGATACCATCCTAAAATTACAATAAATTTAAATAGTGGGAAGAGGTTCCATAAGCTGCATTCTAAGGCAACGTACCGGTCCGACGATATCGGAACAATGTGAAACAGTGGTTCCCGAAGCAGCACCAAGATACAAAAGCTTTGTTCCCGGCTTTATGTGTACGTCTTCTAATCCAGCCATCATAGATGCAGCCAGCTTAGATCGGAACGGGTTCCACACTCTGTACTCAACCGACGTTCCAGATCCATCGTCTACAGAAACTCTTTTCTCGCCGTAAACAGACTCTCCGACGACCATGTTCCTGGTGGCGAGAGCGTCCTCCTTTCCTTTGACGATGAACACTCCTAGAACAATAGCAATTGATTAAACATTAAACTGAGAAGAATTATATCTGCAAACCTTCATATCTATGTGGTTCTACAATAACGGTTTTTCCTCCTCTCATACCACCACCTCCTCGTCCTCCACGCGGGGATCCACGACCACGTGGGCTACCGCGGCCACCGCGCGGTGATCCCCTAAAACTGTATCACCAATGAGAAGAGGGAAGATACATGACGAGATGTCAAGCAAAATACAAAAGTTACCTTCCACGGTCACCGCCACCGAATCCACCTCGGCCTCCTCTGAATCCTCCCCGGTCTCCGCCGCCTCGACCACCTCGGAATCCTCCACGGTCACCGCCTCCTCCTCTTCCACGGAAGCTTCCACCTTTGTAATCACCACCTCGGAATCCGCCACCTCCGCCTCCACGGAATCCTAAACTAACACAATTATGAGACGCGAAATATAACTTTTTATAACTATAAAAAAGATTAAAAACGACCAAAATACACTACATATAAAATACACTATATATAATTTTTAAAAAAGATCGCTCTGAATGTGAACTTGAAGCACTTTGCAAAGAGCAACCTTTGTCTCACTAGGTATATTTAAATGTCTGCTTAGATAGTAACTATGAATGTTTTACCAAACAAACACTTACGACTTCTATTCTCTGAAAGACAGTGATCAGTAAAATTTATGGAAACGAAAAAGAAGTTTTTTATCGCCTCCACACAATAGCATCAAACACCAACTTGGAGATCTCTTCAGGTTTTTCTTTAAATCTCGAAAAAAAAGGCAGAACTCTCGTTATCTCATCTAAGGATGTTTGAGAGTTGCCATGGAGAGTAAGGTTGGCATGAAAATGTTTTTTTTTTTTTTTGCCACTACCAATTCACATTTTTTTAAGTAGAAAGAAATAGGTGTAAACAAGTTTCACTGTGTACGAAAACAAGTTGAATCCATGAAAGAAAGAAACGTTGATGATGGTCATCATTCTTTTGGTTACTAACTAAAAATTGAAAACTAACTA
Source organism: Necator americanus (assembly GCF_031761385.1). Taxonomy (NCBI): domain Eukaryota; kingdom Metazoa; phylum Nematoda; class Chromadorea; order Rhabditida; family Ancylostomatidae; genus Necator; species Necator americanus. Next base: position 11,450,884 of record NC_087375.1, read on the forward strand.
AAAAAGCGAAAATAAAGAGCAAGATGAATTAAGCAGATTTGAGATTCCCTCAGTTGCTGAGAAGGTGAATGCTCTAAGGAAGATAAGGAAATTGCATCGCTGATAAAACTCAAACGTTAAACAATTAGCACGAAACAATCGGCTAACACTATCTTAAATTAAAAAAAAAAAAACTTATTATGCTGTAACAACACGTAGTGCAAAATTGATAATACATTCGTAGTTTTTGTCCTGTAGATCTCAAAAAGTTATAGAGACAAAACAGAAAGGAGGGGACTATAAGCATCAGCATTGAAACTCTCTTCAAAACAAAACAAAAACTCAAAAAATGAGTATTTAGCAGGTTCTAAAAGTAATCACGAACCTCCGCTACCACCACGTGGACTGAACTCTCTTACCATGTTTGACTCTAAAAAATATAAACAAATTCAAATGAAACTAGACAAATATCACAGTGAGCTTCGCAATGACGTACCTGCTCGCTTAACGATGCAAGTAAATTTGAGAATAAATTACCTCACTCATGCATGGATTGAAAGTACAAATCACGCTCCGAAATATGAAACCATGTGTCATATTCGGAATCATTCATATATTCTCAAAATTTACTAATAAACGATGGCGACAAACCGCCCAAAAGCGAATAAAATTCATCGGGAATAAAAAATTCGAGCAGAATTTTGGGGCCTCGAGATACTGTAGCGAGTCGTTCTAGGACCCGAGAGTGGCGCTTCTATGCCGTCCTTGATAATGTCTTGGGCTCATTTCGGCGATCTGGTTTTGCCACTTCGCTGAGAGGAAGTGGGGTGATGGGTAAGGATGTAGTGGTGTTCGAACCACAGTTAGGGCCATTTGCGTGTATTTCCCCCCATGACAGTCGAGTCAGTTCCTCACGATTCACGAAACAATTTGAAACACGAAATAGCTGTGAGGTCGAGTGTTATGGCCTATAATAATTCATATAGATATACATAGGCGGGGTATATGTGACTTGCCGTCATATTAACTCATCGACCCGGAAGGAATGAAGTGCATGTTTGGCCTCGAGCAAAATTGAAATCTTATAAATTTTCTTTTCGTTTCTTTGCAATCATCAATTTCTGGACGTGAAAATCTCAAAACCAGCATCAGAAGAGAACCAGTGAGAGTGCTAAGGGGATGGTACTCTACACTTCTCTAATTGAATCCTGCTGGACGCGCACTTGAAGCGCAGGACATCGTTCCTAGAGCACGAAGACCGTTCTTGACTGTAAAATGTGTGTGAATTGCGGAAAAGCCGGAGAGTCTCTCAGGCCATTTTCGGTTCTATTTAATCGTTGAAAGTATTACATGATATAACTTAGCTATTCACTTCCAGAAAGCCTGTTTAGAGAGTCTCCATGTTCTTTTTCTTTTCCTTAGTAGCTTAACCGTACATGTCATCTATCATCGACCCCGATGATGTATAAGGGGCGTGGTATAAAGGACCGTTCGCGGTCATGGTTATGCTAGGTTATTACGACTTGTACGGTCAAAGAGTGCGGCAGACTACGCTCTGCCCACCTTTTCATCCAATTCTATTGTTGACAATTGTTCTACTCACCTGTACTCACATAATAAAGACATTCCACTGAACCACCTCTTTTTGGTCTGTTCAAATAGGGTTACAAAATACCCTAAAGTCTCTAGTCACCCACTCACATCATCATGTACGGTTACATGGATCCTCGAAGGATCAGGTTTTAGGGGCCCGACTGACTCAGATATTCTCTTCTCACTGTTAAGAACGATTTTTTTGCTGTTAGTGCAGTTCGGTTAAAGCAGTGCTATGTGCAAATAGGCAGTAAAACTAGTGGTAAGCAGTCCGAATGACGAACACTCGCAAAGCTACGCGATTCAAACATACATCTCTACGGGCACTGTCGGACAAAACAATTAAGATTTAATTTGATCGTTTTTTCCACAGTTAAAACAAATGTCTGGTGTCATTCTGGCAAATGCTCTCCTCTGTTTGATGACTCGTTTCATCAGAGCCAGTAGTTGTTGCCCTAGCAGTCCTTCTTAAGGGTGGGAAAAGGGAGACTCTTGCTACAAGCTAGCAAGTGAGTAAATGAGCAAAAACCCTCTTTTCACCCTCACCTCTTTTCCAGAGCCAAAAAACTACTTCACGGACTAGAAAAAGTGCGCTTCGTTTTGAACAAATGTATACTAGACTAGAAAACAGCGCGAAACTTGTAGTTTGTTCGATATCGGTTGCGAAGGAAGAAACAGTAGGCAAACAGCACTGCTCTAACAACGAAGGAAATCAGGAAGCCAAATCCTACGACAATTAGGATTTTTTTTCTTTTTTCTACACCTCCACACCTTAATTCCGCTCCATACCGTCTTTGTTTTAGTTTGATCCTATCCAGGAGACAAAAAACTTCAACTTTACAAAAGTACTTTATGTACAACTTCAAGTTTCCATATATACATGTAGTTTATTCCAACAAAGCAGTCAGTCTCAACAGTCAACAAATAATTGTTCAAATACAACAGAAGTAACAACAACTTGAACTTGATAACAATCTTTCTACTCCTCCATTTCCTCGTCTACCTTCTTCGCCTTCTTTTTCTTCTTCTTTGGTTTCTCCGTAACCTCTGCTTCGACTTCTTCCGCAGGCTCTTCAGCCGCGCGTTTCTTAGGCTTCTTTTCAGGAGTTGCTTCGACACCTTCAGCAGCTTCAGCCTCTTCTTTTATCTTTTTAGCCTTCTTAGCGGCCTTCTTTCGTTTCTTGAGAACCTTAATAGGGGAAATTTTTAAAAAGCACACAAGAGCACACTTAAAGAGACAATAAGCAAGCTTTTACCTTCTCCTGCACAGTTTTTGCCTCATCCTGTGCTTTTGCCATTACATCAATATTCTTTTGCGGGATCTCACCGGTTTCGAAGTATTTCAGGCGTTCTTCAACCTGTCCTTTCAGAAATTCACCAAAAGTAGGCACAGGAACCTGAAATGTGGAAATTATGAATTTACGAATTATGAATTTATTACGAAAATAAAGAGCTAATAGACCGTCGGCAAATTTCTTATAGTAGAATTCTAGAATTTCTTAACTAGCATGTATAATATTGATCAAGTAACTTTTACAATATGAAATTATACTGATACAAATAATATCAACAACATACCTCCGAGAAACAATCAATTCTTGATGCAATAGTACACTTGTTAGCGAGGAATCGGGAAATCCTTCCCTTATTTTTCGCCGACGCTCTGCCAATGAAAGATGAATGGAAAAGAAGTCCATATTTAGGAGTAGCCGCTGCAAAAACCTCTTGAAGCAAACAAGCTGACGGGAAAAGATAAAATTACTATTGACCACGTTCATATTTAAAAGGTCAAATCCCTCCCCAGCAACCAAACGCAACACAAAAATGTTTATGTCTAAATCAGTTCTTCACCATTAACAACAATGACTTAAAGGCATCACCCCACGAATCTGGAGTGGTACGGATTTCCGGTGGAGTATTCGTATACAGGATCGTAGATTATGGAGATGGCCCGGAAAATACGGCTTCGAGCGTTCCGGCGCACTATTCTTCACAAGAAGTTCGATTTCAGCGCGCCAGCCTTGTGCACGCGCGCATCTTCCGGGCCGTTTTTTACGGCAATTAGGAAGAAATGGACGGAATCACCCCCTCTGCTATGCCGTAGACAAATACTCCACCTGAAATCCGCACCACTTCAGATTCGTGGTATGCTGCCCTTAAGGTCCACTGTACTCTAGACATTTCGCGAATAAATAAGAAAAAAAACCTTCAAAAATCAGTTCGCGAAGACTTACATCTGGTTTTTAAGGCTCTGAACAATGCCTTCTCAGCTCCCAAAATCTGTACTGTTGACGCTGGATACTTCGCCAAATTGGTCAGCGATCCAGCATGCGAAATGAGACGAGCTCCAACCTGAAATCGAAGTATCAAACACACGACAACCAGTGCACCACTAGAACACAATAAAGGTTACGTTTCTTCGACTTTATGTAGAAATCATTGCAAATCTATGGTAGAACCTCATTTGAAAGGATGGTGGAGGCAACCAATGGGGAATTGAAGGGGTAGTACCTGCTCTCCAATTAAAGCGCTTAGCGAAGGAGCGCAACTGTTCATACGATCCTTGATATACTCATGAAGCTGCTGCCGATATTCCGTCAAAGAAGCCACACGCGAAGCAAATCTAAAAAATGCGAGATCAGAGAATCCTCCGAAATCTCAAGCATACGAAAATTCTCACGAAAAAAAAGCTCAATAAGACCACTTCTTCAAAACACCAATAATCAACTAAATGAGAAGTGGTCGTACCGTTCAATATTTGCCAAATCCATTTCGGAAATATCCATTCCCATTGATGTACGTGCAGCCTCCAAAATTTCCGTAGCCTTATCCTCATCCTCAACAATTTCTAAAACAATACACTAATATCTGGGAAATACGAAGACAAAAAATACAGAAGCACAAACAAAAACTTCATCTTACCCGTGATTTCAGCGTGAATGTTCTCGTTCTCGCTTATCTTATTACGATCTAATATAGCAACAGCCAGTCTTGCGTATTTATACTGATCAGGAACAAGTTTGAAAAGCTCTGGGAAGTGGTAGGAGTACCTTAACCATTACCAGGTAATGTGTTTTATAGTTATAAACGACATAAGATCTCAAAAATTTATGAGGAAATTGTGGGAATCACTACGACTGATATATGCACAAAGATGCAAAACAGTGTCTGGTGCTCTCTACGATTTCCCTTGTCTTAGACCAGATGAACAATCAGCACGACTCTCATCCCGGCTTAAAATACAAGGGGAGGAATACTTTCATATTCATTTTTTTATTAAACAGAGAAATAAGTCGAATGCCACGAACCATTCACGGATGCGCATTCCGAACAGGTTAATGTCCTTATCAAGTTGATCAAGGAGCGCAATCGACTGGATAACCATGTTGTCCACACGATGCACATCGAATTTCACCTACAAAATGGACGAAAATTGAAAAAAAAACTATTAACCGCATTTCTCTCATATGTACTTCCTGACTTTTCCGGAGTTTCGTTAACTACAAAAACTATCGGAGATTACCTTCGGATGAAACAAGAGGTTCGTTTGATTTTCCGATCTTTAATCTTCTTTAATTTCAAGTCAGACACAGACAAAGGTCTGCTACTGTACACCAAGTCTTAGAAGCTCACACTCACAAATATCCCAACAGAAATAAAAATTAGAGGCAGTGGAAATTGAACTGGTCGTATCATTACATGGAATCTTACTTAAAAGAACTTCAGTTCACAATTTCCAGTCGCTCTGAATGCGACATTCCAAAAATAGAAGATTTACCTTTCCACGGGAATAACTATGACCAAGGGACAGTTGTGCCTTGGCTAGTGAATGATGTGGTAGGTCCTTAGCAAGATGAGCAAAATGTACACGAACACCACGAAGAATCTAAATTTTGTTTCATGCTGATGAGGTTGTTCTCGTCATTGGAGTGTGATTTCTGTGTGAAATCAGTGCACACCTCGGTAACAACACCTCCAAATATTAGCTGGATGCCAAGGTCCGCTTCAGTAAGCGAACCGGCCAGCTTTGAATCATTTACACCCAAAAGTAGTTTTTTCTTCTTCTTGGGAAGACTGCTTTCGAGAAAGTTGATCAGATCCGGATGCGCCAAACCTATAAAGGATGTATCTGAAGCATAGAAAATTGTAACCAACGCAACGTTAGAGGAAGTTGTAAAAGATCGCAGTCACACTGCTGAACCTAAAATGACCTTCTGAAATTGCATTGGCATTCTCGAGAGCTGCCTCTGTGTTCTTGAAAGGATCGAAAGCAGCTAGTTTCACGACTCCACAAAATTTCGACACATCAGCAATTGAAGCATCAACCTAAAGCGAGCAAAACATTTTGAAAACTGACTTGACTCCTTTCAAACTGATCTGCGGTGTGGCAAGTTGTTGAATCTAGATGAAGAGTGAGTTTGCGAAATCGAATCAGTTAATTTGGTTGTAATTGCAATTTTTTTCTAAATAAGCCATGAACGTTTGTGAGGTGCAGTGAGGCCTGCACCTAATGTCAAGTTTAAGCTGAATTTCACATTTCCAGATCAAGGGAACGGTAACAGATTAAAAAAGTTTTTTTAAAAAATTGTGACGAGCATTCTCAATTGTTGCCCTTCAATTACAAGGAAAATCTTAAAAGAAAAACAAATGCGGAAAAGTATGTGGGAATCAAAACGACCGACATGCGCAATCCATGCGCAAACGGTGTCTGTTGTTCTCTTTGATTTCCCTTGCCTCAGACCAGACGCCGCTCAAAGGAATGACGTCCCGGCTTATAATACAAGGGTTTCGGCTGCGTTATCAAACTCAAGATTTATGAATTCCTGTAATTATACATACCTCTTGAACAATCAATCCAGCATCCTCGAACTCTTTCACCTTCATTAACGCATATCCAACTGCGTGCTCATAGAGCACGTAGTGTGGAACTTCCGACATTACAAGTTAGGGCTCACAGGAAGAGAAGGAACCTTAAAAGTACAGAAGTTTGGAGCATGAACCGAAGGATGACAAAGTTTCTGAGTAATTTAACTAAGAAGAAAAGAACGGACGAGTTATACATATATGAAGATACTTAGAAAGCGTTGAAGCTATAAATTTAACAAGGAAATTACAAAATAAGAAATATCAGAAGTAGGTCAATGTAAAAAAACCGAAAACTGGATAACGTGTAGTTGGGGGAGAGGAGAGCACTCAACACCACTCCTATTTCTGGAAGCTCTATCTTCCTTTTTTTTCCTATTCGTAGCTTTAGCCATTCATACACCCTCTACGATTAATGGCTAGGTTCCATAGACTCGACTGAGGTAGCTACTGACTTCCAGAAATAAGAGCGCGGTGGGACGTCCCGGAACTACATTTTATCCTGGAATTTCTTTTTGGAAGGAAACTAGACTTCGAAGTTCGCTAGTTAAACAGCAAATGAAATACACACCACCAAACATGGTACCTAAAATCTAACATAAAATGCGACAATGGAGAGAAATCCAAGTAGGAAGAAGAAGACGGGATGATAGCTTCAATTCTTAACATAAACCGCAGAAAGAGTCGCTAAATCATGGACCAAAGCCGCACGAAGTGCAACAAGTCCACGAAATCCCAAAAAAGATATGCGATTCGGCGCCCGATTTCGCTCCCCGAGAGAGTCTGTGCGCCGATCGCGTGAGGACCTGCCTCCACCGGTGCGCTACAGACCTTTGCACTCCTCCTTCACTCTGGATCCGGCATCAGCAGGGGAACTCGTTCCATTGTTCTGTAGAGGGTTGTTCTTGTGTAGGACCTTTAGAATGTATCAGCTACACTCCATAGTTGGACGAAGATGGATCTGTGGAAGTTTCGGGACATCTATTTATTTATCTATTTGTACTTATTGAGTGTCACGGTGCAGCATTTATTTATTTATCAATTGTAGATCATGTATATATTTATTGCCGCACAGGCAGGTGCAGACGAAAATTAATTAGTAGAACATCTTGTAGAAAAGCAAGAGAGAATCGGAGATTTTATTGATCGTGGACGATCTTTAAGAGGTTGTGGAGGGAAGAAGAAGGCTCTGAGAAAATCTCTAACAACAACCGAAGTGAAAAGCAGGGAGAGTTATTATCTTGCGGAAAAAGAAGTCTGGAGATGAGTACTCTAATGCGATCGACCGTTGATCTTTCTCTGTCCTACTCGGTGTTATTTTTTGTTCTGACGGTAACTTGGAATAAGTTCTTGGCCCGGAGTGTGACAGCATACAAGTAATCTGTAGGTACCAGGTTGTCCCATGGATCTATTTCTACTTTTCTAGTATTTGTATTTCTTATTCAACAACAGATATTGCAGTAAACAAGGAATTCAGTAGGATAGTGAATGGTCTTTCTCCATCAATATGGTAGATTGTTGATTTTTTCGGTCTAAGACTCAGGCTGTTGTGAATTAAAGGGTTGATGACCATGGGAAGAAACTTAGTAGATAGTCCATAGCAGTTGAAATCCTCCTATTCGATAGATGAGCACCCAGAGGTTATTGTAAAGGACGCAACCTGTTCATGAACCTCAAACCAAGTGAATTGAAATCGAACGGGTTCTCCAACCCCAACGGGATTTGATAAAGCTTATTCGTCTTCATGTCAATGTTTTCTTTTCCTATTTTCATCAATTTTATCATTTTTAATTTGTTATATTATCGCCAACTTCAAAGAGATGCAATGTCGAATGTCATTTCATCGCCTTCCTGTCCTTGACCTTCCCCAGTGAGTACAATTTCCACAAAAAAAGGTGTCTGCCATGCTTCTTATCTTTCCGATACAGTGGTCATTTAGCTCGTTGCGACGCAGTTCTCCCACAGATTTGTCGTGCATGCATCGGCATGTTTCAAAGTAATGTAACCGAATATAGCAGCAATGACTGCAACAACACATACACGTACCCGGCCACCGTATCCTCCTAATCCAAGCGCAGCTTTGATGCTGACCGCTGGTTCCGGTGGCCCGAAACGACTTAACACTGTGCGCGAAACGTCATGTTTACACACAAATACGGTCGTTCAATATCCTTTAAGTTGCCGACTTGCAGGGTATTAGCAGCTGTGCACTAATATTTGTTCTTAGTAGCAAAATTCGAACAGATTCTCAGCCTCTGAACTATATTTCGTGCAGTTTTTGTTTGTAAAAGTAGTACTTATCGCTACCGCAGTTTTGGGAGTTGTACAGGTGAAATCGTTTCTTCTTCTCATTTATTGACTAATCAATATCATGATTATTGATGTTAACGAGCCCTTTTGATGAGAATCATCCATTTTCCTGCTCGGAGACGCTGGGGCAAACCTCTCTGAGGTAAGATGTCGTTGGGAGGGGTGGGGCACTCAGTGGCGCCCTTATTTCTCGAAGTAAATAATCAAAGCAGACGGGGCCCCAAGGCCTAACCATTAGTCTTAGAGGATCTATGACATCTGGACTTAAGTTACTAAGAGAAAAAAAGTAAGGTAGTACTTCGGAAAATAAGGGCGCCACTAAGTGCCCCCCACCCAAACGACATTTCCCTCCCTCTCCTCTGTTCTGGATTAAGGACATCACCCTACGAATTTGAGCTGCTACGAATTTCAGGTGGAGTATTGGTATACGGGATAGTAGATTATGGAAAGGAGTGTGAGTCCGTCCATTTCTTTCTAATTCCCGTAAAAAACGGCCCGCTAGATGCGGCGCGCGCACGAGGCGCGCTCCAATCGAACTCTTTGTGGGAAATAGTGCGCCGGAACGCTCGAAGCCGTATCTTCCGGCCCGTTTTCTACGCCAGTTAGGAAGAAATGAACGGAATCACCTTTCTCTCAATAATCTACGATCCCGTAAACGAATACTCCACTGGAAATTCGTACCATGCCAGATTCGCGAAGTGATGCCTTTAAAGACATCACCCCACGAATCTGAGGTGGTGCAGATTTCAGGTGGGAGACTACGGGAAGGGGGGTGATTTCTTCCTAATTGCCGTAAAAAACGGCCCGGAAGATACGGCTTCATTCGTTTTGGCGCACCATTTTGCACAAGAGGTTCGATTGGAGCGCGCCAGTCTTGTGCGGCGCCGCATCTTCCGGGCCGTTTTTCATGGCAATTAGGAAAAAAAAGGACGGGATCACCCCCATCTCCGTATTCTCTCATCCCGTATACGAATACGCCACCTGAAATCTGCACCACCTCAGATTCGTAGGGTGATGCCTTTATGTTGTTCATCCAAATCCTCGACTATCTCAAGTGAGGATTTCTCATGTTCTGGAAATTACAGGCAGTAACCCATGAGAGATTACACTAATCTCCTTGTGCATTTATATAATATCATATAAATTTGCTTGTAATTAGTAGAAAGTAGCGCTGTTAATATATTCTACAAGTTTTTTTTTCTTAAAAAATCTTTCTTGGTTTTCTTCTCGTTTCAAACGTCTTTTCTGTACCATAACTCGATTTTTGTGGACTACATGTTCTATAAAAATAGAATTATAAAAACAATTAAGGAAGCAGTATTAATATCTAAAAGCTCGATCATTCTCCTTGTGCTCATGACACCCATACTAATAGGATTTACCGATTAAAAGTAGTTATACGATCTTCATATTTATATAATTGATCGGATAATTTATCGATTGACAACCTCAAATACTGTTTCGGTCAAATCCATTTTGTTCAAATCCTCTGCACACGTCATTTTTCTTGATATTTCCTCAACAAAGTAGTAAGTATCGCTGCTAATCTCCATCTGCCTTCCAGAAAAAACTTTCCAGAAAAATATTAGATCCAATATTTTGCGAGTTTTTCCCTTTTTCCCTTCCGGATTCTATCAGTTAATAGTTGAATTAGACATTATCTTTCTTCTACCTCAAAATTCACAAAAAGCAGCTCCTTCTGAGTTTCCAGGAAAAGTGTAGGATTCATTCCCTTTCGTTTCTCTGACCTTCTGAAAATCCCATTAAAAAACGAAAATTTACGCAATTCTACCTTTTTCCGCAAAAACAAAAACCTCAAGTTCCCGAAACTTTTGAACAATTGCAAATCTTTCGGAAATTAGTGTAGTTGGCCCGCAGAAATTGTGAGAAATTAGGCAGATAATTGCCCTTCTGAGGATTCACGAAACCCTAAAAACCGTCTCGTGACCCGCGGTCATTGCTTCCGTTCGTAGCTCCTACGGTAGCTGCTCGTTAATCGCTCGTCCAAATACGGAACAAGCCAAACGGGAAGTACGTGAAGCGAGCGAGTCAGCGAGCTTGTATGCGGACGTATTGTTGGCTTAAAACATACCGTCGGACCGCGCATTAACCTCGGCGTTGAGGTCATACGTACTTACTCATTAAACATTAGCTGTGTATCTGATTGGTATGGGAATACGCAACTCACGTGACGAAAAGACAACCGGCTTTTTTCGCATTTTTCGTGCACGTCCCATATGTAAATATTATTTATTATTTGTTCCCATTTATTATTATCACTTTTTCTGATAGTATCCTTAAGATGAATCCTTTATTAGCCTGATGTTTGGGCGTTTTCCTCGTCTTCAAAGGCCTAAACAGAGATTTACTAGAACCACCTCACTTTTGTTCTGCCAAAAGCTGCACTACGTTGGGTCAAGGTTCGTTGTAGATAGTGAAAACGGAAGCCATATACATTGAAATTAGTAGTTAATTCATTTTCATTTATTTTTGTTTAACTAATTATACTTTAATTATATCTAATGAAGGTCCCATCTAAAGACCTCGTAGACACCTTAATAGAAAACAAAGGCGGAATTATGTCGAGATTCCAGGACATGAGAACGTTTTGAAACTATTATTATCACTGTGTTAACAATTTATTGTTTTGTTATCTTTTTAAATTAGTTTAATCAGTCAGGCGCATCCTGACAAGGATAGATTAATGCCGGGCACACACACACACACTTATTAAAGGCATCTCACCACGAATCTGGAGTGGTACGGATTTCCGGTGGAGTATTCGTATCGGGGGCTGTAGATTATGGGGAGGAGGGTGATTCCGTCCATTTCTTCCTAATTGCCGTAAAAAACGGCCCGGAAGATAACGGCTTCGAGCGTTCCGGCGCGCTATTTTCTACAAGGAGTTCGATTGGAGCGCGCCAGCCTTGTGCACGCGCGGCATCTTCCGGGCCGTTTTTTTTTACGGCAATTAGGAAGAAATAGACGAAATCGCCCCCCTCTACAATATCTACGATCCCGTATACGAATACTCCACCTGAAATCCGTACCACCTTACATTCGTGGGGTGATGCCTTTAATTCACCAATTAATTTGTTACCAATCCACATAGAAATGCCCCAGCAGAACATACAAAAAGGAATCTTTAGGAAATATAATGAAATGAAATATTAAAAATGAGAAATATCTTTAATTCTTCTCGGTACTTATTAAATACACTTTGACTTATTTTATCTTCTTTTCATGTGATTGTCAAAAAAAGTCATCCCAAATTTTTTAATGGAAAAATGAAATAGTAATGTTATTGCTATGTAGCTTCGTCGAAGTTTTCTTGCTGGTTCTGGACTGGTTCCGCTTTGAAAACAGTGAATTTCTCGCATACATTTAAAAAAATAAAATTACATTGAAAATAATGAAAAATAATAATAAAATAATTGAGTTGTTACGTTTTGTTGCCAAGTGTTCCGCCCTTATTGCTCCCCATGGTAGTTACTAATGTCAAGTAATCTACCGTATTAGCGTGGATAAGTGTTGTTTGCTGTTCTCACCGCTCCGCGATATGAAGAGCAACTCTTGGATCTCGTCAAACACTTACTCACTCACACCTTCTTCGGCTAACTTGACCGCACTGACAGCTCGACTGCAAACTCGATAAGAATGTTTTGATGCGCTTCCTTCTTATTCTAATAATCGTGGATTTATTATTATTCTATTTTACACGCCAATATTTTTTAAATGGATTTTCGAAATCAGAACAGAAAAAGTTGTAAATTTCAGTCAAATCGAACAGCGGATTAATCAATAGTGATTGAGTGTTGACAGTTAAGAATTATGTGAGTAAATGCACTGTACAGTCTGTATGTACCCATCCTCAAAGTAAGCCCGGAAATTTTCACTGACTGATGAAATTGGACTTATGTAAAGTTAAAAAGGAAGTTAAAACTTTGAGTCATTCGCCTGCTGATCCTTTTCATCACTTAAAGTTCTCCATTGGCGTGACGGAAGGGTAAAAGTTAGAAAAAGTCTTGAAAAAAACTGAAAAAAAAATACGCAAAGAAGTATGTAACGTAAAATCGCTAATACTTCCACAAGAGACGAAAAACGCGGATCCGGGGTCTTTTGTGTCTTGCATAACTCTTGGATTATAGTGCAATATTGCGTGATTGATCGCAGACGAAGTGACGAGGTTTGTACTCGATTTTTCTGCGAATGAAGTCACTCGGGGACAGTTTTTACTCGTTTCTATTTCTCTAACCGATTGGAAAGAGGAACTAAGGAAAAACTCTAGTTGTTCGGGCGCTTTTCATTCCATTAGAAGGCTCTTTTTCTGATCCTGAATAGTTTTTGATAAATCTTGAGGTGTGGATTATCTAGGTCCATCCATTCTATACCAGCCTATCTAAACTTTCCTGTGCCTTTCAAGAATTAATGTGTTGTCAAAGGTTGGTTTTTTGCTTCTAACTCTGTCGGACGTCGGAACACCAAATAGTTCCGATATTCTCTCGATTCGGATATATTGTTCTTCGGTTACCGTAGTAGAAGACACGAAAAAGATGGGATCCGTAGAGCAAGTGTGCTGATTCGTTCGGATGAACTACAGTTGGTCGTGGGCGTGGCTTTCTTCACCTCATCAAATGATGGAGGCGGAGTCCGATACACGGAAGCAGCTCAACGGCTCGCTGATCAGTGAAGCGCATCAGCGGCGATGAACTACTGGTCAGCTTACGATTCGCCTCAATGGTCAGCGCAATACGGTATGTCAATTCTATCTACATTATAAGAGAATTCAAAGAGTTCTCGTTTCCATGAAAAATAGACAAAAATTTTTAGCTGCCGATTCTCCGTCGTCCACATTAGCAGATGTGAATCAACTAGGTGGCTTATTCGTGAACGGACGTCCTCTTCCGATGTCATTGAGAATTCGAATAATCGAACTGCATCATTCGGGTGTGCGTCCTTGCGACATTTCACGTCAATTGAGGATCAGCCACGGATGTGTGAGCAAAATTTTGACTAGGTGGGGTTTTCACCGCGCTTCGCATGTTTCAACTTACATCTGAATTGATTTTTTTGGTTCTGAATACGGTACGGATTAGATAGATGGGATAAAGACAAGAATCCTCGTAAATCAACGGTTCCGCGGAGGAAATTCTTGGGAAAAGTGCACTTTTCGAGGACCCACAGATCCATTGCATCTACTATTTCTCCGGCTATATTGCCACGTATAGGATTGTTTCCAGACATTTCTCGGACATCAGGGCAATAAATAGCCTCATCCGCTAGTTGAAACTCAAGATACCATAAAAATGTCATCTACAATATTCTATGCATCAGCAGAATTTAGTTTCAAATGTGATCCTCGGTAGGTTTCAATGTCAAGCGGTCATTGTTTTTCAGGACAAGAAAAATTACCTGAAAATAAAGAAGTTTTCACATCGTGTTTATAATAAATCTCATGGGATCTCTTTTTAAATGAGACATTTTAAATAATCGAAATTCTAGTACTTCCAAGACTTAATTATCATTCACTAATAATGAATAGAGCATTACGGTAGCTAATGCGGCTTATAGACCGATTCCTACTTCTTCGTGTCGCGTTCCGCTTTTCCCCTTTAACTTGCTAAGCAACAAATTTTCATTAGAATAAGTCCTGACCAAGAGACAAGACATCCCTTTGGAGACGTGTGAGTTCGTGTCCGGACCGCAAAGGATTGCAATGCTGGGTACAAGTACTCAATTTCTCCTTTGCACGAAGTTCACTGTCGTAGGTATCGGGTATATACGAAAACAATTCTTATAGCATCCAGAACATCGGTCCATGGTTCATATGCTCCAATATAGCACGAGACAATAATTTGATCTAATTTTTCATTTTCATTTACCTATTTTGTCAAAAATGTGTGACCGCACAAGCATCCACAGTGCATCTAATCCGATCAATCAACTGGATCAACTCCTTGACAACGTAATTATTGTACACTAGGGTATACAAGTTCAGAAAAGTAACATGTGTAGAAATGGTCAGGGACTAGTTCTCGCCCAAATTGTTTTGCTTAAAACTAAGCTCCTATCGTATTGTGCACGATTTCAGATATGTCGAAAAAGGCTCGATTGAACCGGGTGCCATTGGCGGTAGTAAACCTCGCGTCACAACTCCAAAGGTAGCTGAGTTTCGTACCTCGGCAGGTTTGCTTACCATAACCGGGTTCTTTTAGGTGGTTGAATACATCCGCCTACTGAAATACTCCGATCCTGGGATCTTTTCGTGGGAAATTCGTGATCGACTGGTGTCCGATGGGATCTGTAACAAGGATAACGTGCCCTCTGTAAGCAGCATTAGCCGAATATTAAGAAGTAAAATTCCTAGAGGTGTGTTTCGCGTCCAGCATACGTCATATGTGCTTAGAATCCATGAAATGCTGCGGAATTACCGAAACTCTAAAATAACCGCTTCTCTTTCAGCGTTGGAGCAAGCCTCGCTACAGTTTATCCCCTATTCGAGATGTCCACCCGCGGATCCTATGGCGTTGCAGATGCACTACAATCATTACATGAATTTCGGTACGAGCCTCATCTGTCTGTCTCATATTTGTAGAAACTCGTCCTGACTGAGCTCATAGCGACTATCGATGTCGATCAATAACCATCACCTTCGATTCTTTCAACTCAGCATTAATACGGCTTCGTTAGCTGTCATTTACTGTAATTTTTCACCGTTTACCTTGCCAACCGTAAGGAATCTTCCTTTCGAGGGATCCAAAAAGACAACTCGTCCAAAAAGGGTGAAGTAGTTTTGACAAGCGGTTTCACCTTATATTTGTACGAATACCGGCTCGACACCCGCTTGAACATCATGTTCTAACTCATGTAAAAACGAACTCCCAGATTCGTCATTTGAGTGTGGCTTGGCTACAACCTCATAATTTTTATTCCACCACCAGTTTTCGACCTCCCTTTTCTATCTCTGGATGTGCCGGAGGATACGTGAACATACCTCGACGATCAACTATCAATTTGTGAAGGAACTCGTCCACCTGGGCGTGGCTTCCAACTCATCAACAACTTCATCATTGGAACATTTCTCTCAACATTTGCACCAGATATTCTGCACCTTTTGTTCAACTTCTTGCAACAATCGCTTCATATGGAGTTTAATATGAGTATCTCCGATTCTAATCCATGGACAACTCTTCCTTTTAAGTCTTGCTGTAACAAAACGTAGCAACATTATTTTATTTCCACTAATTTCAGAACAACTTCGACCGTATGGTCCACAAGAAAATGAAATTTGCTCTCAAATTGGAGTATCCAGATGTTGAGCAGCAAGAAATTGGTGGATCTGGCCGGACCATCGGAGAAATCAAGGATTTTCGCTGCTTGATAGATACATCTTCTTTGTCATGTTCGAACAGGTTCTGAGGTCCAGAGGCGAAAACTCGTACACTGTTCATATTACCCCGCATGATTTTTTACGACTACCTGTTCTCCTTAATATTATTCTAAGTAGAACTAGCAATTAACTTAGCAGTAAGGTTATAACCACGTTATCACTGTTAACACCTTTCTTTATTTCTACGTCTAAAACTAATTAGGTTATTTAAGGATATTACTACTTATTACTATTAATATATTATTATTGGGTAGGGTGTAGTGTAGTGAGTGGAGGTTCCGCTTCCTGCACGATCGATCGGAGGTTCGAATACGTACTGGTGCTCACTAAGCCCCTCATCCCTCCGGGGTCGATTAATTGGTAGTACCAGACTTGTCTGGGAGGATAAAAACAGTGACTTGACACATCGTCTAGCCCCCGCAAGTCACTGTGAGGCCAGTTACCCGTTCGCGAACCTCGAACGATCCTGAATTGAAGTGAACCTGGGGGCGCATCCCAAGCGGATTGATTGACGCTAGACACTTTATCCTTTTTATCCTTTATCCACACTATTAATATTAACACTTTAATACTTATTGCTCGTCATATGAAATATTGATTTGATTGACTTATTGAAATTGTAAATATAACAATACTTCTCTTTTCATATTAATATTTTGTTGTTATTTTTTCCTCATATTGGGAGGTATACGGTTGTAATTTTGTGCCAAAAGTTCCAGTTTTTCAGTTGTGCATTCACACAAGTGCCTCAGCTTATAGGCTCAGGAAATAAATTTGTTAACGAGTCTACTCACAGTCTTATAGAAATTGTTTGTCTTTCAATGTTCTACGTATTAAATTCAATATCAAAATAATCAATACATTAAATTCAAAGCTCAGATCTTTTAAAGCAACAGATTTCCAGAAAAAAAAACGCGATCAAATGAATCAATCGTCGTCTGCAGTCCATATATCCGTTTTTGTTTCTCCCAATGGTACTGGTTCCGGTGGCGCCTGTAAGGGTGACAAGAGAACATCCATATAAAATATTTCGAAGAAAAAACATGAAAATTCGATGCACAACCACACCCACCTCGGCGGCTTTTGCACGAGCTTTCGCTTCTTTCTGCATTGCGTCCAGTTTTTGAGTTGTGATTGTTTTTAGCGGTAAAAGTTTCGGTTTGCAAAATATTGGCGTCATCGCCTCATCTTTGAAGAGAAATGCATCCGCAGCGCTCAACGTCTCGCGTAACGAAGACATCGGCTAGGACTCTAGAACCATCTCGTAAGAAAAGCGGCTAATAGCGGGCGCTGATAGCATGAAAGAGAGAATAAGTGAATACGGGCAGTATAACAATCAATAAATATGAAAATAATGTATAAAATATAAGCATATACATACATGGAATAAGAAATAAATGTGTTAAATAAAAAAAAAACAATAAATGGGCATTACGAACACACAGATACAAAAATTAATGGGTCCACTCCAGCGTAATAATTGAGATGGAAAAGGCTTAACTCCAAGAGATTATATGCAGTTGAAATGCTCTGCATATCAAATACTGAAAAATACAAATAATAACAATATATTAAAATACCATAATAATATTCAAATTATTCATTTCAGACTTCAGAGAACTCAGCTACAATATTTCATCAGAAAATTACCAAAACTAAGCACAAAAATAGTCAAGGAATTCCTTTTTCTTCACTTTTAACTGCTCGCACTCCTTTTTTCTTTTATTCCCGGCCCTAAACTCACCTTGGACGACGATCCCACAAATAACACAAAACGACTGTTAGAAGAAAGAAAAAATGTAATGAAAACTATGACATTAAAAAAAAAAACATCAGTAGTAAACGCACAACAATTAAGAGATATACAACTATCTTAATGTAATTGACCAATAATTTAAAGAAAAAAATCATACGATTTCTTGGATTTCGACTGATTTTTGAGACTTTCTATGATGTCAATATTACCAGGCTCATTTCTAGGTGAATATTTCATTTTTTAAAACTCAAAAAAACAAAAACTTAATTTACAAGAATACGTAAATTTAAGGAATTCCTTCTGTCCTATCTTTTGAATATTTCCATCAATTAGAGAGAGAATTTCGTTCTTCTCATCATCAATCGGATTTGCTAACCGCTGTTCATAAATTCAAAAATTCTTTCCAGAAAAAAATGTTCAGTTCCTAAATTCTTTTGAATCTTCCTTGTGCAATAACTATACAAAAATCAGGTTTAACACTTTGTAATCGACAAAAGGTTAGCATTTAAGGCTAACTCTAAGCATCTGATTCAAAACCCAAAAACCGTTAAATATCTCCTCTTTTCCATAACGGGACCGCTCACAGCAACAATTCATTAAATTTTAACACAGCTCCGCCACCACGAACACGAACAAATCTTAGTAGAAGCAGAAAAATTAATGATGTGGTTATAGCTGATGGAAAACCACGAAAACAGAATCATTTTGGCAAGAAGATTGGGAAATTGTGACCGTTTCACATGGTACTATTGCAATAGATTACAAGAGCGCCAATATCATTTGAAAAAAAAAAAAACATTTAGGAAGAAAGATAAATTGAAAAGTAGGGAGAAACTCACTTAGAACGTTGTGTCCGCTTTGTTCGCCTTTGCACTGGGTGTTGCTATAGCAACATGTGGCATGCGGTTACGTGTAACACCCATTTCCCAAGAATCTCTTTGGAAACATATCTTCAAGCAGCTTTTGTGCACATTTTATTTTCTTCGCCCAGAAGAAGAAGTAAAAAGCAATTATTTCCCTTTCTTCTTGTTTTCAACGCTTTTTCGTTAGCATAATCTGGCCAAATGGATATCGGCATTCGAACAGGATGATTTCAGTAATATTAAGGAACTTTTGCCCTCACATCACATAATCCAGATTCGACAATGTTACGCACACTATATATTCAGAGTAAGCGAATTATTTCTATTATTTAATACTTTGTATAATTCCGCAAAATTAAAACAGCAACGGTAAATATATTCATTAAACTTCACTTATGATGGATTCATTAAATATCGAACAATTTCTGTACACGAGAGATGAGCTTTGTCTGATCGAACTCTACACCTAAAGGAGACCTTTCTGCCCTGGAAAAAAAAACATCGATGGAAAGATGATTACGTAGCAAAGATGAAGATGATAACGACGATGATAGATGAAACGTGAAAAAACAGCACAAGACGATGATAAGCTCCTCAAATGACAATTTCACTGCTAACAAAAAGTACCTACTATGAACAGCAAAGAAAAGCTCATGACATGACGCCATATTTAAACGACCATAGGGTACTCTGTACAATATCGACTCTTTACAGGGAACAAGCACAGAGCAACTCGGATTCCAGGATATTTGAAAGAACTTCGAC
The DNA here is from genome assembly GCF_031761385.1 of Necator americanus. Classification (NCBI taxonomy): domain Eukaryota; kingdom Metazoa; phylum Nematoda; class Chromadorea; order Rhabditida; family Ancylostomatidae; genus Necator; species Necator americanus. Next base: position 11,470,403 of record NC_087375.1, read on the forward strand.
AGCGAGCTAAAGTGGAGCAGTTGAAAGGCGGAGCAATAGAGAATTCGGCGGGCGAGAAAAGGGTAGCACAAGTAACGCAAGACACGCACAAAGCAAACACCGGTACCAGGAGAAGGAGAGAGTTTGAGAGACGGAGGAAACGGGTAGCGGAGCACGAGTTTTTGTGTTTTCCTATTTACTATTTCCTGAATAAAAAATAAAATAGCGGCAATAGGCTTCTCACGTGCGTTGATGGGGATAAACATAGAAAGTGGCAACATAGCAACAAAGCTACGAGGTGCGCTCTTTTCTATGTCAAATCAACATACGCTCCCACTGCAACTATTTCTCGCAAACAAAGCGAAAATAGTTCATAGTAGGAAAAATCTCATGACGACTACTGCTAAATATGCATGATTCACCCATTTAAACTCGTGCTCAGCCACTTCCGAAAAAAAGCATAAGCAAGATATAAACACTTAACAGTAAAATCAACACACCGCAATAATATAATTAAATGAAGCTCAAAATATCGATAGAAATGTATATGTATATATTTACGTGTATAATATGTATGTAGCTACGTGTATTTATGTACATCATAATTCTTACTATACAAGCACATCATGATATCGTATACACCGTAGCGTTATGATACGCGTAGTAAATGTTAACCGAGAAATATAACAAGACAGTGACAGCTACGATGAACAAAACTGCCACTTAACCTTGAGCAAAAATTGACGCTTCACTCGGATACTTTCTGCATACGACATCTGTCACAAACACTTAAACTACTAAAAGGGGAAGAGAAAAGAAATTCAAGCTAACAAATGCGAAGTCGAAAGCGCGTAGAATATTATAAATCACATCAGTCCGAGCTCAATTATAGGCAGAACAGCGTACCGAGCTATAGGGTCAAAAGGCAGCCGGGAATCACACCGAGACGCCGCGCAATCTCTTACACTTACGATTCACGCATTTGATCGCAGTAAAAACCCGAACATTTTGTCGAACATTGATGGACTGCGATGTAGACGTGATTGATCAGTTCCTATACGCTTCAACGACGACTGCGACTCGAGGCGGGGCAACGAACCTTTAAAAAATTGCACCGGTTAGTATTGGAAAGGTAAGGAAACGAATAAAAACATCATATCAAAACATCTAATGTAATTCTTACAGAATTTGCAACGAGCAAAAAGATTGATTTTGTTTTTGCTGACGTTCTTTCCAGTCGTAAAGTGGTAATATTGGAAATAAAATGCTCATGCTGATCATTAATGAACCAGAAACCTGATATTCTGATGCACTGTTAATTAGAAGAAACATCTACGATAAAGGAGAATTTTCATGACTCCCATAGCGATGACTAGAAAAATTCATGACAGCTAGCATCCAAGCATGATTTTTTTTCGAGCCCCTCAAAAGAAACTGAATTGCGGCATTACAGAAGCAACTCAAATTTATCTACACTATTGAGGCTACTCCTTGCGAATACTGGTTTTCAAACTAACTATGAAATGCCTCTTACATTCACTTTCACTCCACATTCGTTCACATTCTTCTCCTCTATAGCTCCTTTCATTTCGCCGTTATTATATAACTCGACAACCACCTGGGAATAGAAAAACGTCATTAATGCCTGCTGTATAAGGTTTTCCTTCTGGCGCAGAAATTGTCCGAACGGAATTTATTGAAGATAAACAAGCCAAGGAGCGTGCTTGCTTACGTAATACTACACTACCAAATCGCTGTCCTTATATTCCACAAATGCAAATGCGAAAATATTCAAACTTCAACTCACCCCCTTTACTTCTCGCCTCGAAACACTGCATTGAGGACGGACGTGGTAGCATCCCTCTCCGACTCGACATCATTGCCCCATGACCAGAACGAGTCTCCTTCCCAGAACTACACTTCAGAACAATGAAACTGAAACAACAAACTGTACCAAGAAGAACAACATCACATTATCAAAGTCCACGCAGGTTTATGTAAACTTACCCATCAGCTACACACATATCGAGTGTAGCTCCACCTTTGCGATGCTTCACTGTCAATTTGCAGTTGGTCCATCTGCTTTCAGCTGCCATTGGACCATGGCCGTACGCTGCCGCTGGAGGTGTTGGTGGTCGCCAGTCTTCTGGCTTGAATATCATGCATTTAGAATTTTAAAAATGAATGAAACAGTCATAACACGTTGGAAATTTGCTTTCTCGAACAACCCGATATCCCAAATTTCGAATTTCTCATCAAACCCAAATTTTCAAATAAACATTCGAATTTTACTCTCGATTGTATTAGTTGGTTGAACCGCCTTCACCCAACCTCATGTACGGCATTCACATAGAACAAAAAAAAATAATGAGGAAAAATTTAGTTCTAATACGCACTAAATTCAAGCCCAAAACTTGCGGTTTACAATGCGTACCTCATCAGGATCTTTCGTTGGTGTCTCCATCTCCGCCAAAAAATCGAATACGGGAACAGAGCGTAGATCTATTGATATCTGGTCGAAAAAGCACGGTTCTGGTGTTACTTTCCATGCCTAAACCAGCAAATGCTACTATATATCGAAACAGAGTCGGAATTCCATGTAATCGCACCTGAACGAAAACTGCGAGCCCACGCGCTGTCATTGTGCGACAACCAAGCAGCCGCATTCGCAGACGGCAACGCTGTTGCGCAGGTAATGCCAGCCAGTTCAAAAGCAAACGATGCGATACACAAATAGCTGGCGAGAATTGCTAAATAGCGAAAATCAAACATTATAACTCAAGAAATGAGATGAGGCATGAGAAATGAAAAAAAAACTTGCCGGTTGTTTCACATTGAGCTCATCTATACCACTAAGATCGAGAATTTTATGAAGTGGAATAAGATGGTTGGCTTGAATCCCATCAAATGTTATACGTCGCAATGATGGTTGCAACCTAAAATAGTTACAAAGGGGTACACGAGTTTAGCTCAAGCAAAACCGTACTTACAGAGGTCAAATATACTAAGCAGGAAAAGAAGGAGAAAAATATCAAACGTACTGTTTCAGGAACCATATGAGCAAAAGTGTTGGACGATGGGCATAGAGTGAATGATCACGAAACACAATATGCAAAGGATGAATGACTTTAAGGCAATTAGCCAAGCGCTCTAGTCGGCCAGAGGACAACATCTTCAGCTCTGCTATGGTCTGAAATGAAGCAAATTTAATATTTCAGAACATGCCATCAAACATCAAACTAAGCTCGCCCACCTCACCGTCCATTGTCGTCAGTGGTGGACTCTGGTTCATCAAAGCACGCGCTGAAGGCAGCTGATAATAAGCGTAACCGCGCTGATCCGTCTGCGAACCGCCTGAGCACATTGTATCCATCGGTGGTGATCGTCCGGCAACTCCTCCGGACCATGGTGGAGTTAACTTGAAAAGTTATAGTTAGCAAGTATTCAAAGGAACGAACGACAATTATTGTTGAATTGTAGAACAAATTCCTCGAAAGATATTCGGACGAAGTCTCGTAAATGTTGAGGATTCTGCAACAAATCTGGAGCGTATGCTTTCCAAATAATGCAACAGTACACAAACACAACGAAACCGATTCTTTTCAAAGTTTTACACTTTTTTTTCTAACGAAATTTTAGAGGACTTAAGTAGATGCAAGACTGTCTCGAAGAAGGACCACAAGAAGACCGTAACGAAAAAAGACCCAAAAATCGCAATAAATTTAGGTGCAATCAAAAGTTTAGGCTCAGTTAGGTTTCGAATGAATTCAGGTTTATTCAAGATTTGAGCCTTAGACAAAGATTGTTTGGAAAATAAGCTCTTCCAGAAAATTGCCCCTTCGTTTGTCGCGCACATGGTTTTTGCACTGCACACAAACCCTTTTGAATGCTTACATGTGTCGGGACTATGATCACATTCCTGACAAAAATATTTAAATTTACTATAAACATTTTTAAAGTTAAATGATGCCACTGCAGTATTGCGTGGAGGATTTGTGTCCTTTTGTGTAAGTTGTTTGGTATTGTGTAAGTCAAAACACCCACGGAGCCTCCCAAATTCCCCAAAGTGGCAATGGTGGTATAACAAACGAAAAGTGCATCATATGACCATCGCATATAACAAAAAAGCGATTGCGTCGCCAATTGCAGACATGGTGTTCTCAACGCGTACACGTCGCGCGCGACGTCGCTACCTACTCCAACACCACGACGAATGCAGGAACATCGCTACGACTGAACTTGCCCGTGCCAGGCACGACGAGGTGCAGACCTCCGCATGTACTCTACGAGCGTAAACGAAAAAAAAAAACATGTGCAAATGTAACATAACAAGCCAGCACACAACATAGACAGCAAAACATGGACATTGCAGTCCAATAAAATAAAAAAAAAGTTGCAAAATAAGTTTGTTAAAAAGGAACAATGCTGCTAATTTGTGTCCAACACCATAAGCTATCTTCCTAAGAGAGTCCATCAAAATGGGCATTGTTAGGTCGACGAGATCAGATTCTGAACCAGAAATGAAGTCTACAGCTAAGAAACCTTTGGAAAGGACCGCCCTTGCATCAAAGATACGATTACGATGTAAATTTGAGATAATGATACCAACTTTCCTCGGGTGCTGAGTATACTAGGGTAAGGACAGCAAGATTTCGTAAATGAAGGACTTCACTATTGTGCAAACGAAAATATAGCACACATAGTTCGCGACACAAAAGCGACAAAAATAACGGCACATTTGGCAAAAGAAAGCACTGCTGTAACAAAATACAGCTGAGGCAGAGAAATTTGTTAGAGAGGTTAATTTAGAAGGCTCCATGCACTTTTTACGAGTTGAAATGCGCGTTTCTCCACCCACATGAAAGATATGAGACCTTGTTGTGCGTATTTGGTTAACGTCCCGCCCACCACATTATCTCACGTTCTCTGACGTTTTTAACCAAGTGATGAATGCTGCATGCAATAGCAGCATACACCATATTAGAACAACATACCATAGCAGTGTTTGGCGATGGTCCATGGTTATTACCATCAGAATGTCCATTTCCTCCTGCTAATTCCATTCGTGTGTGTTCGCGATCCAAGAATGAGCAGAAATTCTGCAGGCACACCTAAAAGTAAAGAGAGGATTTATCGAAAAAGTGGTGATGTCAACCCGGTAGTATGAGCAGAAAACTCGCCTCAACTACATGATGAGTCTTAACCCAATCAGAAAAATCAAATGTAAACGCCCAAGTGGACTGCGTCTTATCCACAAACTGGTCTTCCATGAACACTGTAGTTGTCTCCGGAGGAAGTGGAGGTTCCTTGGGAACCTACAAACAGGAACGCTGAACAGATTTAACAGGTATGCTTAGGATATCAAACGTAGTAACAAAACTATAAGTTAAGTAACTCTAGCATTTTACAGAAGAAGAAAGGGATAATCTGTAACAATCATTCCACCTATGGATGACGTTTCCCCAAGCAATTATTTCTTTCCATCAGAACCTCTGCTTCTCCAAGTACCTCGTCTACATTTCATTTGCTTCTCTACCTCCTCACCTCGCAAGAACAATACGTAAACGAACGGATCAAGTGGAATGCTGTTTTTTTTTTTAACATCTTGCACAACAGGAGTGTAATATCACAGCAATGATGAAAGGAGGGCCAAGTGCACCGGAAGCATTCCATTCTGCTTATAAAACATACATCCCCTTGCACTTTGAGATCTTGCCGAATGACTGATTACGAAGCGTTCGCTTCATTCCAGTGAACGCGCCAGTTTTGAGATGTATCACGATCATATTCATTGCACTTTTTTTGTAATCTAACTTGCAGCAAACACAACGTAAGATAGATAAGAAATAGATTCTAGAAATTCGATATCGCGGTTCGTTATTACTGCAAATTAATGTACCAAAGGAATCAGAGAAGAGGACGTAATGAGAAAGCGTTGAATCATGTATAGTGCATAAAAAATCTCTAAAATCAACAAAAAAATAACCTCATTATTATATGAGCTTCGTGAGATTCTTGGTGGTCGCATTGACGGTGTTATGATCAGTGAAAGTTCAGTCCTAGTAGCTGTTAGTTTAGGTGGCTCGGAGCCCGGACAGAACTTCTCCAAGATAGCCCTACAAGGAATCAGTATGGAGGCGAACAAGTCTAGAGGAGTGAAAGTAAGGTAAAATAGCTTTTACCGTCTTCTGTCGACGATAAAAATCCCAACTGTATCTCGAGCTCGACGAATTCTTGAGTGTGGCTTCCGTTCTTCGGCAAAAATCACTGCACGCCAGTGTCGGCACACAGCCGAGCACCGCAGTATTGCCACATCATCGCATCTAAACGTTCAATCTTCAATCACTGATGTACTTTTTATAGTGAACGAATTTGAGCACTCTAGGTGACATCGTACGAATGTACGGAATTTCTTTAATCACAAATGAAGTGAAAATGAAAGTAAGGATAAGAATAGCTCTTGAACAATTATTTGGATAAGAGCTACGACTAGCAGTTCGTATCTGTACACCTTTCTACACCAACAGCTGACAGAAATGTACAGAAAACTTGTCATTGGATCTTTACAGTAGTTTAGTACAGCTTAGATGCTACAATCCCTTCATATAGCTCTTGAAGAAACAAGGAATACGAAATACCCAGGGAGATCGAGTACGAGACACTAGGGCAAAGAAAGGGCACATCATAGTGAAATGTTTGAACAAGACCTGAGCATTCAACATCCAAATTCACTACTAATGGTTAATTTTAACATATCATCAAACCCACAACTCCAGAAAACTAATTTAATGGTCAATATTCGCTTTCCAACATTATTCGCAATCAAATCATTCGATAAAATGGTCTCTCTTCTATTAGAAGACTTCGAAGAGTACAGGAACTATATGAAAAGTGTAGCGTTCGTTAAAATAAACTACCATAAGGTAAAAAAAAAACTCGCCTTTGAAACACCTTCACCAGGGCTTCATCGGAAAGATCGTTAATAGTGGTGACTTTTGGAGCTCGTAGAGCACGAAGATTAAGAAAACTCATTGTTATTCGAGGGCTGGCAAACGTCTCACATAAGAAAAAATGTCTGAAAAAAAGCAAAAATAAAACCGCTGGATAGAAGCCGAATACACAATATCGACAAACGGAAAATACGTTCTTCAAGTAGCATGAGGCGAAATGAAAATGGCAAAACAGAATAAACAGTATATTCCTCAATATAACATCAAGTACAACGTGGAAAATGAAGTTTCAGATTTGATTTGAAATCATCTGTTATTCGTACGACCTTGTTGAAAGAGTGCATTTCAAATGCATATATATGCATACAGGAGGACAGCACGATTCGAACCAATAATCCTGCGTTTCAATAAGGATCACTCGACGTTGAAGAAACATGCTGCTGTGCAGACTCACAATCGGCCATAGTCACATGGTCGGCGACAAAACACACCATCTCCCAAAAACAATAACCAGCTTTGCGAGAAGTATATGACTATTCGATTAACATCTCATGAAGACAAATTCCTGAATGCGTGCATAAGTACACATTTCCAGAAGACTAGAATGAGTATAGATAAATTATTGTGCTCTAGCAGAATAATTTATCTATACTCATTTTGAAAGAAACGTTGGAGATCTACGGTTACGGAAAAAAATGTAGTGTCGAACCTTTGAGAACGGTTCTTTTCTATCTACCTTCAATTTTTCTTCATTACTTTGCTAGTTGGCACTTAGTTGGCAGTTTTTATACGTCCAGACTGCACTAATGCGACTGTGTAACATAAGAACTTAGCCAGTTTCAAAACCACAGCGAATGCAGAACGATTTAAAAAAGGACTGAACCTCAGCGTTCCCTTAATGCAACTTTATTAAGTGCAATTGTGCTTCGGAAATTACGTCCTGCTACCTCATGAGAGTAAGGCCGCACTGGACTGTTACTGGCGCAGCCAAACAACAGTTTTTAATATCATAATGCTTGACCTTAAAATAGGTCGCGTGAGGATGTCTGCGAAACCTAATCCTTTAATCAGAAATCACGAAATTAGGATGGACTAACAAGGTTATGAAGTAGTCCACAATTACATACTTCCTAGCTTTTTTATTTTATACTAATTTTCCTTTGAAAAAATAATCCAACATGCGGTTAAATGAGGAAAACCCCAATAATGCTTGTAGAAAGGAGATCGCACATTAAAAGAAAAAGTTTCTAAAAAATAAAATCAAAGCGAGAAAAACATCAATCAATATTATCACTTCACGAAAGTTTCTTGAGTAAATTTATTTCCAAATCTTGTTAGAAAAACTGCTGAATTATAGGAGGGAGTTAATTTCCCGACAAGATCGTACGAGAGTCCTATGGAAATAACCCAACAAGTTGCAATACCATTACAAGATCACGGCAATTCCAATGATGCCATTGTGACAGCGGTTTGGAAACGAATACAATGAAAAGCGGCATAAACCAAGGGAATTGTAGTGAATGTAGAGTTCACTGTCGCACGACATAAAGTATGTACTGCAAACGAAGTGCTGATAAAACAACATCATAATGTTTGAATTTCGCGCACATGATCCGGACGTGTAACTCGCAGATGGTGAGAAAAAACACGTATTTGAGCACAATGAGACTAGATTCACCGCAGAAGACAGCTCATAAAACGCGTTCACAGCACTGAAATGTCCGGAGTGGGTCCGAATACGACAGGCAGCGGCAGCGAAACGCACTATGGATGGCTGCCAACGAGGCGAGACGCCAACCGACTCATCGCGATGGCCGCGCGTCGCGGCATCGATCGCCGCACAGACCCGGCGGTCGCGGCGTGCACTTTGCGTGCACGTAAACCCGTGGCCTTTCTGCAGCCGCTGCTACTCCTGCTGCAGAGACGCAAAACATAGCAATGCATTGGACTCAATGCACTTTTGCATTGCAGCGATTGATGACGTCAGCCGACGCGACCGAACACACCAAATGAAATACGCGTAGGCTTCTAGTCTTCGTGATTGCATGTGTGAGAGGAGGACGAAAGGAGGCATTCGCGAAATACCGAAAAGCGGGCTCCCACGTAGTCGTAGAATCGTTTGGGATTTACGAACGTGTAGATGGCTCATACAACGACTTTCAGAGGTTATCCGATATGTCGAATAAGTGTGTTTATCCCCCCACGCAAGTATGTTACCAATTTGTCGACCCCGGAAGGATCAAAAGCTTGGTGAGCACTAGGGCGGCTTCGAACCTCTGATCGATCGTGCAGACAGCGGAACCTCTAACCGCTACACTAATCCCGCCCCGTATCATAGATACCTTGATTGAATATCGTTTTCTTCATGCATAACAACCTTTCTACCTTAATCGCGAATTTGTTCTTCTTTAACCTAATTGAGTGCGGCAAAAGAAACGTAAATAAACAAACAAACGGTCAGCCAGGAAATTTTGAATTTATATCTGAAATATGGAGCTAAGACTAGTACAGATTTTGTAGAAAAACAAATGTTGTAAATGGTAGCTTTATGATTAGGAAGCCAGCTCTTATAAGTTAAGTAAGACGTTTCTCTTTCGATAACACCTTAGAAAGAACACATCCTATCTTATGGAGCAGCATGTAGAACGAACTGCGAAAATTCCTGGAAATTAATCTACATAAATGATATTCAAATGCACGATGTCGAAAGGCATTCCTCATGTGAATGCTATCGTTTGGGGGTGTCGCAACAATGAAAAGATTTCTCACGCACTAATTCATTTATGGACATACTTTGTTGCACATTCTTGCACACCCATCGCAAAATTTTAATACCTGTTACGTGTAAGCAGAGGACGCAACGAAGTATGATATCGATGAAAAATTCGAAACTTGACAACAGTTGCGAAGATGAAATTTCACCTATGTTAACGACTTGGGAGAAAGTACAACACCAAGGAAAGATGCTGCGCACAAAGAAATTGCACTGCATTGTGACAGCAAACTGTTTGCCAAGCAGACCTAATTTGAAGAATTAAGTGGCAAAAATAAATGTCGCAACGCAACATCTAACCAGACGAAAAAACAAAAAAAAAAACATAGATGCGATTGTCGGTCGGAGCCAGTACTCCGACCCTCTTCACTTTTGGACGGTTGGCGAAGGGATCTTCATCACTTGAGCTGTACCCCATGAGCTAAACCATCCCTCACCTGAGGATGGTTCGGCTCCTTCCTGTCGCACCTATGTAACCAAAATGGAATGTGCACGGTAACTCTGGGGAATCAAAGCGTAGGTGTTTCCGTTATCTACAGGTACACTTGTAACTCTATTTTTGTAATAATAGTATTACAATGAATTTTGCAAACAAAATTCCAATCTCAAAATGACTGAAAGAGAAGAAAGCAACATACTCTGCTTCCGAATCAAATACTAGTTGAACGTGAACCACCTTATATGTTGTATAAAATTATTGTCCGACAATCACATTTGGACACATTGTGCTAAAAACCTCTTAGACCTCATCATAGTTTACCTTCATCAACGAGTTCCACTTGGTTTAAATACCAAGGACGAGTGAACACCTTTCTATCGGATGTTCATAGCTAATGTTCGGGCAAAAAATGTCGGGTGCATGAATGGCAATGTTTCTTGATGCACTGTTAACTGGTTTTCGAAAAGAACGCAAAACTCCACAATTTCTTATAGATTACTTCAATAGCAACTCTCTTGACGCTTTTTGCTACTACACTTCTCTTAATCGTCTAAAATATTCGCGAGCGTAAATTGAATCGAACAGAATGCGTGCGTAGAGATTGGATTCAGTTATACAGTTCACTGAATATTGCAACATTAAATCGCCAAATCAGCCTATTAAAATTAAAACCTTAATTGAGCTATTAAATGTTGCAAATGGTGATTAATTGTTTGGGACGATTAAAACCTACCAGATAACTACAGAACCTCACCAGTTAATGCATACGCAATATCGGAAATTTGTCGGAATCTAAACCGAGCATTACCTCCAAGCCAGAATGGAACAAAGTATAAAATTGTGTCCGTCCAAATTCAAAAACAATCAGAATTCTAGAAGCAGCACGTCAAGAACAAAACAAGAAGTTGCAAATGTTGGGGTGGGTCACCAGCTTCGCGGGATTGTTCTTGCAGAAACCGTTGTATAGTTTGCTTCACCGATATCCCTATATCACTCGCAGTTTTTCCATTATGAATGCAATGTATTTCATCAGGAACAACGACTGAGGAAAAACTAATCGTAGGTGTAAAGAAACAGTGTCAGCAATTTAGCGATGGTAGCCAACAGCGACCCAACGATTATAGTACGCGAAGCAACAATTTATACCCAACAGTTTCATGTGTGAAGTAAATTAGACTCACGTATCTGCAAAGGCCATTCTGCAAAGTTGGCGATTCAACGTGATCGTAATTTTATTTACGTGATATATGATACTCGTTGTTTGGCAATGAGTCACACGACTCTGTCGTCACGCTCGACCAAAGAGTCGGCAAAAGATCCCTACTTTGTAGAAAAAATGGAGCTGTTCTTAGCATAAACAGAAAAATAAGGAAGAATCCATTAAAATTAATGCATGAAGATCACCTGGATAGAGCTAATCCACCTTTCACTATGTCATAACGCGCAAACGAGTACATGCGTGGGCAGCACTGAGAAAACCACCAAATACCATATTATCGCACCTTCTATTTCTGAATGGTGACGTGGATCCACGTACCCCCGAATAATCCCATAAATTGGACTACCTTCAGCACACCCGTATTTCATCACGACCAAAAACATGCTCGATGACGTCACTACGAGGAGATGAGGTGAAATATGTTAGTTATAATGAACGAGAATGAGGTTTAAGAAGATTGAGAAAGAGTTCTGTGGTCAAAATTAAACGCAACGACCGATGGAGGAGTATAGTAAGAAAAGCTCCACATTCTTTACACTGACTAATAGAGCAGCACCTAAGGATCTCTGTTAAGACAACTGCTTAACACTCCATACATTTTGCCGCTCATCAACAATTATCTCAGCTGGCGAAAAATTTGATCAAAATACAAGAATATGAAACTTGAAGCCACCTATACAGTATAACATCTAACAAGAAACATAACTGCTGAGAAAATGGATGCTAGAAAGGAGACTTTACACGATGTGAGTTTAGGAGTAAAGACGATTAAAGGTTCAAGAGGAAAAACAAATCTGAGCATTTTCACTTCTTTTACGCAGCTCTTAAGGTTAAGTGAAAACAATGCAATAAAATTCACATGACGGTGGCCTCAAACTGTGAACCCACGTAGTTACCTGAAGAAAATGATCCTTCAACAAAAAGAAGGGAAGAATTTGAACGCAGCAGAAAGAAACTGTTCTGATGGCAACAAGAAGGTTTTCGACTCAAGGAAAAATCTAACACACCAAACACCGTCGTTCAATTTGCTTCTATCGAACGTTAGTAAAAGCAAAAGAGCTCGCCATAGTCGAAACAATGAATGCCGCAATCTGATAACATGGATGATAACTCATGCTAAATGGCATGCAGTACGGAATGAAAGTACGACAGTGCACCATACCGATGTAAAATGATAAGGCAAAAATACTAAAAATAGAAATGATCCATTACATAGCTCCATACAAAAAATATATGTAAGACTAGAACATGACAGAAAGAGATAAGCACAGGACCGGGAAAAATATATTACTGAAATTGTACTCTGCTTCTAAAACAATATAGATGTTGTGAGGTAAACTTTATGAGTGTCGAATAAAGTTCTGCTCTCCTTATTCTTCGAGATAATGAAGAAAGAAGTGCTCATAGTGTTTGAATAACATCATCACATGGTCTCATGCATCATTCTTGTACGTAGTAGGGGAAAAGTACCTGAGATTTTAGAAAACACGAGAATATTCAACGATCACATAGGATGCTACAGACGAAGTGGCCAAAGCGATTTATGGTGTAGCACCAGTATCTAATTTATCCTATGCCACCAATCTACAGTTCACATATTTCAATGCAATCGTTTACAACAGACTGAAATTATGGTAGCGGTGTTACTTGACGAATAGTGCACTGACTGATAATCAACAAAAATCTACATTACACTGATTGTTTGAGAACGAAATCATAATGTTACTTCACTCGACTTTTTACAAATCATGAGATAGAAGTTTCGTGAATGCAAGTGCTAGCGTTCGAATTGCTATACACTAACAGAAACTATAACAGTTATACTTTAAGAGAAGTGACAAGCACAGCACAAAGAAATACAGTGACCTGACAGTATGGAGTATGCAATCTTCTTTTTAGGATCTTCTTATCGACAATACCACACCCAGCAGGCGCCAAGTAATGTTCGGAGCTCGACATAAACGGAAAAGAAAAACAAATTTGTTGTTCTAAATTTTTAAAATTTCTTTCGGAAAAAAAATCCTCGACGATCATAGGCACATTCTACATTGCGACAGTAAAGCACGGAATAAAAATGAAACGTTTGCAGAATTATGACCAAATGTGCAAATTTTGTCACAAATAATTCTATTCTGCTATTTCTGTAGTGCAAATTCTGCAGTCCAATTATATTCAGACCAAAAGCATATAACGACGAAAAAGACTGATCTCAGTATAGAAAATATTGCTATTACAAACAAAACCAACGTTACATCACATTAATGAGGCGAGAACACGCACATAACAGTAGTGCTTTGGGGAAAATTCTGAACGCTGGCTTAGGAGAATGATATCACGAATCCTAATAATCAACCACGAATCCTCCGAGACCTAGATCTTTTGGTGCAACATGTTCCTTAATCAACTGATCTTTCTATAAATGAAATAACTATCTCAGACTTAAAAACCCTCTTTTGAGAACGAAAATTCTAATTCTGGATTACATTTGTAAGTTATCAATAAAACATTAGTTAACAGTTTTGGAAATGTAGTGATAAAAGAATAGCCTACACTATTCCAAATTCCCTTGCATCTCACCGCCGTCACCGTTTATTATTCAATGTATGCCACGCTACGGTAAGTGGATTCTGCTGGGGAATGCATACCTTTGCCAAATGTTTCCTTCAAAGAATCAATTGTTGCCTCGCATTCTATTCTGATAAAAGTTTGGTTGTGTTCTCCTTCAAACCACAACGTGGATGAATGCTAATATTACAGCTACCGAAAAAGTTAAAAGCCCAGGGGATAACACGCCTGCCCATTACAGACAGGTGTGAGGAGTTATCTATGTGAGCAAACGCGAGCAACCCCCCCCCCCCCCCCCCCTGTGCTGCCTATTTTCCCTTCAGCAGCTCCCGAAACCGTACCTTTTCGACTACGCATACAGTAAGACATAATTCCGATATGACGTTCCACATCTGTAGTTACAAGAGTCTGGATCTGTGTGGACTGCAACGATACGCACGAAGTCCTATGTTGAAGGATGGGTCTTATCGCATCGGCGTAAATGAGATGTATGCAAGTGAGACACAACGTCACAGTTCTTCCGCGACCAACGCGCACACTTTCCGAACATATCACGTCCACAATCATCCGTCTGATCTTTCTTGCTGTTGAAACTGATAGTAACATATGTGGAGTCATCGAACACATTCATTATATGACATCATTTCATGTTAGCTTATTCTGCAAAACGAATGCGACATAGATAATTTTACGTAAACAGCTCGCAAAAATCTGCTTCTGTAATCCAACATGTTTACGTAATATTTACTGTGTTGAGTATACCACGCAGGTGCACTTGATAAATTAGAAATAGCAGTTAATTTGAAGAAAGAGAAATTAGTTTTTGTAGACAAGATGATGGCATCTGAACTGAAGCGCATTTTTTTCATATTGACCTTGAGTATGGCTAATAGCCCAATAATTTACTCAATGTGGGTGTTTTCTTTTGACACTTTCAGAACGAGTAAATCATTTGATTTTCCTACTATTGAACAGGTAAATTCAATTATAAATTGGAATATCGGAAAATCCATTGGAGTGTTATTCACACAACACTAAGAACCTCATTTACGACGGAAGTTCTTACATCAAAAATCACACAGGGTAATTTCCAAATAGAAGATTGAGAAAAAGTATTTTAAAAAATAGATTAAAAGGGAGTAGAAAAGAAAAAATGTGGATGAACACACCATAGACTAGAACACCAAACATTCGGCAACAACCTCGCTCACATCTGCATTTATGGGCAAGCATTTACACAATCAATATTGTTCATTAAGACGAAATGTCTTGATTTCAATTGAAAGTGACCACCTCTCAGATGGTACTCGTTCAAAAAACTGCCACTTCCGACGTTCGCTTAGCCCCCCCCCCCCCTTCGCAGTGTTGGTACGGTAACCGGAGGAACTCTCACCTATTAAAGGCATCACCCCACGAATCTGAGATGGCACGGATTTCAGGTGGAGTATTCGTACATGGGATAATAGATTATGGAGAGAGGGGTGATCCCGTCCATTTCTTCCTAATTGCCGTAAAAAACGGCCATGAAGAAGCGGCTTCGAGCGTTCCGGTGGGCTATTTTCCACAACAAGTTCGACTGGAGCGCGCCAGCCTTGTGCACGCGCCGCATCTTCCTGAGCGTTCTTTACGGCAATTAGGAAGAAATGGACGGAATCACCCCCCTCTCCATAATCTACTATCCCGTGTACGAATACTCCATCTGAAATCCGTGCCATCTCAGATTCGTGGGGTGATGCCTTTAAAGACAGGCCACCCGTGCCTCCCGCTTACCGAGCTATGATACTTCCACACTACGTCCTGAAGCGCACCTACTAGTGAATAAAACCGAACATCGAAGATGTTAATGAACGTTGCCAGTTGGATCAAAAAGCGACTATCTCACAGATCACGTCGAAAATAAGCTTCAGAGTAAAGGTATGAAGTATGATGTCTACTACTTAAGCACTCTGTCTCTTTAATTCCTATTCTCGCAGACCAGTGTGCAGATATGGTCGCCTACTGATCCCACATTAAGGAGAAACAGTTCTGTCGTCTACCGTACTCCAATTCCAAAGCGAGTAGAGCTACACGAATATCCGAGGGACTTTTTCTTTTTAATTACAGGATGTTTCAAATTAAACAAGTATTAGAGCAGTAGACTTGATTCGTTCATGGCTTATGCATGGAGTAGGAGACCATGGAAGATAGCATGCACCCTAAGCTCCGATTATTCTCCTGCTGCACTTACTTATGTCAGCTGCTGCACAGTCACTTCCGACTCGTTGGTTCATTACTTATTGCACAAGTCTTCCAATTGCCCATAGTCCGAACTTGGCAACGAGTAGAGCTTGGTACTTCGAGCGATTTCGGACCTCACCTGTGGTTAGACAAAAAGTCAAGAAGGGTAAACCATGGCACAAAGGAAAAATTCTTTTCACGGAAAAAACGGGAAAGAAATTTGGAAAAGAATTCACCAGCAAAAGTAGTTGGCCACCTAGAGTTAACGGAGACACCATCGCACGTGCTCAATATTTATCAAAACAACATGGGCTAACAATAAGCTATTTGAGCACAAATAATGAGAGAATGATGCAATTGAATTAGATCACAGTCAAAGTGAAAATGTGAACGAGTGAACAAATAAGCCCAAAGGATCATAACGACCAAAAGATCGAACCTTTACAAGTGGCCGTAAATGGTAGGAACTAATCTCTGCAGGTGCATGGGGAGCCGTGTAAACTCATCAATCATGATACGCGAAGCGAGTGTTATCAGCGGCCGTGAGGTCGCTATACCGATGGTTCGACTGAAAGGACCAGGTACACCAGTCATTACGGGAACAGCAAAACGTTCATCCGGCATTTCCTGGCGTTCACGTGAATCTGTGCACTTCAACACACCTACGCATTAAAGTGCATTAAGCACATGCTCCGCTGATGTCAATGCTGACTAGTTTCCACTCGAACGGATCTAAGAGTGTCAACTTTTGAGAGGCGCCAGCAGACAAGTGTCTTCTTTCAACAACGAATTAATTGCAACCGATGTTGAAACACAAAGAATCGCAAACAATGGAAAGAATAAAATAGGAATTCGCCGAAAAATACCGGTTCATCAGCATTCTTGTTACCCTGATCTTGAAGAAAACATGAAGAGTTACGATGTTCGTCGAAAAGATTTCAACAACTATATACAAACACTGAAATAAATTAAGAAACTATATAAAAACACTAGAATTACAGCAAGAAATGATTGAATAGATTTCGATCAGTAGCTTTACTTCTGAATAAACAGTTTGGATTCATAGTACTGTCTTTAAAATTTTTCTTTCCCTCTGCGCTGTTATAACACGGAATTAATCAGAAAAGTGAGGGGAATCCGCTAATGAGTTTTCTTTTCTTACCTCTCATATGGATGCAACAATGTCGATCCGGCGAACAGATCAATCTGTTAGGAACCATGAGGGTCTGAGGAAGTTGTCCTTAAGAGAGGAGAATTGTTTACAAGTGATAGCTTTGGTGTTGTACTAAAAAAGTAAATCTAAGAAACGACAATGTAGTGAAATCTGATATAAACCAACACCTACGCTGTATGAAAACAAAACCTATTGGCATGACTTCGGTTACGCGACTTTGCATATAGAAAAGAAGTAGACTGCGAAAAAAATTGTGTGGTATACGTTATCCCAGAAAACAAACCAAACTTCTAGTTGAAAGCTTAGCAGGTAGGTAGGTACAAGCAGTAACAGCACTAAAACGTCAGCTGACTAGTGTGCAGCAATTTTTTAAAAGCCGAAAGCGTGGCGGCGCATGATTTTAGAGAAGTGAGCGATCAGGCACCAACTAAAGACTCTATACTGGAAGCAGATTATAATTCCTCTATAATTACATAAACTACCGACTGCTGTAATAAAAGAAATGCTAGGAAAGGAAAACGAAATCTTGCCTTTAATTTTATAGCTGCACAATTGCTATCAAAATAAGCTATAACATTTCTAATGAGAGAATCGAACACCAACTACGTGCGTAGAACTGCAACATTCTCCATCCACAGCATCTCCGACTGTAAACGGCGTTTGTCCGTGGTAGCGTCACAGCAAGCCATCGCGCAACAATTTCGGTTTCAAAATTGTTTCGCTGATTCACTGCCACTAGACTACCAGAGAATCAAGAGTAGAGAGCAAATTTTAATTATATGGGACTCCAAAACCCAACTAGGTAGCGACTTTCGGACGAGCAGTCTATCAACAGAGAGAGGACTGGGCAAAACTAAAACCTTCAGAGCAAAAAGACAAAAATAGGGTAATTGCTGGTGAATATGTTTAAGCACAACCGCCAGGGGTTGGAGCCGGTGTTGAGTTCATATTAAAGTGGTCAAGTCAGGTGGGACATTTACAGGAAACCACGAATCTAGTTAGGTAATTAGAAATACATGTGATCGAGAACATGGGTGACGCATTATGTGAGCATGTAACAAATGAAACTAGGTTTGAGCAGCAAAGTGACTCTTAAATTCGATCGATTTCCTGCCCACGCACATCATTAAACGTTCATGAAGCTCGAAGCGATCCAAACAAATGTTGCTATTGTTGCATCACTTTTTTGGACGTCAATGTGTGCTTTCCTATTCACATTCCAACAGAGAATTAGAGATACACCCACGTAGTCCAAGCACAAAGTCGGTGCTTTGATTTTCGTAAATTGCCGACTATCATGCGTCACATACGCCTGTCAGCAAAAAAGTCTACACGCAGCCGATAACAAAAATAAAAGGATCCTCAGCGAGAGAGGACACGGTACTAGCGAACATAGAACTTCTTCGGTAAATCCACTAAAAAATCCGATACCAAGCACAGTGATCAGGGGTGTTGCAATATGACGAGATTCAAAAACACTATCGCGAACGTGAAAAGCGTGGCGAATTTCCGTACAACATGCAAAAATCCACAGAGGAGAGCATATCGGATACAGCGAATTCTGAAGTCTCCTAGAATTCAGGTTCCCGTGGTGACTTCATGGAGTGTCACTGTCAGAAGAAATCGTATGAACATATCCACTGGCAGCAGCACTTGCATTAAGTGACACAGCCATGAGGCACATTCGACAGGGGCAAGGCAAGTATTCTAGCGAGATATTGCTTGAGTTGGTACGGAGGCGTCACGACCGCTAGCGGAAATACACGCGCCGGCGACTACTATCCGATTCTGGGATGTCAACCACAGTAGTAATGAAATCTGCACAGCGATTTTTTGATTGTCAGGTGATGATTACACCTAACAGTCTATGAAGAACACTACCATTACGGACAGGTCGATTATATAATAGAATACCCCTATTTCTTCGCGTGGGGTATGATTGTATAAGGCGGTCCTGGTTTATCGAAGTATCTTAATATTGTTTATAACCTATCGCATCTTCCTAAACAAAAATTCTTTTCAAAATCTTGCAAGGATCTCATGGATCAGAACTGAGCCCTCAATGAATGCAAACGATATGATAGAATTAGTAGTGTTTATTCCGTTTCTAACGTCATTTGTTCCCTTTTGATGAACCTCTCAATCGCTTCGATTTCGATACCAACTTACTTCTTTAACACTTGACATCGGTGAAGATATCAAAAGTTGGACAAAAAAAATCAATAGTTTTGAGTGTACGAGTTCCCATGAAACTTATCTATCTCACGATTCACGGTACTGATGTGAGTAGCAAAGGAAGTATGGTCGGGTCAAAACGACATGAATTGCGTAAGCGGCTGCGCTCGAAGCTGTGTGGCGGAGCGTAACAGTTAGAATCTAAAGAGGACCCTCGCTAGCATATATCTCCGCTGCAGCAGCAGTGGTCCCACCTTGCCCACCTCGACTCCAACCGCTTTTTTCACCGCGATTCATGTGGTTTTGACCCTACTATGATATATTTAGAGAGGAAAACGAATCTAAACAAACCAGATTCCGTATTCGTAGCGTAAGAAGTTGGAGTCCGGGAATGCAGCACACTCGACATTACGAATTTATTAAAAGCAATAGATGCTTTTTAATTATTCTGTGCAACATCGAATGATTCAAAAGCTAATGAACTTCGTCACCACTCTTCGTTAGTCCATCAACTAGAGCCTGAATTCACGTGAAAATGACGAGCTTCTCTTTTTTCTTTTCGGCCTCGCGAAACCAAAATCGTGGCTAAGCGCATGTTTTCACGAGCCTACTATACTTATGCGATTACTCCATATGTAATTTAAGCTTAACCGATGTGCTCTGGCTGCTCCCTGAGGGACTGTCACGACTAACATATTTTGTTCTAATAGACGATGTAAAATCTCACAATCTCTTCTAGATGTAAGCCAGATATGAACACGAAGAATGGAGCAGAAATCTAGTTCCTACAAACTGGAGTTTTTGAGATACCATGGAATCAGAGGAAACCGTTAAGTTAGCAAAAAAAAAAGTTTCTAAGCACAAATATAAATGACGCTAATGGTACCTAACTAGGCAAAGAATGGGACAAAAATTAAATCCCTGCAACCAATCTTAGACCCGGCCTAGGAGCAAGCAACAAAGCTGATGGATAAAGATTTTACCAGAGCTGGGTAATCCCATTCGTGGACTATTATGCGAGAAAAGAGTGGAAAACTACGGAAAATAAGAAGGAAAGAGCTCTGGACGTGTCGCGTTCTATGAAGAGGTGCCAGTGCATGTCTTCATCGAGGACCCAACCCGTCACCCTGAATCAACACGTTTTGTGCTGACCATAGTAGGCTTTACTTACAATTACAGCAAACGTTACAAGATACACTTAATTTGCAAAACACAAACAGTCAAGTTAACTATTGATATTTGGTTCTTGAATCATCGGTTGCGAAAAGTCTGAAGCCGTCGTTTCCAGCAATATCAAAGAAGGAGATACGCCATCAAACGCGTTAGCCTAATTCTAAAGACGCAGCACGTATCCAGAAATGTTGAGCTGCCGCTAATGTCCCGTCATGAATTCGCGATCGCTATGCCAAGGTCGGCCAGGTCCCCTGTTCAGGACGAAGGTACCATTTGCCTAGGGGTGGCACAACAATCCCTTAGTTCGGATCTCTCACCACTTCAGCAATAACTTCACTGCAAATCGCGCAAGAAATATTAGTCCAGCTTTGATTAGTTCGAAGAAAATAGAAGAAAAAAGACGATATATTGTCTGCGGTTTGTGCACATAGAACAACAGTAATGCGTAGCCTTTTTAGATAAATGGAAATATGATCAGACAAAATTAAGACTTCTACGATTTCCTAAAGCACCAACATACGCGAGAAGGTCAACGCGCTCTCGATTAAAACCGAGTCGCACTAGTACTTGCGACTAGCACGTTTCATGCAGAGAAAATGCGCAAGTTGCAGCGGATGTGCAGCGGTCGCTCGTTGGAACATAAGTCCCGGCTACTACCATAATATAAAGATAAGTTGTAAGCGATTTCTGCCACATGAGACCCATTTGTTTAAAATGCATTTGCCATATTTCTTTGCGAGGATCCATCGGGGTTCCATTATGTTCTATCTATACCGGCTATTTCGTTCCTAATAGGTATTGATTGTAGATGAGAAGGTCAAGGGGTCGCTGCGATGATCCTGCACAGTAAATATCCGTTGGAAATGAAATAATCAATGTCGGTAACCATCTCCGAAGAAGACAGGGTACAGCGTCAGTCTAGCGTTCAATGTTTCCTTACATGACATCACTTTCTGCCAGCGAATCTAACCATAAATAGAAGCGAATAATGAGAATTCAATAAATGACAAAAAAGAAGGGGATAATGGAAACATCGTAACTGAATGGAAGCGAAACAGGCAATCTATCCAAAGCTAACACGCTGATAGCTCAAAGTTGTAAACGAATGCAAACTGAAACTAACAGATAGACACCACACCTCTTAAATTCGAAATTATACAGGAAATGCAATTACGATTACGTCATTGCCCTATTGATGAAGACGGAACTGTGCATGTCACGTGCGCGACGATAATACGTTCACCGCACATGCTGTACAAATAGACAGGGCAAGCCGCCGAGACGGCAAGTTTTGTTACCACCCTCGCCGCCCCGGTCCCCGTGTCCTCCACACAGAGGATTATGTCGAGAAGGAACAACTGTTAGTAACTGGTTTTTGAAATTCCCCGCTCATAGATGAAGTAGCTCATGTGCGAGACTGCGTAAGAGTTATACCACAGGTAATGCATAAATGATGACAAATACGTGGGGAATGCACTAGAAAAGCCCAGATGGGCGTTCTAGGAATGACTCATACGAGTGAAGGTGGGTGGATCCGTATTGAGGTGCGACAACGTCACATGACTGTAATCTGTCCGAATGATGAGTTGGCGAAGGAAACGACCATACCCTAGATCAGAACGATTTTAACGACTTCTTACTCATATAGGGAGATGAAACATTGCAGACAATAACCTCAGGAAGGTGTAAAGGAGACAGATACCTAGGATACTAGCAAAATGAGCTGGTGCTCATACAATTACATTATTTTCTTCCAGTCTCCAGCGCGATTTAGCATTCTCAACATCACGCATGCTGACACGTTGTCGTGTAAAGCTGCAGTAAGTGGAAGCCAACTGATAACAACCGACCATAAATTATTTTCAAATAACGACGTGAAGCTGCCGGCAAGCTGAAACCACACGGAGAGCACTTTCCACGGAACAAAGGGACAAATCCAAAGCTAGTCCGCAAAACTCTACGTGTCAATAACTGTAAGGGGATTTGAGGATAAATGGAAGAAATCTATCCACAATAAAACGAATTAATGGCGATGATATTAAGATAAACCAATATTTAGCTGGCCTTCTTTATAATAAAAAAAAACTTTATGAGAAAAAACCTCACGGAGAGACGGAGATGGAAATTAGATACGCAATTGCTTTAGCGTCGTAAGCAAGGATGTATACGAATTTAATCCATTTCTCCCACTCATCCCAATCAATAACTGGTGTATCAGTGTTTGTTCACCTATACTTCCACCCTGAGAAAAAGCCTCATTCTAAACGATCCCCTTTACCATGATGGAACTAAAAAATGCCGTCGAAAACAGAGCTCTGTATTTAGCTGAACAAATACCGCCCACGCTTTGCGCCTTTCTCTTATTATGGTAAAACGAATCTGTTGTGAGGGTTATCTGCTGTCAACAACTCTTTATATGCGGAATGTCGTCACCGTCACATAGTGAATGTGTGTTATTACAGTCGGTTAACGAGGTTAAAAACTGCAGATTTAGCTTATTTTATTCACGCTATTTCTAGTCAAAAACCGATGAACAAGAAAAAATAGAAGCTGAATAGATTGCGACAAGTACCAGATCTCAAGAAAAACAAAGATGAATGAAATTGTGAAGTTCACAATTTCTACAAAAAAAAAAGCAGTCGGTGGAATAGCTCTCAACAGTTCCATTTCCAGAGACACATGACAACGATGTCGCAACGGCGCAACGCAAAAGGTACAAAGTCTGGCGGATACTACCTCGTTTTTTTTCGCTAACCTGCTACCAACACGTCAGAGACCTGGTGCGAGGAATCGTAATGGGATCCCTGTCCATCTCCGCAGTCTGATTGCAGCCAGCGAGGGTCCCAACTGGACCACTACCACCACAACGAGCGTGGTTGTTTACACAATTGCACCAGGCAAGAGATCGTTTTGATCTGACTGCACACATGTTGCCGAAATCGAAGTAAAATGAGAAGTGCCTCAGTGTTCTTCAGATTTATTCAGTTTCACCATGAGCGAGCGGTTCTTAAAACCGATCCTTTGAAGCACATCAATAAATCCTGAACTGACGCTCCGCTGAAGTACAACGCATAGAATTATCTCTGCAAATCATAGACCAGGCGAGAATGCACGAATAACGACAAGTCGGAATCAACGCGAAAAATGGGCTCGGAAAGATTATGAGGAAAGTGTAACAAAAATTTCCTCTGAAATTAAACAAATAATAATGACATGCACATAGATCCCAAAGATTGTTTATCTAAAGACTCAATCTTGAACATTCTTCTCAACATAAAGTAGTAAAATGACTGATACATTCTCAACAACTCTAAAATGCAATTGGAACGCGCGTGAACATATAACATCAAAAGGAATAAGAAATATCAAACAAAAGGTCTCCATACAAACTTCTTTTTCAAACTGAAAAACACTTTCGCTTTGCACTCAGCGAAAAGACATCGACGCATCGAAAAGTTTACGTCTGACAAATCACAACGGATGCGATCATCGGGCTTTTTTTTCTTTCGGCGATGATGATGACTCAATCTTTAGTGATGCGGATCTGCGCAGTTCCACAATTTCACTACGAGCAACATTAAGTTCCGCGAAAACCATGAAGGAATTCCCTGCAGAAAACACTTAGGCAGCAGAATGATATGCAAATAAATGCGCGAAAAAAGTGCATTTAAATATCAATGCATGACATGATATCACTTCCCTTTCTAGCGGAGAAAGCAACCATTGATTGCCAAGGGGTGAACAAGAGATAATGAGGGTTAAGGCCAAAAAATGTTGGTAGGATAGTTCACCCATGATTGCAAATTTAGAGATGGACGCAAAGAATCAGATTCGTCTAAACATAGCTCCGCATAGAACTACAAGACCACCAAGAACATGAACGTAAGTTAATTTGACAGTAATTAGTAGATCTTTTGAATGATCATGACATTCCCGAAACGGTGATTGTGGAAGAAATTTTCTTTGATGCATAGTATATCGCGGCAAAATAGGGTTGAAAGGAGAGAAGGAAAAAAAACAGATTTTTGAAGAAAAATTAAGGAGAATGAAACTAGAAAGCAAAAAAAAACATAATAGGATTGATAACAGAAAGTAAAAATGAATCAGAAAAGACATTCAGCCTGAATTCAGAAAATAAACTAAAATAAATAAAATAATAGAACGGATGAACAAGTAAGAAAATGAGTAATAATTAACAATAAAATATTAATAACTGTGTGACAACAATCCGATCTCACCTCCGTCTTAACCTCTTTTACCTCCTGCTATGACTCAAATTCGGCTGGCTTACAAACCACGTTCAATCTATATTAGAGAAAAAGAGTTAACTCTTATGGCTTACATCTCCACCGATTTCCACCACTAGAACGCAGGCAGTATTGTGCAGGAATATCTCCTAGAAAAGAATTCGACTACCCACTGTGACCCCAGCTGAGAGAAACAGGTTCAGAAGACAGCACTTTTCTGTTCTAGTGTTTCAAAAAGAAAAAAAAAAAGAATTCTTGACCAGGACAATGTACATGTACATGAATGTAGAAGTGGTGGCAGCAGACACATGTCTGATCGGAAGGTCGCGGGCAGAAGAACTGTCTCTGCACTGTCCTTAACGTGGAAAGTGTTCGCGTTACCGGACGCGCAGCGCAGTCCTTCGGGCAAACATAATTGCCGCTCTGTTGAGAAGAAGCGTAACTACCACTTTTTGAGCCAAATCCATCGGCTGTACGTAAGATGAAATAACAGTGACAGTATAAATGTCACCAGTGACAAGGATTGAAATGTGAACTAGTGTCCTTAATATACTAAAAGTAGGCAAGCAGTGGCGAAAGATGAAGAATTGAATTGAAGCGCTGTGATTCAAGAAAGAGCTAGAGAGATAAAAGCGAAAATGGTTGGCGACGAAACTATGATTCCATTTCGGTCCCCTTTTTTCACTGTAATTGTCACTACGTCATCACCTCTTTTTAACCAGACTAGGCGAATACGAGCAAAAAGGACTAGTGAAAGGAAGAAATCTTATGTTCATAGGAATACAACGAAGTGGGACTACAGTGAATCCGATATTCCTTGATCTCTTTGCTATTCCGTTGGTGAGCTTCCGTATTGGACCGACATTTCCCTAATATCGCGGACATTGCAGTGCACTGGCGTACTCGCTTGATAGCAATCATTGTGTCGCCACAAACACAACCGCTTTCGCAATATTGCACCACAAGTCAGCTCGTTTCGACATCGGTAAGAGACGCAGCGAACTGGGGATACTCAAAAATTCGGGAGATTTGGCACCGAATCGCAATGGTTGGAGGGCTTTTTCGAGTTTTTTTTTTGTGGTTTGGCGTGATTTTGTCACGCGATCACGCTGTGGTTGAACTTTAAGGACAACAACAGGTTTAATCACACTCGAAAATATGTAATCATGGGTGGGACTTTTAGAGTTCGCAGCAGAGAATTCCTGAAAAGTTAGAAAAGTTCATAGAATAAGAACTAGATGAGGAATAGGTGGAGTATCGGTTAACCAACATTCGGAAGCGTTTTTTTTTCCATCATAGCGTAATGAGTTTCGAAATTGTCGGGCAGTAATTGCGCGCACAGGGAACAGGTCACGTGGCTTTTTTTTCCACTCATCGCAAGTTGCGAAATTCACGCGACATCGACATGCACTCAGCATACGATGATGATTGTTTGAAACTCGCAACAAACAAAAACGAGGAATAATTTCGAGGGCGCCATGTTCCGACATGACGTGAATGTCTGCGGACTTTTTCGTCATCGTGACAATATTTTTAAAGGGAACCTCATCATCGCTTTCAAATTATTGCCTAATGTGATTCCTGTTGGACGTTTATTGCTGAATGGAATGCTAATAGAGACGGCAATATCGAAAAAAAAGAAGCACAGAAGGAAAGTGTCCGCGCTTTAAAAACCCGTTACGTCATGCGGATGTTGCAGAATAAATGAAACAAGAAGAAAAAAGACTATAACGACATATTGTGGCCCTGAAATACGTAAAGAAAAAGGATATGTTTGCTTAAATTTCCAGCCGAACATTTTCATCCTATTTTCTAGTGTTTTAACTTTCTAGCGTTTGTTGCTTAGTGTTGTTTTTGTGAGTTCGTCGCTCATTTCGAAGAGAATGACTGAATGCATTCCAACGATGTGTTTTACACTAGTTTTTCTGGATGTCGATAAATTTCCGCGATTTTTCCAACTTACCATTACAAAACAACAGAACAAAAAACAGAGCGTATGCCGGAATTTCCGAAAAGTGCACCAATGCAGAGAATGAAAGTAGGTGGAAAATAAGGGACATTTCTCTTGGAAAACTCCAGTTAATTGTGGTTTAAATTAGAAGCAAAAACATCGCTTTGGCTCGCTACGTCGACTCATTTACGTAAGAATAGATCAGAAAATCATGGAAACATGTCAACGTATACTATTCTACGATCTCATTCTCATTTATCTGTAATAATTGTACATTTATTGCAACCTGTTCAAAAATGACCTAAAGCTTAGTGCCTAGCAAAAGCGGCTGCGCTCGGAGCGGCGTGGTTTAGCCAGCGGCTGCGATCGAGGTGGGACTTCCGCTTACTCTGCAGCACGACTGGAAGTAACAACAGTCCCACACCGATCGTGTTGTGTTGGATCCACGGAGCGGCTTCGAGTGCAGCCATTTATGCAACTGCATCAGACTTCAGGTAGTTTTGAGCTGTAATGAGCACCGGCAATAGATTTCGGTGCTCATTACGGATGACAACTTGCATATGAATAATGAGTTAATCCCGAAATACATCAGTCAAATGTAATAACAATCTGATTATAAGGTAAGGTGAAGCACAAATAAAACATAACACTTCGAAAGTAACTTTCGGACATCATATTTTTCAACATACCATAGCAACACAAATTCAAGAACAATGACATTTCTGATACACATACCCAACACGAACACAAGCCAACTTGCGAGAACTAATCCCCAAGTTCCAACAGCTTAAACGCGGAGATCAGTTCTCGGTAAGCCGGCTGAACTGCAAGCAGAGTTCGAAATAGCTAAGCTAAAACTATAGCAAATAATTTTTGCACACTTTGTTATATCCAGTGAGTAAAAAGCTGCTTAAGAAACAGGATTTCTTCATATATTACAGCCTCTCAGATTATCAAAATTTTCCAATGGGGTAGAAAAGTGGAGGCGCTCTCAAACGTAGTCTCCACGATAACAGATGTATTCCGCTTTGAATGACGGTAAGTTCCGAAAGGCGAAACGGACACATCCGTTAGAGGAGCATAAAAAGATCTGGGAAAGAAAATCGGCACAACGAAGATGAAACGACACGACAACGACACGGTAATCTAAAGGACGTGTCGGTGCACTTATAAGTGTTTGCAAAAACCAGGAAGATCCGCAAGTGGTTGCAGCACTACATGGTCGCTCATCCGGACGTGCGAGGCTGGCACCGGGTGTGTAAGGCGCGTGGGAGCCGCAAGCGCTCGACAAGGCGAACATACACGAAGGTCACCGTTATTTATACAAAAAAAAAGACTCCGACGATTTTCTGATTAGTGACCGATGACTAAGAAATTGATTCTTCACAAACGTCCTAGATGAACGCCGATTTTCGTGAATTATCGAGGATGATTCTAGCATATTTCGGCGATTGGAGGAGCTAGAAACGAGTGCAGGATGGCGTGGGCGAACAACGATTTGATCCAACTACCTGTGATCGGAGAGGGTGAAGGTGGCGTGCTTTAAGCTTGTAAGAATCCATTGAAAACTTGAACACAAGTGCAAGTGTACGAAAATATGTGGGCTGCAGCTGCGAAGAACAAGAAAGTTATCAAAAAGTCGCAAACGCAAATGTCATTACTCATCGGAAAAAGCCGCTTCTCCAGGAAACGGATGATATAACATAACTCTCCTTTTTTGAGTTCATAGGTAACACCCACGACAATTTCTGCTTCTCGGCTATCATGTTCATCGAGAAAATGCCCAAAGAATCATAATTAATCGGTAGGAAAAAGTAAAGCGAAACAAATGAATGAAAATGTATCCGTCCTTCCCACGCCTATCATAAATCCAATGACATAAAATCCAAGAAAACATAAAACACGCAAACAGAAAAGATACCTTCGACAAACAAATCGGCGGGCACCATGGGATTCACAAACTTTTTAAACTTTTTTAAACTTAGCCGAAGCGGTTCAACAAAGCGGAAGAGCCTAAAAGAAAGTTAAAGTAACTCTCGAAGCAAAATCATTTCCCAAAAATTATTTACAAGTTTCTACGGAGATGACTAGATTTTAATTACATCCAAGATTCGATCAACAGGTGCAAAGCTTAACATGGGGATGTGCCACAAAAGAAGAAAGGAGCTAGGAAAAAGTCTTTTTTTTTTTCGCCTTTTTTTCGGTGATCTGAAAGAATGGGAGTCAGCTGCACGATGGTAAAAGATAGCTTTGCAAACGGGTGGGAAAGAAGACAAAGCTTCTTTTTTTCAGAAATACAAATGTCCAGCAAGTCTGCATTGCGGACAATGCACATTCGAAAAAATCACTGCTCTACGGAATGCCTTCTCGTAATCATCTCTATAAGAATTTGTACTTGGGAGAGTTCCCAACTGGAGCCACGATGTGTACATGCGATTTCGTGCTGGGAACCAATGCTACTATACGTCACAAAGCTATACAATTTAATTGACCGTTATATCTCATAAGATCGGTCTTTCAGTTTCAAATTAAACTTCATGATGGGAAAGTGCGAAAACGGATAGACAATTTGCAGGGAAGATTTCCAGATTCACTAGTCTCAGAAAACAATTCTATTCTCATAGAAAGAGAAAAAGAAGTCTGAAAAAAACATTCCAAACGGAAGATTCATTCGGAGAAAACCGATAAATCAATAGCAGGAATGCAAACCTTGCTAGGTTGTACACTCAACGACCTATAATACGTTGCGTGACGATGCGGTTTCGAACAAATTCATTGACCTAAATGTGATCGTTTTTCATTCACGAGGAACGTTAGGAATGCGGATGATGCGCTTACGATCGCAACATCAAGGAGTATATCAGCAGCTGAACGTCATCGCCGTTCAATGAACCCATCTATGAATTAGCGATGGTTTCACGTTCCAGATAATCTTATCGAATTCTTGACAGGTGCGCGTTATGAGGATTAACGCAGCATCAATGTGATTTGTGTCAGAGTTTCCAATAAATTCCATAGCAATTTCGCAAAGGCAGTTGGACTGGGGATTTTTCATTTCACTTTCAGAAAAAAAAAATTATATGGTCTACTGAGGACTTGTTTTTGTTTGTTTCAGTTCTTCATTAGTATCGACATCTTTTTGAATGTTGCACGTTGATCGCTTAAGTTTCTTCAGAAATCCTCAACTCATCGAGGATAATATTCCCCTCTTCGTTTTCGTTAGCGCACTTCAAAGAAAAAAATTCTGTGACAGATTTGGCTGACCAGGAAACGGTCAAAAGGTACCCGCATGATGTGCCGCCGCGTATCCAGGAATCTAATGAGCGTCGTTAATTGCACCGCGAGTCTCCTGATACCGTCATAATCGCTACAGTAGCCTGATTGCTCCTCTTGTGCTACGTCTTCAAGACGCCCTGCTTACGCCACCCTTTCCCCCACTTTGCCGCGTCTACCGCTCTTCCGACGATTTTTTTTTCGCTGCGCCTACAGCTCTTATGATGCGCTTTTAAAATCGAACGGAAAGGAAAGTACCTGGTGTTAGATGTTGTTTGAAGGTCTACATAAAGTGTGCTTGTAAGTTAATATAAAAGAAGGAAAGAATGAAATAGGTTTGTATAAGTGATATGCGAATGCAAGAGATGTCTCAAAAAATGTCTCACTGATCGGTGTTATGCTATCTTTTTTACTTTTTTGCGCTTTCTAAGAATTTCTTTTTGCTTATCTAGCTGGGTAAACTGGCATCCAACGTTTAACGAGGCGCGAAAAATGCCTCGCAGACATACACTGTACCTAAAGGTATATCTCAAAGATACAAAGGTCTCTGTTCGCCATTAATACGCCTATCCTGTCATATTGATTTTATATAGAGAATAGATAGACATGAAGCGATAAAACAATGTTGAAAGAAGTTTGAAGGACCATACAAAGTTCCATTACATAAAACTGTATAAAACATACAAGCAAGTATTGAAATATTTGACATGCACTCTGTACAAACATTATATCTAAGTAAAATTTTGAAAAGATAAAATGTAGAAAGGAGTTTAAAGAATGTATACAAAGTAATAAGCGCATAAAGTTGCTGTTATTATAGCTGCTGCAGTTGAAACTTGAACACGAAATCGTTGAATGACATCGTGACAAACACATACTTATGCACTACTAGTTTATATAGAAGACTTAGGGCATGAAATGTGTTAAATAATGAGATGTGTGAAAATATGTGCATGTTATTATTTTCCCTGGAGCATCTTTTTGAGATAATGTTTGGTTATGTGAAGTTACATTGGATAGAAGGATCTACTTCTTCGCTTTATTCCCAATAATATGCGCTTAGTTTACTATATCCGTACGTCAGAATTCGCTGCGGCAATTCGTTTTTCACTCCCCCTCCCTTTAAAATTCGCACTATCCACCCCTTCGTCGCGGCGCAGCATTGATCAGAGAGCAATAGGGGGGCGCGGTTTAGGTGATCTCAGGCGGTCGTGGAGGATATCTAGCTGGTGGAGCTAATTACGCGGAGGGGCGGTGCTGAAGGGAGGACAGGAGCGGTCAGCCGGTTTTCACGGGTACCTCTTGTCCCGCACCCGGCTGACCAATGTTAGTTTTTAATAGTGGCATTTAGTAGTTTTTAATAGTGGTATTTTGCAGATGAATTCTCGCCAGTAAGTGTTCTGCAAAGTTGTGACCTAATACTAGGTAAAAACATATGTAATGCAAACACAGTGAATGAAGATCGCGGTTTGCGTACGGCCTCTGCAGCAGATCAGCGGTGAAAATCTTCTGCATGATGTCCCACTTTTAAACCTAGCTAACTATTTGTTAAGAATAACATAAGATTCTTCTCATATTGTTGTCGGATCAATATGACATGAAGCGCAGAGCAGTTGCGTAAGCGGCGCGATGAATGTAGCGGTTAGGATTGAGAGGGGACCTTCGCCAGCACCACTCATTGCTGCAGATCCCGATGGTATCATGCGCCATAGTGGGCGATAGCAGTCCTACTCAAGGTATTTGTAAATATGGAGGTTCGGTGCAGCTGCGCTCGAAGCGGTGCGGTGGGGCGTAGAGGCGTTGGAATCGAGGTGTGACCATCACGAATTGCGGCGACGTTTGGTGCTACCAACGGTCCCCTCTCGCTCCTAACCGCGACGCTCCAGCACAACGTTTCGAGCCCAGCCGCCCGCCTACGCACCGAGCTTCAGGTTGTTCTGAACCGACTGTAAAAATGTAAGGTTACAATGACGATTTCCTTATGAAAATGTAAATTTTTCTGCAGAAAAAGGAAAGCGTCAACCTGACCTTAATAAGAGCCACTGGACTTGAATCGTAAATGACACACGTAAGGCGATAGGAAAATTTGATACAGTGCTTCAACAAAAAAAAGAAGATTTGGAAAAATACGAGAGATAACTTTGAAAGAACAAAACCAAACAAAAAAATCGAAAAGAAGAATCGAATGTAAAATCCTTCAAAAGGACCGCTCATGGAAGAACGCCTCCTTGCTGACCAGAACGACGCCTCACCATAGAGCTCGGCGAGTTCGAATTCGAGTAATGACCTAGAGCCAACAATCAGTTCGAAAGGGAGCGGGCAAAGTTTACAGAGGTCAAGTGGGTGCCGACGATAATCTGTCACCAAGTGCTCGACGTGCGTCTTCTCGAATTACGTCAGCACGAGCGAAATCGTTCGCACTCGCGGAGCCGCAAACGTATAATCGTCGACGTTTGCGCACGTGGCGAGTCGTTTTCGCGCTCGAATTCCCCGTTTTTTCCGGAATCCGCTGAAGATTACGCAGGCATGACGTCACAGGCTCGCAAATCTCTGTGCTCCGTTGCCTACACGACATAGTGATTACAGGGTGTTTCCGCCAATTATATGTTTTCTTTGAGAAATATCCAGGATAATTTCGATGGAAGTTTTTGGTAAATGAAAATTATTCCTAGTTACCTCATGGGTTAAGCTGGAGCGCAATCGAAATAGGTCTACGTCTGATGTTTCTTAGATATTAATTTAAATAATTTCAAATTTTTGTCTGAATCCGGCTTCGGAACTTGTTCAGCGAAGTAAGTCTTTGAGTGATGTATTTGAAACTTTTGGATTACTCTGTGTAAGTTAAGGATTTTCTTCCACTTAAAACCGTCAGCAATATGTATAGAGCAGTTGATCTAAATCGTCAGCAATCCATTCAATGCATTTAAGGATAAAGGATAAAGGATAAAGTTTCTGGTGTTAATCAGTCCGCTTGGGATGCGCCTCCACGTTCACTTCAATTCAAAGTCGTTTGAAGTTTACGAACCTATAACTTGCCTATACAATGGCTTGCGGTGGCTAGCCGAA
This sequence comes from Necator americanus, assembly GCF_031761385.1. Classification (NCBI taxonomy): domain Eukaryota; kingdom Metazoa; phylum Nematoda; class Chromadorea; order Rhabditida; family Ancylostomatidae; genus Necator; species Necator americanus. Next base: position 11,503,604 of record NC_087375.1, read on the forward strand.
GTGTCGAGTCAGTGTTTTTATCCTCCCAGACAAGTCTGGTACCAATTTATTGACCCCGGAGGAATGAAGGACTTTGTGAGCCCTAGGGCGGATTCGAACCTCCGATCGATTGTGCAGGAAGCGGAACCTCTAACCGCTACACCACACCCACCCCTTCATTCGTTAAAAATGCAACGAAAGAGGTTAACTAAGAAAACTCTTCAAGACTGGGGAGAGAGACATGATTTCAAAGGTTTTCAAAATCGCTAAGACGTTTTTAAAATGACCAGAATCATTTGAAGAAAAAAAAACAACAGATGAATTTCCTTCAAAATGTTTCTCATTCTCATAATGTTCCCACTGTCTGCTGTAGAAAATTGAATAAAAGTGTAAGCAACGAAGTGAACACAATTGCGAGCAACAAAATTCCAGTTTTCCTCAATTCCAATCACAAATGAGCGCATTTTCTGAGAATTGTAAGTCGTCATGAAAGTTTGATCTATGAAAACATGTCGAATCGCCTACGCAGAGCCAATGCATGGAAAATAGTTGAATGTCGCTTTATGCAGTATCCTTTAACATGTTAACAAATATGACGTTATTATTTAATCAATGGCAATGTTATTATTTATCTGATAGGTATTCCTTGTTGTCCCGAGGATTTCGAGGGTTTTAAAGAGTTGTCACAAATTTCACCTGCAATCTGAGGGAGAACTCAAGCAGATTCTGCCAGCTGCTTTGCAAATTGTAAAATATAGTGGTTCTTCAAATACTTCCATAAAAAATTTCGTAACTTGGCGACTACAAGAAGTTTTCGTTCCACCTTCTGAATGGAGTATGTAGTAGCAATAGTTTGTCATAGATCAAGGCCATCAAACACACCATTTTTATTCTTCTTTTCTTTTTCTTTTTCTTCTTATTTTTCTACTCGAATCAGTATAGCATTTGAGTTCAACAAAACACTTAAGCAAACAAAAGAATACGTTTTGCAACCCTGCTTTCCGTTACGGTATCAAAATCACTCATTTCTAAAAGCCGTTGCTCAGAATGTCGCATCTACGGGCTTGACTCCCCTTTATTTTTACGGGCGGCGAAGGGATCCCTTTCACTTGAGCAGCATCCCATGAGCTAGATCCCCTTCACCTGAAGAGTGTCCTGCTCCTCCTTATCGCACCTATGATCAAGTACTACAATGATCTTCCCCAGTGATGTCAAATTAATTGTGAGCTTTCTGAGGAGGGTTTACACTTTGACAACCATGGACAACTTCCAGAGCTTCCATGTTCCTAGGTCTTGCCATGCTATGTACAGTCAGCGCTAAAATCCGCTGCTTGGACGGCAGCTGTGCGCGTTCGATCCAGGCAGGGAGTGTGCGGCAAGCTGAAAATGTGCGCGCGTTGCGCCGACGCGTCGCGACCAAGTAGGCAAATAATTATGGCGCCGACTGCATCTAGTTGGACAGAGCTCTGGAAGCAAATTCACATAAGAATCTAAATAATAAGCTGGAAAGATCCGTGTATCTTGAAGGCTAATTTATTGGCTAAAAATAAAGACACAAGCTAGTTATTCGAGCACAAACTCTCAGTTATTTAATTGACTCTCAATGATTTGATCTCAACTGAATGACCGACCGTGCAGATAATGGTTTAATTCCACAGCACTCCAGAGTTAAATCTGAAATGTTGAGACACTAGGATGGAACAGAAACGAGGAGGAGGTTATCTTAGTTAACTAGCAGTCTAAATTATGGACATCCACTGGGAGTATAAGATTTGGTTAAAGGCAGCAAACCGCGAATCGGACGCGGTGAGGGAATCCGCGGGAAAAGCTAAGGATGCGGTTGTAGATTGCACTATCCAGGGTGGTTTCACTCAGTTCTCCCTTGTCGTCGTAAAAAAACAGCGTGGGAACCGCTTTAGTTGCTCCGAGTATTAGTAGAACGCTCCCAAATGTTTTAGTCCTTTCAGGAGCCTGCTCAGTTGGTTTAACTTGAAAAAGCCGGTGAAAGACATTATTAATCTTCGACCGCTCGCACGTGGGTGCGGCACGTGCACGAGAATGGCGCGTTGCAGCTGGTATCGTTGTTTTCCCGCACATCCCTCACCCCTGCCTTTAAAGGCAGCATACCACGAATCTGTGGTGGTGCGCATCATCAAGTGGAATGTTTGTACACGGAATAGTGGATTATGGAGAGGAGGGTGATTCCATCCATTTCTTCCTTATTGCCGTAAAAAACGGCCCGGAAGATGCGGCGCGTGCACAAGGCTGGCGCGCCCCAATCGAATTCCTTGTGGAAAATGGTGCGCCGGAACGCTCGAAGCCGTATCTTCCGGCCTGTTTTCTACGGCAGTTAGGAAGAAATGAACGGAATCACCCTTCTCTCAATAATCTACAAGCCCGTATACGAATAATCCTCCAGAAATCCGTACCACTCCAGGGGGTAGCGGATACAAGCTGCAGAAATCTATTACCAGGTAAAAAAGTTTTTAAAAAAGTGTTGCTATGAACCACTGACAATATTATTGCGATTCCAGTTCACTTTAATCTCAAGTTAATCGAGGACTGTAATCTCTTGTGTAATAAATGTAGTCAAGATATAGTAGGGTCGAAACGACATGAAGCGCGTACGCAATTGCGTACGCGGCATCTCTCGAGGCGCTTCGGTGGAGCGTAGCGGATAGGAGCGTGGTGAAACCCTTGCTGGGACCACCCATCGCTGCACTTTGCAAATATCCCTCCTCGGTTCCAACTGCTGCCTTCACTGCGCCGTTCCGGACACGTACGCAAATGCACCGCAACTACACTCATGATTCATGTCGTGTTGACCCGACGATAATTTAAATCCATTTCACAGTGTCCTTCTTATCAGCATTTGGAGCTCAAGGAAAACTTGGAACAACTGCACTGAAGAAACGAGTGGGGAAAGAAAGACTCAGTTAAATGGAGATGTGATAGCATCTAACTGAGTAACTTGGAGAACTTTCTTAATTTTGGCTGTTTCTTCGGATTGCTTAGTGAAAACTGGAGACTCATAAACTCTGTCATAAAGTTAGGACAACTGAATGACCTGTGATGCAATTGCGTAGGCGCTTGCGTTCGCAGTTGAACTGCGAAGCTGCAGTTCTATTGTAAGATCAAAACGACACGAAGCACGGTGTAGTCGCGTAAATGGCCGCGCTTGAGGCGATGCGGTGGAACGTAGCTGTAGCATAAGCGTAAGCGTAACTAGCACCATATTTCGCTCAAGTTGGCGATGGTCGCACCTCGATTCCAGCCGCTTCCTCCACGGCGCGGTTTCGAGCGCAAACGCTTGCGCAACTGCACCTTGCTTCATGTCGTTTTGACCCTACTACACCAAAGGTTAGAAGGCACTGAACCGAGTGCGCCTTACCATTCTGTAACTTTATCCTGCCCTCTTGCTTTAACTTAAAGGCATCACCCCACGAATCTAAGGTGGTACGGATTTCAGGTGGAGTATACGTATACGGGATCGTAGATTAAGGAGAGGGGGCAAGGGGTGATTCCGTTCATTTTTTCCTAATTGCCGTAAAAAACGGCGACTTTCTACAAGGAATTCAATTGGAGCGCGCCAGCCGTGTGCACACGCCGCATCCTCGGGAGTTTGGTTCTTTCGCTGCCGGTTGCCGCGATCCAGCACGCATCAGACGCAGAACGTAGAGACGCGTGTTGCGTGCTGGATCGGGGAAACTGAGAAAGTGAAAAAGGAAGCAAAAGGAGTCGCTTGCGTGATACGTAGAAACATATCATCAGTCAACAACGAAACCACATGTAATTCAGGACGAATACGAGCTTGAATTCAGCATCCTCCATCTGATTATAGTCGGTTCAAAACGGCATGAGCAGAGTGCAGAGCGGTAGCATCTGTGCTCAAAGCGGTTCGGTTCGGATCGAATGGGGACCATCGCTAGCACCAGTTATCATTGTAGTCTGAGCTAAGCTAGCGATGGTTCCACCGCGATCCGAACCGCACCGAGCTCCATGTCGTTTTGACCCACTTGTAGCACAGCAACGTGAGTTCGAATGCCCTCTTGGGATCTGTGCTACACGGATGACAGTACGGAATAATAGCACTACGTCTTTAATAGAGAAATGAAAGCGTGACGTAGAACTATGTACAGTTATCGATTAGTTCTCGGCAGCTCCTACATGTTTTTAGGCTATATTCTACCCTTAGGGTACATTCATTATCACCTGCTTTTCTCCAATGCGATTTTTCATGTCTGCTTTCGAATGGGTTTTACTTGCCACGATTCATCTTTTTCCTTTCTCTTATTTCTTTGTTGCTTTTTACTCTGTAAATTTGAGGTCTGTGCAATCAATATTTTCGTAACCTATTAGAAAACCAATTTAGCGCACTTATAATGTTCATTAACAGCAACGGTCGCTGCTCATTTTTCGCAGTCAAACGAATATATTGAAGAATTTCGTGGTAACAATAAACACCGCACGAACGTTCCCAACCTTATAACACGAATTGGCCGCACATATAAGCACGAAACTGTAAATTTCCTTCTTTACCGGATACTAAATGAGATTTGGATATTTCTTTTTAACCGGCGACTGACGCAGTCTTTGTGTCTCGAGTTCATGCTGCACAGGTTCACCCCGGCCTTCTGCGCTTCAAGACACTTCCTTAAAGGCATCACTCCACGAATGTGAGGTGGTACGGATTTCAGGTGGAGTATTCGTATACGGGATGGGAGACTATGGAGAGAGTGGTGATTCCGTCCATTTCTTCCTAATTACCGTAAAAAACGGCCCGGAAGATACGGCTTCGGACTTTCTGGCGCACTATTTTCTACAAGGAGTTCGACTAGAGCGCGCCAGCCTTGTGCGGCGCCGCATCTTCCGGCCTGTTTTTTACTGCAATTGGGAAGAAATGGACGACATCACCCTTCTCTCCATAATCTAATAATACTCCACCTGAAATCCGTACCACCTCAGATTCGTGGAGTGATGCCTTTAAAGTGGGACCATCGCGAACTGCAACGAGGAATGGTACTAGCAAGGGTCCTCACTCGAACGTAGCAGCTAAACTTCGCCACACCGCTTCGAGCGCAACCGCTCACGCAACTGCAAAGTACCTCATGTTGTTTTGACCTCCTTTGCTGCTACCATCAATACCATGAATCCTGAATTAGATAAGTTTCATGAAGCCTGTACACCGAAAATTATTACATTGGTTTTTTTCAGCTTTCTGCACGATGATAGACTGGAAGGTTAGGTAGTGGAGTTGGTCTGGAAGGACTGCCTAGCGAACACTTTTGAAGGCGAAAATCCTTCAGATCATTCACAACAACTGATTCTTTTGTTTTAAGTAATATGGTGTTCATTCTCTCTTGACCATGAAACCTTTGGAGAAACACTTCTAGCTTTTAATTCTGCGTAAACGGGCATTAAAATCAGGTGTATTTCCAGAGATCTGTGCTCCGTCCTATCATTTCCGTGCAGATAAGCATTAGCTTGTGTTCATACTTCGGGTCCTGCACAGAATGTGACGTGAAAGCAGTGTACGAGTATGTGTGTGTGCGGAAGCTCTGTTCCACCTTGAGAGGCTGAGTGGGGGATTAGCACAAATCGTTCGTGTTACTCCAGGGATTGTGCGGATGGAGGATTAGCCGGATCCAGAGCCACAGGTGCTCCTCCTCCGTGTTTCCTTGCTGAGCAACAGCCAACTCTCGATGCATACGAGACGCTGGTGCGTATCGATCGGGGCCATCACGGCCAGGCGGTCGCCTATCGACTGCCTCGGCCATTTATTAGTGCTGGCGGCCAGCCGCAACTCCTTCCAACATATTTCCAAACACTTTTTCCGTTAAATTTCTGTCATTGACTTCTTTTACGATGAAATGAGATGTGCCGAGTTCGTCCCCATGTGGATTAGCCTTAAACGAGCTTTCACCAATAAAATCGGTAGGATTTTTCTGAAAATCCATTTAATTGGTGTTAAAGTGGGAGCATATTTCTTGTTTTTCGAGTTCTACTTCATATATAAACATCGTTCCCATTTTTTAGAATAAATCAGTTCTTTTTTTTCTTCCAATAAACCCCTTACATTCATTTCTTAATTAGAAGATTTGCCGAAACCCATTTCTGTGGCCGAAAATTTTCCCGCTTGGTTATTTGTCGGATTTTTCCTCTTCCTTTTCTATATTTCTATTATTTTTCCCTTTGAATTCTGAATCCAGTCATGAAAAATGGGGATTGTTGAGCTTGCGAATGCATTTATGATTTGTTACTGTTATGCTCATTTCATGCAAAGATCCTTTTCCTGGGTTTTGCATACGAAACTGTAGAATTCCGTGACTATTTCGTTTTTCACCCTGTTTTAATTCCCATTGATCCGTTTACTGTCATCAACAAACCTGTGCTTTAGTTTTGCTTAGCGTCAACGAGCTACACATCTATTTCCTTATTTTTGGAAGATTTTTTTTACTGTTTAAATACCTACACTAGATGGTGTATACTAGAACAATCCTTCGAACTGGAGTTTTCCTTCATTGCAGCGTTTGTTTCCCGATATTCACTTAGCATTAATATTTTTCGTTTCACTTCATTTATTCAAATGCAATTTTATGCTGTTCTCCACTCCAATTTAATTAAAGTTAAGTATTCTATGAATTTCTATTCGCGCGATCGACATGTATAAAGATATAACTGGATTTTAAATAATGTTAGGCAAAATAAGTTAGAGACTAATGCTGATTCACTCTGTTATTGTTATTCGACTAATTACTAAGACTTCTTTCATTACGAAGATGAAGAAGTAGAAGTTCTGTCTTCTTTTGTCGCTCTAGCTCAGAAAACGGCCTCTAGCGACGACAGCAGAAGCTTGTGAGCTGTTCTCTTTAGGCTAAAGAAATAAATGGTGATACTATAATATTAATAATATCGAATGGCTATTCACTTCTTGAGGAATTGGCGAGTCGGCGAGTACTACTTGAATGATATTTTAAGAAAGAAAGTATTCTCTCAGTCTGTTTTGGCACTGGTTGCTAGTCTCTTTCAAATGCACGTATTAATAAATGTCAAAATGAGCATTAAAAATTGAATCTTCTAATTCACGATGTCTGTTATGATTGGTACTTTGCTGAAATGACTTCTTATAGAAAAAAAAACAGCTTCTATGAGGATCAGGGCGCTTGTTATATGGAAAGGCTATTATCAGAACCGCTTCAGCAATGTTGATTAGCTCAGGGATCCTACTTGCCCTTGAAGGACTCCATTTGAAAGCTAGTATTCGAACTGGGGATCTTGATGATTTTAGGAGCGCTGATTCTTCAAGAAAATAATCCTCAAGGCCATAATTTATAGCCAGTGATACTTTGCATATCAATGATTTCCCTTCTTTCTATGAGAAAGATAGCATTTGATATGGAGGTTTGGGAAAAAGATGGTTGCGTGTCGTCGATGTATCTGCTTATTTTCGTCTTTTAAGTCGAGAAAATGATAATTTTGACTGTAAAATTGTTACTGTTGCACCATCTTCACTGCTATAATTCATTTTGCTTTGCATTTTGCCTGTTTCAGCTTTGTTTAATTGAGCCTCGAAAATGCTGCGAACCTCGACTTTCATAACGAATTCTCCTTGCCAGACTGTGGAATCGATAACGAGGATGAAAAAAGTGTTCTACCTAAAGTGCATAGAAGCGCAAAATTATTTGAAATGAAATAAAAGGGCTTGGGTTAAAAATGTTGTTTTTATACCATAGAAAAAACTGAAATAATGTCCTACTACTGTGTTCCTCCAAGCGGTAAAATTCTACTATTCACTTAAGCGACAGAGTACAAGTGGTGTTTGCTGCGTTCACACATGTGCTTAAACTTTCCTCTTTTTGAAAATGTTCTCTATCATAAGCATTTCTTCAGTGGTTTCAGCAATTTTGTTTGATTTTATCAGCTTCATGTATATGACTTTCATTTGCCGTTCCGTTTAAGTTTTTTCAAGTCTGAAATTGAGTTTTCCCTGTTAAAAGCTATTCCAATTTCCGCCAACGATTTGAATTTTTCATTAACTTCATTCTTTCGTACAAAATAGTGATGTTTTCTGTTAATATTAGTTGTTTATTCTGATATTCTACCTAGCAACAATCTGATCTATGGAAATCACAACTTTTGACTTTTGTGTTTGCGTTTGTTGTTCTCATTCAATACTCACCGTATTGATATTCAAACATGCTGTAGGTGCAGTAAAAACAAGATATCGATTTACTGTTGTATTCCAAATTTTCCGAATACACAATGTAGTTTCCATCATATGCGACTGGATTTCGCCTTTCTCTACAATCCTCCTCCTATCAAATTCTTTGACGATATTCCGTGTGTTGCGTATTCTTAGATGATTTATGCAATTTTCCGCCGAAACGTTCGCAACTATCCTTCTTCAGCTCCTCCACATCAAAACACGTGATAAAGTGGTACAGCTGCCGAATCTCGATACCACTAAGAGGTTCACCGACAGCTTGTCTTATCGAAGATGGTGAGTGGAATGGCTTTTCTTTCTTTCTTTCATTCTTCTTTTCCAACGTGTGCTTTTAAGTTTAACCTCTTCTGTTCCACAAATTCAAGATCGCCTAAAGAACTAATTATTGCTTATTATTTCATGGAAATTCTTTTGTTTCCAGACCTTATATTTTAACAGTTAACCAAAAGGAAAGAATACTGACGACAAGCGAAAAAGTTAAAATATGAATTTCAGGGTGCAGAAAGTTCGTTGCCGATGGAAATGTGCAGCAACTGTGAGTTTCATTTTTTTGTTTGTTTCTTTGTTCATCTCCTGTTTATCGGTGTAGCTGCTTTTTACCAAACTCATATACCTTTTTTTTCAAAAGAAAGTTGGAGGGGAACAGTTCCTACACTTGCAACCAATTCTCTGCAGTTTGACTCCTAAGTTATTGAGGTTTCATTGTTTTTTCCTTTTTTTTGAGAGAGAGAGTCCTTATTGGTGATTTGGTTGGCCAACCCGTTTCAGAAGTGTATCTGTATATATTTATTTGTTGTAAAGTCGGAATACGCATTACTCGTAAGAAAAATTACGAATTATCGGTTAAAAGTGATGAAAACAATCACAGGTGATAAACAACTCTTATATGTCACTGGAGGATGCCCGTTTAGCTTATAAATCAGCAATCACGATCTTGTTTTCCGTGATTTAAGTTTGTGACTCGGTTTTTTAAATTGCGCCTGTCTAATGCTTGTTTCAGTCATGATTCTTTCGTATAAAGTTGGAGAATTACAACAGCTTAATTTAAGAGGTACATGCATCTCTATTCTAGATTATGGAAAGTACTACAGAATCTAAAATGGGCATTGAAGGTAATTTCGTGGGTCAATACACCGCGTGGCGTTTAAACTCACTTGGGTTTAGTATCCTTTTAGTGTTTTCTGACATGTCAGGAAAGCGCCATATTTGTTTGCTCGTTATACTTTATGTAGATGTAATTTAAAGGCATCACCCCACGAATCTGAGGTGGTGCAGATTTCAGGTGGAGTATTCGTATACGGGATGGGAGACTATGGAGAGGGTGGTGATTCCGTCCATTTTTTCCTAATTGCCGTAAAAAACGGCCCGGAAGATGCGGCGCCGCACAAGGCTGGCGCGCTCTAGTCGAACTCATTGTAGAAAATAGTGCGCCAGAACGCCTGAAGCCGTATCTTCCGGGCCGTTTTTTACGGCAATTAGGAAGAAATGGACGGAATCACCACCCTCTCCATAGTCTCCCATCCCGTATACGAATACTCCACCTGAAATCTGTACCACCTCAGATTCGTGGAGTGATGCCTTTAAGGTTGCTGACCTAAGATTCTCATTCTTTTCCTTACCATTACATTTGGAACACGGATATCTGCCTAAAACAGTACGATTTTCAATTCAAGCCCAGAAGGAGAGCCTAGAACCTGTAAGAGGCGTGTAGAAGTAGCAAGATCTGTGACATTTGACGCACATATCTACATTCAACTAAACATTTCGTCCAAATACAAGCTTATTACTGCAATCTAAGACGGTTCAAATAGACTGCGCGCGTTCAAAACATCACTGCTAGGTAGCAGATGGTCAAACGTCCTAGGGCATGGTGGAGTGCTCAAGAGTACATACGGGAAATGTTTCAGACTAGTAGCAGATACCACAGCTACATTTAAAGAAATTGGTTTTTTTTCAACTTATATGTGCATGCTTACTTTTTGTACTGCAGTAACTTCTGTGGATATCATGATGGGATTTTTTGTCGTTATTGTCGAATAACTGCTTTTGTTGATTTACTTCTCTCCGCTTTTTGATTCCTGAACAATGTTTTATTGGTAGTCGGAAACCCGCTCTCGCAGTGCTGCAGTCCACATGTGTACGACTTTTAATCAATTTTTTTAGTCGACGCATACGAGCTGCGTCGACTGGCACGCCGATTCAAGAAACTGGATATTGATGGTTCAGGATCGCTGTCAGTTGAGGTAATGCGTTTGATAGTACGTAGATAGTGGATTGAAGGTTTTCTTTTTCTTACGAAATATTTTGAAGGGGTTGTTTGTACTCTTGGAAATATCATTAAATAAAAGACCGCATTTTTGCAGGAATTCATGTCATTACCTGAATTGCAACAGAATCCACTTGTTCAAAGAGTGATTGATATATTTGACGAAGATGGAAATGGGGAAGTAGATTTTCGAGGTTAGTTATTAGCTTAGTCAGCAACGCATTCGTCTTAGAAATGATCTCATTCCAGAATTTATACAAGGTATTTCACAATTCAGCGTAAAAGGTGACAAGAATGTTAAGCTAAAATGTAGGTTTACCTTTTCCTCTTCTTTTCATTTTGATCGCTCACAACAAATATTTTAAGTCATTTTGTCAGTTTGTTGATTTCTGTAAACGTGTTAAGATGTTACGCTATTCAGGCTTTTGAGTTGAACACAATTTCTCTTCTTAAGCTTTCTTCAATTTTCTAAAAAAAATTCGAAAATTTTTCCTTACGAGTTCAACTGTGTTCGAACGTGTAGTATAGGCTGTGCGTTAGATCTAAAAGTTCAGAATAAAGCATGTTTCTTTTTTGGCTCCAAAATTTCTTTGCTTTTGTTGCACAGTTTTTACGCGAAACTGATCAATACGTTCCTCGATGTTATCCTCTTAAAATATGGAAAATTTCATGTAGTTTATTAACATGGGTTGGGATTTGAACTAAGGTTCACGGAGTTTGTACGTCGCGCCTACGGCCACTCGTAGGACTGTTTTGGAAACAAGCATCAGCCTGGGACCAGTTCTTTGGACATAATCCACGTCTTCCCTCTCCATTTGGTTTTTATGATTTCAGTTGCATTCCGTATTTACGACATTGATCGAGATGGTTATATATCTAATGGAGAACTATTCCAGGTAGGTTATCTACACTATCATATCTGTTTCCCTCAAGTTACTAATTAGGCTTTGATTTTAGAATGGAAGCGTACGTAGTATTAGTTCTAGCTGTTGTTATAAAGTAATATTTATATTTGAAGGTATTGAAAATGATGGTCGGAAACAATCTAAAGGACTCACAACTGCAACAAATTGTCGATAAGACGATACTTTTCCATGACAAAGACGGCGATGGCAGAATATCATTCCAGGAATTTTGCGATGTGAGTTCTTCAGGCATCTTGAACTTGTTAATTTCTCGAAGCGCCTTGCTTTGGCTTTCCATCTGGTTGCGTTTCTGCCTTTGTTGAAGTGTTATCTGCGTAAACGAATTAAACTCTGGGATTTGGATCAATTCCACGCTTTAACTTCCCATTGCTATCATAGCTTTTGCTTTTCGTGTAACAATATTGTGTGGCTAACACAAATTTAACATTTTTAAACATTAGCTTCTAGATTAACCAGAACGGAATGCACTTGGATTTGTTAAAATTTGCAACGTTTGTATTTATTTGGAAATACATCGCTATCAGCTGCTGTTTCCCCTGAAAGTGTCCCACTGCTTAGCATTTCTCTAGGATCAAGAGGGTGTTTTGCAGTTAGAAGTACTAGAGTGCAAGTATGAATGCTGTTCGTAAGGCTTTTCTCTTAAAATTTGGCGTTATGATGGAACAGTTTAAGTTATAGCACTTGTTTTATGTGGATACTAGATCTTCTGATTCGTTAATTTTCTCACAAGTTCTTTGATTATTCTTGATTCACTTCTTAGAACTGGAAGAAATGTTTTTGACCTACACATTGAAAGAGGTAGCCTCAGGTCCCAGATTACGTCCAAGTGGAAGCGAAGAAAAGCGACATCCTTTTGTTCACTGTGTTTCTATCCACTACTTTCTGGATTACCCTTTTTATCTACACAGAAAATTACGGGGACATGGAGCCGGAAATATCTTGAATGTTGTAAATTGAGAAATGATATATTAGCTATAGATAAAGTGCAAACTTTTCTGGTTTTGATCTGCATATGTATTGTCTCAAGGAAACCAGTTCTAGGAGTTCTTAATATCTTCCCTTCTTCACACTCTTTTTATGCATGCATTTAGTGCTGCACAAGACCTGTTCCAGTTGTATCGTGTTGAACATCACAAAAAGTTAAAGTGCTAGCCGAGGTTTATGTAAGGGGTTATAATTAGAGGTTTCTTGAGTGCGCGATGTTTATCTGAAAGGTGACAATGAACGGTACTCTGATGTGAAGACATCGGCTATCTTTAAGTGAAAAATATCAGCGAGGGAGTGTTAGCGGTTCCTGATTCGTGAGCGTAGTCCGCAGTTTAGGTTGTCGAACATACTGAAGTGCACAAGAAGATGGTACTGGAGAACATCTGAAAGACGAGCTAGTGTGTTTTCTGACATGTATTGTGCTATGCTCGAATGAATACCGCCTCCTGTTTGTGGTCGATCTTGACGCTGGCGACTATGTCACACAACGTTTCTCACAAATGTATTGTCTTCTTTCTCACTGTATCACTGTATCACAGACATGTTTTTGTTATCACCTTCTCTGACTATCGGATACACAGTATAATCTGCAAGCCATCTCTTTGATGTGTTCTCGAGCTCATTATAGATGTTTGGTCATTTAGTTAAGCATTTTTCTGAGAGGCTAAGTATAAAAGGGGATCAGTTTCTGTCAAATGAGCAAGAAAGTTCTACTAATGGTGAAACAAAAAAAAATGTGTTTTGCCTTGAACCAAAGCACTATTTCGCTGTAACGGACGCTTGTTTTTTCACGCGTTGTTTGGGCATTTTCACGTAGTCAGTCACCGATTGAGAACATTGCTAAGAAGATGGTTTGTTCGTCGCTGTTATTGTATTTTTTGGTGTCATACTATCTAGTCCCATGCACCCATGTGTACTGAATCCTTCAGGATTCATCCATAAATTTCTACTTTAAAATTTCTTCAGAATTCATCCATAAATTTTTAAGTGAGAAGTCACCGATGAAGGTGCAGGCGAAAGTCCACTGCGCGCACCATATCTCCACTACGCAATGAACTCTAAGAAGCTGCCATTATCTAGTGCCACACTCGTACTTACCGTAGTGTCGTTTCTATACACTAAACTTTGGCTTTATTCGACTGAGGCTGCGCGCACTGTATAACTGGTGTCATTGCTATTGAATATTAACAACTGCTGTTAGAGGTTTGGCTTAATAGTGTTTGTGTTTGTCGTGTGTGTTAACCATTAGTCTTCTTGCTCTAGCCTTGCTTCTTCTCACTATTATTATCAAGTCTGAGATGAGATGTTATATTGCACATGTTTTGATATTGTCTGAATAAATTACATATCGAATCAAATTTGAAGAGCCTAGGCGCTGGTGGATGGATCGAAGTGGATGACTTTCTGCTCTGAACTAGGTTCTACTACTGAAAAGACAGATAAGATCCAAGTTCGTAAAATCCTATGTGTTACGCAACACCAAACAGCTTCAACCATTAACGTAGTGCTGCGCGACGTTGCATTACGCATATATACAGCATAGAAAAACCAACGTATACATGCTCATAGCATGTATACGTTGGTTTTTTTATGTTCTCACAAAAAACATAACCTTTCACATGACATCACAGCAGGCTAATTTTCAATTCGCTGATCAGCGTATCGTTATATTCAGAATCGTTTATGAATGTAGAGCCTTACAATGACTTGCGGTTGCGGGTCGATATGTCAAGTCGGTGTTTTTATCCTCCCAATAAGTCTATTACCAATTTATAAATCTCGGAGGGATGAAGCGCTCTAGGGCAGCAATCTGAGGTGATGAGAGAATCAGCGGGGAAAGCTAGAGATGGGGTTGTAGATTGCGGAATCAGGGGTGGTTCCGCTCACCCATGATTCCGCAAATCATTGGTTTCACTTGAATAGGCAGTCGAGGACAATTCACTGGCATTCGACCGCTGCACAGCTGGATGAGGCGCTTGTATAAAAATGGCGGGTTGCAACTGAAATCGTCCTGAAAAACAGTGTCTTTCACGATGTTTTTTACAGTGATTGGGGAGAGAAGAGCGCAACCACTCCCCATCCCGCAATCTACAACTCTTTCTCTAGCTTGTCCAGCGGTTTCCCTCTCTTCAGATTCGTGGTATGCAGCCTCTAATTGATACTAAGGGAATCTCGAACCATATATCGACCATTGATCGTGTAGTCACAGCGGGGTGTCTTGCCGAGTGCGGTAAATCCGTCCCATTTTCCTACACACACATTGTAAAATGAGAAATCAACATGTGATCAGAAAACGTTAACCAGCAGATCAGAGAACTACCTCCACGCGGGTTTTATTGATCGATAGTGGAACTTGCTTTGAATTTAATTTGCTTTGGTTGTTGTAATACATAATCGGGAATAAATGCCGAGGTTGGCTGGCTCTAAGTATTTCATCCACGAAGCTGAAGAGGTGATCCGACTGCACTTGAACTTTAGAATCTCACCCCAGAAAGCGAGCAGAATGAGGTTGAGGCGGTTAAGCATTGCTGGGGTTTCTTGGGCTCAGCGCTCATTTGACTCAACCAATAAAATCATCCGCTTCCGTGTGACTGAGACTGAGAATGTATATCTCATAGCTGAGAATGTACGGAATTGATGAGCGCGCCAGACAAACAGTCGACCATTAACCTGTCATGCTGAGGACGCGGCACGTGTCGCTTACGTGCGCACATAACACAACAGATGACATCAGAGTTATTGTCGCATCCGTTATCAGCTCGTTCAGACAAAGACAGCGGGGAAACCATCCCATAGCTGCTGAATCCTCGGTGAGACTGGACAATCATTTGGATTGTGTTGCGGGCCTCCGCCCCTTTGGGATAATTTTTGTCAGCCGACGCTCGAGCGATGAAATAGCTCTGTAAACAGTGCGCAAGTGGTCATCTGCAAGCGCGTGACTATATTTTTTTGAAGAGTTTGCTGCTTGACAATCTTATAGTACTTGGATCTAAAAAAAGTTAGGAATTTCTGGGAAATTCCTAGTAAAATGTGGTGATTTTACTGCCAAATTTTCTTTTACGTAGTACTTGTTCTTGGTGTATAGTTTGCAGTCTGAACATCTCAGCTAAGTGGGAGCTTTACTAATCAATAATAATGACAAATAACATCTGGAACACATGCATGTCTTCCGACGAAACATTAGTTCTGACATTACTCTGATTGAGTGAGAATTCTAGAGTCTCCAGTATGTCGAGCGAAAATTTACAGGTGGTCGGAAATCTCGACGTACACGAGAAGATGGTGGTAAAACCGTGACTTCATGTGATTCTTCATCCTATCACGGCCGATTCGCTATTTCATTGTTCGTCTCCGAGTTCCACCATATCCTGTATGCTTGTAAGTGAGTGAATAATGTTGATTGTATTGATCAATTTGTATGTTATTTAGTCGAAAAGAGCTACAGCCTCTTTACATGCAGATTTGTTATAACATATATGAAATTACCCTAATTAAAATACCAATACTGCACTTGCCTCTGTAATAAATTTACGTTTTTGAAAAGTATTGTATAAAGTCTTTCACTGTTAGTGTTGTTCTTTACATTCAATACGTAAATTCTAATTCAAAGAAAAAAAAACAAGGTAGAAGAGGAAAAAAAGATCACATGGATAAAAATGAAGGATGGTACGGAGGTATCGAAATCGTGTGTGAAACAGCATTTTCTGGGATTACTATAAATCGGATTTTTTGGGGTTACGCTCAAGTTTGATGTAACGGAGTGGTGATAAGTAGAGAATTCAGAAATAAAACTCATAAGTGGTCAAGTAAGCTTACTTTTTATTCGGTTACTAGATTATTTATTAGTATTTGTTCTTGCTCTTCCGGTCAAATGGTAATTCTGCACTGAAATATGCGATACGTATTGTTTTTCTCTAGAAACCACCGTTTAGTCATGAATTACAGTAAACAGTTAAACAAGTTACGATTACCGAGTCCACCACGTAAATTTCAACAAAGTTAGCGGTGAAGAGAGACACGAAATCTTATGCTGAAAAAAAAATCGAGCCTACAATACTGCGTTTCGAATTTTGAGTGCAATATATGAGGTAAGATTTCCTGCCTGTGAGGGATCTTTTCTTCAGGGAGATTCTCATTAGCTAACCGTACGACGGAATATTTAAAAGCATCATCCCACGAATCTGGGGTGGTGCGGGTTTGAGGTAGGTTATGCCTATACGGAGTCGTAGATCAAGGGAAGGGGGTGGTTTCGTACATTTCTTCCTAATTGCCGTAAAAAACGGCTCAGAAGATGTGGCATCGAGCGTTCCGGGGCGCTATTTTCTACAACGAGTTTGATTGGAGTGCGCCAGCCCTGTGTCGCATCTTCCGGGCCCTTTTTTATGGCAATTAGGGAAAAATGGACGCATGCTATGAATCTGAAGTGTAGAGGAAATCCGGAGGGGGCGGATTCGAAATGTGGTTTTAGATTGTGACACTCGCGATGGTTCCGGTCATTTTTCCTTACGAGGTACATAAGAACGTGCCACCACCTTGTACACGCTCCGGTTACCTCAACTGCTTTTTCAGAGGTCTCACTTGAATAAACAGTCAAGGCTGGCTTTGACATCTTTGACGCCGTTTTTTTACAACGTATAGGGAGAGATTAGCGGAACCACTCCTGATCCCGCAATCTACAACCCCATCTCTGGCTTTGCCCCTCGGATTCCCCCACCACGTCAGATTCGTGCTATGCTGCCTTTAAGCAAGGTAAACATCCAAGGGATTTGACGATCGGTGTTAACCGATAAGTTCCCGGAGGGGCAATATACATGGAAAAATCAAGAGCGGAAGACCAGTTGGGATTGGAGCTGTCGGGTGGAGTATTTGAAGAAAACGACGTGTACATGTTTGTTCAATACAAGTGAAACATGACTGAACTATGAACGAAAGAATCGATTCCCCACGTGTAAATCCCCTACGATCTCGTGATTGCCGCTCCAACCATAACAGATGTATGTTCATTTGTACATAAAACGTTTCCATATCCTGCCGAAAATTAATCGCTTCGCTACGGATTAAATTCGCTGGTATCGAGGGTCTCCGCGGGTTCATCACGATTCCACCGATCAGTTATTGGTGGTAACCGATCCGATCGCTCACAAGTGGTATGCCTCGTAGTAGGAAACGAGCACTTTGTTCGGTGCGTTTTTTCTAGGAACTTTGAGAATTTGCAGCGCCTTAATCCATTATTTTAGGTCATATCATTGCTGCTCATTTCCATTTTCTATCTAAGTTCTCTTAAAAACAAGCAGAAATCAAAGTTTTGGAATAAGTGCTTAGAAAAACCGATGAGAAGTCGGAATATCGTGTTTGGAATTGATGAGGAAATCTCGGAAACTACACATCTGTTTGAAAACGCATGTAGATACGTGTGGGTTGAGGATGTGGAGCCATCGATGAAGGTACAGTCGTTATCAGATCTTTAGTCTCGCGGTTCTGCAAGCTTTGCTGTGGTGTAGTCAGGTCAAAATGACTCCAAGAGTAGTGCATATGCGCTGGAATCGGTGCGATGGGGACAGCTGTAGTGATCGAACTGGGACCATTGCTAGACGCAACCTGAGTGCCACTTACGCAGCCGTACTTGGCGTCGAATTTTGACCCGACTAAACATCTATCAGTGAGACGATGACGATATATGAAATATACGTGAATGTTCTCGCCAGACATTCAAAAGCGACACTTAAAATGATCCAATTCGTTCGTTAGAACATGACAACAATATCCTTCCGTGTTGTCCGTAATTGCAGAAAGCTTGTTACTGCTTTAGTCACTTATGGTATGGGTCAACAGAAAGGAATAGAGGCTGAAGCTCGGTTCAGTTACGGAGGTGGCGGTGGGAGGGAGTTAGGACCATCGCGAACCATAGTGACGGATGACACTAGCAAGGGTCCCCTCTCACTCGTAACCGCCACCCTCAACCACAACCCTTCGAGCTGCACCGAGCTTCACGTCATTTTGAACCGACTTTAAATGGGTGGAAAACGACTTAATTTCTTTCTTTTTAACCAGAGCCAGATCAGACTTCTACCGCCTGTGGTGTGTGAACCACTCAAGAACGAGCCGTTTGTTCGCGATATGGATGGATCATTTTCGTGGCGAGACTCCGTCACAATTAACAATTGCACAGCTTCAAGAGTTTTCGGAGGTATGAGAAGTACAAGGAGGGAAGTGATAGAACACGAAGCAAGCCGCGAAAAAGTAAGTGAAACTTTAATTAGAATGGTTTGATCAATATTCTTGTACATTCAGATTGAGTATGATAATTTCTACGTGAATGCCGACGTCTTCTTTTTGACATGTTACGAAATCTCTGGGATTATTACATTCAAAAAGATCTACACCGGTATTTATGACAACGCCAATTCAGCTCTCGTAATTCAAGGTAATCGTAGAGGTTTCAGCCTTGTTATTGTTTTGGACACGGTAACAAAGGACCGTAAGAATTCTCATTCAAGGTAGACCGATAAAGCCTGTATCGAGTGTGTTTGACAGGAAGAACATGTCTATATCAATTTTTGGATTGGATAGCACAGCTCGAGCTCAGCTCCACCGTCATATGCCGAAAACTGTGCTCCAAATGCAGAAGATGGGGTTTCTCACATTCCATGGATACAACAAGGTAAGCGTAATCAGTACCAAATGTAGTCAATCGGGTGAGCGTGACGGGTCTGCGAAAAAACTTCCTCTGCTTCCTCTTCCCCCTGCTCTGCCCCGTTCGAAGGTGCGTTGCGCCTACCCGGTTGAACGCATTCGGCGCCAACTACAATAACAGGAATTGACGGTTATAGAGGCGCCCCTATTAGAAGATCCTTGAATTTTCATATATTATGCACCTATTGATTTGTCTCAGCTGTAGCATAATGTGTTATTGATCTTTATTAAAGGCATCACCCCACGAATCTGAGGTGGTAAGGATTTCAGGAGGAGTATTCGTATACGGGATAGTAGATTATGGAGAGGAGGGTGATTCCGTCCATTTTTCCCTAATTGCCGCAAAAAACGGCCCGCGTGCACAAGGCTGGCGCGCTCCAATCGACCTCCCTGTAGAAAATAGCTCTCCGGAACCGATCCCGCATACGAATATTCCACCTGAGATCCGTACCACCTCAGATTCGTGGGGTGATGCCTTTAAGCAGAGTTTATTACGCAACTGTATGCGACATCTCCTAGCTTTTCCTTTAATATTTTCCTTTCATCTTCATTCAACATCGATTGAGTGTCTTCCAGAAACTTTTCCTTACCGATCATTGAAATATCACTTAGACAACTTAAGGCTTCCACAGAGCTTCCTTGACTGGCCTTTAGCGATGCGCAACTACACACATGTCAAGAATAAGCTCGCAGAATAATAACGGCAGAGGTTTTGTGATAGTGTGCCTGCGAGGTTTTTAGATGGAAATCTTTATTTGCCTGAAGTTTCGGCTTTTTCGCCGTCTTCAGAGGCCCAAATAAAGGTTGACTGGGGCAATGCTACGTTTATCCCGTCAAGTGCCACACTACTCTGGGTCAGTGTTTCGACAATGTTACAGCATCTCTGGGAATATTATCTTCAAAAAGATCTATATCGATAACGCCAATTCAGCTCTCGTAATTCAAGGTGTTCGTAGAGGTTTCAGCCCTGTTATTGTTTCAGACTCGGCAACAGAGGACCGTAAGAATTCTCATCTTGAACGAGGGTTCGTACGGCCCTCTGTTACCGAGTCCAAAACATTCTCATTCTTACGAGGCTCATTCTTACGGGTCTTACGGTCATTCAAGCTTGTCGAAACACTGACCCAGGGTAGTGTGGCACGTGACGGGATAAACGTAGCATTGCTCTAGTCATCCTCTATTTAGGCCTCTGAAGACGGCGAAAAAGCCGTAACGTCAGGCAAATAAAGAGTTCCATCTAAAGACCTCGCAGGCACACTATCACAAAACATAGACAGAATATGCCGAGGTTTCAAAGCAAGAGAACATTGGAAATAATAACGGCAGAGGTTCAATATAGATGTTAAGATGCGAGAAAAGAAGAGCCAGACTGAGTGAGATCCAAATAAGTGTTCCCGGGTTTATCTGAAGTGTAAAAACATGCGCACAATCACAGACATGGCTAATCGGTAATTTAAAGGCATTACTTCACGAATCTGGGGTGTTATGGGTTTCAGGTGTGCTATGCCTATGGGGAGGGGGTCGTAGATTGTAGATGAGAGGGTGATTCTGTCCATTTCTTCCTAATTGCCGTGATAAATTGCCAGGAAGATGCGGCGCGTGTACAAGGCTGAAGCCAATAGAAGTCGTTCTAGAAAATAGCACCCCGGAGCGCTCAAAGCCGCATCTTCTGGGCCGTTATCCACGGCGATTAAGAAGAAATAAGCAGGATTTTACCCATTTCTGCAATCTACGAACCCGTTTAGTCTTTGGCCATCGGAAATCCATATCATGTCAGGCTCGTGGGGTGATTCCTTTAAGTGTCTGAGACTTCGAGGAAGCTCGAACATCCGAATGAAGAACTCGAGAGACAAACTTTTCGTGTCAGACTGTTAATGAACTCATAGGTTGGCGACAATAGTGCAGTGAATTTGATACCAATTCTGGCCGAACAAGTGAAAGAAGGTAAGAATTTGAGTAACCCCAATGTACTGAAATATTCCACAGTTTTTTCTTCAGGTCTTCGGTTTCCTTATTTCGATAAGGAGAACGATGTGAACACAGCAAGGTTTCTCCCATCTGGGGTTGGTATAGATCCGGACACAATTCCTTTCCTCTGGAAGAAAATGAAAGGTATGGAAGACGTCCAAGTTAATTCAGCTGGTAGCATGTAACTGTTTCCAGAAAAAGGTTGTGTTACGATGTTTAATGACGACATAATGAACACATTTCGAGGGTTATTTCACTATCCGAAAAAGAACTTCCTGCCAGGTGACTCTGTTTCATTTACGATAAACATTTTCATTTTCCAGCTACTACTACTTCCTTGATCGTTTCTAAATGGCGAATACTGGAAGGAAAAGAATTGTCTCGACACTACCAAGTAGTGGTGACTAGTCACAAATAGTGGTCGTTCAGATTTCATTCAAATTAGATTTATTTCGAGAGACTCACTGGTTAGTGAGCCATTACAAGGAATATAAGTAAGTACACACGTGATAGCTGAATTGCTACTTTCATGGGTTTGAGAAGGATGCTATGCCGAGTAAAAGATGAGGGCATTTCCTCCCATTATTCTCATCACTCTAAACCATCGACATCTCATTCTTGAAGGGCCGATCAAATAAAAAGCAAGATATTGCTCAATAAATCTGTACAAAATTGTGAACTTTTAAGGGTTCACCGTTCCTCCCACTCAACATTATTATCGAGCGTATTATGTACAAATTTATTTGGTAAGTACTCTTAAGCTTATATCCGTGATGAAAAAGGAGCTCTGTTGCTTGATTCAACTAGAAAGCTGGAATCGTTTGCAGTTTTCTCTTGTATCAGCGTTGACATTGGGTTACGCATACAAGTCCAATTGTTATCTGCTCGTGGTGGCTCTGCTTTCACTAATCACAATCAAAGATTTGAGTATACGCTTTGGGAGCACACGAGCTATATAATCCACACTGTTATGTCGCAAAACCTTCCCAAATATTGCAAAAAATTGCTGTCGTCCAGTACCATGCTAGAGTCCAAACTCTGAGAGGTCGAATGCCTAAGAGAAACATAGAATCTTTGGCAGCAAATTATCCGTGTCCTAACATTGAACTGTTTGCCGGTGTCAAGCGAACTCCAACAAGCCACTCTATCCAGACTTCTGCGGTATCTGCATACGCCGTCTGCAGCATTGTAGGAAACGCGCATGAGGGATCGCCCTATCAAGAGCATAGATGTCACACAATCTACTGCTGCGATGCTAAAGAAAAGAAATTAGGAGGCTACAGTAGTTGTAAGGAATGACTACAACAACCTGGTGGATTTAGCATCAACGTTGTCAATATGTGCCTTCGTATTGGGATCGCAGAGGACTCAAACTCTGAATCATGAGTACCTACGGAACCCACTGAAGACCATAAGAAGAGCGCCTTTCTATTATGAACCCGACATGTTGATGTCCAAAATATCTAGCTAGCTGGAGGTAATTGTCGGGATTGATGCGAATGCAAAGATGGGACTCCAACAACAATTCGGTGCGTTTGGAAAATAATCAAATCTCACGTACCTAACATCGAATAACGGATGTCGCTCGGTAGATCTTTGCGAGCAAACGAAGATCATTGTATCCTTTTAAAGGAGCTATCGACGCCATCAGCCTGCCTGGCAAAGGAAAACCCAGTTAACGCAGAAGAGCAGCGAAAGCGAAAGATGCCGACTCTTAAACTTCAGCTCGACTCATTTCGTTCTGACATGGAACATTCCTCTGTGAGAACTCTGAAAATCTAGAGCGGTCTGGTTCGTGGCATTCGATTCCCACCACCGCCCAGTTCTTTTCAGCTTGATGGTACGGTTCCAAAAAAGGAGTCGTGATGTTCAACCCAAGCTCGCCTTGGCAGATCTGAAAGACGATGAATGCAGAAGGAAGTTCCGCCAACGGATGTCAGTCAATCATGCCATATAATAACGGGCTTAGTTCGTGTGTGTGTGTGTGTTTGTCTGTGTGTCACGAAAATACTCCATAATGATACAAAACTCTGCACTGGTGGGGTGCCAAACGATCGCCGCGCACCTGATAGGCGAGCACTCTACCTTTCCACCATTGTCCAGAAATACGTTTCTATGTATGTTGGCTTTGATAGGCCAAGTTAGTTTCATATGTTAATCAGGGTAAATAAACTTTTATGTGAATGTACACTTCCAAATTTGCAAACTATCATGCCATATAATAACGAGCTTATTCTGTCACGTGCTAGCGTCTGTGTGTGTGTCTCAGTCACGAAATTCCAAAAAGAGAGGGAGACGGGTCCCACTGCGTCGGATTGGTTCGCGAGAGCCCCAGTGCGGTAAAGTACGGTGATATGGGTTTCATGGCGTCGAATTCTCCTCTGGAGTCAGATACCTATAAAATGGGGTGAGACGGGTCCCATGGCGACGGAATGGCACGCAAGAGCCCCAACGGTAGAATGAGTTTCTGTGACTCATTCGCGTATCTATTTCCAGTCATATTTCCCTGATGCTGCTAACATATTTTTCAAAAAGTGGAAACATACATACAAACGTCTGCTTATATATATATATATATATATATATATATATATATATATATATATATATATGCTATTATATAATACTCGCTAATACACGTTCACGTAGTTTGACGCGGAGTTTTATCTTCATCACTACGATGATGATGTTCACGTCAAGTTAGCACATCATTCTGTGCTAATAGTTGAGAGCGGAGGAAACTCATCCTTCGAATAATGTTTCCAAATTGTGAACATAGATGTAAAATCAAGTTTGACTGCTCTCCATATATAGTACTGACGGGTTTGGAAAGAAAATCATGAAATCTCTCATCTATGGCTAAATTTTTGAGGAAACAATTGAAAGAAGCGTTGATAGAAGAAAAAAAACGATTATGGTTTTACAGAAAAAGTCATTACTGTTATTTCGCTCGCTGAATGCGAGCGAAGCGAACAGTACAAAGTCTGAACGTCCGGCTTTAGCCTGGTATTGGAATAACGGACCAAGATGAGAGTGCACCAAGATGAGAGTGCTGACTCCTTCACTAAATGTATTCAAAAGAGTGTAAAGAAAACGCTCCTAATTTTAGAACAGTGCAAGAAATTCGCCTTTGCATCTGCTGAGACAAGATCCACGTACAAATTCTGTATGTGTACCCAGAGTACTGTGACTTCAGCCAGGAGAAGAGTCTGAAAAAGTGGTTGCGTCGTCAACTGAAACGTAGTCGTGAGAACTTATAAAAGCGACAAAGTCTGAAATGGCGCGGGTGGAGAAGAACCTGAGAAAGGCCGGTACCCTTCTGAGGCAGTATAGCTGCAAGATAAAGATGTGTGCGCCTATCCCCAACACTTTCAACGGAGTTGCTGTGGTGGAGGAAATATTCAGTCATTGAAGAACCATCAACGGCGTCGGACTTTCTGGTCTGTATCCACAAATGACCAATGACCGAAGATCAATATGGACACGCTATATGGACGCTCATAATTTCTCCAGAACAGGCTTACCGTCACGAAACCCAGGAATTACCAAAGAATATAACTACTGCGTTTAATGTACGAGGATTTGGAGCGGATCCTGGATGCGCTAATGAAATGTGGGTCTCCTCGAGACCTTGAACGAGAATCAGTGTGGGCGCACAATCTATTGAACTCGTGGATGAGTTCTGGTATTTGGGTCTTGATAAACAATGACAGCTGGAAGAGATAGTCGATAGTCAACGTTCAACGGAGCTGCTGTGGTGGAGGAAATACTCAGTCATCGATAGTCAGCAAAGATGGGCTATATCCAGTTCGGCATTCAACTCATTAACCAATGCGTTGTTGTCGACCACCATCGCCAACGAAGTCGGGCTGCCAGTCCACCTGTCTGCCATTGGTCCCGTCGCGATGCATGGATCAGAGACTTGGGCAGCACCGTCGACAGCAAAAAGGTGACTTAGATGATGGAGACGCTTGACTACATAGATAGAATGTTGTTTAGATGACTGTTAGGCTGCTCTTTGCCGACGGTGTACCATAACGAAGAACTCTATTCGGAAGTGGATGGTGTACCGGAAAATGCCACATGGAAAAGAGCATCACCCTGCCCGGCTTTCTGGAGTATCACAGAAAACCATTTTCGCTCCCTCGGTGACGTTATGAAGAGGTTTTTTCTAGTCCAATTTTTTCTGAGGATGTTCCTAGATCTAAACTGAAGAAGACCTCCTTGTCGGGAAAGAAAGTTTTGGATGGAGGTGGTAAAAGAAGTGCGAGGACACTTGACGTTGACAGGCAGCTTAGTCAAGACGAGAAGTTTAGGGGATTATGGAATGGCGATGGATGAATAGATTCTATCCAAACTCTAGCTGAAGATCGAAGAGGATAGGCTTGCATATGTTTGAGCACGACACACCCGGCGAAGATGCGGATAGCCGCGTTTCCGCCGTAACACCTGCCTGCCTTTTAGTCAAAGTAAGTTAAGTCAACGCCATTAATATTTACACTCTTCAGGGTCTTGATGACGTGTGGAAGCACTGTTTTGAAGGTGATTTCCTTCAGGAACAGTTCATCGATATTTGGTATCGCTTTATGGCAACCTATTCGGATAGGTGCCAATTCAGTTTCAGTTTTATAACGAGGTGAGTGAGAACCGTTCTTCACACACATACTCATCAATTTGTCAGTTCCAGCAAAAGCAGCATATCACGAAATCTTTTGGGATCACTGCGCGAATGTAGTCGAGTAAAAACGACTTGAAGCACGGTACAGTTGCGTAAGCGCAGTCAAAGGGGCGCGGTGGAGAAAGCGGTTGGCATCAAGGTAGGACCATCGAGAACTGCAACGAAGAATGGTGCCAGCAAGGGTCCTCACTCGATCGCGCTCCAGCGCAGTGCTTCGAGCACAGGCACCTACGCAACTGCAACGTACTTTTGGCCGTTTCGACTCTGCTATAGTGATGGTAGAGGTGTAGTTCACAAATGTGAGAGGGCTCAGCTATCTCCGCCTTCCACCTTAGATCCAGAAAAATGTGGGAGCACAGTCGCGAATGCGTTGGAGTCGTCAGCGTTCTATCATTCACAGCAGGTTGCATCGTTGGGAATGGATCAAAAGGAGACGTAAGAGATAAGAGGAACTGAGCGTGATTCTTCTCACACTTATGCACAACAGCCTGGCCCTATCTACTCGTGCAGAGATTCTGACATCGAAAATTTCGTGGAAGGCTGCCTTTAAGTTTCAAAGACGCAATTACTGTCTTTTCAGCATTACACACGATCAACCGAACAATCTTCAATTGATCGATGAGGTGCTCAGTGATCGACTACGACGCCTTGAGGTACGTTCTGAAGATTCTCTGAAAAGATGAGACGAAAAAAAAGAGAAGAAAGTGAGTATATTTTCCGAAGCCACACTGGTGGTGAGAGAAGACTCGTACAGATGAGATTATGAAAAACAGATTCCTAGGAGAGTTTGCGATGTCTCATGTACGTGTTTGAAGTCAGATTATTCCAAAACGGCAAGAACATACTAAAGTATCAGCTATTAATGTAGAAAATCTGGCTTTCCGTCGACACGCCTATTAGGGAGCGGTGGTGGCGGCTGGGAGCAACTTTGATTATAGCAACGTCCTCCTTGGGGCAGAATGAATACGTATCTAAAGTAAAGCACTTGTCACCAGATTTTTCTGTCGTATTTGCTGTCGACGATGGAGCATGGCAGGATCATAACAACATATATTCAATTTACAGGAATCTGGTGCATTTAACAACACTCTTCTTATTATAATGGGAGATCACGGTAATAGGGTATCCGCCATAAGTAGGACATTTGCAGGAAAGATTGGTACGTTTAAGCAGTGATAGACCTTAGAACGTAGTTTAATAATGACAGTTTAAATTAAATCGTATTTTAGAGGAGAGACAACCGCAATTGTCAATCCGTCCACCTCCCGATTTCGCTAATGCATATCCTGAAGCGATGCGGAACCTTTACGACAACACACAAAGTTTTATTTCGTACGTCTTTCAGATTTTCTTTCTTTTGTTACCTCAGTTTTCTTTTTTTTTCTTCTTGTGATTTTATATTGGAGGCACCCTAGCAGGAGCACTTTTCATCCAGAAATTCCCTCTATTTCAGCAATTTTGACTTGCATGAAACATTGCTGGACATAACTGATGATCGCTTCGGCACGAAGCGACCTGTCAAACGAGGTGTTTAGTATTTATGATTGTTTCTTGTTTACTAATGAAAACGAGATATCCCGAACATACCTGCATACCTATATATATATATATATATACATATATATATATATATATATATATATATATATATATATATATATATATATATACATATATATGTATATATATATATACATATATATATATATATATATATATATGTATATATACGTGTGTGTATATATACACATATATATACATATATGCACGTATATATATATATATATATATATATATATATACATTATTTCAGGAATCAGTCTGTTCCAACCGATCCCAAAAAATAGGTCCTGTGTCGATAACAATGTGGTTCAAAATTTTTGCCTTTGCATGATACCGGAGCCTGCAAAAGAGAGTGAGCTTTCCGCAATAGCTGGCTTTTCTTTTTGCTGATCAAATAAGTTGTATTATTTCTAGAATCGTCACTGAACTATGTCGCGATGAAGATGTCATTATCAAAATACATGTCAAAATTTAGCTGTCTCAAAACTAATTCTATTGAATGTGAAATGGAGGTGAGCTGGGTGCGGGACAAGAGGAACCCGTGAGAACTGACCGCTGCTGACCTGCTTTCAGCGCCGCGCGTCTCCGTGTATTACGGGCTGCCGCTCCACCAGTTGCACATCCTCCGCGACTGCCACGATCACCTACATCCCCCTGTTGCTTTCTAATCAATGCCGCGAGCGACGTTCGCGCCGCAATAGAGCGGTGGATACGACGAATTTGGTAGTACAGGAGTGAAAAGGAAATTGACGCAGCAGGTTCTGATGCACGAATATAGTAGACTAAGAGCATACTAAAAATATCAAAAATTAAGGAAAAAGTAATTTATTCTATACAGTTAAAAGATATATCATCAGAGGCATATCATAGAGTATCAAACAGCAGACACGGTGAAATGGGCGAAAGTGAAACAGAGGGTAGTGTGGGCGGGGCGCCAGCAAGAAGTAGCACAAGAGGAGCAACCAGGCTACTGCAGCGATCATGACGCTTTCACGAGACGCGCGGTGCAATTAAGGACGCTCATTAGCCTCCTGGATACGCCGCGCACATCATACGGGTATCTCCCGACCGTTTCCCAGGTGAGCATTGTGCATGTTTAGATACAGTATACAGTCAAGGCAAAAAGAGCCATGGAGTCGTGTCAGCGTCTAAGCTCGAAGCGGCGCGGTGGAGTTCGTGCATGGGCTATGGCTAGCACGGCTAGCTGTGCAAAAATGAGTGAAGCTAGCGAAGGACCCACCTCGAACTCAACCGCATACTCCACCATGCCTTAGGACGTTTGACCATCTGCTACCTAGCAGTGATGTTTTGAACGCGCGCAGTCTATTTGAACCGTCTTAGATTGCAGTAATAAGCTTGTATTTGGACGAAATGTTTAGTTGAATGTAGATATGTGCGTCAAATGTCACAGATCTTGCTACTTCTACTCGCCTCTTACAGGTTCTAGGCTCTCCTTCTGGGCTTGAATTGAAAATCGTACTGTTTTAGGCAGATATCCGTGTTCCAAATGTAATGGTAAGGAAAAGAATGAGAAATAAAATTGAAGTCCCAGAAGGGGAGAAGTTAAAAAGACGATCGGAAGTGAGTTTTTTTTCTTCATATCCTTTCCCCAGCAAAAAGAAAACCTCACAATTGAAGTGGGTTATGAATCTGAAGCAAATTGCAGTTTGAATATATCTACCAGAACTGTACTTTACAAAGTGCTGCTGGGAACATTCTGGACGTCACTGTACAGTACCGATTCGACCGCGAATCACATTACGATATCGTCTATCCGCCAATGATCACTGCACGCAGTGGATCGTGCCGTGATCGCAGGAACGCATTCGCATACTGCAGATGTCTGGAGAAAAAACCTGGAAGGTGCTGACACGACACTTCACGTACACATGTATTGTTAACTGTAATCAGATTTGTAGGCAATTTTATCATCCAAAGAAAAATACTTACATTTCGGTATTGAATTACAAAATAATAACCGTTACTTATTCGCTCTGTAAGTACATGTTTATGTAGTTATTTGGTCTACATTCAAAATACTGCCGCATCGCTAATCAATACACTTGTTTGTTTATTCAGCTCGTCATATGAGCGCTATGAATAGGGACGTTTTTTTGTTGATCATTTCTGTTTCTTTCATTTTTGTTTTGATATTGAACCATTGAGTACGTTTAGAAGAAAGGAGTTGATCAATTTTTTTTCGAGAACAGAAAAAATATATGTATTGAACAAAAACCCGTCAACAATCACACACGATACGTGAATAACCGGCATTAAAACAAACTTATTAGTTTCGAAACAAGGCAACGTTTATAGTCCAATCTGAGCAACGACTTCTCTGTATCTCTGCAGCAATCGATCTCCATAATCTTTCACTATTCGCTGGTCTGTTTGACTACCTTCACGTGTTTTGAAGTGATAAAGACGCAGGGTGTTCTCATCGCCATCGACAGCTTTGTAACGGTCCTGTATTACTCGACTAGTATGGTGGATACCCTGCAATTCATGACATCTCGTTGAAGATCGGTTGCAGTTCAGGCCAGGTCGCAAATACTGCTAATCGTAGAGATATTTATAATGCTACTGAATGAAACTGCAACCAGGTTACCTGTTCGAATATCATTTCTGGTCGTACAACACATTTAGTTAAAGATTTATCCGTGTTACTCCGCCGTAAGGTGTTCTCCAACGTGATGAGTTCACCGTTTTTTCTTAAGCGACTCTGTTTGTACTTCAATTCATCAATTTATAAACCAAGCTTGAGTGAAGCTGAAAAGAGTCTCACCTCAAATACATGTACTGAGTAGGTACGCGAACTGAAGCAACATTTTTGATCATTAACGTGTTGAGCAAAGCCAACAATGGCGCAGTGCGCGGTAATAGTTCGGACTTCTGGGGAATGAGAAACTCGTCCAGATCGTGGAATGCGACGAATCGGGACACCATCATTTGGCGGTACAAACAATCTCAAAGTATTTCACTATGAATGTTTCATTTGAAGGTGTAGGAAGCCAGTGAAACGCTGTGATTGGTTGCTTTCGTAAAGGCTAACCAGCTAAGGAGGCAACTCGCTGCTAGGTTGTGTTTCTGCCACAATTACACTCCGCATTACAACATCCAATTTTTAAGAAAAAATCTGTTCGTTACCTGTCACGGCCACTAGCTGTCCATGATACCATATTTTACTAGGAGCAACAGGTATGTTCAGATGAACAACTTCTAAAACACTGAAAATGCATGATACTTTCATCGAACGGACTAATCTACTGTAGGAATGAAATTTTACCCTATATTTTCGTAGAACTTTATCACTTGTGACAAGTTAGTGTTGACTTCGGATTCGTTAAGATAAGCAGTGACATGATCGACACCCAGGATTCGATTTAGTTCCATGAACTAAGAAGAGAATCTTGATAAGAAGTACTTACTAGTCTATTTATTTATGTTATATATATATATATATATATATATATATATATTAGGTTGAGGAATAAGTTCTTTCCGTTTTAAACGACTATGTAAACAGTTTCCTACGCAATTAATTTTTAAGGTTTTTGCTGTACCCGGGACCTTTTTTCGATAACTAAATGTTGCCTTAATTTCGTGAGTGGCTTCCAGGGGAAAAAAATTTTAACTTTTTTTAAAAAAAAAAAAAAAAAAAATAAAAATAAAAAAAAAAAAAAAAAAAAAAAAAAAAAAAAAAAAAAAAAAAAAAAAAAAAAAAAAAAAAAAAAAAAAAAAAAAAAAAAAAAAAAAAAAAAAAAAAAAAAAAAAAAAAAAGCGTGGTGAAATCCTTGCTGGCACCACCCATCGCTGCAGTTGGCGACGGACCCACCTCGGTTCCAACTGCTGCCTCCACAGCGCCATTTCGAGCGCGTATGCAAATGCACATCAACTACACTCGTCTTTCATGTCGTATTGACCCGACTATATACCAGCCTGAACGTCCGGCTAAAGCCGGACTTCAGGCTTTTTTGGTGTTCGCTTCGCTCGCCTTCATCGATCAATAAGAAATAACAGTAGCGACATTTTTTTGTGAAATTAGAATTGCTTTTTTCTATCAACACTTTCTAAGCATAGATGAAAGATTTTATGGTTTTCCCTAAACGCGTCAGTTCTATATTTGGAGAACAATCAAACTTGATTTTACATCTACTTTTCTCTCAAACCTCCACAATTTCAAAACATTATTCGAAGTATGAGTCTCCTCCGTTCTCAACTATTAGCAAAGATCGATGTGCTAACACGAAATGACGTGAATATCACTATCGCAGTGATAAAAATAAAGTCCTACGTCAAATCGCGTAAACTGTTGGCTACTATGTACTGTATTCGATCAGCTGTTTGCACGTGTGTTTTCTCTTTTTGAAGAAAAGATGTTAGCAGCATCAGGGAACATGCTGGGAAATAGATATAATGCTTCATCACATGCCAAATTCTTGTAATCAGTCAATCCCAGCACTGCGGAGTTATTCAAGAAACAATTCGCTCATAACCGGATCAAACGTTCATATTGATGTTGACCAGCTGTCAGCTTCAAGGATCTTCGAAGGAAACTGAGATAGATTAAGAGGCTACAGAGCTAACCAGTATTGTCGTAAATGATGAGTTCTGGAACGTAAAGACTGTTTTTGATATATCCGGGATGTTAACTAAACTGTCAAGTGCATGATACAGCTGAGTCAAAAAATATAACAACACGCAATTTTGAAGTTAAGTGATGATAACGAAATCGACGGCAGTGTCCACTTTAGAGTCCACTTCGTACTTCCTGCCGACGGTTTCTTTCCAGTTTTTCGCTGCATTAGGACTGTTCCGCGCGTCGCTGCCATAGGTTCTATAGGAAGGAGCCCTATCCTCCTTAGGCGAAGAGGGTCTAGGCGTATAGCTCAAGCGATCCTTTCGCTAACCGTCCAAAAGCAAAGGGAGCCGGAGCAACGGCTTCGACTATCGTATGTATGGTAGGTGATATGCCCTTGTTCTGTGGAATCGATCGCCTGTTACATAAGATCGCGATGCGATGGTCGAAGGAACCAAAATATTGACAGGAAGTGTAAACGCGAATGATATTACGATAGTTCGCGCTCCCATTCACGCTTACATTCACAGAAATATTAACTCATTCTCTCTCGCGTAAACAAGAAAAGTAGCGTTTATGCTTTACTATTATACTACTGTCTGTTAAAAGCAGGACAACTACTCCATATTACACGCAGTAGTGGTCCTTCACTCGTTTTTTTTTTTTTTTTTTTTTTTTTGACTGCACCTTCTTTATATCCTGGTCGAAATAATTAATTGATAATTTGTAAATGATTTGCTTGCCTGCATAAGATGAGTTAACCTCACGACTAAAAAGTACAAGGAAACATAAAAACTAGGAATAAGAAGCGCGTATGTGCCAAGGAAGTAGAGCTCGCTTGATAAATTAGACTACTCCAAAGTCTCAAGGCGAAAGAGAGCGGAGAAAAGTAGAAAAAAGAGAGAAATGAGAGATGAAATCACGTTTTACTTCTCAAAAAACGAACTCGAACTTGACGCTCCAATCATCGTTCAGGTTCGAGGATAAAGGTAGAGCAATTGTTGCTAACTTGTTGCACCAGTTGCAGAATTCTTGGCACTGAGTTAGGGTTACGTGAGTCATAGTCAGTAGAACAAAAAAAAGTGAAGTTACACAGGATATAACGCAATAGATGGTGGAATTGATTAGTAACAGCGATTGATAGAAAAATAAATAAGCAAACGTTATCTGAGAGGTGAAAAAAGTTCTTCATACCCCTCCGTTACCAAGTGCATGAACAGAAACCGTTGACGAGAAATTCCAGCAGTCAATAACGAATAGAAGGAACTCCAGTAAATCAGAATAAAAAAAGAAAAATGTTCGAGGAACAAACCTCAACAAGCGATTTCCCTGAGTACCGATTACCAAAAATAAATGGTAGACAAATGGTGAGCTGATATTTATAGTCTTTGATCGTCGTTTCGTCAGGAATACGATACACTACTGGGATTCTGATCCAATGAGAATTACGTTGAGAAATCTGCAAAAACCATATTAATTAGGGTAAAATCTATAAATAGAGCATGAGACCACAAAGCTACCTCTACTGTGTTTTCAACAGTCTCATTCGCCGGTGGTCCACAATTCACAAAATAAACACCAAATGGCATCGCATGATTCTCGGACATCTCGTATAATTTCTCCGCGTTCACAATGGTCCCTTGTGGAAATCGGCACCTATAGTCGCCCACCTTCTGGCCGAGCACTAACACACGCACGCGGCGCGATCCCATGTTTCCATTGCGTTCGTCGTATATGGCGTAAAGCGCGTAGGCAGATTTGTTGATTCCGATGAATGAGAGAGCTTGGTTCTCTGTGCAGCCATTCGTCCGGTTGATTTGTTGCACTGCGACGATCCTGAATAAACTAATGTAAGGAAGGTAACAAAGAAAAAAAAAACAAATGTGCACGGACAGTTGTGTGAGCGGCTGCGCTCGAGCGGCGCGGTGGAGCGTAGCGGTTGGGATCGTGCAAGCATTCTTGCTACCGGTGGAGACAGCGGTTGGAATTGAGGTGTGACCGTGGCGAACCGCAGAGATGGGTGGCGGTAGCAGGAATGCTTGCACGATCCCTACCGCGCCGCTTCGAGCGCAGCCGCTTACGCAACTGTGTGTGCCTCATGTCGTTTTGACCTGACTATAAGTAGAAATGAACACAGTCTTCGCAAAACGTGTTGCGAAAGAGTTACGTGTTACGTTCTCGGTAAATGCGGGTGATGGATTGACTCCACAGATCAATACAAGCTCCTCAGTTTTTTTCCTTTCTTTCAATTGATTTTCAATCATTTTTCGCATAATATCTCATGGATAGGACTACATAGTCCTGCTGAAGCTCTTTTATCCCATTAGTTTTGTGGTTTGTTCTTCTAATATGGCGCCTCTGCGATTTTGGTTTGCAGAGTTTGAAATTCTGACATAATTCCTCATGTAACAGCGGACGACTAGAGTCCCTTAATACTATTATCCAAGAAAAATCTGTTTTTGCTAGTTTGATAGTTCGCTGTTACGAAATTCCCTCCATGACCTCATTCTGTATGAAGTGGATTTCTGCCCTATTTATTCTTGTGCCTATTTATGATTAGCATTCTTTTCAGCAGGATTTCGGGATTGACTACTACGCTATGACTGAAAAAACGCTAATCGTGCAGGATTGCAAGAAGAGATGGACCGGAAATCTAATCTATGCGAGCTAAATCCCTAGAGCCGCTCAAAAGCATAACAATCTATTGTCTATTATCTAAGCTATGAGGAGTTGGACTGACTTGTTTGATTTTCAGGGTTCTTGATAAATAACCTTGCACTTGGTAACCCCGGTTGACCTTCGTTGACTCTTAAATATATTGCGAGGGCTTTAACAACACGTTCGGAGAGGGTTTTTTTCTCTGAGACACAGCCGAGTCAATTCAAGATGTTTACAGATTCGAGGGAAAAAGAGTAGAACTATGGAATCTTTTATTTTTTACGTTTCTTAACCTGCATCAATATATTGAATACATATCAAAATCCTAGGTAGAAACAATGGGCTGTGACCACCCCATATATCATAACTAATACTAATAATAACTAATAATAAAAACTAATAATAACGAACTAATACTACTGATAATTATCAGTTTAATCTTTATAAAACGACTGGAGAAGAAATTCAAGAAGACTCTATGATCTCTATGATTCAAGAAGATCATGCAATACTATTGGGAAAAAAGAAAAAATGATCAAAACAAGAAAAAAAAATTCCAAGGAGTTTGTCGTGGTCATGGAGACAGCCTGGCACTGCCTTCGCCGAGTACACCGCTTACGGCCGCTTACGCAATTGCATCGTGCTTCATGTCGTTTTGACTCTACTGTACCCGATATCCATACGTTTTAGGCCGATTGTATTTGCTTTTTATTCTAATTTTTGACCAAAACAAAGCGAATAGAAATGAAATGAGGAACTTCTCTCACTTATTTACAGAAAATAGGGTTTCTATATCTATAGTAGGGTCAAAAGGACACGAAAAACGGTGCAATTGCGTACCCACCTTCTTTCGAGGCGGTGCGGTGGAGCGATTAGGAGCGGTTAGGAGCGCATTGGAGCCCTTGCTGGCACCACCCATCGCAGGAAATTTACGTTGGTTCCACCTCGGTTGCAACTGCTTCCACCGCGCCGTTTCGAACATTCAACATTGCTGTTATCAAATTGTACTCGCACCTAGAGAGCATAAAAAACGTTCATGGAGCACAAAGATCGGTCTTAACTGACAAATGGCTTTCCCATTTGAAAAAACGGTAGTTTATCAATCGACAGTTCATCACCGGAATTGAATAGCTGCGTCAGTAGGGACACTAGAACCTCAGCATCTATCTATGAAATCTATGAAATGTATGAAATGCAAGCTAAAGCTATTAGGAGAAAAGAGAAAAGAGCAGGATGTACGATCGCATTTGCCTGACTCTGTACAGGGTAATATGGGGATGTCGCAGAGGCTGCGGGTACTTTAGGATACGCACCCTGTAATATGCCCGTTCGGTAAGGCAGGCGACTGCATGGTCTCTGGTGTAGTTTATTTAAAGGCATCACCCCACGAATCTGAGGTGATACGGATTTCAGCTGGAGTATTCGTATACGGGACGGGAGACTATGGACTAGGGGGGTGATTCCGTCCATTTCTTCCTAATTGCCGTAAAAAACGGCCCGGAAGATACTGCTTCAGGCGCTTCCGCGCACTGTTTTCTACAGGGAGTTTGACTGGAGCGCGCCAGCTTTGTGCGGCGCCGAATCTTCCGGGCCGTTTTTTACAGCAATTAGGAAGAAATGGACGGAATCACCCCCCTCTCCATAGTCTCCCATCCCGTATACGAATACTCCACCTGAAATCTGCACCACCTCAGATTCGTGGGGTGATGCCTTTAATTTCGTGCAAAACATGCGGCGAACAATCTATTGCCGAAACAGAGCAAGCTCTTTATGTTCGTATGTGGTCGCATCCTAATTAGTATCAGCGGAGCGGTTTTATCACCGCTACTATCACGTCAGGTCCGTTAATATCATGGCAACGCGGCTACTTAGGTAAACACAACGATTTGGAGTCTTTTAGTTTCGATTTTGAAAGTACATGTTAGGGAACAATGACTTGTTCTGGATGAGGCATTTGAGGGAATATACTTCAAATGATCTGACTTTCCAGACTCTGATGAAGACGGCGACGCCGAAACGTTAGCCGTAATAAAGTTTGCTAACAATCTTGGCTCCTGCTTTAATTTTACAATCGACAAATGAAATGATTAGCTCGAATCCGAGCTGGATGTGTGGTTATTACAACCTTTATCATTTGCTAA
Source organism: Necator americanus (assembly GCF_031761385.1). Taxonomy (NCBI): domain Eukaryota; kingdom Metazoa; phylum Nematoda; class Chromadorea; order Rhabditida; family Ancylostomatidae; genus Necator; species Necator americanus. The sequence goes on from NC_087375.1 coordinate 11,540,266, forward strand.
CGTTTCGACAAAATCGCCTTCTTCAGAGCTTGAAAGGATCAAATCTAACGTGACTGTTCTATCAAACGCCCTACTTGCCCAACAAAGAAAATCCTAAGCATGCTGTTGGTAGTACAAGTGGAAGGGTAAGGTTTATCGTAGTGTCAACGGATTTTTTGCCTCAGCTAGAAACCTGTGATGAGGTGACTGCCGCTCTTAGAACTTAGAACACCAACCTTAAAGGCATCACCCCACGAGTCTGATCGGTCTGGTGGTACGGATTTCAGGTGGAGTATTAGTATACGGGATCGTAGATTAAGGAGAGTTGGGTGATTCCGTCCATTTTTTCCTGATTGCCGTAAAAAAACGGCCCGGAAGATACGGCGCTGCACAAGGCTGGTGCGCTCCAGTGGAACTCCTTGTAGAAAATAGTGCGCCAGGACGCGCCCGAAGCCGTATCTTCTGGGCCGTTTATTACGCCAGTTAGCAAGAAGCAGACGGAATCACCCCCTCTCCATAATCTACGATCCCGTATACGAATACTCCTCCTGAAATCCGTACCACCTCAGTTTCGTAGGGTGATGCCAGTAAGATTGCTAGGGAGAGCTGTGCATACGATCGCTACAGATTCTTCAAGATTTGGTCCTCTGAGACATCGCCGAATGGCAGCGCTAACTCCATCAGATATAAATGGTATACAGAAGGGTATTTACTCTACACCAGATTAATTTCCGGTTCATTCTTTTTTTTACTCTTCTACTACTTACCTTTACTTTTACTTTTTTTGGTTGGAATATCCTTTCTTCATCGTCCTGAATTAAACGGAACTTGTTTGGTTGTCGTTGAAAATTCGGGTAAAATGTAGTTAACAGTCTTATTTCTGGATGTTCTATCCGTTTTTTAAATGTCAGTTTACCGTTGTAAGTCATTGTATAGGCCAACATGCGTTCCAAGACCTCATCGATTACGAATTCCAGTAAAACGCGTTGGCGCATCCCGAGTGGATTGATACGCCAGTGACTTTATCCTTTTTATTTTATCCGTTTTTTTTTCTCTTAGTAACTTTGACTTACATGTCCTAGATCCACTAAGACTGATGCTTAGCTCTTGTTGCTCCTACTGATTCACCTATTTACTTCCAAAAACAAGAGCGCGGCTGAGTGCAGCAAATGTTTCTCCTAGTTTGCTTTAAAAATACAAATGCTAGCGTTGCGTTTGCTCCTTTGCTACTTGTCTCTGCTATTTTCTTTCCGTATTTTGGGTCTTTTCTAACGCACCCATCAGTTCGGCAAACTGAAAGGAGTTGCTAGGAAATCTGTGAGATCTGCAACTTGCATGCACTACAATAGTTGTCAGTTTACCGTTGCCCTTGAATGCTAGTCTTCCGACTGAAAATCGTTCACGGCACAATTTTTCTTCTTTATGAAAGTCTGCCATGATCAAAATTTAAGGATAATTCCCTTCAAGAAGCCCTGGAAAAGACTGTATCACTACATAGCATTTGGATTTTCTCGCCACATATCTGACTTGTGTTCTGAGATCTGGTGATGCCACCAAAATCGAAAAGAGTTTCTTGACGTCTAAGGTCACTATGGTTTATATTCTTGTTAATAGAGACACTCTTTCACGAGAGTGAACCTAGCGGAGTTACATCTGTGTCGATCAGACCATGAGACTAAACGTCTGCCTCAGGTAAGATCACTAATCGATAATTGCTGCCGTATTGATAGCCCATTAAGTGGAAAGGACGCAAACTTTTCACCCCTACTAAGGATTGACGTCGTTTTTTTCGTGCTTTTAATCTATAAAGTTTTGAATTCATTGCTTATGCAATGATGCACTTTGCGAATGGTGAACGAAGATGATTTTTCGTCAAGACCGAAAGTTCATTAATCAAATTCACTCGATTAAGAATTCTTCCCCATTTTTTTTTTTCGAATAATAATTTAGTTAACTGGACGTCTATACGATTTTAATCATTTGTATAATCATTTGGACAATCATCTCACATTCTCTCTTTGTTATTTTCCATACAATATTGTATATATTTACGTCTTGTTGATGTCGGGTGATAGCACACAAAAATGAGTGCCAAGCACTCAAAATAGCACAAATCAGACTTCTACCCTTTGACGTTTTGGAACAAGAGCTGACATTAGAGACCTCAGATACCTCGTTACAATTGAGAGATTCTTCCACAGGGTGCTAGTCATTTTCAAACTCCATTTTGTACTTGTCACACCTTAGAAATCTCCCTACTCTACGGGACATACCCGCAGAAAATTCGTTTTTATTACTGGAACAAGATAAGATAACGAGCCTTCACTTTTTGCTTCCTCTAACGTGCTGCATTTCTGGGAAGTTGATAAACAAACAAATTCCAACTAACGACTTAGAATGACGTGCTAATACAACAATATGACAACAACGATGTGTTTCATAATAAATAATACTAATAATAATAATATAAATAATAATAATAATAATATAACATAAATATTTAAGTATAGACGGAAGAAAAACTAAAAGAACAAAAACTTGAATTAGTTGGTTGTCGAAAAGTGGACTTTTAAAAGTTTTTCTTTCTTTCCTAGAAACTTTCTCTCGCACTGTTCACAAAGTTCATCTTTTTCCATAAGCGATTAGTTTTGAAGCCGATAGATTAAAAGTACGGAAAGGACGCCAACATTTGTCGGAAGTCATGGGGTTGCGCTGTGTTCAGTGAGCGATTAATATGGTCGGTTATTTTACGTCTCAACTTGCGAACGGGATGAAAAAAAGGTCACTGGTCACTTTTCTCATGTGACTTCCGTTCCTCCGTATCCAGGACATGCAACGGATCCCACTAACACATAGTCGCCGGTACGTACAATCAAGTCGTTTTGACCCTACTGTAAGTACAGGGGACTTTTGAAACCTGATGCAGTTGCGCACGCAGTTCCGATCGAAGCGGCGCGATATAGTCAGCGGTTGTGGAACTATAGCTAGTTCCACTAGCTGTGCAGGGATGGGTGCAGCTGGCGAGGGATCTCAATCTCAGCCGCTTCGCTAGCTCTAACCGGACTGCAATGGGATGAGCAAGGGACCTAGTGTCTCGCAAACTCGCTCGATTACTCATTTGTACTAGGTTTCAGGTCGGTTTCGTATGTGGGATGTGTTTCCGAGCTACCATGACAAGTCCACGTCAAATCACACAGTTTCTCCGTGTGATGGGACTCTGTCAGCCCTAAACTCTGCTCTAGTCGAACATGTATAGTGGTTGCCCAGGCAAATATAAGTCATAAGTCGTAAGCGCACTTATCCATTGTATATCTATTGCACTTTCCAATCTCTACAAATATGCAAAAAGAGAAGCTTAGGAAAAAAAAGAAAAAAAAAAACAACTCGAATCTTTACTACAAAGGCGAGAAGATAAAGAGATGAATGACCCTGGGGAATAGTGGAGGATTCAGCACAGAGAAGAAGTTTAAGATGTTTTGCCCTTCCAATCTTTGAAATGCGCCACCCTTGAGGGTGGTGAGCTGCAGCCTCTCACAGTTAATTATTTCGAGAACGCCAAGCTGTTGAAAAACAGCAAATCAGTGCGTAACACGAACCTCGTCTCAAAAAAGAAAACACCCGTTACCTAAGTAGTGAGTAGCAAAACTGCTGATTACATCACCAACTTGGTACTTGTGAAAAAGTGGGGCAAATGTTGCGCAAAATCATGGAAAAACAGTGTACAGAGAATGTTTGAACGTATAAACAATGACTGATATGTACGTGCAATATGACCTTTGTGAACAGGAAATCTGAACTGTGCAGAACTCGTGGATCCGTTTTAGCGCACCTCTGAGTCTCTGCATGTTAAATATGCTACTTTCTGGTGCTCTACATTGCCTGCATGGTACAACAGTACGACAAGGGAGCGTTCACGCTCGACTCCGAATTGGAAGATTAGGGTTACTGCCGGTCCTGATAAGAGAACATGATAAAGCAGAAGATTAAGGCGTTAAAAAGATCGAGGACCTCACTGAGGTTTGACTGTATTGAATCTGGTACTGTAATATGTTAAGGTCCAAGTTCTCTTCCGTAAATGTTAATATACTGCTACAAATTGCTACTGTTCCTTTGTAGTTTATAATCGAAATTTTATATTAAAAAAATTCATACTTTAATTATATTATTCTTGCAATTTTTTTTTAATTCAAAATTTTAATTTTTCCTAACGAATTAAAGTGCATAAGGAAAATTGTCGGATGTAAAAGAATCGCAAAAATTCCTATTTTTAAACACCACTGATTTTTGAAGGAGGGTTACAGCATACTCTGCAGCCGCTCACCTCGAATGTTGCAAGAAAGTTTGCAAGCCGTTCATTAAAAAAGGAAAAGTACTTAAATCCACATTTTCTCGGTGCTTGGCTGTTCTTAGGTCAAAATACTCTTGGGATGGATTAAATGGTGACTAATGACCAGCACTTGGAACGGGCTATGATTCAACAACGTTTTGCAACGGTGAAGGACATAGAGCTAGAAAATAGTACTCAATTCATCAACATCATCCACTCTTATAAATGCAAGGATATCGTGAAATAGCGGACAGGTGATTGAGCTACATAAAAGGTGGAGTTATTTAATGAATAGAAAGTAAATGGCAGGAAAAAAAATCCGCTGCAAAATTTATAATGTGAAAGAAGCATAATTGACTGAGAGGATATCATGAAATGAACCCACTGGGGGAAACTAAGAAGAAGATGAAGTAGCGCAAAAAAGTGCCCCTTTCAAGCGAGAGAATTTCGCGATACTGCAAAAGTGTCTATGATTTTGGTCCGCTTCGATTGTGCATAGTGTTCCTTATTTCTTTGTGAAAAATTCCAGAAAAAAAGAAGAGTCCCGGCTGCTATCCTTCAAAAATGTCTGAAAAACGTGGGAGATTTCCTACGAGAAGAAGGATTTAAAAGTGCAACTTCATCCACCCACTATCCTAACAGTCTTTACATATTTTAAAAGCACACTGAAAAGTGTTCGAGTATGTTTCCGATCAACCTTCCAAAAAGTGCGAGAAAACTAAGGAAGAGGAGAGAAAAAATGCGGTTGTGACTCTCAATATGAATAAATATTTGTTCGTTTATTTACTTTCAAACTTGTTCGCTCACAAGGTGAAGATTTATACAATGAGAGAGTGTGGATAAAATTTTGTGAGAAATTTGTTTCAATTGTAGAAATGTATGGTAGAGATCGGATTTGAAGTAATTAAATGAATTAATTAAATGTAGAAATATAATAATGTATGTAGTGTGAAGATTCCGAGGAAAACAGATCAGATTTCTCTCAACTCTTATAAAAGCTTATATAATTTTTCTTGGTGAAGTGCAACAGATTCAAAAAATTTCAGGTGACATAAAGAATGCAACAAAAGTAAACAAAGAAGTGAATGGGGTGAATAATTCAAGGTACGTCCGCTGAAAAGCAGTTAAATTTCCAAATGATTGGAATGATTATACTTCTGGCCCAATACTGTGAATTCCTTAATACATTGAACTCTTTTCAAATATCCTTTAAAAGAGTTTTTCTTAGGTTTTGTTGAGACAACCTCCTAAAAGTAGGTTCTATGTGTACCCTTCTACTTTTTTGAGTGTTTGACGTACTTTTTTTTGATTGAAGACTAGGAAGAGTGTGTCAGCTAAGTGTTAATTATTAATTTCTTGAAAAAAATCCCGAACAAAAAAATTCTTACATTGGCTCACTAACAGCAATAAATCGTTGTATAATACAACAACTGGTGAAAAATGTGGCGACAACGATGGTCGCGACGCGAACGGCGAATCGCATCTGGCGACGTTGACGGCGATGAGAGCCGAGAGACGATTGCGAGTGCAACGATGTGTCGTGTTTAAGCCCCAAAGATGGGCGTTCTCGATTCAGCAGCGGACACACAGTTCGTATCCTATCTTATCGTCAATTGTTACATGGTCGCGTCATCGATAAATCGTTGGAAAGTCGGAGTCGCTAATTCAGTTTAAAAAAACAATGAAGCCCTGAAGACGGAAAATGTTGAAGAATCAAGAACTGGATACTTTTATTTCTTGTGAGAACTAGTGGAATATATCTATAAAATAACGGTAAGAATAGACTTTGTAGTGTTGCTCTGTTGCTTATACGTTCTATTTTTTCTCTGCTTAAATATTATTGAAATAAACATCCACATTCCGTTTGTGACTCCTTGGATTACCAATTAGGTGGTTCCTACCAGAAAAGTTCAGGTAGAATTCCACTCGTGACCTGATAAATAGCTAAATAAATGAATAAATACATGTGTAGATGTAGATTTTGTTGTCTGTTCTGATCATTCCCATCTAATGAAACTTTTAGTTTTCCTGATCACATTTAGTCATCTGGATCAGAAGTTCAATGGAGTCACAAGTTCGGTTAGTGATGTTTCTGTTTATGTAAACGCTCCGCTCGCCTAGTCGGCTCGGTATTAATAGTTTCGTTTCGTTTAAATAAACAGATGATTTGCCTAGGGATATACCATGTGGGGATACCATGGACATGAGCTTTCCAGTAAGCAAACACGCCCCGGCATTTGACGAGTAAAGTGAAAGAAAAAAAAAAAGAGAAAATGTTGCCACTTTTCACTATTCCTGACAATTTTTGTTTCTCTTTTCTGCTTTTTCTAGTTTTTAGTTTTCTTTAGGATTTCTCAGGTAGCCGAGCGTTCTTCATCTCACTTCTATCCTAAGCAAACGAAATCCATGAACTGGGATTTTTGAAGTCTTGAGGTTTTTGAAGTTTCGAAATCCAACTTAGATAGCAATACTTTGGAATTTTTTTCTAGGGATTTGATGCGGCATACCTGCCAACTTTTTCATTGTTTTCTGCATTTTGGCGATAATTCACTTCATTCATCATTGGAAACTGTGTACTCGTATTATGGTTATTAGCTTTTTTTGTATTTTAATCATACATTGCGACTTTACAAAGAACTGCATTCGCAACCAGAATTTCTGTTTTTTTTTCTTGCAAGAAAGGAACTTTGTTTTCATACAAAATTATTTTCTATACTCGGTGCATTCTTTTTGTTTTTCTACGGTAGGAATAATTTCAATAAATTCCACAAACTATGTAACATGCGGTAAAGTTGTCTCGTTCTGCTTTTGTAGGATCTAAAATCTTTTTTGTACGTTTTTCACTGAATAGTTAAGAATGTCTTCGAACGTTCTAGCGCTGAGAATTTTGAGAAAATCGCCTAACGTAAGTAAGTTTTTTTTGATCTCGTTAAGAGCAAAAACAAATTATCATTCATGAGTGGATGAAAAAAGAACTCTGTTAGGGTTATCGTTCAAAATTAAGTTATTATAGAGAAGGTATGTCACATATGGTAACAGGACGGGAGGTCTTTGCAATTTAGTAACAAGGTACATAGGTGTATTATTCCGGGGAGAAGTTAACATTGCGTCTACGCTATCAATGGTTCGAGACCGTTCTTGGGCAACCAAGTGTTTAATTCTTTCGGGCTCGATAAATTAGTATCAGAGTCGTAGGTATTTTGTCTAGGAGGATGAGAACATTGCTTTGACACAGCGGTTGTTTCCGGCAAGTCATTGTATAGGCTAGACTCACACTCAAACGCTTCTGAATAGAAGTCGAACGCGTTGATGCATCCCGCAGGGATTGATCAACTACACGCGGTTTATCATTTGTCCTCTACGCATGACTAACGGCTATCGTTCAAAATTATGTTCAACGAAAGGACTTGAGCAGTCTCGGCGGCATCGTTCAGCTTATCAAGTCCCATTAATTCGGCGAAATGTCATCGCTTCAGGATGTCGACGGCGAGAGTCCATTGGGAACAAACTGATCAATGTGTCTCTATCAGTGCGATAAGAAGTGCGCGAAAAACCGAATTGAAAAAAATCACGAAAAATGTAATTGTTTTCTTTTTGTAAACATATTAATTTCTTTCTGAAAAAATGTATATCAACAACATATAAACACTAAGATACGTAATGAGAACATTCTACATTTTTTACGCTAAAATATCTATGGAAATTTCCAGAAGCTAACCACAGAACTCAGAAACGATTAACAGTGGCAGAGTACTCGTTGACTAACTTAATCGATTGACTTGACCCAATGGCTCAGCCCAGTTTCTTCAATTCTTCCAGAGTTGAGCCTCACCTGTTTTCTCCTGCAACTGCAGGACATCATTTTCTCTTTTTCTTAATTTTTTAGAGCTTATAAAAGCTTTCTACCAATAACGATTCCTGAAATGTTGAAATAGCTAAGATTTACGGAATGAAATAAAGTAATAAAAAGGTGTTAGACGTGCAAATACTCATGTTCTGTGATAATTTAAGCTTCTTTAACCATTTTTTCAAGCTAGTACTTGATATCAACAATTCTTTTCATCTTTCTCTTTCCGAAAAGTACCACAGAGGAGTCACTAATGAAAGCGTCAAATGGTACGGCAGTACTGCGTCATTTTGTTCAAACTTCTTACATATGTTCTGATGGAATTTTCACTTTCTTATTTGTGTTTGGTTTCGTTCATTGTATTTATTTCTGTACCAGAACTAAATACAACGAATTATAGTTATTGTGCAACTACTTTGTTTGTTTATTGAACAACCAGTCTGAACGTTCGGCTAAAGCCGGACTTCAGACTTTTTCTAGTGTTCACTTCGCTCGCCTTCACCGATCAATAGGAAATAACAGTAGCGACTTTCTTTTGCGAAATTACTACTGTTCTTTTTTTTTACCAACCCTTTCTTCATTTTTTTCTTCAAAAATTTAGGCATAGATGGGAGATTTCATGATTTTCTTCCTAAACGCGTCAGTTCTACATTTGGAGAACAATCAAACTTGATTTTACATCTATGTTTCTCTGAAATCTCCAGAAATTGGAAACATTGGTCGAAGTATGAGTTTCCTCCGCTCTCAAAAATTAGCACAGAATGATGTGCTAACATGAAATGAGGTGAATATCATCATCATAGTGATGAAGATAAAACTCCACGTCAGACCACGTGAACGTGTGTTGGCTTGTGTTGTATCTAAGCAGCCGTTTGAAAGTGTGTTTCCACTTCGGGAAGAAAGGATGTTAGCAGCATCAAGGAAATATGCTTGGAAATAGATACGCGAATGAGTCATAGAAACCCATTCTGCCGTTGGGGCTCACGCGCACCATTCCGAGGCTGTGGGAACCGTCTCACCCCACCCCATGGTTTTCTGGATCAGGGGCACGAATTCGACGTCGTAGGACCCGTCCCACCCAATTTTACCTCGCTGGGGCTCCAGCTCACCAAACCGACGCCATGATAATCCTCTCCCTCTCTTTTTGGAATTTCGTGACTGAGACACAGACGCACACACGTGACAAAATAAGTCAGTTATTATATAACATGATAGTTTGCAAATTTAGAAGTCTACATTCGCATAAAAGTTTTTTTACCCTCACTAACGTATGACGGAAACTAACTTGGCCTATCTAACCCAACAAAACAAGGTGGAAAGGTAGAGTTCTCTCCTCACAGGAGTACGGTCATGGTTCGGCACCCCACTGGGGCAGAGTTTTGCATCATTATGGAGTATTTTCGTAACACACAGACAAAAAAAAAAAACACACACACACACTCACACAAACACACACACGGACTAAGCGCGTTATTATATAGCATGATATCAAGCTGTTGCGATGGTTGTTCGTTGCATGCTTCTTCTCCATCTTCTGACATCGGTAGTGGCTGTTCGCATCCATATTTCTTCAAACTCCTAAACGAACGAGTCCCTCCATATTTTTTGACCGACCAAAAACAAGATGGAAACAACTCATTAGTGAACAAACTTCTACGCTAGAAATTTTCCTTACGAATTTAGCTTATTAAGAGTTAGTTAAACTAAACAGATATCACTCACATTCATCTATAAGGGATTAATTACTACCCTTAAAAGTACTGCGTATTCAGCTGAGCTTTATACAGAGAGGTGTTATTTTCTACTGTTGAAATTTACAGACCTCCTAACAATCATGAGGTCTTAAGTCTGCATCTCACCACGAATAGCTAGAAGTCGGGCTGTAGATCATGAGTATGAGCGTGATCACTCCCAATCCCTCCTAATCGTCCTGAAAATTAGCGTGGGAAACGGACTCCGTGTTCGAATTTCCAATCGAAACGAGACACTTTATAACGGTCTAAAATTCAAGCGCGAAAGCCATCTCCTACATTTATTCATTATGTCAACACGGTAAGGCGGAACTGACAACGATCACGCTCATACTACATACTACTATCTCCTACTTCTTTCTTTTCGTGGAGAGATCCCAACATCGTCAATTTCGCGGTATGCTGTCTTCAGCGAGTTCTTTGAATCTTCAAGCATAGCTTGCTTCTATAAAGTTTTGAATTTGACTTATGCCGACTGTAATGGATATTCTCCTACATTACTTTCCTGCGGAGTTCATCGGATGAAACTCCTGGTAACTTGTTCGACCAACATTCTTAATTTATGGATAGATCGTGATCCAAACAAGTGATGTCAGACAAATATTGGTCGAACGTGTAGCCAGACGATCCATTTGATCAATTCTGGGGGTAGTACAATAGCTGTTGTTATTTGCAGAGATCAACGTTCATATTTCTACCCCTACACACTTTATTAAATCGCATCGCTCCTCAAAATACCGCCGTATTCACCGCGCAACAATAAATGGATTTTGTTCGGGATTTGCAAAATGTTTTACAACGGTTCTCAACTGCTTTGAGAAGTACAATTCAGTATTTTGTTGCATTCTGGAACTGTTTCTTTGACGATTAAAGGGAACACTAGCGAAAGTAACAGTAAAGGAAATTTTCATGCATAAGTATTTAAAGATCACTAGCAGCACGATTTCTGGTGTTAGGTTATTCAAAGATCAGATGGGCTGCAGGCTTTTTGCAGAATTCGTTTTTCAAAATATCCACAAACTTACGTACATTAAAATAAAATATGTTGAAATTTCATTTTATTCTGACAATTTGAGCTGAACGAGAGCAAGCGTCATTCTCATTCTTTTTTTCTCTCTTTGAAAAATAATAATACACGGTAAGGGTACAGGAAATTTGTAGAGCACAAATAAAATATAAATAAATTATAAAAACAAAATAAACATATAAAAATAATAATAGGGATATGTGTCAAGTGATGGTCAAATTTGCAAACGAAGTGTGGATCAAGTATTTTAAGCATTACGGAGAAGTTTGTAGCACTGATCTTGGCCCGTCTTAAAGGCATCACCCCACGAATCTGAGGTGGTACGGATTTCAGGTGAAGTATTCGTATACAGGATGGGAGACTATGGAGAGGGGGTGATTCCGTCCATTTCTTCCTACTTGCCGTAAAAAACGGCCCGGAAGATGCGGCGCGTTCACAAGGCTGGCGCGCTCCAGTCGAATTCCCTGTAGAAAATAGTGCGCCAAAACACCTGAAGCCAAATCTTCCGGGCCGTTTTTCACGGCAATTAGGAAGAAATAGACGGGATCATAATTTTCTTCATAATCTACGATACCAGATACAAATACTTCACTTGAAATCCGCACCACCTCAGATTCGTGGAGTGATGCCTTTAACTTGTCAATCACGTGAATTTCTGTGCTGCGGTAGTGCTGCAAGCATGTCTTTTCCTTTCATCTAACACTATCTGATCAACTGCTTAAAATGCCAGTTACAAACAATTCTGAAGGAAACTTAACCGTTGAAGAGCTGAACGAGTTCTGATGCCAATCTGTATTCGTGTAGTTCATATTAGAACTCGTCCAAATCCGTGATAATCTACTGAACTGCAGTCTTACTGTCTGAGAAAGCGGCTTCAATGATCTAATGATTTTCTTGCTGGTTCACATTTACTCTATTTATCTAGTTCTACAATTATTTACTTATGTAACGTAGATTTCTTGAAGTTCATCTTCCTATCGAAGTTATTTTTGTAACATTATGATTTTTGAGGGGGCGTAGCTGCGTTTTTTTTCCGATCACATGGTATCACATGGTACAGGATTGACAAGTAATGATGTTACATATTATATTTATGATATTAGTAGAATTATACCATTAATATTATATTTATACTATTAATAGAAATGTAATATAATGTTGCCAAAAGAAAAAGTGTATAAACTCATTTAGAATAGGCGTTGTAGATCCGGTTTTACACTTTGTCTTGGAATAAAATTACGCTATCGTTCTAATAATGGAAAGATATTTCTATTCCGAGGTCAATTTTAACAACAATTTCAACTGCACAACAACTGGAAATACTTGACGTGGATAATTCCATATCTCTGCTCTGTTTATTCCTAAGCATAGCTTGCATTTCAAAGGAGAACAATTATTTGTCTAAAAATTGATAATTCATGCTAAGAAACAAGTTGTTATCAGGGAAAATGTCCTGTCTCCATATACGTCCGCTCATCAAAGATCAGTCTCTGAGGTGATCTCTGGAATAATGCTCATCTGTAAAATGATTAAAAGCATCACCCCACGAATCTGAGGTGGTGCAGATTTCTGGTCGATTATTCGTATACAGGTTGGGAGACTATGGAGAGGAGGGTGATTCCGTTCATTTCTTCCTAATTGCCGTAAAAAACGGCCCAGAAGATGCGGCGCCGCACAAGGCTGGCGCGCTCCAGTCAAACTCCCTGTACAAAATAGTGCGCCAAAACGACTGAAACCGTATCTTCCGGGCCATTTTTTACGGCAATTAGGAAGAAATGGACGGAATCACCCCCCTCTCCATAGTCTCCCATCCCGTATACGATTACTCCACCTGAAATCCGTACCACCTCAGATTCGTGGGGTGATGCCTTTAAGCGAAGCGGGCTAGATACACAATTCCTTCTTTTGAGCCAACATTATGAGGATAATAATAGTAAGTAAATATCAACAAACAAATAATTCTATGGTTTTTGCGGATTCTTTTAGGTTAGCCAGATTAAAACAGAAAACAGTTGAAAGTTGTCTCTCAAAAGTAATGACAGGGATCAGGAGAACATTTCTTCAAGGGTGTATACCACGTCGATTCCGTGCTTCGTGGACGAGTTCACTGCACACCGTGAACTACTAAAATAAGGAACTTGACGCGTCATGTTCATGATAGCGCACCACGAAATCGAAGATATTGGGATCTCTTCATTAATAGATCGGCGTAAGGGAGTAGATCACTAATATGAGCGTGAAAACGCTCAATTTTCCTTAATAATCCGGGGCAGGCGTGTGGAACGGCTTTGGTTGCACCCGTAACCCCAACGACACAACTTATCACGTGATATGATACGTGATAAGTTGTGTCGTTGGGGTTCCGTCGTTGTCGTCCAATGTCCGCAGTCCAACTAATACGACTGTGATAATCAGATTAAGAAGCAGCTCCAACTGCATTCAGCATCGCTGCGACTCGTTGCGGATCCCCGATGTTCAATCACACGTAATAAGCTGCATCGTTGGAGATACGGGATCACACTGTACTGTTTCTCACGCTTTTTTTTCAAGAAAATGAGAGGTGTGTGATGATGCTATTATATCCATACCCCTACTATTCGTGAAGAGATCTCATCATTATGGGATACGCTGTCTTTTAAAGGCATCACCCCACGAATCTGAGGTGGTACGGATTTCAGGTGGATTATTTGTATACGGGATCGTAGATTAAGGAGAGAGGGGTGACTCCCTCCATTTATTCCTACTTGCCGTAGAAAACGGCCTGGAAGATACGGCTTCGAGCGGCGGCGCGCTATTTTCTACAACGAGTTCGATTGGAGCGCGCCAGCCGTGTACACACGCCGCATCTTCTGGGCCGTTTTTTTACGGTAATTAGCAAGAAATGAACGGAATCACCCATCTCTCCATAATCTACGATCCCGCATACGAATACTCCACCTGAAATCCGTATCACCTCAGATTCGTGGGGTGATGTCTTTAATCGGGCATGTATCTGCGTGAATTCAGTAAGACTGGAAGAGATTCAGGCGCTCTTTATCTCGATTAGCACACATCACAACTCCTCTAAATCCATAATAATCCACAGCAAGGATTTCTCGTGAGTGCTCCATTTGATTGGTTTTCTCCCCTCCCGTTACTCACGTGTCTTTCAATTGCGACCCTGTTGTTTTCCTGCGAAGAGTGCAGGAATCTATTTCGAAACGCCCGTCACATCCTCACGTGCCATTCTTCTCCGCTCCATCTAGTCGTTGGAAAGACCCATTCGTTTTTTTCTTCTTCTTCTTCTTCAGAGCCAGCCAATCTGCATAAAATCCCTGTTTTACGTGGGGAATCCACAAAGTAATCCGGCTATTGCAATACAAAAAAGTTTTAGTTTGTTTTCGGTTTCTTTTTTAAACGTAAAATTGGTGAATCAAACGGAATTAAAAAGATCTTTATCATATAACTGGGACTATAACGAGAGCATTGAATAAGTTCATTTCGCAGGTGTGCTTGAATGAATAACAAGAAAAAAGATATGGTATGTATATCCTTTAGTAATAGTAATAATTTATCTCGGAAAAAAATCCATGAGATACATACTGCATCAATTTTTTTCAATTACATTCTTTTTTTGAAATTCTGTGCCGTTTCTACGGTGATGTGGGCGTTAGGTGTCGAAAAACAAAAAAAAGCTGGTATGTTCGAAGATTTCTTTCTCGAAGTTTCTGCAGCTGAAAAAATTAGTCTATGGATAATTTTCTAAGCTCTTAAGAGTATGAATGTGTTTAGCTTTTGATTTTGAGATAACTAGAAAAAATAACCCTTTTTTAATCAGTGCGTATTTTACCATTTCACATGTACCTTCCAGTTTATTGTTACTACTCGAAATTACTGCAATTACTATTAGGTCGAGGTTTTCAAAATTTTACTGTTTGAATTTGAGGAGTGAATTTTGGTTTTTTTCCTTAAAAGGTGAAATTAAATAAAACAGTTTACATGGTTCTAGCGGAGTTAGTTTCTCTTCGAATGATCCACAAAGCCAAAAAGCAATAATAATTAACATATGATTTCTTTTAAAATCTCTGAGTTTTTCATTTTTTTTCATTCTTAAAAACAGTCAGTATCTCTGCATTTCTATATGTTACGACTTACAGATCTACATTTGTTCTTTAGATTTCTATAGAGCTCTCTGTTTCCATAAACACATTTCGTTTCTAGATACAAATTAATGGAAATTCTATGGAAAACAGTATTCTTTCGACTGTTTGGAGAATTACAGCTAAACTAATATTCAGCGTACAGATTTGTTGGTCCGGGTGGGAATTTCAGTGATTCCGGCCGTTGTGGACGTGGGGCGAAAGTGTTGTGTCCAGCGGTGGGGCGCGTGCTAGTATCGATCGAGCCGTTACTAGCTCATCCGTCGTCTTAAACATTATTTCGTTGTATAACCTATTATTTACATAGTCAATGGCCTTATTTAACCGTTTTCTAGCTTTATGCAGTAATTTCATCCTCAAAAGTATCCCTTGGCTTTTTCCGCGCAAATTCCAATGTGTTTTATGGTTTGCAGATCGCTGTCCGACTTCTCTAAGTAGTTTTTCTTGTTGATTACTCGTCTCTTCCCTGCATTTCTCGTTGTTGATCGACGTCTAGACCACAAACTGTCACATCTATTTGCGTTCGCCCGTCTAGTCACTGAAGGTCGTCGTGAGATGATTCGATGAGATGTTGGTGAAATACTGATCTCTTGATTAAAATGTACCAGCTGTCCTAGATCTATGGATATATGTGTTACTTGGAGAGATTTTTGATGCAGTGTTTTGCAGTTTTTCTGTTGAAATTTGCGCTAGACGCATGTTTGAGTTTTAGCGCTGAATAAATAACACCGCGATCTATTAGGTGTCGGCAAATGTTGCGAATTTTAGAGGAATCATTGATTTTTTCTGGTCCAGTCTATGTATTCATTCTCCCTCTTTCCTTTGTTTTCAACCAAGTTGCAGTTTTTTTGAGTAAAGAGAGTGTTCTGAAAGTTCAAAGTCCTTAAAAAGAATGCTGAACTCTTTAGAAAGAAAGAGTTTAAGAGCTACGAAGCGCTTTAGCTGAGAGCCGATCAATTCGAGGTACCACACGTCTCTCATGTTCTTATGGATTCGTGTAGTTTGAGATACAAGAATTAACGAAGATTGAGGTTAAAACGATTAGAAATTGCAAATCACTCAAAAGAAATGACAAGCTCAGAAAATGACACTTGAAGTGAGATCTGCTACACTGATGTAGAAATATGCGGACGAGTTCACTGCTAGTCTTCGCTGCGTGTAGATACAGTTAGGTTAAAACGACATGAAGCACGGTGCAGTTACGCAAGCGGGCGCGTTCAAAGCGCGAGAAAACGGTTCGAATCGAGGTGGGTCCATCGGGAACTGCAGAGAAGGGTGGTGTTAGCAAAGGTTCCACCACGATCTTAACCGCTACGCTCACCGCGCCGCTTCGAGCGCAGCCGCTTACACAACTGCACCTTGCTTCATGTCGTTTTGACCCTACTACGCCTGATATCATAGGTTTTAAGCCTACTGTTTTGCTTTCTATTCTACTTCTAGAGCAAAACAATGCGATTAGTAATGATTCGGAGGAACTTCTTCCAGCTACTTGCAGAAAATATGGTTTCCTTTTCATCTATTGATGACTATGTCGCGATTTGTGCAGGGGTTCACAGAAATGCACATCTATTTTTCAGCGAAATTTAATCTAATAGAAAATGTCCCGTGCGAGAGCGAGTTCTGTTCACAGAGTGCAAAGTATTGCTCATTCAAGTCTCTCATAATCCACTTATTAGTGGTACATATGTGCTTGACCTGTACCCATTTGGTGAGTAACTTCTAGTGATAATTTATACTTTCATAAATTTCTACAACCTACTCAAGTGCTCAAGTATTCGTTTTTCGTCCCTGATTTTAATCTGAAATTTCTCTCCGTTTTTAGACTCACTTTCAAAATAAAACTTACGCGAGACGTTTCTTCTATGCCCTGGAAAACGTCCTTCTACATCCACAAAACAATTTAAAAGAATTTTTTGATTTAAACAATTTTTTAAAAGAATCGTTAGCACATTTGAGAAGTGTGACTCATTGTCAATTCCTCGGCCGAGGGCAAGCAATTGTACGTCTAACATGTGATCGTGTGATCAATCCCTTCAACAAGATCTGATTTTTTCGTTAGGTTCCTTGAGAAAAAAAAGAACTAAGCTGTTAATCTCTTCCCCGCCTATTCTTACTGCCATATTTATGTATAGGTCGAATGGATTACTGGTCGATTTACGCCGCTACTTTGTTGCTCTCGTTGCTTCTTTTCTGATTTTTTAAAGGCATCACCCCACGAATCTGAGGTGGTGCAGATTTCAGGTGGAGTATTCGTATACAGGATGGGAGACTACGGAGAGGCGGGTGATTCCGTCCATTTCTTCCTAATTGCCGTAAAAAAAACGGCCCGGAAGAGACGGCTTCATTCGTTTTGGCGCACCATTTTGTGCAAGAGGTTCGATTGGAGCGCGCCAGTCTTGTGCGGCGCCGCATCTTCCGGGCCGTTTTTTACGGCAATTAGGAAGAAATGGACAGAATCACCTCCCTCTCCGTAGTCTCCCATCCCGTATACGAATACTCCACCTGAAATCTGCACCACCTCAGATTCGTGGGATGATGCCTTTAAAGTACTATTTCAGGAAGAAAGAACTACACTGAGGATAATCCCTTTTCTAAGCGTCCTCGATTTTGTATCTCCATGTATTTTAGATGGATATTGATTGGATCAAGCCATTTTTTTTTCGTTGTAAGCCTTTCGTTCAATCCCGATTCATCACGGTGCAAATTTACTATTCCTTAGAGGAATCGGGCAGCATTTGCATTTCAAATTGCTGTCTGATTCTCTTACCATTTCCGTTATTCCACCATCATATTTGCTGTTCAGATATACCCGAAGTACTCTAGATCCTAGCATTGACTACATTCTTTAAAGGCATCACCCCACGAATCTGAAGTGGTGCAGATTTCAGGTGGAATATTCGTATACGGGATCGTAGATTAAGGAGAGAGGGGTGATTCCGTCCATTTCTTCCTAACTGCCGTAAAAAGCGGCCCGAAAGATGCGGCGCCGCACAAGGCTGGCGCGCTCCAGTCGAACTCCCTGTAGAAAATAGTGCGCCAGAACGCCTGAAAAAACGCCTGCCTATCTTCCGGGCCGTTTTTACGGCAATTAGGAAGAAATGGACGGAATCACCCCCCCCCCCCCCCTCTCCATAGTCTCCAGTCCCGTATATTAGTATATTACTAACACTCCACCTGAAATCCGTCCCACCTCAGATTCGTGGAGTGATGCCTTTAACGCAGCGTATCACGAGACTGACGTAGTAGGGAAAAGGCAAGGTGTTGATAATTTAAATCATCGATGTAGTTGAGAAACCTGTGGGAAAATATAGATTTGGGGTGTAGACTACGAGTATGAGCGTTGCCCCCTTATTTCCTCCCAAACCATTGTGTAAAAACGGCGTGGGAAACTTCATCTGTTCGTCATTTCATTTGTTGAGGTAAGTTAGAACGCACCATCCTTTACTCAGTAGGTCTATTCATTTGTTTTACTTGAATATGCAGGTGAGGACATCTCATTGATCTTCCACCGCTCGCTCGTGGATACGGCGCGTGTACAAGGGGGGATTTTCTCGTACCTCGTAGGAACAAACGCAGTTTCCCACGCCCATATTTCACTGCGATTAGGTCGAATTGAGTGGGGCACAGTCATACTCGTAGCCTAAATCCCAAACTCTATATTTTCCAGCAGCTTCTCTATACATATTAATTTCGTGATACGCTGCTTTTAAGTGGTAATCTACGCTTATTGGTCCTCTCTTCTCCTCTGTGCTCTCCAAAGCTGCCACTATCTCTAACCTCAGAATCCTACCAGGAATAGCAACTTTTGCGGCGACGACGAACACATGCACCCATTGTTTGAATGCACTTTGTGTGTTGTCCGCCGAGGAAAAAGAAAAAACTCGTCGGCGCCCACTCCTGCAAATCTTGCAATGGGTGCAAAGTCATAAAAATCGAATGGCGGCCACTTCTTGAGTACACTTGCGTCATAAAATCACTGCGTACTGTAAGATGTTTAAGGTCATGTTAGGTAGGAAATGACTAATGCGATCGAGTCCGCTGCATAAAAGCTGCATTAGCGGTGACCATCTTCATTTGCAACGGTTTTCCTGCGCGTGGTGGATGTCCTTGACTGCACTTTACGCTTAATGTGTTTTTGCATAATTTTTCTCTTCTTGTTTCTTTTCCAGTAACTACTGGATCTTAATCTATCATTGCATGGCAAGGGCAAAGAAACACGCGATCCTTGCATTTATTCATAACGAGGTTCTCGTCACTAGGTGTGAGAAAATATTCATTTGCTTAGATATGATTTATTCTTTCGTTCTAATCATTAATTATTGCGCTAAAACTTTCGGGAATCCCTCCAGGAACTTCTTCTCCTACTCACATAGAAGTTGGCTTCCACAGCGTCAATACTGAAACACTGCAGTTATGGAACTTTTTTCCATAAAATAAAGAGATTTCCCAGCAAAACGGATCAAAATGGCATATCTATTTCTTTTGTTTAAGAGTTAATTGATGAAAATTGCTTCCTATTTGCCATAAAGTCGTTCTGATAGGAGGCACCTACATTAGATAAGCGGAAGCTTGCAGCCTTGATAGAAAATAATGCGTTAATTGTCTACCATGTGCCCAAATGAATCCGATCTCCGCGCTGCACTCCACTGTTTCGTGTCCTCGTTCTACGGATCTACCGTAGTTGTTTGCGCGGCGGGACACAGGTAACCTACCGTTCTGCCTTGAAACATGTCCAGTTTCATAACACGTTTAAAAGACGTTTTTAATCGTAAGTGGTTTTGGAAAGACGCGTTCAGTCACGCAAGAATCGCGTGCAGACATGAAAAAACACGGTTGTCGCACCTTAAATCGAGAGTTTTCGCCCGTACTGTAAACACCACTTCCTCAAATCGTTGCGTGGTTTAGCCTCTTCCGCATCATTTTCTTCAGTGATGTCACATAATTACAAATAATAAAGCCAATAATTGACCTTGACGAGTCATGCTAGACGCTTGTAAAGAAAGCTTCGTTTCTAAAAAATTGAGCTGAACAATCGCTATTTGTACTTGCCACCATTCCTAACGCGAAAATCTGAAATCTATAACTTGGAATAAAGATGAAAAGCCGATAAAAAGTTCCCAATATCACTAATTCCGTAACAACGTTGTTTACGATGCTACTCTACAAGGAATTCAGATAATTTATCGATTTTCGTTGGTCAGTTTGATAAACCTGGATGAGGAGTTTCATTGTATTCGAGTGGTTCCTCCAGTCTAGGTACATGTTCGGTGTGAGTCCACCCTTTTGTTATTTATTCACATCTGTAACGCATCGTACATTTCGTCGACAAGGAGAGACTCCAGAAAATTGCTGTATAAAAGGTACAATGGGAAGCTAAGAAGAAAGTCCGTAATTAGATGGTTTAGCTTGAAGACCTCATCAAATGAAGGTTTTCTGGGATCAAATGAAGTTTCATAGGAACATCAAGAAATTTTGCAAAACATTCGCAGCGAGCAGGATTCGAACCTGCGCGGGCAGAGCCCAATTGATTTCGAGTCAATCTCCTTAACCACTCGGACATCGCTGCATGTCAACGGGCTAGACCGGCACCCCTACAACAAACGAATTGGCATGAACATGGTTGCATGACTCTAAAGAGATTGTTTTGTCTTAACACTTACATATCTGTGCGCATTTGAAATTATTTTAAAGGCATCGCACCACGTATCTGAGGTGGTACAGATTTCAGGTGGAGTATTCGTATACGGGATGGGACACTATGGAGAGGAGGGTGATTCCGTCCATTTCTTCCCAGTTGCTGTAAAAAACGGCCCGGGAAATGCGGCGCCGCACAAGGCTGGCGCGCTCCAGTCAAACTCCCTGTAGAAACTAGTGCGCCAGCACGCCAGAAGCCGTATCTTCCGGGCCGTTTTTTTACGGCAATTAGGGAGAAATTGGCGGAATCACCCCCCTCTCCATAGTCTCCCATCCCGTATACGAATACTCAACCTGAAATCTGCACCACCTCAGATTCGTGGGGTGACGCCTTTATACGAGGATGATGTATCTGAGAATATAACGATGACTCACTGGGGCTTCGAGAAATGCGCTGAAAAAACATGTAGACTCTGCATATTTGTTGTACAACTACACCCGATAACGTCTCCTGCAGGAAGCGTGCAGTGTAAAATTGCGTTGGAGGGAATTTTCAGTGTACAATTGCGTCTACGTACAACTACTGAGGTGTAGTATCTTTAAAAATGGGCTCGCACCGTGGTTATTGCACACTACATTGTTGAGAGTATTTGAGGGAGCAATCAACTAGTGCGAGTCAGCTGCCGCTGAGTTGAACCTGATCCCATTCTGAAAGTTTCTTCGTTCTTGTGTCACCGTTTTAGATTTGTCTGCATCATTTTTCTCCTTGGAAGGAATGATGTGCTATTGCCACAGCAATTTTCTCCACTTCTGAACTCTTGGACTTTCTATGTAATTCGAAATCCATGGGAATATTGCAAAGTTTTGAGCAGACGTGGGAGATTTTCATGGGTCTGATTTTCTTTTCAAAGATTTCCTGCTCCTTTTATTGCTCATTGTTTTATTGTTGTTTCACTAGTCTTACGATTATTGGGTAGTAACGAGATTTCAACTTACTAAAATGACAAATGAATAAAAATTAATAAAATGAAAATATGATTCTACTATGCTGAAGAAGACCACCGCTTCAAGAGGCTCTCATTAGTTGCCGCCTCATTAGAACCACCCAGAAATTCCAGCCAGCTTTTTTGATGTCTCGAATACATTTCCGGACGCTAAAGTGATAAACGTCTTGCTCTTTCCTTTATTGCTCTGCGCATTGGTCCAACAACAATGCGAGAATATCTACGAAATAAGCATGTAGCGCATTCCGTTCCACTACAGTATTTTGCACCTCGTATACCGTAATAAGTGGTTTTTTCTCAAAGCATTTTCCGTTATTCCTGTGGAGGAAGCATGTTTTCGAGCTAATGGAATGTGGAGCATTGTTAGAGAAAAATGGGCGGGATGAGCGTTAAAATGATTGGCTCATTGAAACGTCCCCGTCTTTACATCAGCAGCTTCTTTTCCTTTCATATCCCGATTATATGATATTTGTGTAATTAGCACATATTCAAACCGACTGAGGAATGGCCTGGTACGCCTTTGATGAGTAGATGAAGAAACGATTAGAATTCTCTCCATCTTGATTTTCCCTCAGCAAAATCCGTTTTCTAAATAGCAGCGAACTTTCTAATGGAACTTGCTTAAGGATAAGAGATTCGTGAGCACTATTATCGATTCTATTCGATTTTTTTACTGCTTCAGTTGTAACTTCAGTTTTCTTCTCTAGGCTTCCTCAACTTATCGTACATTTCAAGCGTTTGATCTTTTTAAACTCCTTATCACTTCCTCGTAAAAGTGTTGTTAGTCCAAGCATTGCCCGTACAAAATCCACACTTTGTCGCTTATCACTGCACCACTTTCTCACCAAGGTGCCATTGTTGACTTTAATGAAATGCAGTGCGGTGATCGTCGCGATTGATTTCTTCAACAGAATTGCAGCTTCTTTTCTGTGCTAATGATCCCTGATCTCAATTTCCCCTACTTTATTGCTTGCTTTCTGTTTCCTTTACTAGGTGGTTCAAAGGTGTTAGATCGGCAGATATTACAAGTGTAAATAGTTTGATGCGTATTTCTTGTATTGTCCTTGTACACTAAAATAACATTGTATATAGTAGGGTCAAAAAGACATGAGGCGCGTACGCAATTGCGTAGGAGAGGCGCTTCGGTGGAGCGTAGTGGCTAGGAGCGTAATGAAATCCTCGCTGACACCATCCATCGCTGCAGTTTGCGACGGTCCCAACTTGGTCCCAACTGCTGCCTCCACCGCGCCATTTCGAGCGCGTACGCAAATGCACCGCAACTACACTCGTGTTTCATGTCGTATTGATTCGACTATGTGTATGGTCGGGTCAAAACGAGCTAAGTTGTGGTCCAATCGCATAAGTAGTTGGTTGTCAAGTCGTTTTGAATCAACCGTCAATTTGCACATATATCTTAATTCGCAATGGAACAGTCGCCAACTTTAATGGGACTGCCGAGCTGGACAAGGGTCCCACCGCGCCACTTCAAGTGCAGTCATTTACGGAGGTTCGCTACAAGTCATGTCGTTTTGAACCTTCCGTAAATTTTAATTTAAATTTTCACATATAACCTAATTATACAATTATGTGTTGATTAAGCACTGTCAAATTCGCACCTCACTTATGGAGACGTGTATTACAGCTTTGCACACAATAGCGTTCCCACAAGTAAGGAGGTCATTTTATAGATGCCAGGAGCAGAAGTGTAGGTTTTAGAGACGACCATACAGATTTGATCTGACTCAACTCTTGTTACCTTAGTACAAATATCTAAGAAGTCTATTGTTCAAGTTGCTGCAGCAGCTTGCAATGTCTCATTGCTAAACCATCAATTATGCTTGCCCCGCCCCTACTTCGCCAACCAATCATGTGCAAGTTGTAGTCGTCTCCTGCCACGATTGCTGGGAGACTTTTTCCACAAATGATTGCAGTACGGGGTAATTCTTTTAAGAGGGAGTCATGTCTTTAAAATTCTGTCGCGATAGCAGCCGAGCAGGTAAGCGCTGCCTACGTTCTTCCTAATCAGCTTTTGGATTGGTGTAATAGACGATTTTATCACTCTGTTGTTTTTGTTGTTGATTTCTATGCTGTCAGCTAAAGATTTCCTCGAAAACACTTTCTTGCACGGTTTTCCGCCAAACTTTATCGCTTCATTTAATTAGCTTCATTTAATGTATTTCCGTGCAAAGTGGCTGTTTTAAGTGGATGTGCTTGATCAATAGGTATAGTTTCCTCTGTTAACGCCTGCTACAAGATACATTATCTCCATGAGCAGATTAGTAGTCGTCCTTCACCACGCAGCACCCATTTCCGGGTAAAATGTAGTTAGGAGAGGGGGGTGGGGCACTCAGTGGTGCCCTCGAAGTAGATACTCAAATCAGTCGGTAAGGCCTTAGCATTAGTCTTCGAGAATCCATGACGTGCAAACTAAAGTTACTAAGAGAAAATAGTAAGTTAGAGCGTTGAGAAATAGGGGCACCACTGAGTGCCGAACCCTCAACTACGTTTTACCCCCTCCCCCATTTCCTATGTCCTAGTGATTGACGAGAAACCTTTGGGACCATTAGTCGTGAGTATTTCCCTGTGGGCATTTGATGCAATATATTCCGCAATTGCAGAACATCTTGTTCTTCTAAGCGCGTAGCGTGCAAGCGAGCAGTCTACTTTCTCTGCGTCTCTCACCTGTGAACGATGCCCATATCTCATTTCGCTTCTCATGCACATTTTCTCTGAAGTGTGTTGTTCATGTGTCTGATGAGGCGTGACACGTTGCGTGTGCCCACGAGTGAAGTTCACAACTACGTATTCCCGAAACAAGCCAGTTAATTTACCTAAGTTTTAGTTATGCCGACATCCTTGAACGGCGTGAATTTCTTCAATCCTACCGAAGAAGACGAGGTGCAGCACGCAGGCGACTCACAAGCTGTCGGATCCCCTTTGGCGACGGACCCTCTCGGATCACTCAAAAACTGTTCTTTAAGTGAGTCATTGGTTTGTTGGTCATTAATGGTATAGTCCAGTTACTCTGACTTCCATTTTTTGCACTCGATAAAAGTATGAACAGTGGTAAGATAAATATATTAAATGCATCATACTCACTACGGGTTGCTCCCATTAAATTCGCGTTCGATTAGTGATCAATCGGTGGGCGAATCTAGATGCCCCACTGCCACAGCATGTCTAGATCACCGTGTTCACGACCCATTTCACACCATGGTCATTCCAAGTCGATTGGATAGTCAAGTCGAAAGTTAATTAATGGTTAATGGCGAAAATGATTTAAGAGGTTGTGTACACAAGGTTTTTATTCGCTTGTAGATGATTGTAGGTGAAGGTTATGTCAACAATTCATACCAAATTTGACGATCCACATGAGAAAGACCCTATATACAATGAAAAGAAATGATTGGATAATAAAACCAAGTGACACCTAGTGATTTGATAACGGGAGTAAGAAAGGTGATGACAAAAACGATATGACAATGAAATAGAAGGGAAGTTGGAGAAGTCAGCAAATCAGGTTTTGCTGAATCATATAATGACGATAAGGTCGACAGCAGTGGCAAATGCGCCAAAAGAACGATGGGTGCCTATCATCATTCACAGTTCAAGATATTGTTAAATGTCGATTTCAAAAAATTTCCGCTTCGGACCTGAGTGTATTAAATCGGATGGACACGATGCTTTTTTTGATTGGGCCTGGACAAAGGAGAGTGTATAGTCGGATCAAAACGACATGAAGCACGGTGAAGTTGCGTAAACTGTTGCGCACGAAGCGGGGCGGTGGAGATAACGACACCGCTTCGAGCGCAACCGCTTACGCAACTGTACCGTGCTTCATGTTGTTTTGACCCTACTATATGTCAAGCAGTGAAACAACGTGCGTTTGTGGCCGAAGTGTTGCACGCAGCTGGGTGAATACATTCAGCACCGATTACGCACTGTCTTTCTACCACACGCATCACACAGTTCGTGTAATGATAAGTACAGACGCATAGATAGAGTGTGTGCAGAAAAGGTGTGTTCCAAGGATAGAAGATACGTGAAGTACATTAGCTTCATCGCCTTTTATACCTGCATAAGAAACAGAAACATAAGCATTGGCACTTGAGATACATTGAGTAAGACTATGCTTGAAATATTAAGCTCCAGCATCTCCCCATTCAATGCACAAAATTCCTGAAACCGAGAAAAAAAGTCGCTCGGCTGAATTTAAGTGACGGCGAACTCTCCCATCCATCTGAGCAGGGGTGTAACCAGACAGAGCACGAGACGGTAAGATGGATGACAGAGAACTATAGAAAAAAATGAAAACTTAGGGGGAATCTCCCTTGTTTCGAGACGCGCGCAGCGTTTTGAGCAACCGCTGGCGTATCAATCCGTTTGGGATGCGCCAGAAACTTTTTCGGCAGTTCGGAATCGATGAGGTCTTACGCGAATTGGCGTGCGCAAGTGCCTGCACGATTTGCAAGAGCTAGCCTATGTATGTTATGTATGTTTCGACCTCATAGGGATGAACTGTTTGGTTGGCACTAGGATTGGAGTAGGAGTGGATTCGAACCATCGATCGACCATGTACAGACTTCTTACCGAAAGCGTTACGGCAGCCCTTTTTCAACATTACGGACAACAATGGCACAATTTGTGCAGCTAGTGTAATTATGAGGAGTGTTTCACATCTCTAGTTCCATTGTCTTTCAAGCCCTATACATGCTTTTTTTGCTTACATTACTGATTCCTTGACTTCATTATAGGTCTTGATCCACTATGTTATGTTGGGTTTTTTTAGCACCAGATCTTGCTCTTAATCAAACAATTGGCGGAAAAATCCGGGAATTGATACACAAGTTATCCGTTGTAACAACGATGGGAAAACATGAACCAACCAAGAACATCCTTACAGTTCATGGGGTGAATCCATCAAAAAACTCACCGCAAGAAATTAACACAAGTAAAAGCAGCACTTCTCGTGCGTCTAATCCGTCAGTGTCATCGAGCAGATCGTATTCATCTGAAGATACTTGCGAGAATGTTAGCTCAGTTACATCGAGTACGGTGAATAAGACTACGTTGGAAGCAAAAAAGCCGGAATCGAAGGTTCAGGAAAATATGATGAGGACAAAGCTGATGAACACAAAGAAAATGTCAACGCAGAATGGTATCAGTGGTTCTACTACTGTTTCTCAGCTAGACCATTCTCCTACGTTCATTTCGACAGGAAGGGGTCGCTCTTCTGTGGAAGTGTGTGCAGATGAAAGCGCTTATGGTGTGTATTCGGATATGACCAGTGCATTTGTTCCAGTTCCAAAACAACAAAAACCTGGATCTTTGCTTCCAACAAGACCACTTTACGAGGATGGTACTCAAAGTGACAGATCACCAACTCTTACGGCATCTGGAACTGTGATGAGAACAATGAGAAAACGAAAAACAACCAAGAACATTCTTCGAGTTCGAACGGTTACTCCATCAAAAAACGTGTCACGGAAAGTTGACGACAACAGAAGCAACACTTCTCGTGCGTCTAATCCGTCAATTTCATCGAGAAAGTCGTATTTGTCTCAGAAAATACTCGAGAATGGCAGCACAGATGCAATGGGTAAAGTCAAAATGAAAGCAGGGAAGTCGGAATCGAAAGTTGAAGCGAGTAAGGGTGATCGTGCGACTACAAAATTGCTTGAAGCACCGAAAAAAATATCTAGAAAAAATGATATCTGTGGTTCAACTACAGTTCCTCAGCGAGACCATTCTCCAAAGTTCATTTCGACAGCGAAGGATCATTCTGCTGCGGAAGTATGTGCAGATGAGAGCGCTTATGCTTTGTATTCGGATGTAACCAGTGCGTTTGTCCCAGTTCCACAACAACAAAAACCCGGAACTTTGCACCCACTTGTCGACGACGAAACTCAGAGCGAGCGATCACCAACTCGTACGGCGTCTGGAACTGTGGTGAGAACTCCGCCCGTACCTCACCATCCTGGAAAGGATCCGAAACCAAAACCACGGAAAAATCGCAAATCAAACAGAAACATTGCATTATGGGAAAGAATTATATCGCCATCATACACGCCGGTCAGGTATCCATGCATATTTTTATATGATCCAGTCACACTTCTGCAGAACTAGTCCATCGCATATCTTGACCAGCAAAATACTACATTTTTAAGTAAGTAATAATGAAAATAAATAATAATTCAATAGTAATAATACCTAGATACTAAGGAATATCATTCGCTGTATAAATCGCTATTGTTCGATTAAAAGTTCCTTGTCGAAGTGATGCATCCCGTTATGGCGCGTTTGCTCTTTGCCTCAAGACACTCACCTCTCAGAACCCTCAAGCTTGAAGCTGTGAAAAGAGTGTCAGTTTGTAGGTTCGTGATTCTCCCACTCATGTACTCAAGCAGAAGTATTTAGAAATTGTGTGTGCCAAATGGATAAACATCCAACTTTTTTTTTGTGGATGCATATGATCTCTCTGTGACCGAAAGTACTCTTTTGTGACCACATACTTAAAAAAAATAAAAAAGGAAGACTATATAAAGAGCTTCTGCGAGGATTTAATGAGAACATCAACCACTTGTGAGGAGAGAAGTTTAAGATTTCTAGCATTCTTCTGCGGATTCATAACGACCTCGTTCGTAGTTCATCCCTTCGTGAACCCGAACTCAATGTCTGGGTTCTTTACTAGTTTTCGTGTGCAATCGTGACTGGTTCTTTTCTATTCGAAATTTTACTCACACTTCATGCATACATCCCAGGGACTGTGGACCTCTGGTGAAACAGTCACCGCCAAGTAGGAGAACACGACATCATGGAAAAAATTTGAGTAAGTTCTATATATTAGAAGTCTATGATGATAGGGAGGTTGGTAAGATGGTATCTTCGTCGCGTAACTTTTCTTAGTTGCGATTGTATATTCGATATCATAGTTTTAATCAGTTAGAATCAGTGCAGTAGTTACGAGTTAGCAAGTTACAGAGAAACTAACTGAAAAGAAAAACTCCTAAAAGGTTGGCAAAACTTCCGATTAATTGCAAGTTCACGTTGGTGCAATTGGTTTTGATGAACATTTTATTTGCACACAACGACTTAAAAGATTTCTCGCTGAAACTCCTTGTTTTTTGTTATTGTTATTGCTTTGATTTCGACTGCTGCCATATCTGATTGGACTTTGAACAAGAGGGCTTTTTATGTTGTGCACATTATTATTTTTTTTTAGTAGAAAAATCTGTTCATGGGGCAACTGTATATATTTGAGTAGCTGCGGTCCTTCATTTTTTCCCTATAATTCTATGCATCTGTTCAATCAGTCTGTTTGAATGTTAATTGGACAATATTATTAAGAGCGGGTGTTTTTATTAAAGAGTTGCTTTCTTATTAACACGCATCTGAGTTTAAGTTGACTCGATGTGATTTTTCAAACGAGGCAATTTCTTGTCCTTTCTTCTCGTTCTTCTCTTCAGTTCGAGTGCTTTTTTTCAAGTCGAGGACCGTACCTTTTCATCTTTTTTGAATCATTTTAGCGAATCATAAACATTTTAGGCGATGCTGCGTTAGATAAACAACATCATCTGGGTAAGCTGCTACGTTGTGAAGTATTAGTGTTGACTTTCTGTTGGTGAATATTTATGTCCGGAGGAATAGATGCTGTCATTTTTGCGCACTGTATTGTTTGCACGTCACTATTTAATTTAAATCTACGTTTGCTCAGAAGTTGTTTGGCCAAGATTGGAGAGGGAGCATGGCCAATTAACTGATTCCGCTTTTGTGCCTTATGGTCGAAAAGCCGTGCACCCTCACCACTCGTGCAGCTTCCGCGAATGTTCAAGCACTGATCGGCTGGGATGAATTTATGTACAAGTTCCATCAATTTCACTTTCTCGAGATCGTTGCATTGTGACAGCTATGCTAGCTATCTTTCTTCTTTTCTTGGCTGTTTGCATTTAAGTCATGATGCACTCTCGCCTCTTCGTTATTTGTCGACTGTTGCTGTTAGCGGTTTTGAAGAGCTTGCATATCGGGAATAGGACAAATTCACACGTGTAGTGAGGAAATGCGCGGCTGCTTCGACTTTTATCGTTCCGAAATCAGTGGTCGGGGCAAGAACTTTTCGAGGTTTGCATCACTATTTTTTCCACAATTTCTAATGTGCAATATCTTCAGACCCGTTTATCTATGCATGAGCAGGATTTGTGACGGGATTTGTCTGTAGTTCCGTCTTCAAGAGGACGGCGATAGCCAGAATTCGCTGTCGCTGAATAATCAGAGGAAAGTAGTAGTTCTTGGTCGGAATAATTTTGGTACGCACACGACAACCATTGAATGTCATAGAAGCAGTAAAATTGCATTGACAACTCTTAGCTAATGGATACCGGTGACAGCTGTCAGCAACTCCAGAATTCTGGCTAACAATGCGATTAGTTTCGGGGGATTACCGCTCTTCTACTCTATGCCAGACTTTTGCTTTACGCAAAGTTCGCTTTGAATTTTTGCACGCTATGAGCAGATTCTGGTTTTGAGTGTGACTTCCGATGATTTCCCATATGTTTCCAGAGTCAGTTGATAGCGAAGTGTTCGATAGTGGACCATTCCGACCGTCGTATGCATTGGGAAGCTACGCTGATCATGGATCTTCCCCTTATGAAATCTCTAACACACCCATTGAGGTCAATGAAAGCAGAAAGCATCGAACGATGGAAATACAAAATCGGTTTGTTTGATGAAATTCATTAAGTTATATCCTCAATTTTGTGTGTGATGCTTGAAATTCTCGGCAATGGGTGATCGATGGAAAGAGAAGTAGTAATTTACTACGCGAAGATAGAAACTTACTATCGATTACTCCTGAAGCTTAGATAAAATATTTCCCGTTGTAATTCCTGTATTTTTTCATCATAATTTCTTTTGTAATATGTTAAAAGAAAGCAATGCTCTTGCTGCACACGAACCCGGAATCTGCTGAGGTGCACTCGATGGGCGGCTTACTATAATCTGATGGTCAGTAGCTATGTACATAGCAGTATTTCGACCGATAGAATTGGAAGTGAAATACAAAAGAAAAAAAAAGACAAAGATTTTAACCTAAGTTGTATTCAAAGAAAGAAAAGATTATGTCAGCCATTTTTGAACGAGCAAATCCTTTTTGGACATATTTTAATTTGATTCGACTTTTTTTTATTCAAACGAATAACTTTGATTACCTCAAAATGGAGATAAATCTATCCGATCGATTGTGCTGTATAATCTAAATGCTTTTTATTACTAACTAGTTTTTCATCTTGCATCTTTTGACCTTCCATAAATCCAGAAGTTCTATAGTCAGGGTGTAACGGTTACAGGCAGGATTAGGGGAAAATGTAGTTAGTGGGGGGTGGGGGAGGGGTGCACTCAGTGGAGCCCTTATTTCTGGGCTTTTGTACTCTCTATTTTACTTTTTTTTCCTTTAGTAACTTTATCGTACATGTCATAGATCTTCTAAGACTAATTCTTAGGTCTTAGGACCCTGACTGGTTTAGTTATTTACTTCGAGAAATAACGGCGCCACTAAGTGCCCCCCTCCAACTACATTTTACCCCAGGATCATTTAATTGAATCCTTATATAAACCATGATAAAGTATATGTTGATGTTACCATATGATGAAGTTTGAATGTTGCAAATGTGTTTGCAGTGTTAATTTTATCGTTGTTAATTTCGTTTTACTCATATTTTTTTTTTGACTGACTAATCCTTGTGAAAATCGTCGTCACAGGAGACACGATCGTCGCTGGTCATGTCTGTGGGTTCTTTGCGTGGTATCTGTCATTTGTTGTTAGCATGAGCACCTATCGAGTTGCCGTAAATATATATCATAGTAATCATTACATAAGTACCAGCTTTGCACCCACCATTGCCTTTTCTGTTGTAGAATATTTCTGTGTATGGTCTCTCCTTAGTTGTAATTATTACGTTTTTTTTTCTTTTTGGAATCATTCAAGTTCTTTTCGATTCCAATTTTCAATTCAAGATTTCAAATGGGAAAGATTGGTTGTAAGTATCCTGCTGTAATTTTTTTGCCTAAGGCACTAACAAGAAAATTTAAAGATATTCACTTCATCCTTTATGGTTCCCTCTATTTGAGCAACTCTTCGGTGAAATCAGTTTGGGGCGATATCAGTGCGCAGATTATATGGTCGGGTCAAAACGACATGAAGCACGGCGCAGCTGCGTAAGCGGTTGCGCTCGAAGCATTACGGTGGAGCGTAGCGGTTAGGATCGACTGAGGACCTGTTCGACCAATGCTGCAGGCTGCGATGGTCCCACCTGGATTCCAACCGCTATCTCCACCGCGTCGCGTCGATCACAACCGCTTATGCAAGTGCACCGTACTTCATGTCGTTTTGACTCTACTATGTATCCATATCGTTTAAATCACGTACACTATGTGCAATCGCATTAGCAGGGGCGATTTGGTTTCAATTAACGTATTTCTGAGGTCTTCCTCTGAAGAAAAAGAGAGAGATAGAGCCAGAAATATATCCATAACATCCTATAACAATGGTAAAATCAGTTAGTTATTGGTTACTGTCATGTCATTGGTGTTTGTTTGCTTGTCACGCATTCACTGATTTTGGGGCCAAATTGAACAAAAATGGGATCGGGTTGCCTTTTCGGGGTAAGAAAGAAGGAAATCATAAGAAATCCCTACAGGCGTGATGGTTTTGACATGTGCTGGCGCACTTTTTTGCTTCGATTTTTTTGCCGTGCAACTGCTAAAAATTTGCTTGTTACCAATTTGATCCTAGATTTATTCGATAAACTTTCTTACTACGTATTTCCCTATATATCTTTGTTGTCTCCACACAGCATTTTTCCATTTGTCTTATCTACGTCTATAATTTTTAAATTGTTTCTTATTCATACTTTTGAAAACCTGCGACTGCGAACAGAGGTAGCAGTTGCAATATAATCATGTTTTGATAAAATATTTCCTTGATATGAGGAAATCCTATCCTATCACGGGACTACTGCAAGGTTTCCACGAGCAGATTAATCATTCCGGCTGGATTCTCAGCAAATTCCCAGACATTATCATACTTGTCGTATCATGTCTCGATCTCTAATAATTTATGGATTGTGAGTCGATCTTGAGTTCATTTCTCTTTCACTATCTTCTATTCACTGTTAGCCGTTGTGAAAGCTATCTTGCATGCCATTGAACCCGTTCAGACCTTCTGCTTCGAATGTAGTTTTGTCATTTCAGAGCTCGTTTGGAATCTCACAATGATCAAGCATGTCTTTCACCAAAATCTATTGGTATACCAGATGAACCACTGGATTCACGATGTAAAAGTCCCCAACTTGTCGAAATGCATACATTCAGGTGAAGAATGTTGTTTCTTTAGTCATCTGTATCTAATTCCGTCTTTAGTCATCTGTATCTAATTACTTAATTCATATATTCTAATTCCGAATTTCATGCCTTATATGGTCGTAGGTTTTTGAGCTACCTGTCATATCAGCCAGATTCATTCATCTTTAGAGATGCTGTTGATGTCAACTATCAAAGAATGGCTATAACTGGCGAAGAGCTGTCCGGGGTGAGTTAATAATCCAATTTTTTTTTGCTGCAGTTGTGCAGCTAACATTCTTGTTGAAGGAATGACAAGCTTCTCAGAATCTCAGCGACTCTATCTTCAGTTTCGTTCTAGCTTTTGCATTTGTATATCTGCAGGTACCTCTCGAGGATCTGAAAGATGCTGCCTCACATCTGATTGAAGCATTGCGCATGCGAAACCAGTACATGGAGAAAATAGGAAATCAGTTCCCAATTACAACTAAAAGATTTCTGTCTGGAGAGTATCCAGCGAATCTGCCGAAGTTCCGTAAGAAGAACACCGAAATCAGTGAGTTTTTTTTTTCTGAGACAAGTGATAAGAGTTACTCGTTTGCAAAATAACTTGTTAAATTCGTATTATCTGCGCTTTCTATGATTTTTCCATGCGTTCTCCATCTTCTGCATCATCCGGACGACCATTTTATTCAGATGTTCAATTATGTAGGTTAATCACTTGATAAAGACGGCTGGTACACGCTGCACCAAGATTTGTTAAGTACAGCACTCTTCTATCGTGCGACTTTCTGTGACAGATTGGAATGTGACTTGTGGCTTCTACGGGCTTCGATTGTTTCCTAATAATTACAAGCGAATTCTGTGACTCAGATTTCCTTCTTCTTGAAACCTTTACTTCCATGTAACTTGTTGTGATCTGCTTACTTATGCTTTAGAAATGATAAGAAGAGATTCGTCGGTGCCGTACTTCAATAGTGGTAAAAGTTCTCCCATTGTAAATTTCATCTAATTTGAGTTTGCATTGCTTCACCATACTGACCACTTGAGTGCTTCACTTGCTAATAAATTGACAACTGCTCTCAAGTTCAATCAGATTGGAGTTAGATATGCATGACGGCATAGTTCACAGTATCCTTGTACAAAATTTTCTCTTTTTCACAGTGAGAAACTCACCTTTCATAACACTTTTTCATGATGTGTGGTCTCCTTTGATTCTAAACATTGTGATCCGTTCACGTTTATCACTTGAAGGGAGCGAATGTTGTCCTTTTTTTCCAGCTGCTAACACATCATTCAATCCGCCGGAACCACCAAAGGATCATTGGGGACTTAATACT
This sequence comes from Necator americanus, assembly GCF_031761385.1. NCBI lineage: Eukaryota > Metazoa > Nematoda > Chromadorea > Rhabditida > Ancylostomatidae > Necator > Necator americanus. Next base: position 11,574,645 of record NC_087375.1, read on the forward strand.
CCACTGCCTGTATTCCCAACGAAGTATACGTTGACGAGGAAAAATGGCGTGGTTAGTTTTTCTTGCTTTAGATTGATCGGATGTCTGTTGAAGACAAGCAAAGATTTGTGCTTCGTGGCGACTTTTACATCATTTTATCGACTTCAATTCTTGTTTGCTTGTAAAAAAAAAACAAATTAAGATCACATCTAAAAACAAGGGCAACAAAATAAGACTCTCCAAACAACATGAAGAGCACCAAAGAACAAAAAAAAAGATTTTTTTTTTGAAAACTTCTCTTAACCTTAGTCTCTTAGCTCTAACTCTACAGATCGAAGTGTGCGATGCAGATGGCAAACTCATTCCCACTCTGGCTGAATTCTACGTCTCCAAAGATCAATTCCTCGCTGATACAGAGCGTCTCACACAGATGATTGTGGATGGACCGCTGTTAGTTGTTGAAGACATAGTACTACAATGATATTTTCTATCTTAACTCAAATCTTCATATTTTAAGAAATGAATGTATTTAGGAAGTCATTTTGCTACCGACGTTTGTCATACCTGCAGAACAAATTTCAACTGCACGTTCTTCTCAACGAACTTCGCGAGTTACATGAACAAAAATCCGTATCTCATAGGGATTTCTACAATATTAGAAAGGTTAGACCATCAATAATAAGCCAACTAATAGCAGGTACTGGTAGCTCTTTTTAACAGTTTGAAAGTATACGTCTTGTTTTTGGAAACCCGCATACATGATATTCATTATATTTGCAATATTCTTATTTGTGTAGATTTTATTATTTCTCTCGTAGAAGCTCCAACACAAGTATTTTCACTGGAGAGTTAAATTTTCAATTTTATATTGTATTTCATCATCTAACAATATCAGGTTGACACCCATATCCACGCTGCTTCATCCATGAATCAAAAGCATTTGCTTAGATTCATCAAGAAGAAGATAAAGACCGAAGCGAACACAGTGGTGCTTGAAAAGGTTCGTGATTCGTACTGTATCTTCCTCATAGAAGGAAAAAAAACCAGTGGAAAAAAACCATGTATAATATAATACTTCCGTTTAGAATAAACAACCAGTTACTATGAAGGAAGTGTTCAGAAAGATGGGAATCGATGCTTATGATCTATCCGTGGATATGTTAGACGTGCATGCCGATAGGAATACGTTCCATCGATTTGACAAGTTTAACACGAAGTATACGATCATATTTGATTTTGAGCTCATTGTCTGTTTTTATTTCCTAACATATTAAACTACAGATATAACCCTGTCGGCGAATCTACTTTACGAGAGATTTTCATTAAAACTGACAATTACGTCGGAGGGAAGTATTTTGCGGAGGTGTTGAAGGTAAGTTTTGCTGAATTCTTAGAGATTTTTCCGATTCGTAAGTGCCAAGAGTACAATTTTTACTTGACAAAGTTTTTTCTTGAGATTACAACGATTAGATGTATGTTGTTCTGAGATGTTCTAAGATGAAATTTTAAATCAGGAAGTGCTATCTGATCTGGAAGACTCGAAGTACCAGCACGCTGAGCCTCGTTTGTCAATTTATGGCCGAAGCAAGGTAGATTTCCACAGTGGTTTCTTCTTTTTTCATTACTTGTTAGTGTTCTCAGGGTTGTTTTCATTGCAGTGTGTGTTGCTTCCAAAATGTTCTCCTACAGTTCCAGCATTTTTTGTATCTATTAAAAAGTGAGCGTTTCAGGATGAATGGGATAAACTTGCTAAATGGGCAATAATTCATGATGTATGGAGCCCAAATGCCAGATGGCTTGTCCAAATTCCTCGACTTTAGTGGGTGTCCACAGTTTTTCCTACCAAGCAGAGTTTCACGATGTGATGCAATAATTTTGCAGTGATATCTACAAATCCAAGAATATGATTAAAACATTCGATGAACTACTAGATAACGTGTTCACGCCATTATTTGAGGTGAGCATAGTCATTCTTGGATGGAAGTAAAAAGAAAACTCATGGTGTGAAACTGCAAGCTTTTCTTCAGGTGACAAACGATCCGTCATCACATCCTGAGCTGTACCATTTCCTACAACAAGTGTCTGGAATAGATTCTGTTGATGACGAAAGCAAACATGAATATGTCCATGTTGGTTTTTTTTCATATATTCGTGTCATATTTTTGAAAAAAGCCAGATTTCTCTTTAGTTCGATCGGTCCACCCCTACGCCACCTCAGTATAAAGATGGCGAGAATCCGCCGTACAACTATTACATGTTTTATATGTACGCCAATCTTACGGCGTTAAATGCATTTAGAAGGTAGGTTGATGAGACAGTTGCTTCGATCTGTGTTAGTCCATGTTGTCAGGGAAGAGGTTGAGCGATAAATTGCGATTAGTAGTACTAGGTGGGGGAATGATGGAATATACTTGGTTTGATCAGAGGGACATTTTCGGATATTCCACGAGACTTTTAATATGATGCGAAGACCCTTTAGAAGTACTTTAGGGTTACCTAGCTAGCGAGACTAAATACGAGGAGACCGTAGGAGAACTAGAAATGAAAACTTTGGATGGAAAGTCTTGTCTATGAACTTCTAAACATGAGATATACTTATTACAGCAATTTATTTTTCTTTTTAGAGAACGAGGTATGAACACGTTCTCACTACGCCCTCACTGTGGAGAAGCTGGTCACGTCAATCACCTACTCACTGGTTTTCTTACTAGCGAGAGTATTGCGCACGGTATTCTGTTACGAAAGGTGCAGACATCATTTTTTGGGCCTCTTTTAGATTTTTAGCCTTTTGTAAGATTTTTTTTTGTAGATTTTATTATTTTTTTCTTTAGGTACCAGTGTTGCAATATCTGTTTTATCTTACACAAATGGGTATAGCGATGTCTCCGCTTTCTAATAATTCATTATTTATTAGCTATCAACGTAATCCGTTACCAGAATATCTTCAAAAAGTAGGTTTATATGTTTATTATTGTTAGAAGTACTATGTTTTATGTTTGAACCTCTACTTAGAATTGGCTTATTGTGTTGTTTAAGGGTTTGAACGTCTCGTTGTCAACTGATGATCCGCTGCAGTTCCACTATACCAAGGAAGCGCTTATGGAAGAGTATTCTATCGCTGCTCAGGTATATTATAAGAACTAGATATGTTTCATTGATACTAATGAGCAAAAGACTGAAAGAATTACTGTTGGAGGAAGTTCGAGGATTTAAAAGAACCATCTATGACAGATGCATTCTTCCTTGATGTCTGTCCTGAATACGTTGAGAGGAACCGTCTTCTAGAGAAGCATGCATATAATCGAGATTGGCAGGAAATGAGCGCGTCAACCAGTATAAACACAGTTTTTTCTCGTGCATCGACCAATCGATATATTAACAATGAAAAGCTAATGTTATTTTTTTAAAGGGCTCTCAAAGATTCTTGTGTGCTCATAAAGTACCAATATCTAATTGAGAGTGAAAACCATGATCAGCCACTTCCTAACCGACGAATTTTCATCCGTTTGAGGGCTGATGCACTTGCAGCACTAATTTCAAAATACAACCCTGATGTTTATTGGAAAATGGATTTTAGTTCCCTCTTTTCGATCTTGGCGTTTCCGAGAAAATTACCTGTGTCTTTTAAAACCAGCGCTTCTATTGATCACTTATAGTTGTGAGATGTGAGAAAAAGTGGTCCTACAAAAAAAAGGATGATCTTGAGTTGTAGATGAATATGGTGATACTATAATGACCCAGTTTCGCTCAAATTCTGCTTCTCGTTGATTTTACAATGGTCAGTGAAAATCGTTTAGGTGTGGAAACTTAGTTCATGTGATATGTGCGAGCTGGCAAGGAATAGCGTACTACAAAGCGGATTCGAAGACAAAGTATATCAGGATATTGACTTCTGCTATTCCATATATTAGTACTAGTATCACATTGATACATCCATTTGGATTAATTCGTATTAAGGTGAAAATCCATTGGCTTGGACCAAATTATCGTGAAGAAGGAGTGATTGGAAACGATATTCACCGTACCAATGTTCCGGATATCAGGTTATTGTTTGGAAGCTCTAGGAATGTTCGAATTCTTTTTCTATTCCTTTTCCTCTTCAGGGTATCGTTCCGTCACGAAGCACATGTGGACGAGTTATGCAATTTATTCCGTGTACAACACTTCACAAATCCACCTGAGTAATATTAATCAGCTAATATTTTTTCGTATATCTTAAACTCAAACATTCTATACGTCTCGTTTTACATGATTTTGTTTTGTGAAGCACGGAATTTATTGAATTTCTCAACGTTTATGTTTTCAAACAATGTTTAACGGGAATTGAAATGAAACTGGCTCTTTTTCCCTTGGAATATCCGGTTGTTCTTTTTCTTCTTGTTGCTTTATTTCGATTGTTCGCAGATGTAAGTGGGTTTTGCAACGACGGTGAAATTGTTCAGATGAAATAGCTTATACGTAGTTATTCACAGATCTGTATTGATTTCTTGTTATAAATAATGCATTGATGCTTTGATAACGGTTGTTATGGAGGATAGGTGGTTTTATTTATGACACAATCTTGGAAATGTCCAATCAATAATCTAATCACAATATAAATAGGAACATATTCTAACTCTCTCTCTCTATCAGTCTGCCTCCGTCTCTTTCTCTGCATCCCACCCCTTTTTTCTTCAATCTCATCTTTTCAATTCCTTTTTTTTTTTACAAAAATGACTTATTGGTACGGTTTATGGTGTGAAAAAGTAACATGCAACTGTTAGGTTTATAGAAAGACGGCTGTCACTGTAGGATACTATATTTGAGGCTGACTTGTAGTAGAATACTAGCTGTTGTTGTTTATTTTCAACATTACCGCACTACAATCGTGAGATGTGTTCACAGCGGGTCGTAGTTGTAAGACTGCCAACCGGTGTGCACTCATACTCGATTTCCCACACTCGGAACTTCAAATATCGACGATTTAGAGCTGCCTCCTCCACTTTTACAGCATAGTCGATCAATAGGATAGGATTCTTGGAACCATTACAGTATGATGATTCGTGCTTCCTATATTCTAATTTTTTTTTAAATCCATTTATTCTCGTACACCAATGGAGCAGTAAAAAAAAGAAGGAAAACAGTGTTCCTGAGTCAGAACAGAAATAAAACAGGAACAAAATTCTAAAAGAAAAAGTGGGACCCAACATATTGCCAGTGGAACCTAGCGCAGTCCTTTCCCTGGCGGATAACACGTCAAACATAATCGCTGCATATGTGCTGGAAATTCAGTTTGCTAACATTTTTGGGGTGCTGTCTCAGTAAGAGCATAAATATTTTGGAAAGAACAGTTTGTAGTCATTTCGAGTGTAGATTGTCCCCTAACTCTGACCCGCTTACTAATTGTAATTCAAAATTCTCGAATTTTCTTCAAGTTTAAGCCGCTAAACCCGTAAGATGCATAAAAATTCAAAAGAGAATATATTGCAAGTGTTGGGATATTTCCGCACGCGATAGGCGTAGGGATGATTGACCAAAGTCGGTATTTGTTGGACTACCGTATTCGCCTGTTAGATTTCTATACAGATTTTGTCAACACATACAATTTCCTTTGTGTAATGTCATTATTTGTTTTTTTTCTCGTTTTAAAAAAATACTAGCGTACTGAAATCAAGGCTTGAGAATTTTCGTGAAAGAAGTGGTTCGAGCACATCATTAGCGTATCCAGTTGACTTTACCCACCATTATGTCCCGGTATTTTTAGTAACTAATCTTCTAATCGCCTTGTATTGTAAGCAGGAGAATAAAATTTGCCTATCCTGCTTTTCCATCCGGTATATGTGGCCATAAATTACTGGAGATCTACCGTGGCCACTGGCTGATCAGATGGACTAAAGATCTTCAATAATCACAGATCCGTCGTGGTTTTGCCTCAAGAAGATCTGCCCTGAGTGAAAATTCTGAAATAGCGCTCGTTTTATTGAGTATAAGTTCATGAGAATTATTGACTAGGAGGAGCATGAATTCGTGAGCGGAATACTATTGTGAGCTATCGCGAGGATTGTTGAGGTTGAGGATCCGTCCGGGAGATCAATGGTGTCTCATCCGTCTGCCGGTGACGAAGGACTCGTCGTGTTGTTATCGCATCCATTAGCACATCGGTTTATTTTACATTGATGTTTCATTTTGCGGACAGCTCATCTAAAACATCACGGCCGATGACGGCTGTTGCTTGTACAGTTGTTCCTATTAAATCTGAAAATCCTTCGAAGATTCCAACTCACTCCCTTTTTTCGAGAATAATGAATCGATTTTTTTGTGTGAATTTTTCTCAAATTTATTTAGGATTTTCTTAATGAGATTCTTTTTGTTTTCCTCTCAAATTTCTGCGAAAATTCTCTCTAGGTGACCCGTTCATGTAATGCTCTCTAATCCTTCCCTGGTCATCACAGGCGACAGCTCTTGGTCAGTAGAACATGGATAATAATTAAAATTATGTAATAAAACAACAAATGATAATAAAACAATAAAATTAAACAATAAAAATTAAATGGCAAATAATTAATTGATAAAAATAAATAAATGTGAATTAAACTGTACATGGAACAGGCCCTGCCCATTGTTTTCTTTTTATCATTCTCTCTACTATTCGATTACTATATTAGTATGTGCTATACTATATTTTCTCTATATATTACTTTATATTTATTCTTATTCTAATATTCTTTATATAATACTATATTTTCGATGGTATTCTTATGGGTAGCTGATATTCTTTTGGTATCCCATTAAACGTGTTGGAAAATAAATAAATTTTGCGGATATGATTCCCGGACTAGCGGACCCTCTGCCACCGCCATCCCCATAATCTCTAATGCTCAGAGCGTTAGCGAATTGCAAAGCGTTTTCTTTTGTTTATTTTGCGATGTCGGTCGACTGATGGCGGCGGCCTCGAAGCCTCTTGAGATGCGTGTGTCGGTTGAATGGATACATATTCGCGAAACATGCGTACAGAGATGACAACGCCGGGCACGGGTTTATCCACACAAAATCCGCTCGGCAATTCGTATAACGCGGATTGCGGGAGGGGAAAAAAGGATCGCGATCGCTTACTTTGACACATGTCATATGATCCAGGATAAGTGGTTAACATACATAATGAAAAGCACTCATGATGTTTAACCGTTCAAGAAGTTGTTTTGCGGCCGCTGATCCGTACCTTTATGTAGCTCTGTGTTTTTGACTCTTGAGTTATTTCTGCTTGATTTTTATCTGACTGATTTTCATGGACGAAAAATTTGAAACCACAAGAAATGTTCTCATGTCTCGAGGTAGTGAAATTAGTGTTATTTTCAGAACAATTATTTAAACGCAGATAAATTCGACGAGCAAAGGGCATCGTGAATCCATCTTGCTTCAAGTCACATTTTTGTCGTCGAAGTAAAAGCCGGCGCGGATTGCGGAACGATTTGGGACGGCTGTGAAGCATTGTTTTTTGCAAAAAAGAAGTGCTATATAAATTCTGTTGAAAATTACATTGAATTATTTTAGCATAACTTCAATTTTTTGTTTACGTAATACATTTTGGCCAAGAGAGAGCGAAAAAGATTCGTTGTGGGACATCATGTTGAGTAGGATGACTACGAGCTGCGTTTTGGGCGGGGCTAGCGCCTTAATAGCCTATAGCATGGTCAGGGAAGCGAATAGCATGTCCAGGGACTGCTCCACCCCTTTTACGCTGCAGTACTTCACCTCATACACGAATGCTTGCGTCAGGACCCCAGTTCTTCATGATCCCGGCTCGTGGCTCTCGAAAAATCAGCTAGAACCGGCTTATATCCAAAGGTTCACAGGAACGAAAAATTTCCAGGAAAATAGTTTTTATGCGGTTATTTTTTCATTATTTTCTGTTTCTAAATAAAATTGAAGTTGTCAAAACTTTAATTTATTATTATGCTGTTTGTTGCTCTGGATTCACTGTGGATGATTCTCTCTTTCTTCTTGCAACAGTTTTGAATATAACGTTTTCGAATTTCCTTAACGAGGAAATGTAAAAGGGAAGAAATTGTTGAAGTATTTTTCTTAAAATTCCTCTCCTTTCGTTTCCCTGTTATTTCCTCTATTGCTCTATTTTTCTACTCTATTATCACAAGATACAACGGTTTGCTCCGCCCATTCTCACCGCCATCTCCGCTTTCCATATCGGAAAGCGTAGAAGTGACGAATTATGTAGCGCATTTGGTCGGCCGAAGGAATGTGAACGTCTATGCTGATGCATAGTCCGGAAGTGGGTGGAGACAAAGATACACAACTTTGTTTAATCTTCCTCATTCCTGGGCACCTCTTTCCAGCTCTTCATCCTGTATCCCTACCAATGTCAGCGCTTAGCATTCGCTTTCTGTTTTCATAACTAATTTTTGTTTATTTTAATTTTAACAGAATGTTTTCCCAACTCCTAACTAAGTTTTAATTCAGTAATTACGAAAACATTTGAAATCCTAGAAAATCTGCGCTAATTTCTCGAAAAAAAAACCAATAAAACAAATCATAAAGGTTCTGAAATGGGTAGTGGCAGTATCTGAAGAAGAGTTCCACTCTTAGTGCATGCTGTGAGGCTTCAAAATAAAGAGGAAATTTCTTGTGGTCCAAAGAAATGACCATTTTCTGTATTAATTTTAAATAAAACGTGCTTCATAAAAATATTAGGTGGATATTTTAAGGATAGCTCAATCATTTCACGTTTCTATGCATACACAGAACTCTGAAAGTGTTGTTGTATCCGATTCCAGAAGCTTAGTGAAACTTAGGGTATAGCGCAGTCGGTAAGAGGTCCCCCGTGCCAACCAAACCTTTCTTCCGTCCGTGGTCGATAAATTGGTACCAGACTTTTCCGGGGAAAATGAAAACACCGACTTGATACATCGGCTAGCCCCCGCAAGGCCCTGTACAAGCCAGTTCGTAGAAATCAAGCGATTCTGAATTGATGTGAACGTGGTGACGCATCTGAAGCGGAGTGATTAGCATCAGACACTTCATCCTTTAGTGATACTTGGTCCACTGCCGTAATTGAGGCAACAGTGGACGGGTAGTGAATATTTGATCCACGGTCAACCGTAGAGGCGGCCCTATTTATAGGATAAGGCGTTGGAAGTAGTGCTACAGTTGTTCGTACAACAAAGCGACCATGTAACCACATAACCACATGGTTCACAGCGTCTCATTTACTTTTCGACAAAATCCCATGGAACTATTGCGCGTTGCTGGTGCACAAATAATCCCGCTGATTCCAATTCCTGGTTGCGGCGCACCGCCGCACGCCGCGGGACCCTTGCTCTATGTTATCGTTTTCTACCACTGACGCATCAATCTGAAGGGTATGGGACCCGTCTGTTCTGGAGTTTCTTCATAGAGATACAGACACATAAATACACACATGCACATATGTGACAGAATAATGCAGCATTGTCTGAGTGCAGATGCACTCATATACCTCAGACGATTCTATAGTAGGCTCAAAACGACATGAAGCATGGTGCAAATGCGTACGCGGCTTCTCTCGAGGCGGTGCAGAGGAGCGTAGCGGTTAGGAGCGTACTGGAACCCTTGCTGACACCATCCATTGTTGCGGTTTGGGACGGTCCCATCTCGGTTCCAACTGCTGCTTCCACCACGCCATTTCGAGCGCGTACGCAAATGCACCACAACTACACTCGTGCTTCGTGTCGTTTTGACGCGACTGTAAGCGAAATCGAACGCATTTGGTGGATTCCAAGGAGACTGATTAACGACAGACACTTCATCCGTCGTCCTTTTACCACCGTTCAACGGGCGGCGATTGGAAACGTTGCGCTTTCACACTGATTAGCTGCGCGAGGCACTGGTCTCAGTACGGCACATGCGAGTGACGCGTCAAAGTTCATTTCAATTCAACATTCGGCAAACTCTCACTCCTCGTGATCATCCACGCATGCATACGAATCCTGCGTTGACTCCTCCGGAACAATGTTAGCGCGAAGGAAAAGTGAGATGAACTGGTCGAGCAAGTTCGAGGTCCTCAATCTCACAAAGCTCGAATGGTCCGCTGAAGTGCACGCTGTCGTTCACTGCGTCCGTTCGTGCGTCCGAACTCGCCTGCAATTTGGCATACACTCAGTCTCCGTGCTTTTCTTCTCGCCGTTGTTCTTTTTTCTCGTGGTATTTTTTGTAATTAGGACTCTCCCTCTCTGTTTAGTGGAGTGCTTCATTTCTTCTCAGGTCTGGTTTTTGAAATTACCGCGTCACGATTTTTAAAGGACTTTTTTTTTACGCACTTCAAGAAGTGTACTCAAAGAAAACTCTTCGAACAAAATTTTTACCCAGCGCTGCCACCTTCCCACAGATTTCAATGAATACACGTAAGCAAAGACCGTTCTTCTAGTTTCCTGATTTTTTAACTTGGCAGAGAATAAAATTTGCTCGTAAAACTCAAACTTCTCTCTTGCAACGGGGAGAAAATCACTGAAATGCTAGTATATTCAAGTGGAGTTAAAAGCATAAAAGGATAAAGTTTCCGGCGTTAATCAATCCGCTACTGGAATTCGTAATCGTGGGGGTTTTGGAACGAGTGTCGGCCTATACAATGACTTGCGAGGGCCAGCCAATGATTAAGTCAGTGTTTTTATCCTCCCAGACAAGTCTGGTGCCAATTTATCGACCCCGGAGTGATGAAAGGCTTGGTTTGCACTAGGACGGTTTCGAACTCTCGACCGTATGCCTACAACGGATCTTTAACCGACTGCGCTACACCCGCCTCTCAAGTGGAATTAAGCTAATAAATAGAAGAACTATTTTCGTTTCACCTTGATTTTTCTCTAATGGGCCGATAATTTTCAATTGGTTCCCAACCAATGTTCCACTGCCATTTTCCAGTCCAAGCATTAGTTTAATAGAAATTTCTCAGATTTTAATTTTCTTCAGAGCTTAGAGGGATCGATATCAGCCATTGCCTATTTCTACGATCCATTTATTGGAAAAACAAGAGAGAATTCCAAGAATGAGGATCTGGACGGAAAAAAGACCCGAGCAGATTGAAGTTATTTTGAAAACTAGTGCTAAATTTGATAATTGCCAGGAAATGGCCTTTGAAAAGGTTCCTGAAAATCTTCGCAATATAAGACCTCCAAAATATTCCAGCAGTTCAACATGTGTCTCGGTTGTGCAAAACGTTCCCTCCATGCATGAAAAGTCCAAGATGCTTTGTACATGAATCCAAAAAGAAACAGAGGTCTCCGAGGAATGGACTTCCAATCGCTTCAGGACCAGGTCTAGTTTACGCTGTCGTCGTACACAGCCATTTTTGATTAGAAAAATCTTGTGTAGAGAATGTAGGTAACGCAGAAATATTCGCGACACCGTTTTAGTTTGTAAATTCCTACCGTAATCCGTCTACATTTTCTGTATGGTCGGGACTTATTCAAGCTGCATTTTCGAATGGTTTGGTACCGGATTTGCTTCTTCTGTCCCTCTGGAGCTCCTTTTCCTGTTTCAGATTATTTTCCTTCATCGTCGTGAAGGCTACGTTCAATCTACCGTATCTGCCATCCAAAGTGCATCCACGTGAAATCTGGACAAGTAAATACCGCCTGGCGGCAGTGTGATACACAAACATCCCTCCTCCGCATACGAATTATATCTGCTCCAATAGGTTCGATCGATATATCGATAGTGGACCAGACGGGAGCGTGGTGTGTTTGTTTCTCGAAATTATTATTTGTGATTTGTGAGAGTGCGGTGATGTTGAGTGGGTGCGCATGCATGCGGTTGCTCTGCAAGCGTCGACGGTGGAGGGAGGACGAACTGGGGCTGGAGGAAAGGGACGAGCTCGAGTGATGAGTGACGCGCTCGCTCAGCCCGGTGCTGCGCGTGGTGGCTAAACAAATCCTGGTGCTCGGCAGACTCTGGATTTTTGACTGGCTCTGGCTAGTGGTGACTCTCGTCACATCACCGATTTCCTCCTCTCACCGCTTTTCGGATTTTCTTCTTAATCGCCATCTTATCTGTCACTTTTTTGACTAATTCTACCCTCAATTCTAAATGGAAGTTTCCAAGTTCTATGTTCTTAGTAGAACTGTGTCCTTTAAAGTAATTATTTCTTATTTATTGTACTCCGAAAAATTTTCACTTGAATTACTGTAGGAAAATAAAAACATTGACCGATTGAGAATCTCCCAAGCTTCACCTGTTTTCGCCCGCTTGCGGAGAAATCTTGGAGGAAAATTCTTGCTATTCTATTTGCATATCCTCGTGATTTATCAACATTCCCTCAGGATTGGGTTTACTGCACAAGCTGGAATTTGTTAGTGGTGCTTTTGAACAGAACGTTCTTTTCAGTTGCGAAAAGAACTCAGAGGAAGGAAAATGTTTCTTTTCTGTGAACGAAGCAAACTCTTTTGAATGGCTCCTTTCTATAGATGAACAGAAATAGTAATGGGCGTAGAAATAAATCAAATAATATAGTAAATATGCAAGTAGCGGTCACAATGCAAATAGGAAAATAAATTAACACAAATAGATCTACTTATGTTGATTTATTCTTAGCGTAGAATCTCAATGACAAAAAAAAAGAAATGATATATCATCGTAAGTGACAAGACAACATCTCATTCTTAATGAACTCGAAAAATGTGAGTCCAGATTTTAGAAATAATAATATCAGGATAAAAAATGGATTTAAAAAAAGTAAAATGCATTAATAAAAGTAAATAGTAATACTTTTCAGAGCACTTTTTTAACATTAGAGCTTTTATAATTCGCCCGCAATTCATGTAATTTTGTTTATAATTCAGAAATTATAGTAGATGACGATACAATGGGAGAATAGTATAGAAAGTAGAATAAGAGATAGCATCCAGAGAATTATCTTTAGAAGGAGATGTACGCATTTTTTCCTTAAAAATCATTTTCTTAACAGTTGAAAAGTGTCTTTCTAAAGTGAATAAACTATAAAATCATGAAGAAATAAAATTTCTTTCCTATAAATTACTGCAAATCGAGCTTTTAACTGAATATGTAACTTCTCTCCAATCATTCTTTTGTCTTCTCAATGTTGCGATTCTTAGTATTTCCAGATCACAATACATCTGTTTGCCAGTCTTCATCTACTCGGTTGTTAACAATATCATAACAGTATTAGTTGTGCCCAGCGTACGCCAGAATTATGGCCCTTAACTCACGGATGCAAGTGAATTTAGTCGAAAAATAAACTACAAGTAGGAATTCACCTCTCTGCTTTGATGGCTGTTGCTTGATTGGAGCTGTCCAGTCACCGCGTGTGCCTAGCGGCGGTAGAAGAATTCCCACTGATCCTAACGGTTGTTCGTTCACTTCTAATTATGGGATCAAAAACAGATATAAATAGAAGATATATTATATATGGATCGAGAAGTAGAGAAGTAGATGAGGATTCTCGTTGAATCACTTTCGATTTCACCTCTTCAGGCTCCAGAGAAGACGAATCCGCCAAAATGTTTATAGTAAACAAAGATAATAACAATCTCGCGTCCGGTTCAACTGAAAGAAACAAGCGAACTCAATCAAAATAGGGGCTTTGTATGCAAAATTCATCAGATATGTTCTGAAAGATTGAAATTCAAGAAATAGTATAAAGGATAAAGAATAAAGGATAAAGGATAAAAGATAGAGTCACTGGCGTATCAATCCACATGGGCCAACGCCTTTTTTACTGCAATTCGTAATCGTTTGGTTTGGTAATTGTGGTTTTAGAGCGCATGTTGGCCTATACAATGACTTGAGGGGGTAGCGAAGTCAAAGTTTTTATAGTCCCATACAACTCTGGCATCATCCCGAAAGGATGAAGGGATTGGTTGACACTAGGGTGGTTTCGAACTATCGACCGTTCAGCGCAGCAACAGCGGACCTGCTTCCGACTGTGCTACACCCACTCATAATTTTTATGTATATAGGAAATGAATTATAGGAATAGGTAGAGTTTTTGAGGATCTGTATCTTCATGATACGGCGGAAAAATATTTTGGGTTCAATTGGAATTTTACACTACTATTTTTCCTCACCGATAGGAATACAATCTGAAAACAAAGCAACTATTCAAAGCTAGTTTTAGAATAAATTGCACTGATCTGCTCTAGTGAACTTTTATGACTACCGATTACCGTAAGCATACAAGATAGCGAAGGACAAGAGGAGAGAACAACGTATAGATCTTCTCCACATCTACTCTGAAGTGCTCACGCTCACGCTAGTGCTTCTCTCAACTCCAAGACGAAATCTAAGATGTAAGTAGAATTGCGCTGATACCCACCGTCAGAGAGCAACTTATCACGTGAGGTTTTTCTTTTGTGAAACTCATCATAACGCTCAGTAACACTTCAACGGGACCAAAAGGTCCGTGAAGTGATTTTTACAGTTTTCAAAAAGTGAAATAGTTAGTCATCCAGTCATTATCATATCTTTTAGATTCAAATTGCGGGATAGACCACATGATTAACTTAATCAAGCGATCAGAAATATAACTAGGATTCTGTACATAATTTGATCCTGTTGCTAATTTTACAATTTGTACTCCTACTATATAAGATATAACCCAAGAACATATGTACTTATAAAACGCGGGGTGGCACAGTCGCTAAGAGGTTGCGCTGTGACTCCACGATTGATCGATGGTTCAAAACCGTTTCAGTGCCAACAAACCTCCCCAACACTACAGAGTCGATGAGTCGGTGCCAGACTTGTCTGGGACGGAAAAGAACACTAACTTGACACATCGAGTATCCACGCAAGTCATTGTAGAGGTGGCTAGAGATGCGTTCTGTGCTTACAAAGTTCTTGTGCCTCAAATGGTTCCGAATTGAAGTCGAAGGCGGTGATGGATCCCAATCGGATTGATTAACGCAAGACTCTTTGTCCTTATCGTATAAGCAACACACAAGAGCTTACAATGGCAACAAGATCTACTTGGTTTCTAAACATTAATGTTGCGACAAATGCTAAGCATCGTTTCCATGAAATAAAAGATTAGACGATGGGCACAGCTCGTACGCTTATCCTATACCACGGTGAAAAACTCTAATTCTGGTATAAATAGCGCTAGGGACTGCGTACAAAGTAGAACATTTTCTTACGGTATGAAATTGAAAACTATTTCAACCACCTTCAAGACAATGGGCGAGATGGACGGGATGCGTTGCGCTGAGGCGTCCACGGTGGATTCGTTCAACACAGACACACGACAGCAGGAAGGCAGCGCTAGACATGCGGGAATTTCTTATCAGACTAAGCATTTTTGAAGGGAGAAGCTACGAGAACCTTTCAGTAATTAAGGAGTTTTTTCCTAGCGAGGACTTTTCCAGAGCGCCACTTTTCCAGAAGGCCAATTTTTCGTCGGCTTGCTGAAGAAAGATCATATCTTGCCTATTTATCCCTGATAAAACTTAAGCGTGCCTTGAGAATTCAGGGAAGTTTCTCCTGTGTCCTTTTTTCCATCGATCCGAAGAAGAGAACAAAAAAGAAAAGGATGACATATTTTTTACATCCTCCAGTTATTTTTTTTACGTGCAGAAGAGCACATCCAGAAACCTGGACATTTGGAGGTTTTTCAAAGTGAATACGAAATTCTTACTTTCAATTCTACAACATAATTTTCATTTACTTACTCCCAATTTTCCTTCCATCTTCTGGATTTTTCTTCCTGCAAGGTCAGCCGTCAGCCGCAGAACTGCCAGAATCTGGCAAATTTGGCCGCGTCCTGCTTCTGCAACGATTACTTGGGAATCATCTTCTAACCAAAGATTCAGAGGAAATCTTTAGTAAAATACGATCCGTTAGACTGTCCAGCTTTGACGTTTTTCAGCCGTTTCTCGCTGGTGTTGCCCTTTGAAACTATCTAATCCCTGACATCCTGCTGAAATTCTGGTTCAATTTCATATCCATTCACATCTGCGCTTGTCGCGACATTATGCCTCTAATATCCACAATGATTAATAACTTTGAGCGCTATTCAATGCTCGTCAACCTCTCCATTTTAAACGATTGTTCTTCTGAGCCATGTCATTGAACCACTGATCTAGGCGTTGTTTTCCTAGATAAGAATAGTATTTCTGGCGAAAATCTAGGATTTCCATTTGATTCCGCTCCATTTTCAGTCACGATATTTGAATCGGTATGGGCAGCTACGAAGACGATCCAGCGTGGCCATTTCTTCGACAATCCCAGGAGCAGGTTGGCTGACTTCTGTTTGTCGGTTTTTAGGTTTTTAAAAAGGGCCCCACCCTCCGTGCCATTTCGCCTAGTATTTGAAGTGGTTTTTTTAGTGAGATCTCTTTTCAAAAATTAGACCTGTGCTAGATCAATACTTTATAATTTGAGACCTACGGAGAGAAAAACTCTGTAATTCATCCTTATCCTCCGAATAAAGTTCGAAAAATGGAGAGATTTTGCTTAGAAAAAATCAAAGGACCAATTATTAACCGTTAAAAGTGATAATCTTGGATAAACTTTTTTTTTCTGCAGCTATTAGCAGCAACAACGAAGAAATTCGACTCGAAGAAGAATGTTTGGATTACCGACGCTGAAGAGGGATTCATTGCCGCCGAAATCAAATCGTCCAAGGGTGACAACATTATTGTTGTTACCAGCAAGGGAAATGAAGTACGATCATCTGATGAAATGTGTTGAAAATGGAAAATTTTTAGCATGAAAACAATGAGCCTTTTTTCTTAGAAGACCATTAAAAAAGATGAAGCTCAGCAGATGAATCCACCAAAATTCGAAAAAACTGAGGATATGGCGAATTTGACGTTTTTGAATGATGCCTCAGTGCTGCATAATCTTCGTCAAAGATACTTCTCAATGATGATCTACGTGAGTTCTCAGAATGATCCCTCAAAAATTTCTCCTCATCACATTTTTATGGATATGTCTGGCCTACTCCTACCATTCTACTCGTCTTGTTTTCTTATTTTTGCATATTTTGCTAGAGATTTTCGAAAATTGAATTTGATAATTTCTAATTCGATCGTACCTTCGAAACACGAATTTGCGGATCCCCTTCGTCCGCAAGCTGTAACCTCAAAGCATAGATATGGCTAGATTTAAACTAATCTGTCGGAATTTTGCTGACGGTAGAAATCACTGGAAAAATCATTCTCAAAATCACCATGTTGATGGTGATCATGAAATAAAATTTTTACACATATAAAAAAAAGTCACCAGTTGGACAACTGTCACAAGTTTTTAGACCTATTCCGGTTTGTTCTGTGTAGTCATCAATCCATACAAGCGTTTACCGATTTACTCGGAATCTGTATGCCAAATGTACATGGGAAGACGTCGTAATGAGATGCCACCGCATCTTTTTGCTGTTTCCGATGAAGCGTACAGAAATATGAAGAATGGTGAGGATATTTTAAAGTAGGTCATGTAGACACAGCCTAGTTACTCCTTCTAGATCACGAAAATCAATCAATGCTGATTACTGGAGAGTCTGGAGCTGGAAAGACGGAAAACACGAAAAAGGTTATCTCATATTTTGCGATGGTTGGAGCATCGCAAGGGTGAGTTTTGAGTTTTGAAAATAAGTGGGTGTGAAGCGAGTGACAGCGACGTTTGTACATAGAAGTATTGCTATAAAAAAACTGCTTGAGGATATTCCAGTCAGGAGAGAAATTTCATATCGTATCAATCAGTCATGGCAGAAGATTTTTTCTCATATAGAAAATCCGCGATTATTTAATAGGTACATGGTAAATACAAAGCATAGACATCCTTTTTCAGCAAGAAATCCAAGGTGGATAAGGCAAATGTTTCGCTGGAAGATCAAATAGTACAAACAAATCCTGTACTAGAAGCTTTCGGTAGGTCAATCGAAATTAGTGAAAGCGATAAATTATAAAAAAAAGTAAATTGTGCTCGCATTAAAGTGAACAGTAGGCGAATTTCAATGTTCATTTCATACGTTTTTATATAGTATACAAAAAATGCAAAAAAAAAAAATTCTACAGGATATGATTGCGGAATTGCAGAAAACGCCTTCGGACGTTATTTGTAAATAACTAAGAGAAAAGGAAAAAAATCGAAGTCTTTCAGTTTTTCTTGTTTAATGTGCAGAATTCCAAATGCTTAACGTTCAGAAGGGAACTAAAAAGTATTTTTAAAAAAAGCAATATTAATTTACTCCAGGTAACGCAAAGACTGTACGTAACAACAACTCTTCTCGTTTCGGAAAATTCATCCGTATTCACTTCAACAAGGCTGGAAAAGTTGCCGGAGGAGACATTGAACATTGTTAGTTAATTTTATTTCTTTATCGATCGTGAATCGATATAAAACTTTTATCGAAAGCAATTCAGATTTGCTTGAGAAATCGCGAGTGATCAAGCAAGCTCCGGGAGAAAGATGTTATCACATTTTCTATCAGATGTATTCGGGAGCAGTCAAAGGATTGAAAGGTGGACCGTTTAGGAGTTCTTGAGCGATATCGATTCCATTGATTACTGTTGATCATAATGTTGAAATTTCAGAGAAATTGATGCTGACTCGTCCGCTCAAAGAGTACCATTTTGTCGCTCAAGCTGAGATAACTATCGATGGTGTAGATGATCAAGAGGAAATGCTCATGACGGATGTGAGTAGATCAAACTAGGATAATTAAGGAAAGATCGAAGAGTTGGAAAAGGGATTTACGAATTGTCTTCAGATCCACTTTCAAAGTTCCTAGCTTCTATACTGCCTACCGCTAAGGCAGAAGAGGTCCCCATCGTTTTCCTGTCCCTTACAGAGAACCACCTCATTGTCTCTGACGAAACGATTCAGTTTGTAAAAAAAAATTCTCTGTTACTCTGGATTCCCTTTGTCCTCCGCACTGTCTAAGAGATCATCTCACCAAAACTTTCGCGAAACCCTTCGTAGATACGGTAGTCATATAAATCCGCTAACTATAACCTATAAGTACGCATACTATAGCCAATAAGTATTAGAGTTACTTCAATACAACATACCTTGTAGATTTGCTAGTACTCAACAGGTTTATTTTGTATTGAACAGAAAAATCATTGTGAAAAAATTCAGGAAGCTTTTGACATCATGAAATTCTCCCAACGAGAAAAAGATGAACTGTTCGCGATTACTGCAGGCAAGTTCTCTTTACTTTCTTAATTTTTAGCTTTTAGTTTTCCATAGTGGTACCAGCTGTTTGGTTACTTCTTAAGATATGATTTAGGTATTATGCACATGGGTGAATTGACATTCAAGCAAAGACCACGAGAAGAACAAGCCGAACTGGATAATGGAAAAGGCAAATAATCTTCCCAGAGTTATCTCCTTGTCCAGGATTTTCATCACTTTTTCAATAGATTAAATTTCAGAAGGTGAACTAGCTTGTAAGTTATACAACGTCGACTACGAGAAATTCATCAGTTCGCTGCTAAAACCACGCGTTAAAGTCGGAACAGAATGGGTGAATAAAGGGCAGAATCTGGAACAGGTTGGTACTCGTGTAAGATAGGTGTACGTGATTGCGTCCTCGGTGTGTTTTAAAGGCAGCGTATCAGGATAGTGACTTGGTACGGGAACGTTAGAGAAAACGCAGGGTTTGTGTCGTACATTCGGAAACTATCGTGGCCCTGCCCAATCCCACATAGTCGTCCTGAAAAACGCCGTGGGAACCGCTTTATTTCCTACGACGTACGCCGAAACGCGCTCTCTTGTACACGATCTGGTCCCCTCAGCAGTCGTTTCACTTCTTTTATTTGAATAAACTTAAAGACTACATTAACCTTCGACCACTGGTCCGTGAATGCGGCGCGTGCAGAGGGTGGTGCGCTGCAGCCGATTGTGTAGGAAAGAACCCCATCTTCCCCCTTTTTCCTACGACGATTAGGGGAAGATGAGCAGAGCCACGCTCTTCCGTTTCCGTACTCTACAACTCAAACTCTACTTTTTCCCAGCGGTTTCTGTACTACCCCGATTTCGTGATACCCTGCCATTCGAGCACTTATTCGCTGAATTAAATCTAGAAACCTCGATTCCGAATATTTCTCGACTATGACTTTGCGAATTTCAGGTCAACTGGGCAGTTGGTGCTCTCGCAAAGGCGCTGTATGCACGAATGTTTACCTGGCTTATTAAGAGGTCCACTTCATCATCATATCGCTTAGATAACTGAGAAATATCAAAATTCTTTCGAACTTTCAAATGGTTCTCTCTTGTTTAAGGTGTAACAAAACTTTGGATGCCCAAGATTTGTCCCGTGACTTCTTCATCGGAGTTTTGGATATTGCTGGTTTCGAGATTTTCGATGTAAATTTCAAATCTTTCGTGCACTCCAGCAAGAAGGATGGGAATGTTCCGAGAAGGGGTGGAGGTTAAACTTGATCTTATTGCAGCACAACTCGTTCGAACAACTCTGGATCAACTTCGTCAACGAGAAGCTCCAGCAATTTTTCAATCACCATATGTTCGTGCTCGAACAGGAAGAATATTCTCGTGAAGGAATTCAGTGGGAATTCATCGATTTCGGTCTCGACCTGCAAGCATGTATAGAGCTGATCGAAAAGGTAAGTAGGAGATGCAAAGGACTCCTTGCTCTCTATCTTTTCCTTCGGGAATCCCGCAATTGCAGCCTTTGGGCGTAATTTCCATGCTTGACGAGGAGTGCATCGTTCCGAAGGCTACCGATTTGACATTTGCGTCGAAGTTGAATGACCAACACCTTGGAAAACATCCGAATTTCCAAAAGCCACGCCCACCGAAGGGAAAACAAGTAGGCCAAGCAGCTAGGCGGCACCCGATCCCTGTCCTCTACACGGTTTATTCAGGCTGATGCACATTTGGCTATCGTCCACTATGCAGGTACGGTACGCTACAATGTAAATGGATGGTTGGAGAAGAACAAGGTAGATACACTCTCTCGCTTATGGAGACTTAAACCTTATCGTACTCCGGCTTATCTTCAGGACCCACTCAACGACACAGCAGTCACGGTGTTGAAGGGGAACCAAGGCAATCAATTAATGAGTGAGCTCTGGGCTGACTACAACACTCAAGAAGACATTGCTGCTGCCTCATCGCAAGGGAAGAAAACTCCCGGGAAGAAGAAGGTATTGTAACTCCGGAGACGTCTCTGTGGTGTTTTTTTCTTCTTCCTGATAGCACAACGATTGAAATTCAGGGTAAATCTGCATCATTTATGACCGTATCAATGATGTATCGTGAATCGCTTAATAATTTGATGCATATGTTGAATCAAACACATCCACATTTCATCCGATGTATCATTCCCAATGAGCAAAAGAAGAGCGGTAAGTATTGGGGTTTTGACTCTACTTACAATAATGCACGTCCGACATTGTACAATATGATTAGAGTAAGTTTGAACCCATTTAAGAACTTAGGGTAAGAATTATCTAAGTTCAAAATTTAGTTTTTTGCGCTTAGCGCACGCAGCGCAATACTAATTCACAGACTTCCGAAAGGGATATTTTCGCTAATTTCCACATTTGTTCACCACGAAATCACCTTTCCCCATGTTTGATGAAAATCGTTATCTAGGAGTTATCGAGGCAAATTTGGTGCTAAATCAGCTGACGTGTAACGGTGTACTGGAAGGAATCCGTATCTGCCGTAAAGGTTTCCCCAATCGTATGCCCTATGAAGACTTTAAGCAGAGGTATGTCATTAGCACTTGATATTCATGATTATCTTTGAGAATAGTACAAACATATTTGAGAGAAGGAATAATGTGTAGTCAACACTCCCCTATTTTGAACTGTACTTTTGGGCGCAAAAACTTTTGTAGCTTTACCGAGTTTAAGTGCCAAACGACTTTACCAAGCTTAAGTGCCAAATGACGTCTGCGTTCAAGAGGCGTTTGAGGAGGTAAAGTTCATCAATCGACAGGTGACGGAAGTGAGTAGCTGGAGTCACTCGAGAGCACTAAAACCTACGCAGTAGTATTCGAGAATCCGTGGCATGGATGCTAAAGCTACTAAGAGAAAAAAAGGAAGATAGAGCTGGATATATAGTTGGGTTAAAACGACATGAAGCACGCTAGAGCTGCGTCATCAGTTGCAGTCGAAGCGGCGTGGTAGAGACAGCAGTTGGAATCGCGAGCTCCAGGCATGGACGGTGTTGGCGAGGGTCCTCCCGCGATCCTAACCGTTACGCTCAACCGTGTCGCTAACGCGGCTGAGTTGACTGATGAGAGTTGAGAGCTGGTTGACTCCGGGACGCCCCCATACTGTCGAAGACTTCGCCACTCTCGAAGCTGTCAAAGAGAACCCGGAGATCAACAACCGCAGTGTTGCGACGAGACTCGGGTGTAGCTATTCAACAGTCGTCAGCCGCCTCCAGGCCCTCGGCTACAGAAAAGTGCTGGCTCGACGGATCCCTCCCACTTTGTCGGATGACAACCGGTTCAACCGGGTGTCCATCTGTCATTTTCTCCTTCTTTGCGCGCACCGAAGGGAGTTCCTTGAAGATCCTATTACTGGAGATCAGAGTGGGGTCCTCCACGACTCTCTCGCGCACCGTGCCGTGTGGCTTCCCCGAGTAGAAGACCCGCCGACGCAAGCCAAATCGGACCTGCAGCCCAATGATTGTCTCTTTTGTTGCTTCTGGGATTCGGGAAGCTGTTTTATAAGTCGTTCCCACAAGGCCACAGCGTCACCGGTTCCATATAC
The DNA here is from genome assembly GCF_031761385.1 of Necator americanus. Taxonomy (NCBI): domain Eukaryota; kingdom Metazoa; phylum Nematoda; class Chromadorea; order Rhabditida; family Ancylostomatidae; genus Necator; species Necator americanus. The sequence goes on from NC_087375.1 coordinate 11,597,294, forward strand.
GCTAGTCAGCTTCAGAAGATAAAATCGGCCGTTGGAGAAGAACGACCGAGAGGAGCTTCGGTGCACCTCCTCCACTAACGCTAACACTAACGCTAGGCCCCAAGTAGCTAAGAAGACCCATGAAGAACTGGAGGAGTTAGGCTGGGACACGGTGCCTTATCCTCCTCCCCCTATCTCCCGACCTTGCCTTCTCAGACTACTATTTCTTCCGGCCTCTCAAGGCTTTCCTAGCTGAGAAAATCTTCACCAAGAATTAGAACTCGAAGAAGTCGAACGGGCGGTCAGCGACTTCTTCGACTCCCGGTCCCCCCAGTTCTGGGAGAAAGGGATCGCTGACCTGCTCATGAGGTGGGACACTGTTGTAATTAATGGTGGTGATTATAATTTTATTTAATTAATTTCATTTAAGAGAGAAAAAAAAAAAAAAAAAAAAAAAAAAAAAAAAAAAATTATAACTTCCAACAAAACCGAAAATGCCCTGAGAGATGCTCTCCACAATCCGCGTTTGACAGCTGAGAACGACTCTTGTGCACCAGGAACGATTTTTTTTGCGCTCCAAGTGCATTTGGAGTACAATGGGCTACAATTTGGCCTCTCAGCAGTTAAATAAGGATAAATGAAATCTAAAGTCTGAAAAAGTGATCTTGGATATAACATGGTCATTTGCGGATAATCCATAAGAATAAATGCCTTACTTATTTTTAGATATGCACTGCTCGCTGCTGATGCCGCTAAGAAAGGAAAAACGGACAAGGAGGCCGGTGAGAAAATCGCCGATGAACTTATCAAGAAGGGTGCCATCAAGGTCGAGGAGTTCCAATGTGGTCTCACCAAGGTGCTGAGATGAGATTACTAGAGAAAATTGTTGTGTGCATGCCTTACTTTACTTTTTATTAACTTTCCAATCCTTTCTCGTTGCAGTGTCGATTCATTTTTTTATCTCTTGTTTTTCCATAACCCAATTTTCCTAACATCCTTCATCTACTACAGAGAAGATGCACGGTGTGGAATATTTCATCTTCTGATGGAAATAACTGATTCGAAGAAAAGTGAGAGGTCTGCTTCTGCTTCTCCATACATTCTGTTATGTTTTCATTAGTGATACACTCAGCACGCTGTATTGTTACCGTAACTCTCCGTAGTTACAATCGTTAAACATTAACTCGATCCTTATCTTCTACGTGAACGTGACTTTCTGTCATTTCCTACCTTTTGTTCCACTAATGACGTAGTCAGTTTGAAAAAAGAGTGAAACGATTTGAAATGAACTTGAATCGCGCGGTAACGCTCATAAATGTGAAGTCTCAAGTGGCTTTCATCGAACGCTGTGAGTAAATATTGAATTTCTCGGCAAATTCCAGGTGTTTTTCAAAGCTGGTGTACTCGCTCATCTCGAAGAATTGCGTGACGAAGCATTGACGGTGATCATTACCAAACTGCAATCCACATGTAGACACTATTTGGCTATGTGCGATTATAAACGTAGACTGGATCAGAAGTGAGTGTTTTATGCAACCGCAGGTTATTCGTACATGTGACAAACATAGTTATTGATGAACTGGCAAACATAGTTGCTGACTGGTTGTGTTACTCCATTTCATGTCTATGTTTGGGGTGGGGGGAGGGATCCGAGGATGCGTATCAGAACAGCACAATATAGAACAGAACAATGGGTGCCCACTGGGCCGCACCAATCACAGTTGCAACCAGTCACATTGCATTCAAACACAGAGCTTTTTGACCGTAAACGACTCGAGCATTCCAGAGTTGGTCTACTAGTTGTTCAACGCAATGTACGTGCATGGTGCACGCTACGCACTTGGCATTGGTTCAAGCTCTACGGTCGTGTCAAACCTCTCATCAGAGGAAACAAAAAGGATGAAGAGATGGAAGCATTAGCTAAAAAGTAGGTAGTTAGCAAGTACAACTAGTTAGTTCTACCAGTGATATTCTCCTCGATTTTGTAGGCTTAAAGAGCTTGAAGAGAGCCATCAAACTGAAGAACGCAAGAGAAAAGATTTGGAGGCGGAAAACGATCGTCTTCAGGTAAAGCTTTACAGAATTCGAAGTATTGGAAAAAAGCTTAGAAGTCTGTTGTTATTTATATTTCGTTGGACATCAAGTAAAGAGAACAGATTTTACTTTTAACGAAAAATACCAGGTCCGAAGTATTTGCACCTTCATCTCACACTATGAATTAATCCACACTATTTTTTTTGTATCGTCTAGTGTAATTTTTAATTGTGTTTGGCACTTAGTTCCGACCAACCAAAGATCGAAGCTCCACCCATAGGTGACGCAGTAATACTGTAGACTGGCGAATAAACTCCTTGAAAGAAAAAAAAAAACTTATCTTTTCAAAATATTATTATTAAAGGCATGGAACTATTTGAAAACATACACTATAATACAAGTTAGACCAAAATAGGTTACTCTGCTCGATGAAGAACTTGAATTCGGAACTTTTTAGGCAGAGAAACAAGAACTTCTCATACAATTAGAGCAGGAACGAGATGGAAACGCTGAAATCGAGGAGAGAAGCGCTAAGCTGCTGGCACAGAAAGCAGATGTAGAGAAGCTGGTGAGTTCTCATAGTTCCAATTGCAATATTCGTATGTTTACAGTCATTCGTTTATGCCAATCCTAACTCTAAAAGAACACAATGGATTAGGTGAGCCATTAAAAAAGAATGATGCACACGTATTGCAGAATGCTGATCTCAACGATCAACTGGCTGATCAAGAGGATAGAAACGCTGCCCTTACTAAGGCCAAGAAGAAGGTGACTAACGAATAAATAATCCTCTTACTAATAAATAAATAAATAAATGAACTAAGATTGCAGATGGAACAAGACAACGACGCTCTCAAAAAAACCATATCTGAACTAGAGACGACAATCAAGAAGCAGGAGCAAGAGAAGCAGGGCAAAGATCATCAAATTCGAAGTTTGCAGGTGAGAGCTTAGAGGAGTACGTTTCTACAGTTGTGGTTGGCAAATTGTTCAAATGGGTGACCGCGTCTACCGCTATGTGCTCCTATAAGCTGCTCATATGTGCGATAGGGAGAAGCCGGACCCTCCTCAGGAGAAGGGGGTTTAGCTCATAGGGTGCAGCTCAAGTGAAGTTGATCCTCTCGCCTACCGTCCAAAGGGGAAGGGGGTAATTTCGCCAACCGTTTAAAAGTGAAGGAGGTCCCTTCCCGGGGTCAGAGCACCGGCTCTGTCTATCGCATCTATGAATCTGCTTAGGACATGCTCTCTTCCCTGCCCCAGTGAAAGGTCCATTGCTTGCTTTTCAGATTTAACTTTGACTACATACACAAGAAAGTAAGCACGTTATTGTTCTTAGCACAGTTATTGTTAGAACAAGCTACAGCTGAGGTTCAGTTAAAACGAAGGAAAAAATGAGCCGCTCGATAGCTTTAAAGTAGGACAAAGATATAATAAGATAGACAAGAAAAACAGGAGATTTGCAGGATGAAATTGCATCACAAGACGAAGCAATCTCCAAGATTAACAAAGAAAGAAAAAATCAAGAAGAAGTGAGTAGTTCAGAATTTTCTGTGAAGCTGGGTGTGCGGTCATAATAATTTCTGCACTTGTAGGTGAATCGTAAGCTTCTCGACGACATACAAGCACAAGAGGACAAGGTGAACCATATCAATAAGGTGAGGGCAAAGTTGGAGTCAACACTAGATGAGGTGGAGGATAGTCTGGAACGAGAAAAACGAAATCGACAAGATGTTGAGAAGCAGAAGCGTAAGGTGGAGGGAGAGTTGAAGGTGGGTGGCCATAGATTACGATCATCAATAGATGAAGAATCGAAACAGAATCAAAAGGTTGCTTGTTTCAATTACTAACGGTTTTCGAACCTTAGTCCTAGTCTTTAGACTTTCTTATACGAGTGGTTGCACTCCTAACGTTTATTTTTGTCGATACGTATAACTCACCCTTTTTGGTGGGAGAAGTTGCGGCTTCCACCTCTCTGCTACAGGATGAGCTCCAATTTCTCTACGCTCGACAATTTCAGACTTCCATAGTTTTAACTTTCATAATCATAGGTGTATATTAGTAATGTCTAATGCTTAACCGTACTTGCAGATTGCCCAGGAAACTATCGAAGAGATTACCCGACAGAAACATGATCAAGAGAATTTATTAAAGAAGTAAGAATAAATTATATTTAAATGCACAGTAATGCAACCGAACAATGTGTTCTAGCAATAGAGTTGTAATAGCAGAATGTTCTGCAATTTCGCAGAGATATGTATATATACATGTATATATATATATATATATATATATACATATATACATATAAACATATATGGATACATATATATATATATACATATATATATACATATATATTGAATTACGTCTCACCTAGTAAAAACATTCTTTCCATGTTTTGCGTCTCTGACCCACTACATCCCTTACTTGTACAGAAAGGAAGCTGAAATCCACTCGCTGACCAGCCGTCTTGAGGATGAACAATCGCTTGTTGCTAAACTTCAACGACAAATCAAAGAACTTCAGTCTCGTATTCAAGAGCTTGAGGAAGAGCTGGAGGCTGAACGTCAGAGCAGGGCCAAGGTTTGCATCGTTATCATGCTGCAAATCGTTTCTATCTTAAGGATTTTTTTTTTAATTTCAGGCTGAGAAGGGAAGGAATGAAATGCAGCTCGAGTTGGAAGAACTTGGGGATCGTTTGGATGAAGCTGGCGGTGCCACTCAGGCACAAATGGAACTGAATAAAAAAAGAGAGGCTGAGGTGAACTATACGGACTAAGAATCCCAACTAGACTAGCTATGTAGTTACATACTATGATTTTAACTGCATTTACCAGATTTCTTTCAAAGATCTAGTTTTAATTCATTCAAGTTGGCCAGTCTCCGCCGCGATCTGGAAGAAGCTGCCATCAACAGCGAAACAACCATGGCAGCTCTACGCAAAAAACATTCTGAGGGTATTGCTGAGATCACCGATCAGCTGGATACTATACAAAAAATGCGGGCTAAGTGAGTTGCCAGTATTGATTCATTATCATTCCATTCATATTTGCCCGTCATTGTTTTTCTTCCATAAATCCCTATTATCATCTGACGTATTATATTTGTAATTAGAGTCAATTATTTTTTGTTATGAGAATTGTGCATATGTACGCTAGTTACCAAATTTTTGTTACACTGGTATTTGCGTGGCAACCATTATTTCTCCATTCTCATAGTTTGTTAGCGTAAATTGATGAAAATGTCCTTTGTGGCCCATATTGCAGCCCGTATCGCAACATCTGTGACAGGAACTAAAGAACTACGTAGTTAAGGGATTCGGAGCTGGAAGAAGGACAGTTATGACATCTTTTCCAGGCTCGAAAAGGAAAAGGCACAGCAACAACGCGAAATCGAAGAACTACACTCGGCTATTGACAGTGAATGTAAACAGAGACAGGTGAGAACCACACCTTTGATGGCAATGGTCATTCCGTATAGGAATCAACCCTACTGTCAGAATTAGCCAAGGAAGCTGGAAGGGCGTTTTGTTAATTGCAGACTTCAATATTTTCTCGATCTATGGAACAAAGTACTAGTTTCTCAACAAATCTCAGAACTAAAATCACTTTGTTTTAAAAATGTATCATCAACTCTTTTGCAACTGGTTACGAGAGAAAAGAAAAATTCCGGTCTGCCTCTAACCATCTAGTTTCAGAATGTGGAGCGTCTAGTGAAACAGCTCGAGGTTCAACTCACCGATATGTCCCTAAAAAGCGACGAACAGGCGAGAACTATCCAAGAATTGACAATGTACAGGAGTAAACTGCAAGGAGAGAACAGCGAACTAAACAGGTAGGCTTACTTAGTATATAACTCCCATTCATGCAGTAACGATGCTGCCTCTCAAGGCAACTGGAAGATGCTGAATCGCAGTTGGCCGCCGTCAATCGAATAAAACAACAACTCCATGCGCAAGGTGAGGAGTCACGTCGACAACTGGAGCAAGAGACCAGAGAAAGACAACAGCTACAGATGCAAGTGAGTTGCACGAAAATCTCTTACAAGCGAATCTTGTAATAAACAAGAGTCAATAGTGTTCGTACAACGATGCTTTCAATCAGTCAATTTCAACACATCACTACTATCGCTCCAAAATAAGGGAATGTACTGTTTCTCTATTTTTCCTCTCATATTAATTCTCTGTTGAAGCATTTTTTCTCTGTTTTATTTTTATTTTTGTTTTTTTTCTCTTTTGTTTTTTTTATAGCCCTATTCTTCACAAACAAGTACAAGCTTTGTTCACGCATCATTCCTGTAGTTGGGAATGAATTGAGTTGACCGTGAAACGTGAGATGAGTGAGAATGAGATGTTTCCGCACATCCCTTGATTTTTTCAAGCGAACAAATCCCCTTTGAGACTTATTCATTCCTGTTCACCTCCTCACATCCTTATAAATTGCAAGCCTTATCTTGTTCTGCGTTTGTTCGAAGAGGGGATCATTTTTGAAAAGAAAAACGTCGTTTCCTTTTTGAATTTCAGCTATCGAATTATCAACTGGAATGCGAGCAACTGCGTGAAGCTTTGGAAGAGGAGCAGGATACAAAGACCGAACTGCAACGTCTGATCAGGTACGTCACACAAAAAAAAAGAGAAAAAAATATGATTGTGGGGATTTAGCAAGGCGAACGCGGAAGCTCAACAATGGCGTGCTCGCTTCGAAGGTGAGGGTATGAATAAAGCTGAAGAATTGGAAGAAGCAAAGCGAAAACTTGCCCACAAGGTAAGCAACTTCATAGAATTGAAGTTGTCTTTGATCAACATATATAGGACATGTTTAGGTACAAGAAATCCAGGAACAGTTAGAAGCCGCTAATCAGAAGATTAGTTCATTGGAGAAGACTAGACAGAGATTGGTGCATGAGCTTGAAGATGCTCAAGTGGACGCTGATAGGGTAACCCTTTTACACTAGTTCATTACAAAAATCTAAAGAAATGACTAGCAACTTTAGGCCAACGCTGTAGCTAATTCCTTGGAGAAAAAGCAGAAAGGCTTCGACAAGATCATTGATGAATGGCGACGAAAATGCGAGGCTCTCGTCCAGGAAGTGGAAGCAAGCCAACGGGACACCCGCGCGGCAGCCACTGAGTCGATGAGGCTGCGTAACCAGCTTGAAGAGGCAGCTGAGCAGGTAGTCATCTTCCTCAATTCCATCAATCAATAGATCAATCCCTGTTCTCTAGACCGAGGCAGTGCGTAGAGAGAACAAGGCGCTAGCTCAAGAGCTGAAGGATATCGCTGATCAACTCGGCGAAGGCGGAAAAAGCGTTCATGACTTACAGAAAATCAGAAGACGCTTGGAATTGGAGAAAGAGGAGCTCCAAGTGTGTATCGCTCCGAGAGGAAATTCGTATTCTTCTTCTAAAACTTCTCCTGTTGGATCTTTCAGCAAGCACTTGACGAATCTGAGGCAGCTCTAGAAGCGGAAGAATCGAAAGTGTTGAGAGCGCAAGTAGAAGTGTCACAAATCCGTTCCGAAATCGAGAAACGCCTTCAGGAAAAGGTTTATTCACTGTCTCAGGGTCGGGTGTGCTATTGGAAATTTCTAGAAACTTGCTTATTTAGGAGGAAGAATTCGAGAACACTCGCAAAAATCATCACAGAGCATTGGAAAGTATGCAGGCATCACTGGAGAGCGAATCTCGCGGACGGGCTGAGTTGTTGAGAATGAAGAAGAAACTAGAGAGCGACATCAATGTAAGTTTCATTCAATCAATCATTCATTCGTTTATTTATTTATTTATGCTCACTGTTCATGTTAATTTTTTGTGTTTCTATTTAGGAGCTAGAAGTCGCCTTAGACCACGCAAACAAAGCCAACAGTGATGCTCAAAGAAACATGAAGAAGTACCAAGATTCTGCGCGAGATCTTCAGGCAAGGAAATTATATTTTATCCTAAGACTGTTATATGGTAACTAGTAGCAAACCATTGTAAGACTCTCTAAATCTAGTGTTCACGAGCGCTTAGCACAATCAATGGAAATATGCTTAGATATTTTATTATTGTTATTTATTAAATTGGAGAATAAATTTCTTGTCTTCTTGCATGTACGCAAGCAGATGGACGTGTATGATTAAGAGAATGTAGTACGGTCAAAACGAAATGAAACAGGGCGCACATGCGTAAGCGGCTGCGCTTAAAGCGGCGTGGTATATACTACGGTTGTAATCGAGGTGGGACCATCACGAATTGCAGCGATGGGGGATGTTAGCAAAGGTTCTTCTACGATCTTAACCGTTAGGATCCACTACGCAGCTTCGAGTGTAGTCGCTTGCGCAACTGCACCGTGCTTCATTTCGTTTTGACCCGACTGCATGTGGCTAGACCGTACTCCAACAATTTTTATCTTTAGCTGCAACTTGAGGAAGAGCAACGTCTTCGTGAGGAAGCGAATGAACAAACATTAATGGCTGAAAGACGAGCTCAGATTGTGCAACAGGAGAAGGAAGATCTGACAGCTGCACTGGAACAGGTAATTAGTCGAAAATCATTAATCCCTCTGTGATATCACTCATTTTAAAGGCGGAACGAGCACGTCGACAAGCAGAATTCCAAGCCGCAGAGAACAAAGATACTGCTACTTCACTGACAAATACAAATGCAGCTTTGTCTGCAAATAAAAGAAAGCTAGAAGGCGACATCCAGGTACGGACGAATATTTTGTTAAGTATTTAACCTTTTTTTAGATGTAACCTTTCACCTTTCCTTGTATTTTATCTCTCTTTTCTGACTACGTTTTTTTTTGTTTTGACTTTGATTATTTTTGATGACTTGTGCTATAGCATCTCCAATCCGAAATGGAAGAGGCGCTTAACGAACTAAAGAGTGCCGATGAACGTGCAAGAAAGGTACGTACCCTATTACAAACATATGACCCGTCATAAATGATTAATGCACACTTTAATTTATTAAGAGCGCAATGGAGATTGGACGACTAAACGATGAACTGAAATCCGTGCAGGAACATTCGCAAGGTCTAGAGAAAACAAGGAAGGGACTGGAGTCGCAACTCAAGGTTTTTGCTTTGCTTTTTTAGTTCCACCCAGATTTATTTAGAGCGCTTGAACGTTGATTTTGTTTCATTTATCAGTTTCATCATTTATCTATCAAAATTATCCTTCTTTTAACAGGAAATGCAAGCACGTCTAGAAGAGGCAGAGGGCCAGTCGATGAAGGGAGGAAAGCGAACCATTGCGAAGCTGGACGCTAAGTAAAAAGACCTTGTATGTGCCTAAAAAAACCTAAGATTCGTCCTTGTAGATGCCGTGAACTAGAGACAGAATTAGAAGCAGAGGGTCGCAGACATGCCGAGGCCACTAAAAATCTTCGCAACAAAGATCGTCGATGCAGAGAATTGCAATTCCAGGTCTCATTTCTACCCAGCTTCTTTGTGGCTTGGCTCAGATCGTGCTCTTTATTGCATTATTGCAGGTAGACGAAGACAAAAAGTCCTCAGAACGTATGTACGATCTTGTTGAAAAGTTGCAGCAGAAGATAAAGACGTATAAGAGACAAGTAGAAGACGCTGTAAGCATCCATTGATTTGATCGTTGCTTTCGCTGAAGGGTCAAGTTTCTTTTTCCATTTCTAGGAAGGTCTTGCTGCCCAAAATCTCGCTAAGTATCGCCAATTGCAACATGCACTAGAAGACGCCGAGGAACGAGCAGACGCTGCTGAAAATGCGCTGGCAAAGATGAGGCTAAAGAATCGGAGCGGATCCTACAGAGCATTGTCACATTCGGTCAGTCCTTGAAGAATGCTGGCACTATTTGTTTTGATCACAGGGGCCTTTGTTGCAAGGGTTTTCGCCCCATCATCCTTTACACTATGTAGTGCTTGGACGTGTTTGAATAACTTGATAGACTAAAAGGGATGATTATTCGAATAGTCGCGTGTTTGATCTACCATGTCCAAACATCACATTTTCTTCGCAAGTTGGCATGCCGTCATCGTTGCACTGAAAATAAAGAAAAAAAGACATAGTTGACTCTGATTGGATCAATTGAGTGTGCTTGTGCGTTCTCAAAATCGAGATACGAAGAAGTTCTGAGGGCACTCCGAGCGAGAACTAATTTATAGCCTATTGTCGGACTTTTAGCGAATGTTCTTTGAAAACGTAGTATATTTTCTGTTCAGGCCTCTGCAACTGGTATGAACATGCGAAGCAATTCTCGAGGTCGTATGCTCGAAGAAGACGGTGTCGACGAGTAGAGGATTTCGTCAAGTGTACTTCATATCATTCTATGTCCATAATCAGTGCCTTGTTAACTTTTTGCAAACTGCTAATCACAAGATCCATGTTTAGTAGTGCTAGTCTCGATATCTGAAGACCGTATTTTCATTGTCATCTCACAATTTCCGCTAGCACCCCAACCACTGCAATGAGCTTTCGCACCCTGTTCTCATTATGCATATTGCTTGACTAGACCAAGTAGTTACAGTTGAAACAGACTGATTATTCCAAGGGCAATTAAACCCATGTTCCGAATAAATATATTACTTAAGTGCTACAGAGAAAAGACAATGATTGACAATTCGTCCACGCTTCCTTTGCAATGTAGCAATTTCGGAAACGCGGAGTTTGATTATTTGAAAATTGTGAAATTATGCGATTATAGGTAAGTTTCTCGGTTTTTGTGAGCGAATACGGCTAGCCATATTGTCTTTGTCTTGGTTTATTTTACTGTGGTTATTTTGTTTTACTAATTAGGTTATTTATGAGGGAAATGTTTTGGTAATCTTTATTGAAATTTTAAAATTTTTCGTCTATGGTTATTCATTATTCTATGGAAACATTAATAGATCCTTTTTTTAGTGTGCCTTCACTTTACTGTAGAATTTGTAAGATCCATCCTTAGCCTCGCAACTGAAATATGCAGAAAGTATGATACATTCAAAGCAAAATGGATAAATCTATTGAAAAAAAAAGACGTACTGGTATTCCAAGTTACCAGCTGATACTTTGCCGTTAACAGGAATCAGATCATCGACAGCTTCAACCTTGAAAAAAACCCTGTAGTACGAGGCACTTAAAATACTGTAACGAAGCTCATGATGATTTATATCTTTGCTAACTAGCTGGTGTTTCATTGATAATGAAATGTATAAATGATGCGTGCTTACACGGCATCCAGTAATTTCCACACGTCCACGCTCTTTGCAAACCTTCTCGAAATATTGGTTGTCGACCCATTTTTCACCTGGAACCAATTTATGTCTTCTTCTTTCTAGTCATTTTATATGATTACGGAAATGTGGAACTTTGTCCGAGACCTTGGTTCTTCTCTTTGCCGTTTGAATCTTTGCACTTGGCATCAACAGCTCGATCAAGCACACCAAGGGTTACCGTTCCGTTTGCGTGCTTCTTGCATTCCATTTCGAATCCGTCAACCTTGAAAAGGAATTAGGTGAAACGGTTCGCTTCACGCTAACTTTGTTTTGCCCTTCCACTTTTTCAGCGTTATAGTTTCTGTTCTGGTGCGCTTTGATGTGTGCCGTTGGTTTGTAAGAAACAAAGAATGCCGGAATGATGGCTAAGCTACTCACCGATTTCTTCTCTCCTTCCTTAATAAGAGCACCTGAAGAAGTGACGCATCCGATGAACTTTGGCACTCCATTCTCACCACATTTGAATTGGAATGATTTCTCTTGCCATTCAGAATCTAAACGACGTATGTTCTTTTTTTTTATCATTTCGAAAGAAAGGAGAAAAGAAAAAAGAAAAGTACGGAAAAGTGTGGAAATGAAGATTTGAACAGTGCATTCAAAGTGTTTCAGGCATGGGCGTGACGTGATTTTGTGTCTTTGCGATACAGTACTAATAATTATAATATTAATAAACGTATTAATAATAACAGAAAAGAGAATAATCATTTTGGATGTTGCTGTTAGCAGCACTCGTGAAACTATTAGCCCCCAAATGTACAGTATCACAAGTAGCGATTTTGAATTTCTATAGAATTACGGAGGTTTTTCGTTCAGCCTTCATTTCAGTTTGGTTCTATTCTATCTGTTTCTTTGTTTTTTTTTTCGTTATCGAACGTGATACATTCTTGGGAACAACTCACCAAAAGGATGTCCATTGCATGCAGCATGTTTGTTCATTTTTTGCTTCAGTGTAATTTGACCGCCTTCGTTCATTTTGCACTCCCATATATGGTCACCGATGTCTACTTCACCATTAACGGGTACCTGAAAGGGACTTTATGTCTTGAGAGATGTTTGCGGTGGTTCTTGTCGCGGTTCTAATATCTTGAAGTCATTTAGTCTCATTTTAGTTAATCTAGCTCCCAAAAGATGCTTTGAATCTGTTTACTAAGGATTTTTCATGGATGTTTTGAAAAGCCAAGCTTTAGCTTCTGCACTTACCACTGTCTTATCGGGAGTGACGCATCCAGAGACTTCTGTTCGCCACGATCCATTCGGGTCAATCTTGCATTTCATCTTGAACGCTTCATTTTCGGTCTGAAAAAACTCACTATGTTCTCGTAGGAGATAAGGTTTCAGATTTTCGTATTTATTATTGTTGTCCTTTAGTTATAACGAAATGAATTATTATACCACTTCAAATGTAGAAAAGCCCTGTTTATTCAACAAATTCCGTTAAGATTCGGGGATAAGCAGTTTTTAAGACATATGCTCCGTTTCAACAGCCTCGGAACCCTCTTTAAATTTTCACAACCATTTTCATCAGAATGTTCCTCAGTTCGTATCTAAAAAGCTGGAAAATTCTTGAAGCCTTTCATACTTCGAACTGTCAAGTTTGAAATATTGGTTTCAATCGGTGACGGTCATGATGTACGGATAATAAGTGGGCTAATAAATGAATGTTCATGTACGTTTGGAACTATCTGTTCACAAAGATGATTTTCTTTGTAGCTTTCCTTTCTTTTCAGTTTTGTTTCATCGGGAAAGATTCGCAACACCTGTGGATGCAGTAGGAGCACATCAATTCTTCGATTTGTCACTGTTTGATATTTTTTGCCAACAGGTTTCGGATGGAGACATTGGGAGAATTGTTCGTTTTAGTTGTGTAACATGAGAAAGTGACCGACTGCAGTTTTTAGCCATCAGTTTTCTCAGAGACGAAATTAGTCCAGGATTTCACTTTTCTTCGTTGTTACACCAATTACTAAAGAACCATTTCCCGGTATCCGCATTAAAAGAAACAAATGTGACGTTAGTTTCTCCAGGATTCTCTTTCCTTGAGAGAAATTTTATGCTCTTATTTTGTGCATGGCGTAGCTACTTTTTTATGAGTTCACAAACATCCAAACTGTTTCGAAACTCATCGAAGTATCAAGAGAATACAAGATGCCGCTCTGTCTCACTTTCATCGACTTGCAGAAGGCCTTCGACTCAGTAGACGCAGAAGCAATCATGGAATTCCTGGACTACCAAGGAATTCCTACTTAATACACAAAGGTAATTCGAGAGCTGTACAGTAACTTCACGACCGGAATTTCGCCATTGTACAAGAATATCATCATCGAAGTGAAAAGAGGTTTCCGGCAGAGTGACACAATTTCACCTAAAACATTCACCGCAACTTTCGAGAACGTATTGCGATGATTGGAATGAGACGACAAGAGAGTGAAGATTGATGGTCAGCGAACGATCCCATCAGCACTTTGCTGATGGGATCGTTCTGATACCATCTAGCATCAGCCAAGCGGAATGAATGCTGACCGAATTCGACGAAACATGTGGATGCATCGGTCTTCAGCTAAATCTGCAAAAGACGATTTTCATGTGCAACGGATACGTCTCGGATGCCCCATTCACGCTCAACGGAACGAACATATCCTAATCCACCAGCTACAGTTATATGGGTTGGGAAATGAATATGAATAATTACCTGACCTCCGAGCTGGGCAGAAGGAAACGAGCGGCTCGGGGAGTGTATAAGAGCATCGAGGAGTAGTGCAGAAGATCAAGCACATCCGGCTTCGTGCTCACCTCTTCTACTCCACCGCACTTCCTGCTTTGACCTATGCTCTAGAAACGTGGGCACGTCGCAAGCAGGAAGAAAATACGATGAGCGTCATTGAACGCGCAAATGAAAAGGTGATGCGAGGAGTATCCCGCTTCACACAAGTGGAAGAAGAGATTCGAAGTTGTTTCCCAGGTCAGCGATCAAAGATTAGAGACGCAGCTGCGTTTGCAAAGGGAAATAAAATAAGGTAGGTAGGGTATGTGATGTGCTTCAACGACAACAGTTGGACCGAAGCCGTGAGTGACTGGGTTCCGCACGATATTAAGCCCACTGCACGGAAGTCGAAGTCGCCGACCCTATAGTTAGACTTTTTCACAAATTCCTTCGAAGAAAATTCTGATAATCTTGTTTCTCATGTGAAAAGAGGAGCCACTGGGCGATTTCACACGGAATTGGAACAAATGAGAAAATTAGTGGCGCACGCTTGGCTAGTTCCAAGAACAAAGGGAGTCAAGGTAATCAAGATAACGTGAACACAATTCTAAAGGTGATGTCTATAATCACAGACTTTCTTCTACCCCTTTTCTACCTTTTGTTTTCAGAAAAATGAAAGGAGCTTTTCTGCGCATATTTGAAAACTCACCCATTCCTCTTCATTCTTATAGGTTTTCCCCTTGAACTGGCATGCTAGAGCTCCACCCAAACACAAGCAAATGTAAAGGAATTTCATGCTGGAAAGAGACAACACTCAAACTGCCAGTTTTGATCATACTAAAAAATACTGTGTGCAAACGGTACGTGATAAGCCAGATCAGCTGCGATATGCCAAAACATGACGAATTCGTGACGACATCCACGCAATACAATACAATAAGAATAGGAAGTGGAAAATCTCATCTTCATGTTCATTAATCTACATGTAAAAATCGATAAATATTAAGACTAATTTTTTGTCCTTGTTCGTGGTGGCTAACCTGTGTCAACAGTTTCCCCCATAGCGCTCTTAGTACATAAGGGATCGCGGCGAACGAACGTAAAATCCTCGTTGTAAGTGTGGGCGATTTAAAAATATAAATGTAACAGATTAGAAAAATAGGTTCAATCTAAAAAAAAACAAATAAAATAAAATAAAAAACGGCAATACTATAGTAATAATAGGAAGTAAATTGGGTACCAGGCTTGTCTGCGAGGATAAAAAACACCGAGTTGATACACAACTACAAATTGAGTAGTCCAGCCTCCAAGTTATTGTATAGGCTAGTTACGCGTTCGTAAACCTCAAACGATTCCGAATTACTGTGAACGCGGTGGCGCATCCCAAGCGGATTGGTTAATGCCGGACCCTTTATCCTTTATCCTTTTGATATCTCTACCGTAATGGACAACAACAATAACTCGATTAATATCCCATTGAGGTTGAACGTTACCATGTAAGCTGCGCTGTACACATGCAGGCAGTTACGTAACTTGTGAAAATTTATTGATGCAACTCCCACTAGGACGATTTTTGATTCTTTTTCGTGTATTTGTCGCGATTAACCTATGGCTAGTGCTTGACAAAACCTTTTACTTCGAAAGCAGTTGTTTTGACGTTTTTTTTAGTTTTGAGAATTGGGATTACTCATTGGTCAATGCTGAAATTTAAGTGGGTATTTACATTTTTGCCCAATCCTGATTTATCTTACGGAAGTTAGGACTTGGAGAAAAACAAGAAGTGCAGTTGATAGACGTGAGTTCACCTGAGCGATGATCTCAATTAATCAGCTGTACTTTTCCTTCAAAGCGAAAAATTCGAGCAACTGGTATCGGAATAATTCTTGCAGAGGCAAAACTCTTTGAAGTAAACAAAACTGGAGTTGCTGTAAATCAGCTGTTTCAATTCAAGAAAAACGGGGATAAATCTTAAGGAGAATGAGATTCTTCAATAATGGTCGTACAGCTGACATTGAGTTAAAAATAGGCGAAGAAAGAAGCAAAGAGCAGTTTGTTCAAAATGTTATAGGTGCTGAGGAAGTTGTTGTGTAAAGAGATTTCAACGAATGAGATTGCAAACTAACGTAGGATGTGGCAGAAGGCATCCACTAATTCACATCCAGTATTCTAATTGAATACGACATGAGATGGATTAATGCGCGCAACAAAACGCTAAAGAAGATGGAGAATCTCCTCTAGACGTTTTGCAAAGATTTGGTGGGCCGTCTTTGCTCAATAATACTTCGAGAACATGTGTTATTTTATTATTTTATTTATTTCGAAGAGTTTTTTCTGTTACCTTTTGTTGTTCGTTGAAATGGTTTTTCTGAATATTTTTTTGCTTGAAGAATATTCGTCTTTCATTTGGCAATTTATATTGGGGAAAAACGAAGTGGTGGTAGGATGGATAGAAGGGAAAAAGATGAATAAGATTGAAACGTAGCCATAGGATCTTTAACTCAGATTCACAAGTAATTTACCCTGGAAGTGATGATACTTGTGGATAACCACATCAAGCCTATTGCTCCGATAGTTATCAGTTTTTTTTTTTGCGCTTGGAAGTATGTGGGGAATTCATAGCAACTCAATGTGATTAGCATCTCGAAAGCTTCAATGTAGTTGAATCTTCTAGGACTCTTGAAGGGATTCATATCTTATTTTTTCTCTTGAGATTTCCAGGATTTCTCTCCAAAACAAATCAGTAGCAACTCTGAAATTTCGCGCTGTTTTCTCTACGTAGCTAATGATTTTTGTAACAAGTTTAGAAGATGTAGAGTTCTCACGCAAGTCGGGTACCAATTTATCTGCCTCGGAGTGATCAAAAACTTAGTTGGCTCCGGAGCGATTTTGAGCTATTGACCGTGCAATCACTCTTGACCTGGATCCTTGTTTTTCGCAAAAATGATGCACTTGACTGATGAGCGTGTCCTTAAAATGCCCGCAACGATCCCACATTAAAGTGATAGCGATTGTTATTGACATTAATTAACTAGAACGAAGAGATCGGATAGCCTATTTGAGATGAAAAAGAATCCAGAAAACGTAATGGGATTTGGAGCTTTAGAACACTGCTAGTGGTCAGCTTTTTGGAGAACTTCCTCTGTATTTCCCGAGTTGCCGGGACGATCCTCCAAAACAGATAGAATAAGGAGATATGGGGAGTAAAATCTAGCGTGAAGATATGGGGAGTAAAATCTAGCGTCTTCCAGGCTCGTAATGGATAAATATCTTCACACTAAAATGAGGTACAGTTGGCTGAGTCATTTCACTTTTGTGCAATATTTTTTGAAAGTTATGTATTTACATACGTGTTTTAAATAAGGCTTTTCAAAAATTGTACGCTAACTTGAATCATATCATATCATAATCATATGTTATGCAGCAGAGTAGCATGAAAAAACTTGATTTTTGGTGTAATATCGCATCAGTGGTTGCCTACAGAGCCGCACAATTTTTAAAGGATTCTTTCCAAGGAATTTCTGATGTTTCTTTTTTAGAGTTTGGCGGAATTTAGGAGGTAGCTTACAATTCTTACAACGAAAACACCAAACACGCCTTACGAATCCAGGAATCGCAGAGTTGTGCTTGCTCAAAGAAGCAACTTTTTAAACTGATAGCGACAACAAAATTAAACCGTGTGAAGGGAGTTCCTCATATGTGTACAGAGTTGTCTCGTTTGCCAGACTAAGTTCTGGTTCCGATGTCTCTTATTTCTAGTTCTGCAGGGTGGGTTTTCGCTACAACTCTTAAAAATTGCACTCAGAACTTCATGTACTGCCGGGAAGAACCCGAGATGGGAATTTTTTGGACTGCTACCTCCAAATGCATGCGTCCGAGTGGGTGCGCACCTGTGCGACGCCGCAAACCATTCGAGCCTGAAGTTGCGGTCAGGCGGGTGCCACGTTGCGCAGGCGCTTACTGTAGATTCATCGGGGACGAATCCACGGAAATGAAGAAAATGTATGGGAATTTGCTTCTTACTGTATAATATGATACTTGGTCATTTTGAAATCAGCAGAATTTGGGCAAATCGTTGGATAAGAATAGTATGCATTAGTAAGTTCGAAGCGATGCGGTACTCTTATCCACATGCCAGTATTGAAAGTGTACTACTGATCTTTAAGGTTTATTTTCGCTTAAAGGCATCTCCCCACAAATCTGAGGTGGTGCGGATTTCAGGTGGATTATATGACATTCGTATATTCGTAGATTATGGAGGGAGAGGAGGGATGAGGGGGGGGGGGGGTGACTCCGTCCATTTCTTCCTAATTTCCGTAAAAAACGGCCCAGAAGATATGGCTTCGAGCGTTCTGGAGCGCTATTTTCTACAACGAGTTCGATTAGAGCGCACCAGCCGTGTGCACGCGCCGCATCTTCCGGACCGTTTTTTACGGCAATTACGAAGAAATGGACGGAATCACCCCCTCTCCATAATGTACTATCCCGTATAAGAATACTCCACCTGAAATCCGTACCACCTCAGATTTGTGGGGTGATGCCTTTAAGAATTGATTTAAGAGACTATTTCTGCTGGAGATAAATAGAGGTGTGCGGTCAAATAATCGAAAACCACAACCACAGAGGATTGTGGAAGAGATTTGAAGTTTAAAGAAGATTCTCTAGGAGAAAACGGGATCAACGAGAGCATATTAACCATCGCAGTACAGAAACACATACGCGCACATGTCCGCCATCCCGTTGGAGGTCATTCTCGCAAGGCGTAACCGCTACCACTTTACAATTATTATTCGACCAAAACTGTATGGAATCGAAAATTTTTCAGCAGGAACCGGTTCTCGGCGGATGTGATCAGGATACGATTTCATGGACAAATGCAATTACAAGGACATTTGTTTGAGTAAGTGTAGAGAGTAAAATAGTGACATGAATTGGAACAAAACGTGACTTGAGATGAAAATCCATCGTCGTAAAAGTGCTGTTGAAATATCGGTGAAACTGGAAAAGTGCGCCAATTTATTTGCACTTGAGTATAATAGTAATTTGTACCAAGCGACTGCCTTCGAATTTCAATTAATTCTTCTGGAGTAAACCTTGAAACATGGAATATATATGTATGAAAATAAAGTAATGAGTGAGTGAATGAGATAGACAAATACATATTTATTCATTACATCTTTCCCAAATACCCACACAAACACTTACTACAAATTTCCCAGATGCACTGAATATTGAAATAATGAAATTATATGGAATTCTTCAGGAGTTCACAGAAACTATGGCAGCTGAGGGGGGGAAGAGCGAAGTTAAATACACGAGAGAGAGGGAGAGATCTAAGAGCAGAGGTTTTCGTTCGAAGACGATAGCAGCCAACTGACGCCGGAGAGCTGATGGCGGTAATTTATTTCGTTCATATGGCACCAAACGCTCATGCATACACTGCAACAGATGCACACAAACACATATATAAACACCGCATTGAATGATCTGCGGCCGTTGGTGATCTTTCTTTTGCGATGGCGGAAAGCGAAATAAACAATAGGCTTGGGAAAGCGAGCATTTTCTCGATCATTTCTAGGCGAGACGTTTGGATGTGATGGAACTTCAGATGTTGTAGAGGGGCTCGTTAGAATGAAGACTCGTCGTTCCACTTCCATTCATGGCTTACGTTCACAACATCCATTCGGTCGTTATTAGCTGTTCAGTTTAACTCCGGATCCATCGAGTTTCCAATTTCTTGGTCCCGAGGAAAAAAAAAACCCAACTTTCTGACACCCAAAACAGAGAAGAAATCTCCCTTCTGTTTTGAGTGTCAGAAAGTTGGATTTTTCTGCACCGGTTGATGGTTCGACTAGTCATTCAGAGAATGCATGACTGAGCGATCCGGACATGTTATGTCCGGCATTTAATATCCTAAGGCGACCCTTCTCTGGATATTGTTAAACAAATACTTCTCATCTCCTCTCCGCACCTCAGCTTTTTTCGAATACTAGGTTAATTAAGTTTATTTCACTCATCACCTAATCGAGGTTTTTCTATGTGAACTGTAGGTCTCAGAAATTTTTCTTCACATCAGAGTTCTATTGGCATAAAATTATCCAGATTACTTGTTGTGCTGCCTTGTGGAATCCAGTAGCTAAGGGTTTTCGCCCTAAGATTTGGAGAAAAATACGCTGTTAAGTGTTCGGACCATCTATTCTATGTACCGTTGCTAGTGTGGGAACATACTTGGCCTTCAATCGTTTGTAGTAGGGTGGAACTACTTATTCGATCCGCTTCTGTGGAATATGCGTCTCCTACTATCATTCCGCTGAATGAGTATATAACGCACTTTCTTCTGGTTGTGAAGCGTTCAGATTTGGTGGGACAGAACTTTCAGAAGGATGGGCATGGAACGGGTTGTTTTTGATCTTTTCCTTGGTCCTCGTTTTGAGCAGCAACAGTAATAAGCTGTTTTGATTGACCTCAATACAGTCAGAGCGATTGTGTTGAGGTTATCTATGTGTTTTTTCTCCTGGATAAAAAGAAGTCCGCACAATCCTGATCTTTGGTGCCTAATCTTCCCTGACAGTTGCTCCATTCTCTATCACCACCGTACCGTACGTCTGGATGATTTTTGACAACCTGCGTTAATCTTCCCGTTCTAAATAGCTAATGGCAGCATTACTTCATAGACTGCCGTCAATATTAAAGGCAGCATACCATGAATCTGACGTGGTGAGCAAATCACCTGGAAGATGGGCTGTAAATTGCGGAATCCAGGGTGGTTCCGTTCACCACTCCGGAATCATCCTAAAAAAACGGCGGTGGGAACCGTTTTTGTTCCCACGAGGCACGTTAGAACAAGCATCCTTGTAAACGCTCCGGCCCTTCCAGCAGGCTATTCATTATGTCCAGTTGAATAGGCAATCTAAGAAAAATCACTAGCTTCCGACCGCTGCACAGCTGTATGCGGCCCATTGCAACTGAAATGGTCGTGAAAGGCGAAGCCTTACACGCCGTTGTTTTAGGACGGTTAGGGAGGAGCGGAACGAACTCGGATGCAATCCCATCTCTAGGCTTCGCTGAGGTTTCGCTCACCACATCAGACTCGCCTTTAAAGGCATCACCCCACGAATCTGAGATGGTACGGATTTCAGGTGGAATATTCGAATAGGGGATCATAGATTATGGAGAGGAAGGTGATCCCGTCCATTTCTTCCTAATTGCCGCAAAAAAAACGGCCCGGAAGATGCAGCTTCGGGTGTTCCGGCGCGCTTTTTTCTACAACGAGTTCGATTGGAGCGAACCAGCCCTGTGCACGCGGCGCATCTTCTGGGCGTTTTTTTGCTGCAATTAGGAAGAAGTGGACAGAAATGACCCCCCTCTCCATAATCTACTATCCCGTACAAGAATACTCCACCTGAAATCCGTACCACCCCAGATTCGTGGTGAGATGTTTTGAACAGCGATTACATAGGTAATCATGGATACGATGGATTGAAACTGAACCCTTTCCAAAGTGAAGGGGGTCACATCTAATGTTAGACAGATTTAAAGGCATCTCTCCACGAATCTGGGGTGGTATGGATTTTCGTTGGAGTATTTCCCGTAGATTATGAATACAGGGACTGTTCCGCTCTTGCCACGCCTTGCTCCCCGCCTGCGATTCGTCGAATGAAAAGAATTTCCTGTCGGGCGTCCGAGTGGATTTTCGACAAATCACAGCCTATCGGACTGGGCGCAAGGGTGGCGCGTTGCAGTAGAAGACGTCATAAGGAACTGCATTCCGAAGCCGTCTGTTTACTGTGATGCAGGGAGAGATGAGCAAAACCACCCCTGTATTCATAGTCTACGACTCGATGTAGGTATACTCCAACGAAAATCCATACCATGCTAGATTCGTGGGGTCATGTCTTTATGTGAATGGTGTAATCATGTGACGTACTTCCGCTCATATTTTTTTTTTAATCTGGGATGTTACAGAGGGCAGCGCAAAGTGCGATTATAGATACATACGAAAGTTTGAAATTAGAACTCTAAGTTGGACAAACTCCTTGCCCTTTTAGTTCTTTCTTCCAACAACACGTTTTTAAAGGCAGTATGCCACGAAACCGAACATTTTGGAATCTTAACACTATTAGTCAGGGTTAGAGGAGAACAGTAAAAGGCTTCCGGAAACTTTTCCGGGATTTCCTCTGATACATTACGTATCTAGTGGATATGCTCGAGGAAACACCAAGATATCTCAAAGTAGCCACGCTCCAGTCGTTTAAGGAGGCTGTCATAATCATCTTTTAAGTGGTACGACAGTTTTAGTTTAAAAAATACGAACTTAATACAACGTGAAGTGTTGCATTGTTTGGTGGTCCGCTGGGAGTAAAGGAGCGAATCTCATCTAGATATAATCCTTAGCAAGTTTAGACAACTATTCAAACTATTCGAATTCAATTCAACTACTCCTTCTCCTTCTGGGTACAGAACATCTCAAACGCCTATTTCCCACTCTATAATCAGCTTCTCATCAATCGCTCATAAGGTTTATGCCCATTTGTTTCAGAACTGATAATATCATTTGTAAATTTCATAAGGTGAAGACGCATCTGATGAACTTAACTTGGAATTTTTCGTTGAAATCACAAAAATTTCAGCTAAATTTTTATAAGAAAATTCTAATAACTGTATGTGAGTTTCCGAGAGAGTCTGGTAGTTTGAGAATTATATCCAAGTGTTTTCAAACAGTTTGACGATTACTGATCGGCATTGGGATCTTTTCCAATGGGCTTGCGACGCAGCGTATGATCGCTGGAAGGTAGGTAGGGTCAGCTATTCGAGTAGCGACGACGATGGACCTTCATAATATACATTTTCTCGCTTACTGCTCAGGCAATGGATGATCGGAGGCATGCTCAAAGTCTCTATGCGGGTCTCTCTTTACTCGTACCCGTAGGGGTGCAGCTCAAGAACGTTAGCTTTCCTCTGATCTTTCTTCCTAATTTCCTCTGATTATCCGGATAAACAGCGTTGGCATCGGTTTTACCTGATTCCCCCAGGAGGCGTATAGTGAAGTCCCACCTCTCCGAGAAGATTCGTACGCGCTGCATCTGCCAGTGGTCGTGAGAGACAGCGTTGATTGTATGCTCGATTGCAGATACGCGCGCGTCTGCGCTCACAGACATGGCGCGTTGCTATTTCTCTTATATGATGATTCAGTGCTACCTAATTTTTCTGAAAAATTAGAGGCAATTGGGCGCAATTACACTGATGTTCATTAACCAGACCCATAACCCTTTCTATCCGTGAAGAGATCTTCGATTTTGATAATGCTCTCTTTCTATTGCTTGGTTTTTCGAGAGATGTAACTATATAGTGAAGGGTAGATAGTCGTTCTGAAGTTCTTCATTCTATACAAGAACAACCTGTTCCACCCGTGAAAGTGTGGACCCGATCTTGGAGGAGAGGAGGACACTGCATCGTTGACGTTCTCTTCCTAGGACGTCCTCGTCCTATCCTTGACTATCTACTAGAGGAAACCGAATTTAATCGTGCTCCACGTCTCTCCATTAGGAGAATGAAGTTCTTTAGTGTTTTATATTTTTTCTGGCATCATTATCTCCACATTTTCTATGCATATAACACCGATCATTTGGACTTCGACAAGCAGATAGGAAGCAATAAACACACAACTTTTGACGTTTCTGAGACCTCTTTTATGGCATTTCTTTCAGCTTCGAAAATAGAAAACAGGAGAATTTTTGGTACAGCGGAACAGCACGTTTGTTTCTGCATCTCGTATTATATATATATATATATATATAATATATAATATATATATACACGTAACTTTTCTTATGACGAAGTTAGAATCTTTCAAATTGCAACACTCCAATTTTCGTCCTTAAACTGTCATCTATCATTTATTGAACAATATCACAATGTGTCGTTGCATGCTTCTTCTCAATCTGTTCACATAGTGAAGTAGTGGCAGGTCGGTTCCATATTTCTCCAAACCTTTATACGAACGAGTCCCTCATTCTTTTCTTCTGGACGGCCAATTTACTTACCTACTTAGATACTTATACGATCCGTCTATACTGGGAAGTGCGGATCTCAGTGTCTTTTCATACATTTCGTTTCCTTGCTGTTGTCATCCAAGATGTTCTTAAGTTTCGTGATCTTGGGATTCACTCTTTCTTTTAATCCGTCTCTAGTCGTTTCTTCTCGTAATGATACCCGCCAATCTGTGCTTTGCTCTCGATATATGTTCCGCTAGGTCGCGAACACGGGACATTCCTCTCAAGTCGGAGCTGCATAGACCGATAGGGTTGCAACGGTTGAACTTCAGAAGATATCTCTCAAGGCTTCTGTAGGTAGCAAGTAGCTTCGCAGGGATGGCTGCGGTGCATGCTTATGGCGCCGCTGCATAACAGAGCGCTGAAAGAACTGTTGAGTCAAACAAATAAACACAGAGGTCCTGGTTAGTCAGAGGTATACGTATGACGATGTTTCTACCATTTCAATCTTTCAAGTTGTACTCCTCGCGCTAGGCGTTCTTCATGAACTGTGTCTTCTTTTCATGTTTAATTGCAGTTCTGCTCTCTTTCCTGCTTCGTTCAAATTCTTGAACATCGTTTCTCCTTCATTGATACTTCTCGAAAAGAAAACTATGTCGTCCGGAAAACGAAGTCTGGAGAGGAATCATTCACCAATATGTATGGCCTTTTTTTCTCAAGGAAGTGATTTCATTATCCATTGCAGTCCAGCCTTGAACAGCTTCGGCGATATACTATCGCCTTGTTGTGCCCCTTTACCAATGGTTATAGTGAGGGACGGTGGAAAAGCTGTATCCTAGTGGTGCATCGATCGTACCAATTGGCTAATGCCCTCACATACGACGCGACCAAACCTTGTTCGATCAACGCTGACGGCATTGCATTCGCTTCTACGCTGTCGAGTCTTTTCTCAAGGCTAGTCGACGGAGGTTAGAACGAAAGGCAAGCAGAAACTCCATGACCCTTGACACGATCTAGGTGTGCTCCATCCAGCTGAACTAATAACAGAATCAAGCTTATTCTTGAGGCTGGGCTTTATCCAGCGTCTTAGATATGCGCGTGAGAATGATCTTGGTGAATTCTTTGTACAAGACAAGCATATCGGACGACAGTTCCGAAGGTCCTCTTTGTCTCCTTTCTTATAAATAAGAACTGTTTGCGAGGTCTTCCATTGGTTTGAGATCCTTGCTCTCTGAAAATAGGACGTCATGTTATTGTCATTCTTTACTCAGCATGTGTTCCGCTAGAATTATATTTGATGTGGATGGGCACCAGCTCGAAGAAAGTCTGATCAAAGATCACATCTGGGCTGTGCCAGGTTTTATACTCTTGATAGCGACTAGTACTTCCGAAGGGAGAATCCTTGGTGGAGCTTCACCGTGGAAATAATTGGGGTTGACAGAAGAGCTGTCGAACACAAAAGGTTTGAGTGGAACCTCTCAGTAATATTTCCCATCTCACGGCAATAAGATGTGTGAATCCCGTCTTTACTCAGCAAAGCTTTAGCGGAATATTATGTCTGCTAGCTTGGAGGTTGCTGTGACATTCTTCGGACTTGTTCTTTTTTATAGTGCTTCCAGAATCTTCTTCTGCCTGCACTTCGAAAGATCTTCCGGCGGCCCTCTGTGTAGCAGATCTCCACATTTGGGTCCCCATCGATGTGCCAGTTACCTTGGCACAAGGAGTACTCGAGTATGCGATCATTGTATATGACTTTCTCCGTCCTTTGTTGCCGACAGCAGATGTTCTTCTCCATTGTTTGGCTCAGTCGCATTTTCGCACAAAAGAGACGGTGATCAGAACCACTACAAGACAACAATATACGAGTCGCCAAGTAGACACCACCTCCGGTAGTGAGTATGTGGTCGATCTTCGCACAAGTTGTGCAACTGGGCGATTTCCATAGCTATTAACGATGATCTCTGTTAATGAAAAGAGAATCCCAATAAGCGGGGGACAACAGCCTGGCGAGACGATTACCATTTTCATTTCGATTCCCTAGTGCAATTCTTTGGATTTTGTATTTCTCTTCTGCGCCCTTTCCCAGTTTTGCGTTGTAGTACTCGACAACAAACTTGAAAAAGGACTTCTCGTTGCGGATCACTTCCTCCAGCTCCTCATAAAAGGCATTCAATTCGGATTTATCAGCTGTTTTTGTTTGTTATTCTGTTTTGCCTTTTAACATTCAAGAAAAATCATGAGATTCGAAGTAATTCTTCTTGTGCAAACGAAGTGACGGAAGAAGTTTGGGAAGGTGTTTTAGAAACACCTGCGTACTACGTAAACTTGAGAACGATGTTGGAGAGGGTGGAGATTGCGGAGCTATTTATACCAGAAAATGCGAATCAAAAAGAAGGAACACGTTTAGGTTTTCTTTCGTTAACCCAACGCATCACACCTTCACAAACTCTTCTGCTTAAAGGAGTTTTCAGGATTATCATTGCGCAAAAGAACGAAAACATCACACTGATAAACACCCCAGTAGCCATCCTCCATGACGGTTCTGCAAGTACAGGCACATATAGTCCGGTCAAAACGACGTAATACACGGTGCAGTTGCGTAAGCGGCTGCTCTCGAAGCGGCGCAGCGGAGATGGCAGTTGGGATCGGCGTACTACTATCGCGAACTGCAGCGATTGATGATGCTAGTAAGCGTCTCCATTCGATCCTAATCGCTACGCTCCGCAGTGCAGCTTCGAGCGCAACCGCTTACGCAACTGCACCGTGCTTCAAGTCGTTTTGACCCTACTATACGTTCGAGCTTTACTATTCTAAAACACCCGCTGATATGAGAAAATGAGGGTATTTTATAAGGCTGTCCTTTCGCAATGCGCTTTTTTGAGAAAACTGTGGAAAGTGGACTCTTCGCTCTTGTTGCCGAAAGAATCCACGAGGTGCTATCTAGGAAACTTCGATGACAATGCCCAACTGTACACCTTACAAGGTGTCTGCACTGGTACAGTTAAGGTTGCACCGTTTTAGGCGATCACATATAAGAAAACACTGGATACGTACATGACCATTTTTAGGATATTGAAGGGCGACCAGTATTATCGTGGTGTGACAGCCCAAGCGCGAGTGGTACTGACTTTGAGAAAGCCGACATCGAAGCTCCACAAAGCACCTGCGAAGGGTGCAATTGTTAAGGGTTGTGGACAGCACTTGTCTAGGCCTGGACAAAGTAGAGGTACAGCCTCGGATTCTGACAATGTGTTGTAGGCAGTCGTAAGTGCAAGTGGCACCGTGGAAGGACACGGCAGAGCACTTAGTGAATAAAACTCCCACCTCTGTCGTCCGTCGTTCCCACCGTGTATTTATGAAATGTCAAGAGTTTCTTGGGGCGGATGTGGCGCAGGCGGTCAGAGATTCGCTGCGGCCACACAGTCGATGGTTCTAGACCGCCCTAGTGCTAACCAAGCCTTTTATACCTTCGGGATCGGTACCAAACTTCTCTGGTAGAATAAAAACACGAACTTGACCATAGGATGGTCCACCCGCAAGTCATTGTATAGACCAACACGCGTTTTAAAAACCTAAAGGATTTGGAATTGCGTAAAACGCGTTGGCGTTGGTTTGATACGCCAGGGATTTTTGACTCACTTCAGGAGTTTCTCAATTATTCGCACCCAACATAGCTCGGGAGCCCAATCAAAGGCTCGTTGTGATAATGACAGGTTAGATCCGGAACTTGCGATTCGGGGTTGCGTAAGCTTTCCATAAGTGAGTAAAGGAAGTAGAAGCCGTAGTCTATCGAACGCAGAAGAACAATAACCATTACAAGTCATTGTAGCAACCTTCGCAAGCATCTTAGATGTCAGACGGATCCAGAATTCATGACGCTGTTAGCGCATGCGATAGTCGGAATCGGTGTTCTAGTTCTCCTCGCTTTAGGATGATTGCCAAAGTGAGCCCCAGCACCTGAGCTACTCCTCAATCACGCGAGAACAACAAAAAGGCACAAAAGGAGAAAAAAGTGGGGATCTCGAAAAATGTAATTTAATAGTTTGAAATGATGAAGCAATGTTTATAGGAACTCTTCTACCAATAGAACGAAGATATGCAGCTAGAGCGTGTTTCTCTTTGCTTGCAAAACTTTGCTGAATTAAGCAGCTAATATCTCGGCCCAGAAAAAGAATCGCTAGAAGGTTAAGCGTATCTGGAAATACATCAGTATGTAACATTAAACAGTCCGTAGCACTTTCAATATATTTTCTTTTCCGCCAAGGATTTGGTGTCCAAAGTTAAGCATGAAAAATCTGGTGTTTTCATTTCTAGGCTCATAACTTTGGTGAGGCCAACATAAAGCGGATAGTACAGCGAAAGAGAGCAAGAAATTCACTACAAAACTGATCCATTGTTCATTCGACTGAGGTGAACTAAATGGACCTGATTTGCTAACCGTGTTGTTCCCGTAAAGACAACTCGTCCAATTTTCTCCTGAAGTGCGTGAGAATTTGCTCACAGTCCGGTTCTGGTTTTTTTTTTTCTGACGTCGCATCTCGCCAACAGCGACTTACGTCAATTCTTCACGTTCGCGAGCATCCAGACAAAGATCCTTTGTGGTTTTTAACGTCGGTATTTGATCATGTGGCTATGTTGATCACACAAATGATGGTAGTCGGACCCGGTACTCCGCTCCCCGTTCACTTTTGGATGCTTGGCAAAGTGACCCGCCTTACCGAGCTTTATCCTACGCTCCTTAAAAGAAGAACCAAAAGAAGTAGGTGAACGAAGATGTTGAAAGATGTAATGGAATAGTACAAAATGAGGAAGAAGGGTTTCAGGGGAGCCATCCACCAGCGTAGAGAGGATGTTCAGGTAGAGCGTGGTTATTGCTGTTTGCGAAAATTCGCTGAAATAATCGGCTTATATCTTCGTTCAGAGGGCGAATCGTCATGCAGTGAAAGCCATCTTGGAGTACAGTAGGATGCGGCTAATTAAAATTACCACATTCATTAAGGAATTGAGTGGTTCCGATTCTCAACCGATAACTTTGTCGATAGAGAAACTAACAGAAAGCGAATAGCAGATGGAGATAGAAGAGGAGATCTGCTACAGTACTGCCTACATTGTCGACTGAGGTGAAGTAAACAAACCTGAATGAGTACACCGAGAACGCCGGAATTTACGTGTTTTTGCCTTTTATTCTGCATACCAGTGGAATCTTCAGGTGATACCCTATCAGAAAAATGTAATTTGCTGGTATTTTTGTTCACATGGTTGAAGGGGGAGGGATAGAGCTCTGTCCGTTGCAGATTCTCCTTCCGAAATTTTCAGAGGATCGCCAGATTAATAAGTTTTTAATTAGATAAAAGTCGCAAGGTCACTGGCGTATCAATCCGTTTGGGACGCGCCAACACGTCTTACTGCAATTCGTAAAACATGTTTTTGCAGGTGGGTGCTAAAAACAGCAATTTTTCCGAACCTAGAACGGAATTTCGCAGCCAATCAACCCTTTTTCATGAGTGAAGGAAGTAAGGAACGAAGAAGGAACGTTTCTACCCGAGGCTGATTTGGGCATTCCTTTCCGGTACCAACGTCCCTCTACGCAGTATTTCTGCTGCTTCTATCTCATGGCGGAGTGATTAAAGGCATCACTCCACGAATCTGAGATGGTACGGACTTCAAGTGGAGTATTCTTATAAGAGATCGTAGATTATGGAGAGGAGGGTGATTCCGTCCATTTCTTCCTAACTGCCGTAAAAAACGACCCGAAAGATACGGCTTCAGGCGCTCTGGCGCACTATTTTCTGCAGGGAGTTCGACTGGAGCGCGCCAGCCTTGTGCGGCGCCGCATCTTCCGGGTCGTTTTTTACAGCAATTAGGAAGAAATGGACGGAATCACCCTCCTCTCCATAATCTACTATCCCTTATAAGAATACTCCACCCGAAATCTGCACCACCTCGGATTCATGGGGTGATGCCTTTAATCGTCCATACCTCGCCTCATCATTTGATTCAGTAAATTTAGTTGCGTTAGAGAATATTGTCTTAGGAGGAAAGAAAGGCCGAGGAGAAGGAGGGGACTCGAGAGCTTTTTCCGATTCTCACTTGGACACTGCTTAGCAGTACCAAGGTCGTTCTACGCAATAATTCAGTGAAGTCAATGTTTCGTGATAGAATGATTATCCCTACTAATATGGATCGCTATGTTTGTTTAGGAAGAAGTCAAAAACACCCGCACCATGAGATCCGGACATTTACGACTATGCGAATCATCATCGGTTGCCCTTTCACCTCCTGTGCTGGTCGAAGCCGACTGAACCCATCCCAGTTCGAATAGGCGCGAACTGGTCAGCGACAGCATAAGAACGTTGTACAAACTTGCAAAAGTTATTAATCCTTCTCAGGCTGCAGGGTGACGCATTCAGCGCTGATCTATGAAAAGTCCACCAATTAGATTCATTCAGGATTTTGGTGATGTTAGAAGTCTGGGAGCCGTTCTGACAAAGGTAAGCAGCAGAAGGTCCTTCTTATTTTGAAGAAAAAACTCTTAGAGAAGTAGGAATAAGCCTATCATCCATATCTGTTGTTAAATTAGCATTTTGATAACATAAAATTAGAAATTAAAGTTGGAGCAGTAAATGCCAAGCTTTAGAATTATTGTTGCCCAAGTACTTACAAATTAATGAATGGAACTTAGGAGAATAGGAAAGGTAACCTGCATAAGAAGTTTCTGGTAATTTTCTTGTAGAATTTCTTTGAAACCAGAGAAAAAATGTGGAAGTGAATCAAAGAAAAAAGAAATATATATGTATGGTGTTGTAGCGTAATTTCTTGCAAGCATCCAGATGCTTCCACTGTCAGCACCTAAAGCACTGCCGTAGTCAGACATGACACCTTCCTCTAACTTTTTCCGAAAAATAGACGGTTGGAAAGAGTGCAAGCACTTCTTTAAGATATTATGAAATAATTCATGTCATTTTTCTGTGAGAAACTAGAAAATTTAGTTGAAAACTTGAGGAACTTCTTTGTCCTCACCACTTTGATTGCCTTTTTTCCGTAGTTTAAAGGTACTTCTACTGTTTTCCTTCGTACCTACTGACTCTACTCAACGATTTCATCTTGCGTGCAGATATAACGGCTCTTTTCCTACGAAAGTTTAGCAGTTAGATGTTGAAACAAGTGAGACACGACCGGAGATCCCATGCTTATCCAAACACTAGCAGTGGCACTCGTCACCTACCTATCCATCCATAGGTGTGATGACCCCTTGCAAGCAACGACCGGTTCATGCACGCTGCGACACATCCGCTTACCCCTTTCGTACGCCTCGTAACACTTGCATAATATCGCGCTGACCTCAATCCGGCTGTGCGCTCTGACGTACACGTTGGCCAGCGGTGGCGTCGGCGGTGGTGGGCTCCGAAAGCTGCAGCTACTGGTGAAATCGGCGTCGGCGGCGGTGCGATCTAATAGAGGGATGGAACGGCGGCGATGGTGGGGAAAGGGTGAGAGTGAAATCGGGGGAAATGGGTCAGGTCGACGGCGATTTCGTTCGTACCGGCGGTGTGGCCCACTCACTTTCGACGACCGGCGACAACCGGCGCCACTCGCTTTCGAAATGGAATCCCTGAATGTTCAGGCACAGGTAGTGTAAATGTGTCCTTGCGTATGTTTGTGTTTGAAATTTATGTCAGTTTTGCAAAGAAAAAAAAATGACGAAAGACTCATCGTCACGATGATACTATCCGTTTTCGAAAGTGCATCCAAATAGCATGGATCTGTTGTTGCTTCCCAGCTGAAGCGGCTGAGACTTTTCAAAACATTAATGTTTCCTGACGCTGATTCTTACATTTGTTGCCCTTCCTGTGCTGCTGCACAACTCCTTATCCCTTTATTTCCTGCTGGAAGGATTTTTTTTTTGAGAGTCTTAATTTCTTCGAGAGAAAATTTTGAATAAATTGTAATAGTAGGAACGCTACTATTTGCTCGTCTCCTTCCTTTAATTCCGTACAAAACTCACAGGAAATCACAGCGTTTGCTTCAGCAAGGTTCCTCCCCATTTTCCACAATGGAGCGTAGATTTGTAGTCAGCAGTCATTCTGACTTAGTTATGACGTAAACTCAACAGCAAATTATTTTATATTTATTTGTCCTTTATCTATGCCAAATTCGAGACCATTTTTTTTTCGAGAGCTCCAATCGGGTTCGCTCATCCTGGGTACTCTGTATCTACGCTAGTTATCTTTAAAACACTCAGTATAGTTAGCTTTCTCTTCTCTCTGTTCCTGTTACGATCTCATTAATTATCTTTTATTTCCTCTCATTTTTATCTTGCTCCTTTCCCTTTGTGGTTCGTCATTGTCTCTTCGATACATATACACTTACATACACATTTACCATACATATATCCGTAAATACACAGATACATAGATAGAGACGAATGTACTTCCATTTGTCAGTTTATTCCTTAAGGCACTCTTCCATTCGTCCACCCCATCGCTTTCTCTCTTGTTCAGTTACCTCATTCATTTTCATACTATTCTCTCAATCATCCACTTCCATTAATCTTTGCTGCTGTTGTTGTTTGCGTTTTCCCAAATTTAATGCTTAAACATGGCAGTAGACGTGAATTCCTTTCACGTCTACTCCCATGTTTAAGCATTAAACTTGAATTTTAAACTCTTCGCGCTCATTTATTCATTCGTTCATTCATTCATTCATCATCCAATCACTGGTTCATTCACTCATTTATTCATCCATTCACTTACTCAGTAATCTATTTAATCATTTATTCATAAATTTGTTCCTTCGTTCCCTTTTCTTCCTTATCGTCATTCTTATTGTTACCTATTTTTTCCATGGTTCTCACTACCATTCAATTTCATTCTTCAGCAGCTACCATCACTCTACCGTATCCTTTCTTCCAGGTGTTTCCTGGTGCTCTCAGAACTTTCAAACACTTTACCACGCCCTTTCAAACACATGCAAATTTCGCGTGTAAAATAAATATTGTAACGTTTCTTCTTGTTTTTTTTTCCAACCATTCAAGAAAGAGGGCTTGAGCTCGTTTTTTTTAAACATATTTTAAAATTTTAACTTTAATTTTCTGAATAACTAGCGACTGCGTAAAGTACCATAGACCATGCTTGTATGCGCGTTACTGAACGAGAGTCTTCAAAATTCTGTAGTAGTAATCTTTAAATAGTAATTTTTCCCTTATCGTACTATTCAAAGGAGTCATTGAAGAATTTTTGATAGATATGGGTCGATGATTTCATCACAAATGCGTTTCTTCAGACGCTTCCACTCGACCTGTCTTCGTACGGCTTCACACCGCCTCTGCTATCCCTACCTGTCATACATCCAGCACTACTATCATCTATAGTGGATATGCAAAATTCGAGCACAAAGTATCTTGTAAGTTTAGTTTTTCGCTGTATTTTTTTCGGATATCCTCCCCTTAAAATCAATTTCGTCTCAGAATTCTTATTTATTTGTTCGAAAAATGAATTTAGAAAAGTCCGAGTTATCAGAATCTATTCATTCTCTTGGGATATATTTATCTCTTGAGAAATTAATTTTTTTCTGAGATCTTCTTCAGATTTTTTGAAATTTCGATGTTACCTACCTATAATTAGGACCGATAAATATTTTCACAAAAAAATTAGTACAAAGTTGAATGCTTTTATGCCTATTGTTATGAATCGGTCAAATGAAAACCGCCAATCGTGTGCTTATAATTTTCCTTTAGGATGGTTTAGAAGAAAAAGTTTCTCTTTTCTCGTTTGGCATTGCGTTTCGCTCGCTGGTATAAAAAAGAACTTGCTTTAAAAAAAAACCTTGCTTCAAAAAATCTGTATGAGCATGGTCAAACACAGTGTTCACATCATCAACATCCTGCTTAATGGACCGTGATTTACGGGTTTCTGAAGGTAATGTTGACCTTTAAGAGTTCTAGAACCCCTCCAGAACGTTCTTTTCAGTTAGTAGCTTTGTTTGATCTATGATCGACTCCTCCCATTAGCTG
Organism: Necator americanus; assembly: GCF_031761385.1. Lineage (NCBI taxonomy): Eukaryota > Metazoa > Nematoda > Chromadorea > Rhabditida > Ancylostomatidae > Necator > Necator americanus. The sequence goes on from NC_087375.1 coordinate 11,631,220, forward strand.
TGTGAACCCACTGTTAACTCTGTCCACATCATCGCGGCATTCTCGCCAAATCTTCGCGAATCCCTCCCCTTGTTACCGTAGTTCGTCGACGTCAATTTCGCTTCGCGTCTCATGCTTTGTTGGTTTTTTTTTTTTTCTGTCGCGTTTTTGAATGGGCATGTTCTCGTCGTTGTCGTCGCTTTCATTCGAAGACGCGTTTCGATTTTGGACGACACTTTCACCGGCGAAATCCAGGTCAAATTCGCCGCCACGCATGAACGGCGAACATTTCGCGTCGACGGTTCAAGTTCATTCCGTGGACGAAAGTGAAGGTTACGGAGGGATATGAGGTGGGAAAGTGGAGTTGCGAATGTATACGACCTAGAAAATACGGGAACTACTCCGCATTTACTATAACTGCTCATAGTGTGTGTTTCAAAAATCGTTCCATGAATTGGTCTCAGTTTTCCGGCCTGCAAGTGCTTTCGGTTAGAATAAGCGCTCTCTGATCAGCCACCTTTATTTTTGCTCACTTATGAGTCCAACTTTCTTTTACCTATAATTTCGAGCAGACTTATCCTACTCTTGAAGAGAAGAACAAACAGCCATGGATGGTATTTTCACGAAATGAGCGGTATATGTTCACACGCGTATTCATGCGCGTACAAATCTTTTGTCAACGTCTTCTCCAAAACAGCGATCCTAGTAGAATTCGAATTCTTCAACCAGAACGAGCTGGAGATATTCGTTGAGAAGTCTGGAATCGATAGCTAATGCGAATTTTATCGAATACCTCGCACATTTCGATATTCTGCAAGAAAAACGGTGTTTAGTGGGTTTTTAATTTTGTCGGACATCATAGTGAGACCACTGCGGATAGGACGCAACTTGTTATTATGGACTTTCGTAACTATTGATTAGTATAGACGGAGGAGAAGCTGGAAGGGGGTGCTTGGAAGCTTGGAACATTCTTCCGTACCTTAGGAAGTACTCACATTTAAACTCTTCATTGATTAGAGCTTATAGCTAGACTCATAAGCTCAGAACCCGTTTATACTTGCTGACCTCTCGCTTGTGCGTGCGTACCTAACGGGAACTATCCATGCGTCGTCCAGAAAATTTAGTGTGAATCCCACAAATAGGTGCATACGCAGTTTATGCCTACATTCTCAGCCTATTGGAGAATGACTGTATCGAAAACATTCGTTGACACTACAATCACGACGTTCTGCCCTAGGTCCACTCAAAAAATCTAAGAAAAAATCAGAAATTAGAATAATATAGCATGTTATAGTAAAGTTACTGAATACTAACTACACACGGTTATTAATTATGCTAATTTATTTGTAATTAAATTTAAATCTCGTCAGGGCTAAAAAATTGTTTCTACCCTTTGTCGACTACAACAATTTCAGTCTATCGATCCAGGAGAATCTGGGAAATTCAACCAATCGGAAAGCAACAATAATGAAAGCACTCAACCCCAGGTAGGAATCCGCTTTTTATAGGAGATTCTTATTCTTAGACTATTTTTCCGTAAAAGAAGTAGAGAATCGAGTTACTGTTACCTGATCTATCTAATCTCTGGTGATTAAGGAGACTCAATTGAGCTCCCTTCCGTTTAAATTTTGGAAAACGTTTTGAATTTTTTCGATAAATTGAGTGGAAACTGCGCAAAGTATTCCGAGATTTTTTTTGCTCTTGTTGTCTAAGTTCGGTTGTTATCAAAATAACACTTAGCAGTCGTTATCTCTCGTTATGTTTTTTCATAAGCCATATTCTTTTGAGATGAAGGACCTCGTTATCGCCCTTCACTTATTTCGTTGAGGAAAATTCTGGTGACTAAACATTCACAGTGAGATGACGCCATACATAGAGCATTACAGAACGTTGCACTCCATTTTTAGTCATACTTTCTTCCTTTAAAAAAATATTTATTTCCGTAAGAAGGACAGTCGACCATCCAACAGCTGATAGACAAGTTTTGGGATGTCGCTTCTTCGATTTACCGTTTTCTTTCCGTTATGTGGAATTCGCCATTCTTTTCCTGTTTCTGATTTTCCAATCTCCTACTTTGACCATAATTTCACCATGGTGAAAAAAAACCTTTGCTTCGGTTGATCTAATCCTTACCTCTTACTCTTATACTGATTTACTTAATCCTTCATAGTAACCGGATCGATAACATGATGGTTTCCCTAAGTTTCACGCACGAAATCTTGTCCTCGGCGGTAATAGATATTTTATTTATTCTATCTTACCGTAGAAGTATCAGGCTCACTCCTAGTTCTTTAGTTTTTTGAACGTCATCATCGGAAACATGATTTCTTGCACGGTGCGTAAAACTTCCGTAACAGTTCGCAACTTTTATGTTTACCGATCTTGCTCGCTCTGGATTCCGGTGAATTTGAACTCTCATCACTGTTAAACATATCCCTTAAATCATTGAATTTATATAAGTATCGCAGCCATGCTCGGCAATTTTCCAGAGCATTGTTATTCTAGAAAAGCAATGAAAATTGGTCGGAGCTCAAAGTTCATAAACAAAAACTCACTTCCGCCTAAATGTGCTTGAAAATGAAGCGTTTCTGGAGCTTAATGTTTCAAATTTAGGTCATTCCACTCAAAAAAACATGTGGTACACCTGGGAACATCCGTAATTATCATGTCGATATTATCCAGTTCTGAATTTTTCGGTGCAGCCTAGTGACTGGCACTGTCGGCTCGGCACTGCGCTCATTCATTTTACTACTTACTTTTTTTCTCTCACAAAAATTTCCACAGATTTGTAGTTTTTCCCTAGCTTTTTCTGTGTAAATCTGTATGTGGAAAGAAGTTGGTGGAAACGGTTATTACCGGATCATCCTCACGTTTGTGTACATAGCAGGAATGCACACGTACATTTGTTTTTGTGCGTTTGGAAAAAAAAGCAATGCCTTCCTCACCAGGACCATAAGATTATGTTCTCTTTTCTTACAAATCTCCGTCTTCTGAGGTGAAAACATGGAAAATTGCGTTGATCCCAAAACTCGATTGGGATCCGAGATTTTTCATGAAAATTTGTTCATGTTATGATTGTGAATGCACTCTAAGCTTAATAATGTGTCCACAGTCTCTTTACCCTAGCATATAGGTTAATACGAAAGCCAATTAAATTTGAAAATACTTAAATAAATAATTTAACTTCGGTAAACAATTGCGAAGAGCATCCTCGAGAATATTAGTCTACAATTATAAAAGAATTATTAGTTTGATGCACAATTAATGGCGTTTTTTTCAAATTCAAACTGGCGCCGACAAAAAAAAAACAATAGAGTTATGAACATGTCAACTGAATAAAATTCTTTCGCTTCAAGATTGCTTTTTTTTTTGTTTTTATGCTGATTTAATCCTTGTTACTTTTTAAATCAATATCTATCAAAAGATGTGATATTGGGTAGAATCCCTTCATTCAACCATTATTCGATAACATAAAACTATGAATGTAGACATTTGTGACGTTCCCAAGAGGGATTTTTGGGAGAAAAAATAGTCCGGAATGTTCAAATCGTTTTTTTTTTTTGTTTACTGCTGGAATTTTGACATAGCTATAAGAATCGGGAAATGTTTACTTTTTTCTTCTGAAGAGCACAGGCTTTTAAATATTCCGAACGTCTTTCATCGATGATTACGCTGTCTATTAATTAGCCAATTATCGCAAACATGAATACTTTTCTTAGAGTTGGCAGTGTTTTTCGGTACACAGTGTATATGAAAACTAAGAATTAATTGAAAACAATGTATCACGAAATTCACATCGTACGGAAACCTCACCGAAATCCTTAGCGAAAACCTAGGATTCAAGTTGTAGATGACGGAAATGAGCATTGCTCCGCTCAACACCCCCTAATCGTTGCAATGGAAAACGAAGCGTGGAAGACGGGATTTTTCCCTACGAAATCACTTGCACCTTTGTGCACGCTCCACGAGCCAGTGATTAATGAGTTCCTCCCCATGTTCTAATGTACCTCGTAAGAAGAAACGCCGTTCCCACGCCGTTTTCTTTTTACGACGATTAGGGGAATTTGAGCGGAGCCACGATGGTAATCTACAACTGGAGCTCTACGCTTTCCTTGGAGTTTCCGTACCACCTCAGTTTCCTCAGTTTCGTGATACGCTTCCTTGTCTAGTCACTGACTGTGCTTCTTCAGCTATTTTTCAGTTTTTGAGAAATTTTTGAGAGTAACGGTAACAATAGTAAGAGAATTAATAATTATAAAACATTGTTATTTACGAAATTAATAGCAGTAATACAATTCAGAATAATTATGTGAATCAAGTCTCGTTCCTGACTGTTTCTGAATTACTCAGTGCAGTTCTTTTCGAATTTCACCAAAGTTCTATCTGGAGGTCATAGAACACTGAATCGCGCGAAGAATCACAAGAGTCCCTACCAACAATCCTTCAAATTATCACATCTATCGATCGGTTTCGCGAACATTTCCTCGAATCCCCATAAAATTAGTGGTCATTTCTTCACGCGTTACCTCAGCTTTTACTTTAGCCTTTCTTACACACGGCTAACTTGGACTCGCGGTGCTTAATCACTGAAATAAGGAGCGTAGTCCAATTTATTTTTCGTTTTTCTCTTTTCTCGCTCGGAATTCATCCCGCTTTGATGTTGTGAATTTCTAGGTATCATCATCTCGTTCCGACAGCGATTCCACAGTTTCTCCAACTGCACATCGTCACAATGTGATTGTAAAGAATCATGCTAAACGGAAAAAAGTTCGTGACCGTCATTATTTTCAAAACAAGTCCGTGGAATCAAGTCTATCCACAGTTTGCAACACAGGGCGGTGTCGGTGGTCAAGTGAGAGTCGTTGTATCATGTGTCAACGACACGACAACGGTGTTTTCGTTCTAATTTTTCTCTGTTCTTACCGTTTCACTACTTAATCTATTCCCTTTTATTTTATAATATCATTAATAATTAGAACTAGTGCTCACCATAACGTTTTCTGAAATTCACATCATCTGGAACTAGTGATCGTGATCGTGTTCGCCTAGGAACTCGTTAAAGACAGTGCGTATTGGGAACGTCGACGAAAGAATAACGATGCAGCGAAAAAAAGCAGAGACAGTCGACGGCAGAAAGTTTGTTGTGTTTTATAACATTATTCGAGCATCCATTCTCTCGTACCAAAGCGACTCGATAGCAGCAAAATTTTTCTCGACTGTAACTGCTAGCTTTAGCACTGTGTATATAGATCGTAGACTCTTTTCACAAGATTATTCCGTCTGTTTTTTTCTAAAGTGAGAAGTTATTCTTTATGGCTTTATTTTTCCAAAGAAAAAATCCTGATAATTCGAAATATTGTCGGAAAAACGATGAAACTCTGATTTTTGTGTTGAGGAAGACGATATGGCTTGTCGTGCGGCAACACTTGAACAAGAAAATATTAAACTTCGAGCAGAACTGGAGCAACTAAAAAACGAAACTGGACATTTACGTGCACTTATGTTACATGCACCAGTGAAGGTAACATTTTACCATATAGCTATTTATCGTAGGGCTCTAATGGTCTTCTCTGTCGTCAACTGCGATAGCTAATTAAAGGCAACATGTCACGAAATTAATGATGTTGTGATTTCCACATGGGGATAGGGCTGATGATGTAGGAGTAGATCACGGCTATGGGCGTCATCGCACTCAATTCTCCTTAATTGTCCTGGGAAAACGCGTGGAAGAAGGACGCTGACGATCGAACTTCCCTACGGAGCGCTTTATTACGCGCCATTCCTGCTTACACATCGGTTTTCTCGGCAGTAGCCGAACCGTTCATTAACTTTACTTAAGTAGACTGTTGAGGGAACCTCATTTATTTTCGTATTTGCTCGCAGACGCGGCGCCTGTGCAGAAGTGTCGTTAGGAGGGGTCTCGTACGAACACTTGTACAAGGAGGCGGTTGTTCCGGATAATTAAGGGAATTGAGCATGTACACGTACTAATATTTTCACTCTTACAAGCATCACTCCACGAATAAGACGTGATATGGATTTGCGATGGTCAAAGACAATACGGGATCGTCGATTGCAGAAACGGGTGGGGTCCCGCTCATTTCTCCCTAATCGCAGTAAAAAACGTCCCGGAAGATGCGGCTTCGAGCGTTCCGGGGCGCTATTTTCTACAACGAGTTCTGTTGGAGCGCACCAGCCTTGTGCACGCGCCGGGGGAACGGTAAAGAGGGTCGCGCCAGATTCTCCGCGAATGCCTCCGAGACATTACGTGTCCATTGGATATGCCATTGGATACACTAACATACCTCAGATTCGAGGTGTCACGCCTTCCAGTCTATCTTATGGAGACGTTGACAACCGCCTTCTTGCCACAGAGGCCCTTATAACTACACTTTTATAAGGACCAAATAAATTGAAGACCGATATAGTTAGAGTTGCCATATTCTTAGGTATCTCTACTCATAGAAGGCGAGTTTCCGTGCTTAGATCTTAGCTTTACCAATTCTAGCAGTACTTATGAAATTAAGTATTTTTTTGTTGTAAGATGTTTTAGATCAGAAGGCCCCTCTTTTCTGGAAATATAATAAGGCTTTCAAAAGGCTTGGAACTGTATGAGATAAGGCTAAGCAACTAATTTCTGTTACACTTTAGAGCTCTAAGAATTTATCTAGTTGTTCTGTTAGCCGAAAATTTTCATATTTAATTATGAGTTATTAGATTCACCTTTTTCTTCTTATTTTACGCTAGGATTATATCTTGGTTCTGGTCGTTCTACCAATTTGAGATCAAGTTCCATCAAAATTGCAGTGGATCCGTCTGATTCTTCAGAAAAGTTTTGTACCTCGTGAGTTAGCGTGGTGATGCAGGTGAGTATTGCCAGGTGAGCAGCCTTAGCTATTTACGTACCAACGAAGGTAAATCTCTTTTCACCATCGCTAATTGGTCTGTCAATTGATCATCGGGCATGCTCGATTAATCTGCAGAGACCCTCTGCCACATGGTTCCACGCGCATCATTTCCGGGCCGTTTTTAGAAGACATAGACGGAATCACCACTCCCCCGACATCTACCGCGTCCCACTAGTTGTTCTAACTCATCTGAAGCTCTATTACCCCAATTGGTAGGGTGACGCCTTTAATCCTATCTTGATGAGGATCAGCTCCAAAGACTGTGGACTTGTGGTATGTTGTTTTCTTTTAACTTGTTTTCTAGACGCACGGTTGTTAGATTCCTTTATTCGTTGCTCACGTTTCGGCAATATCGCCTTCTTCAGAGCTTGAAGGGGTGAATTTGAACGTGATTTATCCAATCAAACGTCCTATCCGCCCAACACAAATACTGATTTTTTGTCGGATAAATCGACACCATTCCTGACTTCTGGGGAACCAAATCAATGGCTGTGACAGATAGTGCTACAAACGTTCATAAACCTCAAACGATTATGGGATTATAAGTCGAACGTCGTGGCCGATCCTCATAGGAAATGAAAGATCAAATGACGTGAACTACATTTTTTTAAGAAAAAGTCTACTGAAAGTGCGTCCATGGAGCTATCAGCTTTTTTCGATTTCATACATGTCTGGGAAACATTCATTCTTTGTTTATAGGATTAGCTCCCCGGACATCTATCGAACTAGAGCGAAAGTCTTACATTAAGTCTCCACTGGACATTCCGTCCAATCAGCTTATCGACAATTCACTAAATCTTTCGATGAATGAATAGCTGTGTCAAATGCACTGTTTCAGAGGCAGTCAACAGAAATTTGTTGTTCACCGCCGGACCGCAAAGGAGTACATTACTCGTCAAACAATGTGAAAACTTGGCTAAATGATTCCCACGATATTTGGGGTGGTACGAATTTAAGGTGAAGCCTCATCTGTATTTACCTTTTCTTCGGGATAGTACATTATCGGAGACTGTTGAGTCCGTCCTTTTTTTCCTATTTGCTTTTCTGTAAAAAACGGCCGGAATCATTCGACGACCTCCGCAAGGCTATTTACGCCCTCCAATCCAACGCGTACTAAAATAGTTACGCGCCGGAAGTTTCTTTTGGTTCAATTCATTTGTTGAACTTTTCGCTTGTTAAAAAAGTTATTTTAATGGACGGAGATCCACCCTCTACTCAGTCTACGTACTCTGTATAAACATGTAGACGCTATCTTGAAAGCCCCACCACCCCAGATTCGTGGAGTGATGCCTTTAACGGTGTAAGTAGTAGCGGGTGTAGCGCAGCCGGTAAGAGCTTCGATTGTTCGATCAATCGATGATTCGGAACCGCCTTGATGTCCTTCACCTTCTCCTGGTAGATAGATCGACACCTCGTGACTCCTGGGAGGATAAAAACATTAATTGGGCACATAACTGTACATGCGTTCATAAACCTCAAACGATTCTGAATTGAAGTCGAACGTGTAGACGCATCCTCATAGGGAATGAAGGATCAACGGCGTGCACTTCATTTTTTTACGATGAAGGATAGGGAAGCTGCGACTCCAGGCGCTATCAAGCTTTTTTTCTGTCAAAGTTCGCAAATGTTCTGGGGAACATGTTTTTGTTTATGTTGTTGTTTATTAGCTGCTGCTGAAATATATCGAACTAGAGAAAAAGGCTTTCATTAAGGCTCCACTGACAATTCATCATCCGATCGGCTCCTCGTCACTTCACTCAAATCTTTCGATGATTGCTGCGCCGTCTGTGATCACAACCACTGATTTTTGCGGCAGTCTACCACATTTGCCGTTCACCGCCGGACCGCAAAGGAATACAGTACTCGTAAACAATGTGAAAACTTAGCTAAACGATTTCATTATATTTCATATGTGCAATTTAATGTTAATCCTCATCTGCTATGGTTCACAACCTATTTCCTTCGGGTAGTGCGCTATCGGAACTGTTTTTCCTTCTTTTTTTTCCTTTTTTTTCTTTTTTCTTTCTTGTCTAGAAGAATCATTCTATGACCTCCTCCTGGGCTATTTACACCCTTCATTAAGGGCACTAATAGTTAAGCTCATTTAGTTTCTTTTGGTTCAATTCATTTGTTGAACTATTCGCTTGTTAAAAAATGTTATTTTTATAAGTGAGATCCACCCTCGATCAGCATGTAATTACAAATGTAGACGTGTATGGCTTTATTAGTGGCAATAATTGTATATTAGTAACGGTTGCTAACGTATCTGAATCGTAATTGTGAAGGTGCACGATTGATATGATGAGTTCGTGCTCATCAGACTGTTTCTATTCTCTTTTTTTTAACCTAATTTAATAATTAACTTTGAGATAAGCACAAACTATGACAACAATTCTTCACCTTCACATAACTTCTCGAATAACGCACAATAAATATCGACAACCACCATGTATCTGTACAATTTGTAAACAGATTTGATGGATCGGCACGGGCTTACTTTTTAGTTCCACTTTCAATGGTAAAAACATGGATTTTTTTATGGTGTGAAGTCGCATTTTTTTAGCTCGTTTTTTTTTGTTCGATGTGGCTCCAAACACGTACTTCCGAAAGCGACATTTACCCAACTTTCTTTTCTTTCACTCTCCATTCCTTTTTTTTTTTATCTACTGTTAGTGCGTTTGGTGCCTTTTTTCATTTCAACTTTTTCTTCAGAGCCAAAGCAATATTTTTAATTGTTCGTAATCACTGAATCGCGAGAATTAAGATTACTTCTAAGCGTTGACAGCTGCTTAAAACAACGATTAGACCAAATTGAACGAAAAAAAATAGTGTTGTAATGACACTGGAAAAACTAGGCATTTTCCAAAGCTTAGAACCCTGCAAATAAAGCAAGGAAGTTGTTTGCTGAAAAAATGAAAACCAGTAATCCTACAAGACATCTTCACCAACCTGTCAATGAATAAATCCCGAACATTTTCTTAAAGGAAAATGGAATAGCTTTCGAATCAACAAATGATGAGGGTTCACCAAAATGCTCTAAAAACCAACGCCTGGAAACTAAGGATGTAATAAAGGGCATTCCGTCCAATGTTGATTCGAATACAACCATTCCAAGCCATTTGTTAGTCCTTCACCAGAAATAGCGCTTGAAATCCTATGAACACCCTTCCCTTCCATTGTTGATAGTTGGGTACGTGTTTGGAAGCGGATTCGGAGGTGTGAAAGTAATTAACGGGGCTTGAGGAAACTTTGCCCATTTTCAGGCCACACATTTGTCAAAAGTAAATTCTCGCAGTATATTTGAAATCAGCAGCTCATTTACTTTCGAATGATACTTTCAAAATTTAATTTTGATCACTTCCAAGAATTCCGACGGTTTGCGACGGATTAATCCGTCGGCGACGGATTTTGGGACACAAGTTAGTAGCGGTATTGTAGAACTTTCATTTCATGGGCGAGCCGCTCTAAGTAACAAAACTAGTAAAATCGCCAAAAAAAAAAACATTGACTGTGGTTAGGATTCTATTATGCAGAAGAAATCAACAACAGAATAGATTAGATACCAACTGAACATAAACAACGTAAACAAAGACGGATTAACAAGGATGCTATCGCACAGCGACGTCCCAAAACTCGAAGACGACCTCGTACTTCTTGCCGAACTCATGGCACCAGAAGAATTATCGTAAATAATCAGTTTAGCGTTTGTTATTAATTCCTTACTTATCCTAAACCACCACCTTAAACTTCTACCAATCCGACCAATACACTGCCTGCGAACGTCGTTCGCCAGACTCACGAAATCCATTTGATGGTTCACACGAAAGTGTTAAAAACATTAATAAGAGAGATGATTGAGGCTAAAATTGAAAGGCCTCTGCCTGAACGATCCACTTTAGATTAGCATCCCCTGAGGCTCCTTAGTAATTAGAAGTGAGGCAGTGTTGTTGTACATGGCTCACCTGTCAGGAACAATACTTGCTCCTGGCACGACAGACCAAACGATTTCCCTCAAGTGGAGTGTGGCAGATTCCTTTCGCTTCACAATCATCAGAAAAGAACAGGAATAGCTAAACGTGCTTCCTCACAACCATTCGCTTAGTGTGCTTTCGTCTCATCAACTTCCTCCTCTCTATTCTCCTTAACGCGATCACCAACACCCCAACACGAATCCACTTTCGTTGGTAGAGCGTCGAGGGAATATGTTTCTGATACATGCAAATTTTAAGTTGGCGTCAAGCGTCGTTGAAGACGAGCCTACCTAAAGTGACACTGAAACCACTGGACAATAAAAGCCTGGCTGATACCCAACCCATAGATAAGATCGACCTGGTCTTCGTAGTCCTCCACCAGGAGCCTGTTTCCCGTCCTGTCCTCCTTTTACCGCCCTGTTTTCCCTAGTCTTTAACCTTTAGAGCAGGCGTAAATTCCATATTTCTTAACTACGCCTCAAAATCACTCTCCGACAGTTCAAGCTTTTTATACAAGTTCTTCAAGGTAAATCGCATCAGTTCATTCTGTCGAGTGTTTGTCGTGGAAAAAATCCAAAACGTACAACACGCCAACCTCCGTCGTAAGTCTGTCTCAAACGGGAACCGCAGGCGTAAGCGACGCGTCAGTGGTGCGTCCTAACCATAATTGTCGCGACGATAGCTAACTATGATTTATGGTACCTAGAGCGATTTTTCCATGAAACTGATGCTCTATTCGTAACCAGCGCGGTCGAAAACCCCCATCGGTAAGAAATTTGGGCGTGGTACCAAAGGTTGAACAGTACCGATTTCTATTATATCTGAAATGCGATTCAAAGGCAGCTTATCGTGAAACTGAAGGTGTTCAGTTCTCACCACGAACACATAGGGTTAGTGGTGGAATTGACCACTTTGAGCGCAAGAACGTTCGGTTTCCCATAATTATCCAGAAAATGGCGCGGGAAACGCCTTGTCACACCGAATTTCTCTACGATGCACCTGACAACGCGCCATTTATGTATGCTAGTACAGGCACACGCACTGTCTCTGTCAGAGGAAGCGGCATCCATTGATTGTTCGCTCGCTCGCAGAAGCGGCGCGTAAGCCTGCCATTGCAGACGTCCACGTTTCGAGGTGTATCGTAGGGGGATCCGCTGCGGAAGAATTGGAGGAATTGAGCGTGATCACGCTCATACCCATGAACTACATCGCCAAGCTTATGTAGCCGTGGGGAGAACGCCCTCATTTTCCTGGTATGCTGCTTTAAAGGTGATTATTGCTCATTTCTTGTTCCATAGAGAGAGTCGCGGTGGAGATAGCGGCTGGAATCGAGATGGAGCCATCGCCGCTTCGCCCCACCGCAGCGCTTCGAATGCAACCGCTTACGCAGTTGCACCGTACTTCATGTCGTTTCAACTCTACTACATCTATTCCAAAGATCGCTCATACTCACCTCTCTATCCTTTATACTCTGAAGTTTTAACTCTGTCGTAATTTCGTCAGCGGTCATACATTCCCCTACGTCCTGTTTATTAGCCAATATCAGCAACGCAGTACCTGAAAGAAATTTTTATACCGAGGAGAGAAAAGAGGAATTCTTGTGGAATTCTGAAAGAAAAGAACCTCAACCTTGCAGATCAGGTATTGCCAACAAATCTAGGATTTCTTTGCACGCTTCACAAACACTTTCGTTGTCCGAGCTGTCGACAACAAATATTGTCGCCTGAAATACTTGGAATATGAAATAATATAATAAATATTACTTGCACAATCTCTTCATAAAAAAGGATAAAAGGATAAAGTCACTGGCGTATCACTCTGTCTGGGATGCACCAACGCGTTTTACTGGAATTCGGAATCGTTGAGGTTTTGGAACGTGTGTTGGCCTATCCAGTGACTTGGCGGGGGGACATTTGATGATCAAGTCAGTATTTTTGTCAACTCAGACAAGTCTGGTACCAATTTATCGTCCCCGGAGGGATGAAAGAATTGGTTTGTGCTAGTGCGGTTTCGAACCCTCGACCGTGTGGCTACAACACCTCTAACCGACTGCGCCACACCCGCCCCCATTTCTTCATAAAACCTACATAAAATCTAAAACTGGAAATAACCACAAGTACTGTTGATATTTTACCAATTTTACATGTATTAGTGATATTCGGGCATCCTTACCAAACTTTTTTTCGCTATAAATCTCTTTTTTTTTAAAGATGGTTCATTATGACGAAGGAAATTCTTTACACGCCTTATACTTTTGAAGGGAAGCTTCGAGAACGTTCCACAACATATAAACATGGTTGAACTGTTCCATAAATCCCTCGCAAGAAATTAAAATAGAAATTTAGAATCAAAAATTGAAAAAAAGATATGCAAAAACCCAATACCTTGACGTTAACGTAATAGTGTTTCCATATGTGTCGAACTTTTTGATTCCCACCAATGTCCCATATTGTAAACGAAACGTCACGATAGTCTACTGTTTCGACATTGAAACCTTAAACTTGACTTTTTTGGAATTGAAACTTTCCTACTTTCGTTTTTACCGTCACCAACCTGTTGTACGAGTTACAGCCTCTACATCACCTGATTTAAGTTTACACAGTACAGTTGATTTTCCAGCGTTATGTAGGCCGACCTGTAATTAGAATTTTCAAGAATAATTCAACTACATAATCAATTAATAGTTCTGCATTTGCTAGAAAAAAAGCGTATACGATTACTCGAGAATTATGTCTCCACGGATCGTAAATTTTAATGAATAGTAACCGGTAAGTAACCCGTTGCTGGTAAGTGATGTTTAGCAGAAAATCGAGAGAAAAAGTCTCCAAGGCTTTAGTAGAATTTTGTATTCACGAAATGTGAAGGTAATCAGGAAAGGCGTGTATTTTGAACCGACTGGTCTGCTCATTTGATGCACCCTCGCTCCATCTTAGACAAAGTCGTCGCTGCGCTGCCGGAAAGCGATCGCGCGGCTTAAAGGCATCACCCCACGAATCTGAGGTGGTATGGATTTCAGGTGGAGTATTCGTGTATGTATACTAGATTAGAGATAATAGAGGTAGATTATGGAAAGAGGGGTGATTCCGTCTCTCTGTATCAGTTGAAACGAACAACCCCGGAACGCTGTTTCTTACGACGTCCTCAACTGCAGCGCGCAACTGCAGCGCGCCACCGTTGCGCCGTCCCCCGCCTGCGATTCGTCCGAATGGGTTTTCGACGATTCGCAAGCGGGGCGGGGTTAGGCCGAGCGCAAACGTTGCGCGTTGCAACATAAGCCGTCATAGATATCAGCAGTCCGGGGTCGTCCGTTTCCACTTATACAGGGAGAAACAGACGGACTCACCCCTCTCCATAATCTACTATCCCATATAGACATAACCCATCTGAAACTCGTACCACACCAGATTCGTGGGGTGATGCCCTTAAATACAAAGTATCACGTTGTGTAGAAACTTGAAAGAAAACATAGAGTTTGGGATGTAGATTACGAATATGAGTGTGACTCCGTTCAATTCCTCTTAATCGTCCTGAAAAAACTGCGAGAGGAACAGTGTTCATACTTAGAAGGTAGGCTAGAACGCCCCACTCTTGTGCACGGGTCGCCTCGGCGTGCGAGCCGTCGAGAGTCAATGAGGTCTCTCCAGCAGCTTACTCAAGCCAAAGCAATGAAACGGCTGCCGAAAGAACCGGAGCGTGTAGAAGGTTGCGCGTTCTGACGTGCCTCGTAGGAATAAACGCCGCCGTTCCCACGCCGTTTTTCAGAACGATCGGAGGGAATTGAGTGAGGTCAAGCTCATATTTGTAATCTACATCTCGAACTCCATACTTTTTCGCAGATGACTACGCTACGTCTACTTCGCGTTCCCTTCAACACAAACGTCATCGGCTGAATAACATCCTTACCAAAAATATGGGACAAAACTTTTGATTTTCTCAAACATATTTATGCATTCAATCGTTCACAAATAGTAAATAGTAGAAAATCTACTGACTATAGAAGTTGACTATAGGGGCAGTGTAGCGCAATCAGTAAAAGGTTCCGCTTTGGTAAATTAGTACCAGACTTGTCTGGGAGGGCAAAGCCACTGACTTGACAGATCGGATGTCACCGTATGGTTGCACGCGCGTTCATGAACCCGAAACGAAGTCTGAGTTGAAATCGAACGCGTAGGCGTATCCCCATAGCGATTGATCAACGCCGTGCACTATATCTTTATCCTTATAGAAGTTGGTAAATGAAGTAAGATCAAGGCAACGTGAGACCTGATGCAACTGCGCAAGGGGTCACCCTTGAGATGGTGGACCCTGGACTGTTTCAGTCACGCTGCAGAGACGTGTGAGGGTCCCATAGTGTAAGTTCGAGTGCAGCCACCTGCGTTTTGCACCAAAGTTCAGATAGTTTTGATCCCATTGTATGTCTGTCACTGATAGAAAATATGAAACTATGCACTTACTCACCATGAGCACACGACAAAACATGGGACCAAATAGGAAGCATCGAAGACGTGAGAATACTCCACCCATAACTGTAACACTACATAGTATTTTTTAGTATAGTACATAGTACTTTCGGAACAAAAATTAAATTCTTAATTTTTCTCGATATAATTTACCATTTTGAAAGGCTTCCCTATCTGCACGCGCTTCTGCTTTTGTTCGAATTCGGATAACTGAGCAGCTCATTTCAATAGAAAAATTCACAGAAGGTGGCAAATAAAGACATATCCTATCTATCTGGCT
Organism: Necator americanus; assembly: GCF_031761385.1. NCBI lineage: Eukaryota > Metazoa > Nematoda > Chromadorea > Rhabditida > Ancylostomatidae > Necator > Necator americanus. The sequence goes on from NC_087375.1 coordinate 11,646,818, forward strand.
ATTGAACTCACCAACACAAGATTTTGTTCGGAAACAAAAGATTTGGCACTATTTTCAGTGAAAACGAAAAAAAAAATTCTGTGGAGTTGAATCGGCTGATAAAATGATGAACAAGGTGCAAACGAACAACACCCTCTCCATTCTCAGTGTTATTTGAAATCAATAACATTTGCTTGATGTCGATGTTCAAAAAGCAATCGACGACCGCAAGTACAGAGATGATCGTCCACAAGGAAAAAGAAACGGTTTTTCGAGTGAAAACGAAACAAAATTCGAAAACAGCGGACAGGAATGAGCTTTTCGGCGGACCCACTGCGAAATGGACATGTTGCTATCGCGACTCGTTCAATTCTCGCAGAGTTTATTGACCTTTCTCCTTATCAGGAGTTATGAATGATGATTCATTCCTCAATGCTGCGGCAGCTGTAGCCTGAACTGTACGTACACATGGCTGCTTTCTTGCAGATCTCAGCTGCGATCATCTTCCTCACCTGTGACCTCCGTGGTTTCCGGCTGCTTTTTCAGCCAAATTTGTAAACATTCTTCCATAATTTCTCACACTACAACGCTCCGAGAAGGTACGGAAAAAGAAGTGCTCATTTTACAAATTTGATATGACACAAGGAATTTTGCAGGGGCACTATGTAGAGCAACAGCGCCATAAGATCGCTTGTTTGTTCTTCGAGCGCCGGTTAAATAAGTACATACATCGTTAAACTCTGTCCTCCTTAGTAGATCTTGTCTATTTATTTATTTACAAGAAATACATCAAATACGTAGTGAAAATATAGAAAAAAAGAATACGACGAGCAGGAATCAGTCCCTTGTACGATTCCGGGCTTGGCGACACTTTATCACTCAAACAACTTAGGAAAGCAAGTTAGGCATCTAAGAGCTGAGGAGTTATCAACGTATTATATACGCAGGCTTTAGGGCGGGTGTAGTGTAGTGGTTAGAGGTTCAGCTTCCTGCACGATCGATTGTAGTTTCGATTCTGCTCTAGTGCTAACAAAGCCTTTCATCCCCTCGGGTTCGATAAATTGGTACCAGACTTGTCTGGGAGGATAAAAACACAGCCTTGACACATCGGTTAGCCCGCAAGTCATTGTATGGGCCAGTTACACGTTCGTAAACCTCAAACGATTCTGAAGTGAACTGAACGTGGGGGGCATCCCAAGCGGATTGGATAACGCCAGACACTTTGTCTTTTATCCTTTTGATATCTCTACCGTAGTGGAAAACAGCAGTAACTTACGCTTTACCCTTTTATCCTTAATGCACGCTTTGGATGTCAGTGGCGTGCGTTTAAACCCTAGTCATCAAGATGCCCTGATGATAGTTTTTAACGGTTTTAGTGGATCACTCCGCTCAAAGTCAGCGTACCACGAATCTGACGTAGTGAGGGAAATCCACGGCAAAAGCCAGAGATCGAGTTGAAAATTGCGGGATCAGGTTTGGTTCCACTCATCTCTCTCTAATCGTCGTAAAAAAATGGTGTGAGAAGTTCCTCAGTTCCTGCAAGGAATGTTAGGATGCTTCTCTATGCATACGCTCTGGTCCACTCAGCAACCTATTCAAAGGTATCACTTGAATAAGCAGTCGAGGAGAACTCACTGGCTTTCGACCGCTGTGCAGCTGGATGTGGCGCGTGTACAAGAGGAGCCCTGCAACTGATATCGTCGGGAAAAAACAGTATTTCACGCCATTTATTTGCCAATATTAGGGAAAGATGAGCGGAACCACCCCTGACCTCGCAATTCACGACCCCATATAGAGTTTTTCTATCGGAAATCCATACCACGTCAGATTCGTGGGGTGATGCCTTTAACGCGTGTGTAGAGATGGAAGCACTAATATTGTAGGCTTCCTTTAAAAAAAGTATCAGGGAAATAGCACTGCATCTGAAGCAAATTTTTCAAGCAGAAAACGTTAGGAAATAGCGCACTTATACTGCTTACTGTACGATGTAAGAAATAAATGATAACTTATTAAAACTCACAAAGTGGCCTAACGGATTTTTCCCATACCAGCGAAATTTGGATATGAACAAATATCCAGAATTATCTACATTGAATTAATAGTGTTTAATTTGCTCATAATCATTTCGAACGCTTCTGTTCGTAGTGGTGAGCTGGACACATGACAGACAGCCGCCAAGAATAAGGTGCAGGACACCTTATTCTTTCTTGTTAGAATTCGATTTTTCTCTCTCTAGCGAGGTCCCAGTACCGTAGAAAGGTATGATACATCCCGAGAAACCACTATAGAATCTAACCACACGAAAAGTTTGGGATTCAGGCGAACGTTTTTCTAATAACACTTCTCAAATGTAACTTCCCTAAAGTAAAGACGATATTATCAATGGTCGATCAACGGTGAGAAGAAAAATGTTCTTCATTGTGAATCTAAAGTGTAAAGGATTGCTTGCTGCAGGAGAGCACTTAAATAAGAAGGATTTTTGACCAGAATCCTTTTGCTGATTTATTTTATAGAAACGAAACTGTTCATGAATTGGAAGAATTTTCCTAATTCTCGAAATCGTAGCTGCAGCTTTGAAGCGTTCGGAACGCGACTAATTTATAAGTGGTATTGACCGCTCTCTATTTTTTCTATTATTTCTTATTTCTTCAAGTTAAATTCTCGAATTTTTCTCCTACCTAACTAACACCTACTTTTTCTTTCGTTTTCATTCATCACCACGGTTAAGGTCACATACTATAAAATACCTTCCGTAAAAAAAACATAAAAACGAGTAATATGAAATGTGCAGTAAATCTATTCCATATGATCTACGGTAGTTGTTTTTTGGATACTGTATCATCTTCTTCTAGTCCATAGGGTCACAGAACCCTGTGGATATTCCAGAATGATATGCTTTTCCGTTTTTAAATCGTGCAGCAACTACATGTAGCAGTGACTGCATCAGCGATTCAGCAACGGTGCGAATTCGAACCTGCGATGGTTTTCTTGACAGCGAAGGTCACTGACACTGAACCATCGCTGAAGGCAGGGGTTCCCTAGCTGTTTAACCAAACCAATAATACTAAAATTAAATGGTATTCTTACATATACTTACCTAGTGCTCATAAACACCTAGTGGTGATTATTTACAAGTTGATGTCTAATGATCTCCCACATTTTAAAGCGCTATAAAAAATGAAAAGGAGAAAAACTTATATTCATAAAAAAATACTTGAAATATCATTGTATTAATTGACTTTTAAATACTATGTCTTGTAGATGGCATTGGTCGTTGTCAGTACAGTGCTGAAGATGTTCTCGGATGTTCTTCTTCACTTCTCGGATCAGCTCAGGCGAAATGGCGTCCATTTTCTCGCGGATTCGTTCTTTTAAATCCCTAAAGGATTGAGGACGGTGCGGTTAAATGTAGTTGGTGACCTTGTCGGCCAGCCTACTACGAAAATAGAGATTGAAGGCATCACCCCACGAATCTGAGCTGGTACGGATTTCAGGTGGAGTATTCGTATACGGGATAGTGGATTATGGAGAAGGGTGTGATTCTGTCCGTTTCTTCCTAATTGCCGTAAAAAACGGCCCGGAAGATGCGGCGCCACACAGGGCTGGCGCGCTCCAATCGAACTCCTTGTAGAAAACAGCGCGCCGGAACGCTCGAAGCCGTATCTTCCGTGCCGTTTTTATGGCAGTTAGGAAGAAATGGAATGGATCACTCCCCTCTCCATAATGTACGATACCGCATACAAATACTTCACCTGAAATCTGTACCATGTCAGATTCGTGGGAGGATGTCTTCAAAGCTGCACAGTTCAACAAATCAACTGGTTCTTGGTTCTTGGTGTTGTTCGTCTTTAATGTCTTTTTCCGTGCATTACGTAAATTTTAATGATCTTAATGATTAGCAGCCATTTAATGCTTCTAACAGCCATCATAAGAGAAGTCGTTGGAAAATCTGTCACTTCGTTTTTTTCACTTTGAGGTGGCAAAGAGAAAGAAATATATTACAGACGACTTCTACAACTGAATGAGTAATCCAGACCTTTTTCCGGAAATTTTGGACATCGAAGGGTCCATGTAAGCAGATTGTGTAGTTCATAAATTTCATTTGTCATGATGTTGTTGTTAATATTACTCTAGAAGAAAAATTCTTGGTTTGCTTTAAAAATATACGGCTTAGTACTCGTTCCCTTCAATCCGCATGGAATCTTCTTATATTTTAAAGTTGATTTCAATATCTGAGCTAGCGCTGAGCCGTAGTATGATAGAGTTGTTTCGATAGGTTTGATTTACACGAAAAATATTTCAAAAAAAATCACTTCGAGGTTCCCAAAGCATTCAGAGGCGCGAAGTCCCTTAGGGTAGGTAAATAGAAAAAAAAATAAATGAGATGTAAATAAATGAGTAAAAGGATGCTCTGAAGCTTACATCGTGTCCCACGTGCTCTGGAACCATGCGATTACTCTTCTGAAATATGCAACATCTTACACTGTACTGGGGCAGGGTGGCGCACACGGTTAGAAGTCCGTTGTAGCCACATACCGTCGATAGATTGGCACAAGACCTGTCTGGCAGGACAAAAACACTGACTTGATCATCGGCCAACATGCGCTCGAAAACACTAAGGATTACGAATTGCAGTAAGTCGCATTAGCGCATCCCAGTGAGTTTATCCTTTTATCCTTTTACACTGTACTTCCACACTAGCTAACATAGTTCTCACCTCCTCCTCCGCAACAAAAATGGGCAATCATAGACGCGCGGCCGGGCGACCATCGTGACTGCCGCGAGCGGACGAGATCCCATTTCTCTCAACGAGACAACAAGGCGCGATGTCCGCACGGCGTCACCGTGCAGCGTTTGCCTGAATCACTCCACCTGCTTGCGTTTGTCTCCCGCTCGATTTGTCCGTGTTCCTGGTGCTGCTTCTCGTGCAGCGCTGTCATGTCTGACTTCGTTCCATTCGTTTGAATTAAGTTCACAGCTATAAACTAGAAGCATACAGTACCTGACCCACTAAGGATGTCGATTTTCATTTTCGTTGAGCACGTGTGGGGATCCTGTCGTGAGTATCAACTTTTTTTCATGACTCATTCGTTCGTGGAGACGGGGAGGTTGCAGTGGCTCGGCGTTTCAAATCTGGAAGTATGTGGTCCAACAATTAATTCATGTCTGCTTACGATTTAGGCCAGCTTCATCTACTTCTTGTGGGATACGGTGACGTTACTTCACTTGCACGAGATCACCATAGCCATGCGCAGTAAATTAGTAGCATTAAACACTAAGCGATTGTATACCATATTTCTGTTTATCACCTGTTACACTTTTTCCGCATGGAATGTTCCAGAAATTCCGCGTTGGTTTTGGAAGAAAAGTGAGCGACATGTATGTGAGTAGATATCGATTAGATGACTGGATTTTTTTCAGATTTGTTGTTGCTTTTGCACATGATGCCATCGATTTGTGCTTCATATTTTCGTGTGTTTCGAAATCATCGATATTTTCGAAAGCAAACTTTGTCGTCGTTTTGCGCAGTTCCAGGAATCATTATTCTCAGGGAAATCGCATCGAATCCAATATCGTTATTTATCTGTACACTTCACATCACTCTACACATCTGTACACAAGCAAATCGATTCCGAAGTGAAAGCTAGTAACTGAGAGGGTTATCAGTTGACTAAGAATTAAGTGGTGGCTTTTTTTCGACTTTTTCCTTCGCTTCAAGTACTATCTAAAACTCTAGCGAGAAGCGGCCGTGCTGGAAATTCTATACTTTTACGCATGCGACTTCAATGTTTCCTAGTTCTCTTAAGCTCGAACTCAGCGTCCTTCGTTCCTTGTCTGTTGTCTCTATAGGTATTTCATAAATTTGGAAGTATTCCTTCATTAGAAACACTTAGGATCGCTATAACACAACACCTCACTAGTATTAACGTTAACGCTAAAACTAGTGGGGCAACTATCTAAAATCTTAACGAGACTGAAATAGTCACAGCGAACAGTTTAATGCTGAACAGTAAATGATTGTAAAGGTTTTGAAATCGCTTAAAAATCCAATCCAATTAAGGACTTGTGGAATATTAAAGCAGTAGGAATTTGAACAAAATGAGTGCTTTTTCGATATTGAACTGTTTATTAGGGAAACTGGTGTTGAAGTGGAGCCCCGAAGAGGTGTCGTAACGTTGTTTTATATACAATAACGTTGTTTTTCTATACTTTTAGTTCTGTAATGTTCTAGTGTCAGACTTTAACGTTCGTTAACTAATATAAATAATTAATTATTAGTTAATTTTGTCTTATTGTGGTTATCGACAGAAAAAGAACTCATAAGTGTTTTCTTTCCTTTTTCTTTTGCTCTCAAAATTCCTCTAAAAGCTCTTTTCGAGAGTGCTTACCAATTTTATCAGTTTTTCTTTCTTGTTATACATCATATCGTATCCAAGAAATGACGAGTTGATCCAGATTGCGTCTTTTTTGAGTTGTCGTTCTTATCATAAATAGGACACAAGAAATAGAAATGGCAGGAATTCTGACATCATTTATTCATGATTTCAAGTTATTAGTTAGGATCCTCCCATGGTTCCGCTCAAAAAAAGTATTAAGTAACTTCTAGTGACGAAAACAATTTTGACATTGTCATCTTGTGAACTGTTTACCTAGTTACTGTCATATTTTGGTCGCGTCTTCTCGCCCTTCGTTTCAGTTCAAAAACAATTTTGTTGATCTTTTTTTTTTCTAGTTTCAGTTAGCATGGCTGACGCTGCGACCGAATCTGCTCCAGCTCCGGTAAGTTATGCGCTCTGCTTTATTGATTTCCGTTACGAAATCTGAACATACATCATTGCTGAATCATCATTTTCATTCCACTTAGATGTACTGTGTGGGGGACTTCCCTCAGCATTTTCTTCTGTAACTAAATTACTGTCGCTGTTTTCTTCTGGGAATAAAGAAGCTGCTCGTTGCAGCATCGGTATTCTGCACAAGTAACAGCGATTTGCCCCATATATCATAGAGGACTTTTTTCTAGGCTGATACTGCTGCTGCTCCTACCGAAGCTGCTCAACCTCCAGTTGAATCCATGGAAACTGGTGATGCTCCACCAGCTACTGGCGCTGCCACCACAGAGGTGAGATCTTTTTTGGTGGTTGTAGAACTTGAGTAACTTTGTAAAATTCTACTCATTCTTGTTTTCACTTGTTCATTCGAGTCAGGGATTTCTTAGATCATTTCTCAAATCACATGAGTTTTATTTAAATGCCCTTGCTGCAGTGTATTCGGTCAGTCATGACTGTTCAGGAAGCTGCTCCTCCAGCTCCTGCAGCTGCTACTCCAGCTCAGCCAACACCGTCTGCGGCTCCTGTGGCTAGTGCAACTGCTCCAGCTGCTTCAGCGGCTCCTGCCGCTCCAGCAGCACCCACCCAGCCTCGATCTGCTCCGGCTATCCCCACTCGACAATACCTCGATCAAACCGTTGTGCCGATTCTGTTGCAGGTAAGGTTAACTGTTTTTGTTAACACCCAGACAATAATTTCGTCGCAAATGACACATACATTGATACTTGGATTCGGTGATTGCGCTATCGCGGAGAAATTACACCTCGTGGAAATATGTGTGGAATCGCATGATTGTTTATATTCATAGTGGTTTTAAGTTGGGTGGCTACTGTGATCTAATGCTGCTGACCGAGCCAGCTTTCATTTTGATTGGAAAGCTTCGACAACTCATCTAGACTTCTCTGCAACTTCATTTTTCAGGCTTTGGGAGCGCTCGCAAAGGAACGACCTGAAAATCCAATTGACTTCTTGATCAACTTTCTCATCAAAGAAAAGGAGCGCTATCAGCCATCGACAGAAAATGTTTCGTAAATCCATGGTGCTGTGGAAACACTCCCAATTTGTCACGGAATATTATCACTATGTGGCTTTTTGTTAACTTTTCTATGTTGATTTTCTAGCCCAAAAATCATGGATTGGCTTTGTTAACTAGAAAAAAAGTGGTAACTTCATCTCTGAACGCTTTCTCATTTTTGAATATGTTTTCTCACATGTTTTTTCGCGGGCAATGTTTTTGTACGAAAGTGTATTTTCCTCAGCCGATCCGATCCTCCTTTTTTCATTTGTTCATTTATATCCGTTACATAATAAAGCTTCAACGAACAAGATATGGTTCTAACTGTTCCTGTTTCTACAGTACAGTTCCATTCGTGGATCTTGCAATATTTTTCCATCTAGTGTAGTAGCATTGCTTTAGACATGAATATGCTCGGCATAACAGGATGTGTGTCAGATTTAGTTTTGTTTCTGTGGGCTTATGTCTCGTCACATCTTTGTCTTTTGTTGTGTTTATCTACAAAAAGAAGGCAGATCCAAAGATTGAATCCCAACGGTATGAGTTTTCTACATCTTTTTTGGGCCAGAACAGAGTTTTCCTTAATCTTCAAGTATGTACATTATTTGGTATTGACTGTAAATTTTTTTATGGAATAACTCTGGTTTTTTGGAACGCTTTCAAAGGTCTTATCTTTATCTATCTATCTTATACTATTTCTCTTCAACGTATCAATTAACTAAGTCAAAGTTTGAACCACAGACTAGCTTTGTTAATCAGAGAAAACGATTTCTTCAGAAGGGTGCGAAAAAGTGAAAGTGTTATAACTGCCGTTTAGAACTCGTTGTTCTGTGCTCTCTTGTTTTGTTGAACTTTTTCTCCACTACATCACTCCTTCATTCACATCAAAATACTCGCGATATTTCGATCGGAATGGTCGTAGGCCTTTTCAACAGTTTTTCTATTGTTTTATTTTTAGGCAACTAGAAATGGTGAAGTTATTCGTGGGAAATCTTGCTGACACTGTCGATTCCACAAAACTCAAACAAGTGTTCCAGCAGTTTACAAAAGTCACAGAATGTGATGTTGTGAAGAATTACGCTTTTGTGGTGTGCCTTTTATTTTTTTTTCTTTTGATACTCATTTCTTGTTCTAAAGTAGTTCGAACCAATTTCAGCATATCGATGATGATGATGTGCAGTCGATAATATCTCGGCTCAACGGATATAATTTGGAGGGAAAAGCCATTCATATTCAACTGTGAGTTGTCCGCTCTGGATGAAAATTAGGCAAAGATCAATTACTTAGTAGAGAACATCGGATAAAAATGAGTTTTAAATGGTCAGGTCGACTTCGAAGCTGCGATCACAGCCTGGAATGTCGAATCAGTGCTTCCGATGTGCGTCCACAGATCACAAAACTCCACAATGTCCTCAAGATCCAAATAACCAGTAGGTTATATTGTTAGTGCATGGAATTCGTAATAGGAGGACTCGTTTTCATTGGTTTTGTTCGTGTAGAGAATAGACTGTATTTTTGAGTGTAGCTGACCCATAAATGGTATGTATAGTCTGCTGGAGTCAGAAAAAAAAGAAACCTCATCTTGAAAAGACCGTTGTTTTATGCAATACTGTCGACTCGTGGCCTGTTAAATTCACCGCATTCGAATTTGACGGTGTTTGGATCTTTCCATGATAGAGGAGTAGCGGATGGATAATTTTTGCTGCTCACTATACTATACTATACTAGTTAGATTGCGGGCATTGGACGACGACGGAGTTACCCGGTACCTAGGAATAAGTGGAATCGTTGAGGAGACGGGACCGCTTGTGGCTGCTTCACACGCCCTCTTCTGGGTTATTTCGTGAAGTATACCTATTTAATTTTATAGAAATCCAGACATCGTTGTTTTCGTGATGAGCTGCCTCGGACGCTGCATCACTATTATCATCTGACCGCTGTATACTATGTATGTAGAGCCACTTAACATCTCGGGTTCGCGTGCACACAATAAAACGACCTGGATTTATGGCACTCAGAGTTAATTTCTGGAAGTGCAGTTAATTTCACTTCTGCTTCAAAAATAGTTGTGGATGAGGCAGTGAATCCATAGGTATGATAAGGAGGGCTAGACCCCTCTCAGGTGAAGTGGATCTAGCTCATGGGGCGTAGCTCAAGTGATGAAGAACCCTTGGCCAACCGTCCAAAAGCGAAGGGGGTCGGAGCACCGGCACCGCTTATCGCATGTGTGAATGAATCAGTGATTTATCGAGTAAAAACAAAGCCAAAAGAGTGTACAAGTACTGTAAAACCTATCATTATTTCATTATTTTTTATTGACCGCTGTTTAGAGTGACGCAGACAATTAAGATAGATCTGACAGGTGCCGCAAAGCGTCCTGGAGGTGCTATGTGAGTGAAAACCATTTTTACTTAATGGTTGTGTTATTTTCTGATTGCTCGCTTAGCGGATGGTAATATTGTTCAGAGATGGTCCAGACGCTAAAAGACCAGTGCAGATAGTTAGCGTTATTGATGAGGAGATACCTCGTCCACCAGAACCGTAAGTAATGTTGTTTTATTCCGTTGAGTGTAACTTATTGCAGGGAATTAGGTGGAACTTCCTGCGCTGAGGTATGCGTTGAGGTACTCAAGTAGATTTTTCTTCCCTTTTCTAGTATCCTATGATTTTATTTTGCATTTTGCCGTCCATAGTTGGATTTGTACATTTCCTTCTTCGCGTTATTATAAATTTTCTCTCGTCATTTTGGCTAATGGTTTCTTTTTCAGCGAGCTGCAACAGTTGTATGAGGAATACAATTTGTCCCGACAGCGGTACACCTATTATCGTGAACGTCTTCAGAAGGAGATTCAAGCGAAACGCAACGGTGTGCCAGGAGCCGCCTACGTAGCGCCATTTGCGTCAACAATGGCCGCTACAACAACACAGTATTATCTATTGCAGTTTACCTGAAATTTTGTGCCTATACTGAGCAGCACAGCTTCATCTCTTTATGGAATAGGAAAATCCGTTTTGGGGTTGGAAAAAACAGAATTTTCAGTTGAAATTCAATGGAATCATCCCATATCAGTTCGAATAGCTATGTGAGCCTGTCGACTATTATTGTGCAGTTTCGTTTGGCATTTCTGTCTCGTTGGTTCGCCACATTTTCTCATCTTGAAATCTATGTTACTTTTGTAAGTCTACTTGCTTCAGCATGTTAGGTCGTTGAGTTATTTTCGTTTTTGTCTTCTGGAATGCCTTGCCTTCCCGTTTTTAGACTTTATTTTGTTGCGTTGCGCTCGTTTCTTTGCGATTTTATCGTTCGACTTCTTATCTTCCCAACGATCTCTCATGATGACGTATCGCGTATTTTCGCTTGCATCGTAGATTCGTTCCGAAGTACAACGTCCTTTACAGTGCGTATTTTAAGCATACAATCTTTCACTTTTTTACTCAGCTGAAAGAAGATTCTCAGATCGAAAAGAGCAGTTTAGAGTGTAGTGCTGCAACCCTTGCCATTTGTTGATGTTGCAATATATTTGATCGAACAGTTGTTTCCTTTCTGATTTTATTTCTTCTTCATCACTCTAATGTTTATTATCATTAACCACTACCCTTTCTCTCATTTACTCCAAAATAGTCGATGGGCTCATAGGTTCCGCCTGAATCCGATACGGAATTTAATTCCAGAAATTGCTTTTAAATGCTTCCGATTATTACCTTGTACGATTATCCCAACTTCGAGTTTATTGTTGCTCTGACGTGTATTCGGGCGAAATCGGTTATTCCTAATCATACTCGCTCTATCGTCGATTTTGTTCGTTTTCTTGTTTCGTGAGCGGAATAGGACAATCTGGGAACGCTAAAATTCATAAGTCCCAACAATGTCTCCTGGCTGATAACAGCTTTAATTATCCGCCGTCTACTTTGCCAACACTACTAACTCTTATTCATTCCTGTACGAGGTCGAGGTGTCGGTAACGGTTTTATTTTTATTTTTCGCGTCGGCCATTTATTGTTTTTTGTCGCAAATGGTATACGATCGCCGCACTAGCTATCTGATCGAATGGATTATGCTAACTCATAATAATCGTATTATCGCGACGATATGAATTTAAAAACGTTCGCGTCGCACCGTTACTCGGGGACTATAACATTGTGTCGTGTTGATTCTCGTAAACAAGAAGCTTGGATAATTCTGATTTGAATTCAGGTTTTCCTCCGCTGCTGTTCCTTATATTGCTCCTCAGCAGCAAGCCTACACACAACCAACGGTCACAGGAGGAAACCATCCTTATTCATTAAAGGTCAGGGAAATGTTTTTTTTATTTGTGAATTTGCGTTCTACAGTTTATGTATGTTTTATCTTTGAGCATCCAGTGAAGTTTAGGCTCCCTATGCTGCCGCCACCCCGCAAGTGCAACAAGTTGCAGCGGTGCCGCAAGTTGGAGCTCTTCCCCAGCAAAATTCCTATATAACTCCGTCAACTGCGGTGTATAACACAGTACCGACAGCAATGCCACAACAAATGGTAGGAATACCACAGCAACAACCTGCTCCAGTTGCTATGCCATATGCTACGGTATGTGCGAGTTTTTTTTAGTGTTGTGAATTTTTTGTATTAATGTAAAAGATTCAGACCGTCCAACAACAGCAACAGTCAGCAATTGGCGTCCAGTCATCGGCTCCGATGACCACTCAACAGTATCTGTAAGTTCATTCGACGTTCTTTTCTAGGGTTGAAATTTCTAGTTTTCCTTTTTTAATGGTTAAAGCACTTGAATATGGTTTAACATTGATGTATTTCTCCAGGCAAACAGTCGGGTTACAACAAGCGCAACAACAAGCTCCAGCTTTGGGAATCACACAATCTCAGCAGACTACACTCAGTGAGTGATATGTAGCCATTATTCTTCAAGATATCTGATTCATTGGTCTAATATTGTAACGAAAATTGAGGAAAAAACTTCTGAATAGTGTAATGACTTTAAATATCGTATGATTAATAGTGTAGTAATATAATACATAGTATGCGCAATAAGTAATACAATACTATGAGTAGAAAAAAAAGGAAAATAGCGCATTGTTTTTGCTTGTTTCCAGAGCCCCCTCCAATTCTTCATCTTCTTTTAAACTGCTTTTTCCGGAGAAACATTGTACTCTGCTCCTTATCTACTGCTAACACAGTGTGATGTTGGCTGTATAATGCACAACAAGCCTAAAGTGCTTTAATTTTAGGTGCACCTTACGGAGGAGTGAGCGTCAGCACACAGTGGATGCAGCAGCAGCAGCAGCCAGCCCAACAGCAAATGATGAGCTTGCAACGTCCACAATCCGTTGTTCCTCAACAACAATCTTATCAGAGCGGGCTTGTTAAGCTGAATTTAATTTAATAGATCCTGTCTGTTTTTTTTCTTTCTCCAACACCAAAGTAATCTATCTCACATTACCGCACTTTTTCAAAACTTTCTTTCAACTGAGTTGAAATCAATAATACATTTCTGTACAGAAAGATATCACTTTTTTGATTGCACTATGTGTGATTACAATGCATCCTACCACAGTATTGTTGCACTATATTGAGATTTTTTTCTAATGTATTAATATCAGTCGCAATGTTTCCAAAGGATTTTCGTAATCAATAAACTTTTCATTTTTTCTCTGTGAAAGCAGTGACATTGGTTTTCCAACGTTTACTTAGCAAATTTACGACACAATCCTACTAACAACGAAAAACATACTCGTAGTATTGTTGCGGGATGTTGATGAATGAAAACGAATGATAAATGCTAGTGAGGAATCAGCCATTGAATTATTAGTAAATAACGTTAATATTGATCAATTCAGAATAGGCGACAATGCTAGCAAGAATTCGAGGAATTCAGCGAGGTCTACGGTGCTGTGGTGAGTATAGTGGGCTGTGTTTTTTCAACCTGTCAACTTTCAACATTTCTGTTCTAAACTTGAAGTTTTTCTTAGAGTCTTTCTGCTAATCTTTAGCAAAGACCCTATGAAACCAAGCTACAGTTCTCAGCGCGATCCAGTGTTGCTATCGCACCCTCTGTCCTTGTCGACTAAGAGTTGGAAATCTCAATAAAAATAATGTATAGCTTCAAAGCAGTTGAGTAACTAAACTACAACGGGAAAAGCATTGGAATAACCGGAGAAGTGAATTTTAAGACAATTCACTCAGAGAACAGTTGCGAAGACTCGCGTTTAGTTACAGCAATAATTTTGTTTCAAATTGCCGCAGGAGTTCCGCTTTACTAGTTTCCTGGTATTAAATTATTTTGTTGTGTAACTACGGCCAAGATGCTCACGCTTTCGATAGTTTCTAGGGTAAATGAGGTATTGATGTAAAATATTATGTGCCTTGTGTACATACATACATTGCAAATGTGGTAGCGTACATGCAAAATGAAGCAACTATTGCATTCGTAATGAGCACTGCTCATCAAGTCGAAAGCCGGCACAACCCGTAGAGACTTCCTTTTCGGGGATCCTTTGGATGATTCCGATTCCTACAGCATTGTTCTTGTGTATTCTTATAAAATGTAGGCGAACATCACGATTGCTATGACGATAAGTGCGATGGCCAAGACCGTAGTGCTGAAATATCCATGTTGCAATGAAAAATGTTCTGAAAAAAGTCCATGTTCTGAAAAAAAAATCTAGCTTTTCTAAATTAGTAGGGAAGCTTGAATATTGCAAGTGTTTGAAATAAGGTCATTTTCTCAAATGAATATTTGTGAAAAATAAGCTACCTAACGTACATGAGGTTGCCTATTTTAAGACGTTTTGGCATTGATAGAGAGAGATACAAAAAAGTCATGTTGCACCTTTTTTTACGAGTTATGATGAAAAACTGCAATATTCAGATTGGTGCATTGGCAGAACGAAACGATAAAATGGGCTGGAATGGGTCCCACGGTGACGGACATGAAGTCTGATGCAGTTGCGTAAGCGCTTGCGCTCGAAGCAGCGCGATGAAGCTAGCGAGTTCCACATCGATCGTAATCACTTCAACCTCATCCGCTTACGCATCTGCACCAGGCTTCAGGTCGTTTCCACCCGACTATATCAAATTTGGTGGAAAAAGTTGACTTCAAGGTGTAGAAACTTGAACTACTTAGATAAGATAATATAATAGCTTGACAGTATTTTTAAATGGCAAGAAAATAATATGAAAGAGTAAAGAATAGCAGGAAAATACTCAATCAAAACAGTCAGTCAAATTTTGCGGTCTTTTATGATGGGATGAGTTCAAGTGTGAAACGACTGATTGTAGTGGTTTGTTCTTCTACTTTTTCCATAATAAATTGTTAAACATTGTAAAAATCACAGATTTCCTTCAAAACTGCATATTAGCAATTTGCAACACTGCGTACCACTTTAGAACATCTTACTCGGGAAAAAAAAGAAAATAGTTTAAAATGGGAACCATCATGAAGAAAAAAGTTCTATAAACACTAGAACAATCGGCATACATTTGTAAAAGAAGAATAGGACTCACAAAATTATTGCTGCTATATATGAACGATCCTTCTCGCTGAGTGGTTGTGGCATTTTTCTGCAAATGATTGAACACTATTTTGTTTCTTTGCTTTCTATCACTTGTTGTCGGCTGAATTCTAAGGTCCAGAAGTGATCGATAAGCACTGTTTTGCGTTTGTTTGAGAGCTGTCACGCCGTCGTTACCTCGTCTTGTTTTCGAGCTTCTTGTGCAAATATTTGGCCGTACTACGTCTTATGACTGTCTTGAAGAAAAACCACTATTCGGAAAGTTTGTTTAATTGAGAGTAGTTGAGAAAGGGCATGCAATTATGTTAGCAATGTCAGAAGTTATGAGACTCAATGACTTACCAAAGTCAACTACATACTGTACCTACCTGTTATTCCTCAACAAAGTGGGCGGATCTCGTCTTGATGAAGGTTCAGACCACATTTCTTCCATCTCCATTTCCATTATTAGTTGATTAGTATCCCGTTCGAATTCGACAAACTCACCGGAGAATGGTGCTTTGAAGAAATGCAACCATTCACGAAAAGCCGCACTGGCGACACCCACGTGAATAGTAAACATTGTCGGACCCCACGACCTAAAACTTACGTTATGAAGAGAAGAAATGAGAAGAACTTTCGCTTCGAAAAACGTCGAATCATATGAAAGTGTAAGCATAGGAAAGTTCACCTCATCCGCCTTCCCCTCTTCCCCTAAAGAAAATGTTAGAGCGCGCTTAGGAAAAAATACTTGTCCACGCATAGGTTTTGCCTCTAGAAAAGCTCTGAAGATCTAACCGGGCCTTAAGAAAAGGAAAGAAAAGGGTAGTGCGAAAATATTTAGTATTCCCGGTAGTAATAAAAGTTCCTTTCATAATCTTCTGCACCTTTAGTGAACATTCCCAGGTCCCTTTTTTACCAGTGCTCCGTTCTTAAGGTTTTGGAAGGGTATAATAGTAAATGAGAATAGTTGCCTGTGTGGGACTTCGTTTGCGAAAATCCCTTTATCTTAATTTGCTGGAAGCAAGAGGTTGATCGTAGATATATTTTTAGTTTTAATTTTTTAAATTTTAATTTTCTTCTGAATTTTTCGTCTTGAAGAACTTAGTTTTTTTAAAAATTATTCCTTACTTTTGATATTACAGCTGCTAATAGCCCATTTAGCGGAGATTCAAATTGCTGGATGGGACAAAAAAAGTAATTAACGCAGTTATTGTCAGGACAATTACGTGATGTTCTTTGAAATAACTTCAATTCTAGAACATTCGATTGCGCGCCAATCCTTTCGCCGTTTATTTACGAGGTCTGAAAGCTAATTTCCTGAGCGCTTCTAGGTAAACTACATGTATCACTCAATAATATTACATTACTGTTGACCATTCACTTCCGACTAAATAAGTTTTTCTGCTGACGTTTGTGTCGATCTGGCCTCACTTGAAAATAAATGGTAATATTTTTAGACAGTTCCGAAGAGTTCTAGTTTTTTTTTGCCCGGCTGGGAGTATTTGATTTGCTGTGTATATTTACTTATGTACTCTACTTATATGTTTACTTTGTTTCTAGTAACTACATCTATTTTCTATTATCTATTTTCTTCTGTTTTCGCGGTGACTCTGAAAAAATGCATCTGAAATAATTAGTGCGGGGAAGAGATAGCATTCTACCCTCCCAGTTTTGAAAGAGCCGTTGAAGACATTTTTAGGTTAGAAAATGGAATAGCCTTAATATAGTAATGATAGATAGACGGAAAATCAAAACACTAGGGTTAGTGAAGTGGAGACATGAAGAAGACGTACCGGAAAGGTTGTGACAGTTTGCGGGAAGTATGGTGCGTGCAGTAGCCGTTGCCTTATGAAGGTATGTAAATAATCGTCGACCAAGAAGGTCGCGAACAGCAAACAATAATGGCAGATGGGTTTTTGGTGTTGGGATATCGGTATCCAGATATGTACGAATCCGAGAATTTTCTTCAAATAGCGAAAATTTCTCTACAATTTCCTGCAACAAGTCCTGTGCAGTCTATTTCCAAAAATTTCAGTGAGTTGCCTAATTCTTTGCTTTCTACTTTGAAAGTTCAGGAGTATCATATCGTGCCTATCATGCCGGTGCAACCGAATTCGGTCACTTACCGGACCCACCAAAGAGCGCCTTTTTACCAGAAGGTCAGTTTGTTTTATTAGAAGCCTCCTAGAATTTATCTGTTTAACGGATTGTAAGGCTTGAAAAGATTTCCTGTTCTTCGACCTTTTTCAGTCGTACTTTTTTTTCTTGTTTTTTGAGCTCAGAAATGTTTTCAGGCAGCATGAGACCAGAAGATAGCCAAAGAGTGCATTTGATAAATGCCTTTCGACGATACGGATACTTACAAGCTCAACTTGATCCGCTTGGGTTACAACCAACAAAGGAGTGAGTTTACATTAAAGTTGTAGAATTTTCAACATTTTTCATCTTTGCATTTTTTGTTATAAACTCTTTGAAATATGAATAAAGATTTACTTCATGTTATTGTAGTGTTCCCGAGCTGAACCCTGAAGTTTATGGTCTCTCACCTCATGATGTTCTGCCGGAAAAGGATCTCAGTCTGAATGATCTTGCAGAGCAGCTCCGACTAATCTATTGTGGACCAATGGCGATAGAATTTATGCATATTAACGTGGGTATTTATCATACGTACACAGCAAAACTAATTGTTTTAATCTCCTTTCGCTTAAAATACAAAAAATAAATTTACTTTTTTTCCTCTGGAACCTTTGTATTTTCTTAAACATAATGTTTGTTCTTAGAATTGGGAGGAGCGACAGTGGCTTGCTCAAAACTTTGAAAGTGCCGTTGCTGACCAAATTAACAGTGAAGACCGAGTCAAGCTAGCTAAGTTGATGCTCAAGTGTGAGGTATGGATTGGTGTGTACTGTAAAAACTATTGTGGAGTTAGAAAATACGTGAACGCTTTCCAGAATTTTGACCATTTCTTGGCACTAAAGTTTCCAACAGTGAAAAGATATGGCAGCGAGGGCGCCGAAGCGATGTATGGATTCTTTTCGGAAGTGTTTGACTCGGCACCGGAGAGAGATATCCAGCAGGTGAGTAATTTTTGTCGTGTTTTTTTCTCACTGAGAAGCCATTCACACAGAATAATTATAATAATCATAGCTAAAAAGACTTTGTAGCATTAATTTTAGGATTAGAGAGAGTGACAGAGGGTTAGGGATACGATCATTTTAGTTTTTTTTTCTCAGATATTCATTGGAATTGCTCATCGTGGTCGTCTCAATTTGCTGTCTGAAATGATGCAATTCCCAGTAGTACAGATGTTCCGGAAGGTTAGTTAACTTTCTTTGACTTTTCTGCAAACATCTTTGGTAAGTTGATTTAAAACGAATTTTGTGGTTAGCTTTTTTGGTGTTTAATTTTGTGGTTTAAAACGAATTTTGTGGTTGATTCTTGTTTTAGTCAACCATTTGTAGATGAAAGGAAAGCCTGAATTTCCGGAAGACGTTCAAGGATCTGGCGACGTGCTGTCGCATTTGAGTTGGTTTTTCGGTTAACAGTAATATTGTTTGTTTCTACACTACATTCGTTTCTTCTTCGATTGCGGACTTATTATTTACGTGTATCTGACATTCGGATTAGGCAGCTGGTTGCTCCAATTTTTCGCGGAAGAGTGGGGAGATCGTTTGGAAATAGGCCTCACCCGAATTCAATTCATTTTCATTGGTCATTAATCAATATCAGTGTTCCTGGTTTTTTCAGCGTCTTCTTTTGATCACAAATCGGCCGAAGGTACTGTACATATCTCAATGTTACCGAATCCTTCCCATCTAGAGGCGGTAAATCCAGTAGCCATGGGAAAAGCTCGTGGAAGAGCCAGGTATTGGAAATTTCTGATTAGGTTGGGGAACCTTTAATACGTCAGATAAGTAACAGTGTTATTTCAGGTCTCTAGGAGTTGGTGATTATTCCAAAGATCGTTCTGCCAGAACTGGCGATGGAGTATTGACAGTACTTGTTCATGGTGATGGTGCATTTACTGGGCAGGTTAGTTTTTGAGTGACTGCAAACTTTTTGGATTCATGCGTGTGATTTTCAGGGCATCGTATGGGAATCGATATGCCTAAGTCAGGCTCCTCATTTTAGACTCGGTGGTACAATCCATCTGGTCACTAACAATCAAGTAGCGTTCACTGCTGAAGCTCACATTGGAAGATCATCAACTCACTGTACAGGCAAGTGAAGAATGTTGCGCTAACTGTAGTCAGACAAATACCGGGTTCCTATACAATAGATCCGTGTTCTTAAATGCGGTATTCTACTGTGTGGAATTTTCGCAGAACCCCAGCATGCAGTCAGAATTCATCCGGAAACCATCAGAAAAGTTCTGTGGTAATTCCTAAAAGTTCCAACCATTGCAATTCTTTTGGATTTGCAATATTCGTTGGCTCAAATCATTTTGCTGCAGTTTCATTATTTTAGTGCCCTGTTTTTAGAGACAGACATGCATTTTTTCCCTGTTTTCGGTATTTTCTGGCAAATTTTCTGATTTTCATAGAAACAGCGAGAGATAGTGTGAACGCCAACCTTCCCATGTAACTGTGATATCTGTAATTGAATGTTACATTTCAATACAGGTTCATTACACTTATAAAGAAAAAAAAATAGCAAATTTCTTCTTTTCTTTCTCTAATCTAATAATTTTTCCTTATTCCTTATTATTTCTGATATTCGATTGGAATAAATAATGTAGAATAAGTAATTATGCAGATTTCATAAATAGCTTTCAGATATTGCAAAGGCTTTCGAGTATCCAGTTATCCACGTTAATGGAGACCATCCAGAAGTAAGCATTTTGCATGTGGTGCTCATTAATTTCTATTAATGTTTGCTCTGTATATGACAAACGACCTTATTTGCCTGATCCAGGAGGTTGTCAAAGCAACCCGTCTGGCGATGGCTTATCGTGACAAGTTCCGCAAGGATATCTTCATCAATATGCAGTGTTATCGACGTTGGGGACATAATGAGTTGGATGATCCATCGTTTACGCAACCCATTATGTACAGAGTAAGTGCAAACGTTTAGATATGGTTATAGATAATTTCTAATTAAAATTATATTACCATTACAATTGAAATAGTTTATGTTCTAGTTTAGTTCTATTAGGTTTTCGTGTCTCTGTTGCAAATATTTCAAAAAATTAGCAGTCTTGAACAACTTAAGTACGCACAATCTCCATCCGCTTCTCGAACCTAAATCTCCGGCAGCTTGTCGTTTTCCTCCTCCCAGAAAGACCCGGGCGGCAATGGGAGCGTGAAAGGTCCGGGCTTTAAGTAGACTGGAAATTGCCACCGCCTGCTAGTAAGGAGGCTTCCGCTGATTCTCAAACACCTCTCCAACGTTGCCTCACCAAAGCAACTGGCGATAAATTGTATCCTAAGGAGGTTCGCCGTCCCTGCGCTCACCTGCCAGCCTCGATCTTGTTAAAATCTGATCTCCATCGATAATCGAGGTACTTTTCTTGAAGTAGACTGGGAATATATACAGAGCTTTCATAAGGTACTGAAATATTCCAGAAATCTAGACACATTTGGATTTTTACGACGAAAATCACCACCCAAGTGCCCGCTCTAGTTTATATTTCTCTTCAACTTCTCATTTCCAAAGATGAAGCCACAAATCCACAAATCCTTTTTTTTACTTGTGTTGGATCAGTGTTAACTGAGACTAAACGTACGTGCTATTCCCCTTTTTTTAAATGTAACTGTGTGATTAGCTGAGGTGCCAGGTCCATCACTTAATCACACAGGCTTTTTTGTTATGTCATTCTTTCCTATTTTATTGAGATTCCCAACAAATTTCGCACAAGTAAAACGAGCAGTGAGTGAGATCGTGTTAGTAAGTGAGTGAATCAGTGAGTAAAATGAGATATGATGAGATTTGTGAATTATGGAACAGTGGAATAAGTTTAACATAGTGATGCATTACACAAGCATCGCATAATCCGAAATCTGCCAACCTCGGTCTGATTGGAAAGGATTTTGGCCCGTGGACAGCATTTTTTTTTTCGAATTTATGATATCCCCCTGAGTTTATCTGCGCTCTATTCAGATTATCGAAAGCCGTGATTCGGTACCTCGCCAATATGCTGATGAACTTATTTATGAAGGTTTGCTGACAGAAGATGATGTCAAGGCCGAAAAAGAAGCACATTCCGCAAAAATGATGGAAGCGTTTAAAACGATTGATTCAACACCACCTGTGTAAGTTGTTTTCTTTTCTGTTTTTTTTTAATACGTTGGTTTGGGGTAGGAACAACAAAATAAATTGGAAAAATAAGCAGAAAAAAAAGATGAAGAAGAGATCAAGGGAATGAGAAGAGGCACGTCAAAGAAAAAGAGTACTGTATAATAATTGTTTTCTTTAATAGAACCGGACACGAGGTTGTTATAATCCTTTATTCGTGGCTATTCAGGCTCTGAAGAAGGCGATATTGCCGAAATGTTAGCCGCGAATAAAGGATTATAACAACCTCGTGTCCGGCTCTACTAAAGAAAACAATTATTGAAGCATCAAAATGCCGAGGTTTATCGAAAGTCACACATGGAGTTACTGTTTATTTCTGTATTATTTTAGCGTGGAAAATGAGTCATATCGAAATGTTTCTATAAATTTGAGATAGGAAGAGTAAATTCAGTGTCATCTACTTGCTTTCTGTATGTTTTTTTTTATTAATCTTTTAAGGAATTAGTTGATTAATTTGATTTTTAGTGTACTTATTTTTTCTTTAGGGAATTATTAGTCTAAATCGGGGCAGCGGTAACAGTGCCAGTCTTTTCTTTAAGTTTTGACATTGTCATAATGTAGTTAGTCAGTAAAGTCACAAAAAAAAATTGAAAAGGAATGTTCGAGAGTGAGGGATTTACCGCGTATTAGTATGAAAACTTGGCGCTACAGCGCAGTCTTCGAAAAAAAGGACCAGAAGGTCATAGCTGATTGTCATCTCACTTTTTGTTTTTTGTTATTTGTTTATTGTTTGGTGATTCGGGATAAATATTGGGCTTTATTCCCTTAAAATTCTTTTTCAGTGCAAAACATCTTGAAGGAAACTGGAAAGGATTTATCCAGGCGCCGGCTGAGGTTCAAAAATGGGCGACTGGTTGCGACGTGAGCCTGCTGAAGTACGTTGGGGCAGCATCAGTCAAGGTTCCTGAAGGATTTGTAAGTTCTAACTTTATTTCTCATCCTTATTTTGCTATTCACTTTTGTTTCATCACCTTATTATCTCGAATACGTAGAAAGTTTCGACTTCAGACTTATTTTACCATTTTCCCAAGTCGAGAAAGCGTGGAATTCCTTTGAAAAAATACATCTTTGACTCATTTCAGACAGTTCATCCTCATTTACAAAAAACACATTGTGAAGCAAGGATCCAGAAAATGGTGGCAGGGGAGAATATTGACTGGGGAACCGCTGAGGTTGGTGTGGCTTGATGTAACGACCCTAAACAACACAGGACCACATAAAATTCTAGGCACTGGCCTTCGGATCACTGCTACTGGAAGGAAATGATGTTCGAATCAGTGGCCAAGATGTTGGACGGGCTACATTTAGTTTTCGGTGTGTTTCTGTTGCTCTTTTTCTCTTGTGAGAGAAATATCCTGTTTTACCCGAAATTGTTGCCAATTATATTTGCAGACATGCCATGTTAGTTGACAATGATACGGATCAAACACATATCCCATTAAATTCTATTACCGACAATCAGACAGGTTTCTTGGAGGTGAGGATGGAGTAGAAAATCCTTGAATAGCTTTGAAAAACGGTTTTCTTCTTCATGTTAAATGAATTTCTAGGTATGTATTGCAGTTTTTCCGTTCCAAAACTCACTCCGCTTCAGATTGCTAACAACCTTTTATCGGAAGAAGCAATACTAGGATTTGAGTTCGGCTACTCGATCGAGAACCCACGACGGCTTTGCGTTTGGGAAGCTCAGTTTGGGGATTTCTTCAATGGAGCTCAGATTATCATCGACACATTCATTGCCAGCGCTGAAGGTGAGTTACATTCGATTTTTCTAGTGATCCGCGGTCCCGATAGTTCCCTAAGCCACCAAGTTTCCAAAATATTCGTCATCATATTTGGAGAACAAATAGCGTGGGAATAAAACCATCGGGGACTTCTTTTCCAACCTTGCTATTCAGCACTATTCGTTTGGTTTGGTATCGCAAATTTGGTGCAGTGGTACTTCCCTATGGGACCTAACTATTAGTTGCATAAACATTTCCAATGCTAGAAGAAATAATGGATATATATTTCCATTGCGTTATGGATTTATCTGCGAACAAAGTTCTACAGAATATGTATGACAATCTAAGGTCCGTTGATCCGTTAGGATGCGTTCATCCACCTGGTGTTGGATATGGACATTGAAAATTGATGGCTATGCATTTTCTAAAGATTTATGTTCTTGGAAGTTTGGCAGAAAGCTACTGTATGAATTTGGTCTACGCAGCTCTTTTTTTTCAGAGGATCTGGTCTGTAAAAACTTGCTCTGTATGTGAAAACCATTTTTTAAAGGCAAATGGCTGACTCAGTCTGGTTTAACCTTACTACTCCCTCATGGAATCGACGGTATGGGTCCAGAACATAGTACTTGCAGAATGGAAAGGTGTGGAAATTTCTCAACAAGATTTTTTTTTGAAAGATTGTTCAAAAAAGGAATGTTTTCTTCTATTTCTTCTATTCGATATAGATTCCTTCAACTGTGTGACTCTCATGAAGATCAAATACCAGTTGATGGAGAGAATATCAATCTCCGAGTTGCGAATCCCACCACTTCAGCACAGTATTTTCATCTTCTCAGAAGGCAGGTCAGGTATATTTCCATTTTTTGAAACTTGTGTTGATAAAATTGTTATTAATTTTCAAAACTAGTAAAGACTCGTCTGTCTTTGTAAGAGCTAAATCTACAAGAAAAATGGCAAGAAAAAGGAACTTGTGGAAAATTTGCGCTTGTTGTGGGTTCAGAAGAGAGGTTTTAAAGGGGTTTTTCTTTTACTCTTTTTTTCTGTGATATTTCAAAAGAAATCCTTTTTTGTGGTCCCCAAAGCATTTATTCCACAGCACTCGTTTTCGTTTTCGTTGCACGTTTCATATTTGGCGCTCTTCACTACCAAGAGTTCGATAGTTTGTACAGTTGTTCTATGATATCGCTGTAAACATGTTCCATCCGATGTTATAGGTCAACATTTGCAGCTAAACAAATGTGATTGAAGTGCCACCACTGCTAAAATTCACATATCTGTTTATTTAGGCCATGTTGTTGTAGGAGTGATGCTATACGACATGTTTATGTCAATCTGCAAAAACCTGCAAAAATTTGCTTTCATAGAAGGGAAAAGTAAAGTAAGTAAAAGTGGATAAAAAGTAGAAAGGGGAAGAGAGAAGAGACAACATTTATAAAAAGACATTCATTTTCTTTATCTTCTTTTCTACTCTCTTTTTTCTAATCCTCTGTTTCCTTTCAGTATGTTATGAGAAAATTCGCTCTTATTTTTTTTCTTCAAATGATGGGACATAGATATTGGGAGATTTCCTTCTTTTTCTTCGGTTTTTTTCTTGGAAGTCACCCTGAAGTTAAAGAGAATAATGTAAAAAAAGTAGGCAGATATATTTAATGGGTGGTTAAAGAGTGCACTGTGTCGGCATATAGGCTCTGCTTCATCTAGGATTTGTTTGGAAAGCAAAGTACAATCTTTCTATTTTTTCCTGATTTTTTTTTCAAAGTCATCTCGGTTTATCTTTATTCAAGCACTATAATTCGCGGATCATTACAGGATTCAGACAGGTGTACTCTCTTGGTATTCACAAAGCAAAGTTATATGAGATCTGATTATCGATACTTCCACACTTTAATTTAATTAATTTGATATATAAATCCAGCCGAGAGTCAACTGGAGGGATAAAAAGTCAACTGAACTATCTAATAAAACTATGGAAAATCTTTAAAGTCTTTTATTTTTCACGTTTTGGTGCTTCATTTCTATTTATTCTTTGCATAAAAACTAAATGTGAGTCACAACGGATTTTTGAAGGTGGTAAGAATCTGTATTTAAATTATACGTTGAAATTGAAGCCTTAATTAGGTTGGAGTCGCCTTATTTTGCATCGCTTCTCTCCGAATTCGGGCCTATCGCACGAATGAATCGTCCATTAGCAGGCGCAGTAGCTGTGATAATAGCTCGGGACGGCAGACGTAGCGAGCTGCTGATGATTGAACGTGATTTAAATAATCGCCATCGTTACAATGGTGATTTCAGCTGACGGTTTGATATGATGAGAAATTGTGAGGATTCGGCGAATAGGAGCGCCGCTGACAACCAGTTTCACACAACGTATAAAACATCAATCTCGATTAGCCTAACGTGAAATGAGTGACATCGATGAGTTCGAAGAATGCGCACGTCGTTAATAGGAACGATCATTAGAAATTCGTATAGCGCAGATATGAGATCCGAAATTTCCCATTGTTTGAATAGTAGAGGAAATTTTGGACGCGACTCTGGGATTTTTGTTCCCGAAAAAAAATTCTGAAAAAAGAAGTGTTTTACAGATGGGAAAGAGGTTTCGAAAATAAATAAAATAGCTGAAAGAAATTAGTAGAATAGTCGGGAATAGACAGTAAAGAGAAATAATTATTAGATATATTATTCCATGGGAAATTTAAATAAAGGATAAAGTACACGGCGTTGATCAATCCTTTGGGATGTCCCTACGCGGCCAACTTCAATTTACTTTCCTTTTGATTTTCATTAAATTTCACTTGAAGAGATTTTGATAAGTTAATAAAAATTTCAACAAAAGTGAATGTATTTGTGTGCGGATATAGCACTTGTGAAAAGATATGATTTCTCTATTTGTGGTTGATTTACTTTTTCAGGACTGCAAGAAAACAGAAGGAGGTGTAATGATCCTCCTTTTAAACACTTCTTCCGATTTCGAGAAATATGTAGTTACTAGCAAAATTTCAAATTTGAGACAGTCATTGCTTTTCCCTCGTGATTCATCTTATTTTTTTTTAAATTAGATTCTTGTTTGAGTCTGTTAATTGACAGAGAATTGAGGAAAAAGACCTCACTTTCTCAAGACTTTTCTAATATGGAAATTTCTTTGCAAAATTAATATGCTTCAGGTTATCCCCAACTATCGAAAGCCACTAATCGTTGTTGCTCCTAAGATGCTGCTCCGACATCCGAAGGTATTTTCTTGTCCATTTTTTTTTCGAATTTGACCTTTTTTTTTTGCTTTTTTTTTTGCTTGCACTTGGAATGCTTCGGAGCGCTGCTTTTTTGGCCTTTCATTTCTATTTTTTCTTTGCTCTTTTGCTACACTTATTTTACATCTTATTTCATTGCGCATGCTATATATGCGCACTTTTTTCAAATGAAAATTTTCAAAAATCATATGGGGACGGCCCCTCCCCGAATGACCTCACATTTTGCACGAATTGCGTTAGTTAGCCGGAGATTCAATGTGATCATCATCGTTGCTTGGTGCTATAGGGAAGCGTCAGCTGATCGCATCTCATTGAGACCGAAGCGATGCCCTCGTCTTTCCTGTTATTGCGGAAGGCGATTGGCGTCCGTTTGGTTACCACTGCTGCGCTGAGCTCCGCGCACCGCACAGATCAAAGTCGATACCGCTGTCGTTTCTTTTTCATTGACGCCTTTGTTCGGCTATATGTAGAAGTGTCGAACACGGCTGTCCAAATGGGTAATCTAGAACTGAGAACAAGGAATTGGAGAGAAAAATGGCTTTATGGCAGCGCTTAAAAGAAACTATTGATTGGACGTGAGTGTTTGAACTGGGAAATAGTTTGTTGTTTAGAAGACCAATGAGTAATCAAATGACACTAGGTGTTTTGCAACAATCTATTGTGTTTTTGTGGGAGAATTATCAATAAATCTTTCTTCCTCATTGGAGGAATATCTCTGGAAGGGTATCAAATCATACCCTTCCAGAGATGTTCCTCCAATGAGGATAAAGATTTATTGGTCCAATTCCAGGGATAACAAACTCTAGATCTACGAATTCCGAATTTATGTCCATTCTGCTTGTTTATTCCTGTGGTCTTTTCATTCTTGAAATGTTCGACAGTAAAAAAATCAAGAAAAAATATAGAGAAGAAATGAAAGCGATAATTGAAAAATCATGACAGATGAAGTAAAAGAGTCGAACTATTTTCTTTATGGTGTTTTTTCTTCCTTTAAATATTTTTTTTCTCTTTCTTTTCTCTGTTGGCGCGCTTGTATTCCGTGTCCATGTCAATGAAAAAATAAACAAACAAATAAATGTCTCCATACAAAACGCTATTGAAGACCACCCTCAATGAAGTCTATTTCTAATTACCAGCGACTTTTGTTCGATGAATCCGACAGCGCACATGTGGAATTTCGTTGTTGTTTTGTGCTAAGCGAATCAGGAAACTGATTAACGACTGTTCAGGCCGCTTCCTCTTTGTCTGAATTTGCACCAGGAACGCACTTTCGGAATGTGATCGACGACAACACATGCAAACCCGAAAAGGTTACCAAGGTAGGTGGGGTGATCGCGACGTGATTTGTTACGGTGGCAGTGACCTTCGTGTGTGGTCTGTGGAATGTGTGGAATCTAAGCTGAGGGGAAGCTTCAAGTGATTTCCAGGTTATTTTAACTTCTGGCAAACACTGGATCGCTGTAGAAAAAGCCAGAGATGAACGAGGTCTCAAAGATACGATAGCTATTGTTCGTCTCGAGAGTCTCTGTCCATTCCCTGTACATGATCTCAGAGAGGTTCTGAAGCGGTACCCGAATGCGAAAAGTGAGTTTCTTTGAATTTTTGATTTTTTTACATTCCTTTATTCATTTTATCGTATAGGAAAATCGGTTGGAGAAAATTTCTGCATTATTTTCTAGTATTTGATTCAATTCTTTAATTAATTGGGGAGACTTCTTGGTTTTTGAATACGGTCTTTTTTTAAAGTTTTAGGGAGTTTCTAGAGTTTTCTGATCTTCCGCTATCTAATATTATGCGTTTTGCATCCTTATGACGTTATTCAGAATCTAAAACGTTCAGTACCATATTTTGGTGTTTTCTGAGTACTTGTCGAAGAGTTGCCGGAAAACTAAATTCTAGCTTCTACTGAATCCTTGAGTGTCCGTATTAATTCGTTTTATTCTTCCATTCTTGGTCATTCAGCCTTGAACCCTAATTAAGTGTTCAAACAGTTGGTTGTTCTTTCAGAATTCGGAAAAGTCTGTGGATCGAATATATGAAACCCCGTTAGACTGATGTATAGTTACTACTTCTCCTTTATTTCTTCTAGTTTATTTTATAATTTTTTTTGCTTCAATAGTTCAAATGTTAAGAAGGGATCTGATAGAAATGACGTTTGAGCAACCAATTTTTAAATAGGGAAGATTTGTTAAAACAAAAGTTCCAAATTTTTCCCTAGCTTGATTTTCCCTCCATTTCTCCGCGCAGCATCTGCTTTTCTTTTGCCAATTGACCCTTTTATTGACCCGTTTGCTAGGTACAGAGATGATATCAGTAAACAATACCAAATCATCTTAGAGCTAGCCAGCTGTGTTTTGACTGCTTGAGATCACTTAAGTGTAGCAGTAGAGTCATCTTGCATGCGTCTGTCTCTCGTGTACGTCTCCTTTGATCACATGCTCTCTATCCAGCCGAGCACGCATCTGCACCTACCTAATCTGTTACGAGCGTTACGGTCGCGAATTTCTTTTTTATGCGCAGGTGCTGTCGGTATTTACGAGGTAATGAAATGAGGGTTACGGCAACGGGTGAAGGATCGTAAAAAAATGCGTTCAATGCAAAAATCCCTCCAGGAATGGTCGAAAAAATGACTTCTGAGATAGACGTTGCATCTTTCATGAAGTGTTTACACAAAACTCACATCGTTACGAAGAAAAACTGTTTATTATGTCGTAAAATAGATATTAAATGGGCGCCAACGCTTTGTGAATGCTAGGTGGCCGGTTTCTCTGTGGGAATGAAGATACAACTGATTGTCGATTTTCTTTTTATTGCTCTTTAATGATGCTCAAATATGGCGTTGGTGTTCTTGAGATGATTGTTTAATAAAATGGGAAAATAAGGGCGTTTCTAGGGTGATGGGGAGGAATTTGTTTGGTAATTTTCGTTTTTTCATATCATTTGAAAGTACAAATTTTGTTGATATCATATTGATGAAAAAGAGAGAATTGTAGATGCTGCAGTAGAACCGACTAAACTTTTCCGTCTCACAGAAAACCAGCAGAAACTACTGATAGCTGCTAGAATATTCTGGCTAAAATACTCCTGTAAGTAAATAATAAACAAAATATCAAATAGTATAGGTGACACTTTATTTCTTCAATTTCTTCGATAATGGAAATAATATCCCGAAAAATTATTTGTGGAACCTCAGCAACTATCAGACGTAATTTTCCTCATCCAGTACGTATAAATCCGACCTCCATTCACGAGGTCACGTACTGTATGTACAGCCGCTTTTATGCCAATTATGTAAATGAATTTCGTGCGTAGAAGATGCATAATGGGATGAGTCCATCGATTTGTGGAATTCTCGACTTTTTGTGAGTCAGTACTAGGAAAAATTCCCTTCCCCAAGTGAGAGATTTCCCCATGTTTTTTTTTGTCACTCAAAAAGTATTTTCCCCTCTTCACACAGCCGCAAATCCATGAGCGATGTTTGTTTGGAAAAAGTGTTATCAAATAGACTTCAAAGCGACCGCTAGCCGATTGACCGGCAAGAGGTTACGCACACATGCACACATGTTGCGTGCGTCGTCGTCCCCTATCAGTAAACGGTTGCCGACTGATACGCACATTTGCGTTTCATTACGCAATGACAGTGATAAACATTGTCGGGATGAGCATAACATGAAGAGAACTGAGAAAATCTCTAGTGATATAGGCGGGATTGAACTTTTTCTGTCTTTTTTCCAAGAGCATCCGGCAGTCATGCAATAAGTCTTTATTCACTTGTTAATAAATGGAGTAGTCGTTTTCAAAAAAGCAATCAAATGAGATCAAAGCCAGGACCAGTTGATTTTTTTCCCCAAATCCTCATATGTTACCTTTTTCTGTTTTCAGAATTCGTATGGTCTCAAGAAGAAGGTCGCAACGCCGGCGCTTGGTCGTTTATCCGACCACGATTCGAAAATGCGCTTGGAATTTCGGTAGGTTCGATTTTTTCCACACTGCAATAACCGATTGCTATGGGTTTCTTGAAGAGCGGCGCCTATTGTCGCTGTCGATATAAATGTGTATAGCTTATGTGAATGCAGCCATGGTGGTTCTATTGTGTAACTGCTGAATTTCAAATGTTTTACAGTTATTTATAAGTTATATTTATATGAGGTGTAGAGGGGAATACACGGGAGATTTTCATGGAACATTCTGGAATTGAAATAGAGCCTACTATGACTATTTTTCTGTCTTTGTTAAGGTGTTAAAAAACTTTTTGCCACTACTTTTTCCAAATTAACTTCTTTGGAACCAACTTTGTCCTTTGTTTCTACTCATATTTTTTAAATTTTTTCAGTCACGCGAAATTTTTGTTCACATCAGTACTGTTCTGTAACAGTTGTAATTGCTGAACCACAGATCATGTTTCTTGATCTTCGAGATTTCTACCATGAAATCCGGTAGATTCGATTAATTTCTAACTGAATATGTATCCTAATTTGATATGTATTTGGTTTTTTGAAAGTCACGGTTTTCTTTTGGTGCACATCCCCGAATCTTTCTCAACAAAGATTTCTGTGAATCTGACCGCCATCTGAGAATTATCGTTCTACTGCAATTCACCTAAAATGAACAGTAATTTCTTCATTAATGATGTCTTTATTGCGACAAAACTAGGTCCCGACATCGTTCTCAGCCATTTAGTCCATTTTCGAGCGGCGTTTTAAAAAAGAGTTTTCGATTCCGCTCAGTTTCCTCCATTTCGATTTTCGAGTACGTCTTTTTGTGAATAACGATGGTTTTATTTATCGCTGCGGTGTTTCTTTTTTGCGCTCTGCAAAAATTCCCCGCCGCTGTTGCTGCTGGCACGTGTTCATAGGTTTTACGCACGAATTTTTTCTTCTTCAAGGGAGCAGATAAGGAAAGTGGGATTTATAGAGTGTTAGAGAAGTAGAGTGATGGCGATCCTCTGCATCTATAACTCTAATACCTCATCTAATAGCCAATTTCAGCCAATTTTTGCTGGGCGACCTGAATTAGCATGGACAGCGACGGCAATCGGTGAACATCATGCAAAAGAAGCCGAAGAAGTGATCAGGAAGACGTTCGAAGTATAGCTCACATAAGTGAATTTTGTGATAGTTGTCCTAGCACTTTTTTGTAGAATACCCTTTGTCATTTTCTTTTCACTTTTTTATGTTACACGTTGTTAAGTTTTAAAAGATTTTAATCTTGTACGGATGTTTTAAATGATCTTTATTTATAACTCTGTTGACACTCCTCCTCCGGTGCACTAACATTTCAAGGTTGTTCCCTCATACTCACTAATGCATTTGGATAGATGTGATACGTGAAACGTACCTCAATAAATGATCTGTTATTCAATTCTTTCTTTTCCTCTTTCCCTCTATTTCCTCTTGAGCCTCGTTTTCGTCTCTTGTCTCCTACCTTTTTCTTCATCCGGAGGGTGAGTAAAAACTCAAAGGACTTGGTCAAAGGTTGCAAAAAGCCAACGAAGATTTGAACACGGAAGCTCCATATTCAAGAGAGCTACTGAAACTCGTTTGGATTTGAACTTGTAGTTAATTTATCTCTTTGATTTACTACTTGAAACAACGAATGGCGTCAATAGTGCGTGAAATCCGTAATCCGTCTTAGAGGGACACTGAGGTTTGAGGTTCGGAATGTTAACTTATCTCTCGTCCAGAATTTCTCTTCCACTTCACCATAATTCTTGTCGGTCTCCTGGTGATTTTCGGGGCACTTGATCACCCGTTAGTTCCATTTTCATTTATTTCAACACTTATTCAGCTGTTACGCCCTATTACTAAGTTTTGTAGTTAGTAATGAAATATGGTAAATAACATAACTAGAGACAGTGCCAGTTTCCTCTGACAACAAATTGGGCTTCAGTTTTAGTAAAGCTTGCCAGTTTTTTTTTCTATTTGCATGATTTTCTGACTCAGACAAAGTGTGTTCCATTTTTTATTTTTCTTTTCTGGTGCACCATTGGTGTATGTGAATAAATAAATAAATAATTCGTGCACTAAATAACAAAATTAAAAAATAGGGAAGTAATTACTGTGTTTAAACAAGTAACTGAAACTAAGGCGGTAAGAAGAGGATAAGATACATAGGTTTCTTTACTTTTGTGGATACTATTTTATAATTTAGAAAAAAAAAAACGGAAAGCTGTGCTACATTTGAACGTTAGATCAGTTAGTTATCCGTTTTTTTTTTACTACTTACAAAGAAACTCTATTTTACTTGCTTTGATTTTACTAAAGCACAATAATTTTCAGAATTTTCTTCTTTTCAATGCTTTTTTAGATCCGCTTTTTCAACTTTTTTTGAAAAGGATTGAGAATAATCAATATAAGCAAATACATGTGGTTGTGCGAAATTCTCCTCATTCGCTGATCCTCCTCGCTTATCGATTGTTGCATAGGAATCCCTCCTTCCTCTAGTATGGTGCTCGTTACGGGAATTAGGCGCTACCGCCCCTTCTTAGTACATCATCATCATCACCATCATCATTAGACGAATGTTATTCAATGAACACAATCGAGGTGGTTGCTGCTGTTGGCTCTGAAGAGCATCAGAGAAAGGACGAGGAGGAGGAGGAGGACCAAAGCCACACTGGGATTGTAATGAGATTATCCCCGTAGACGCATTGGGTCGCTTTCTAATCGAATTTGTGGTTGATGTGCTTCGTGGAATATCGGTATGTGTGTGCGTGGTGCAACAAGCTGCTGACCAGACGCTTAGTTATTCCTACGGTGGTGGATCTATCGTTGGCTCCGCCCCCGTTTCCGGGATGTGTCGGTAGTGGTGTGCGGTACAGGTTGTGACAGGTTTAGAATGCCTACTCATTCATTCACTCATTCATTCATTCATTCGCTCATTCATTCAATCACTCAACCATTCATTCATCCAACCAACCATTCGTTCAATTTTTCATTCAATCATCCAAGCATCCATTCAACTAATCATCCATACATTCCTTCAATTATTTATTTATTTATTTATATCTTTAATTTAATTTATTTAGCCTTCTTTTTATTTTATTTTATTTATTTTTTATTTTATTTTCTTATTCACTCATTGATTGATTCATTCATTCATCCAACTGCTCATTCAATCGATGTTCCATCTATTCGTTCGTTTGCTCATCCATTCACTCGTCCTCTCACTTGTTTTCTTATTTGCACAAAAAGATATTAATTGAGAAATTTGTTTATTTATTTGTTTATTTGTCCATTCATAGTCAAACATGTTTCTCTCTGCCTTTCCCAAATGCTTATCATTAGTTGGTCGCTAATTTTATTTTTGTAATCAATAATAATGTGGTCTTCTTTATTTGCTTTTTATTATTATTATTTATTCGTCCTTTCATTCATTCTATTCATTCGCCTATCCAACCGCCAATTTTTTTTGCTTTTTTCCTCTTTCTTAGTAATTTTATCTATCATTAAGTAATATATAATGTATAAATAGATGAATAAATAAGAGGACGTCTACATTATTTATTGCAGTTTTTTCATTCTTTTACATGCATGCAATTTTCTTTCATATCATGCGCTCTTCATCATCTCAATTCATTCATAATTCCCCCTTCCCCAGTCACACTCCACTCAATTCATCTTTTCATCTTCTCAACTTTTTTCTCATTCAACTGTCAATTTTACCGTAGTCTATGGCCGATCTCGCTTCTGTTTATGTTTCCCATCATTGCTCCTTTGAATTTCTTCCTTCTTCTATTTACCTAGGATTTTTTTTTGGTAAAGTAACCGTTCGTTTACAAGCACCTACTTCGGACGCTTTGAATCGCTAAGTGCCTGTCAAAGTGTCCGTGCTCATCTTTCGTTGATTGGAATTCCTCAAAAAGTTGTCTCTCACCCATCGAATTGCAATTTGTCTACAACTTTTTTGATATATGCCTTTTTTTGGTTAAACTTACTCAATTCATCTTTTTTTTTGGTTGCATCTCTTTTTCTCAGTAAATATGTAGTGAGGTTAGCGACTTTAATTCATAAATATCTAACAGAAAATAATGTAATAATTCACAACGCTGCAAAACATAATAATGGAATAATGCTAAATAAAAATTATAAAACAAAATAGCGCTACTTTATCTGATATGTGGGATGGGGAGGGCGTATCGTGCAGGTGTGGCTGGTTAGAAAGTGCCCACTTCCTCGGACTCGTAGTCAGTATCTCTTTGAAAATCCTTTCTTCCTGGACAGGCCCCACCTACGGGCTTCTTTCCAACTAAACAAGTACCTTGAAAATTTTATAAAACACCCCTTAACCTCTTCCATGCTTTTCGAATACTGTTCTACTTCTGTTTCTGTGGTTTTCCCTGTCTCTTCTCTCTTCAGATTTCCTTTATCTATTAATTTATGTCTAGTCTCCTGGTTTTATCTCTGTCTGTTCCTCTCTCATCCCTCTATCGGTCCGTCTGTCTGTATTTTGGTTTGCTTTATTTTTTTTCATCGCTCCTCTTCTTTTCATTTGACGACCACTTACCACAGTCAAGGACCTGTAGCATTCAACACCTCATTGTCTGTTTAGTTCGCCTAGTCTTCCGGTGTTGGCTCTTCTTAACTTGTCCCTTCGCTTATTTATTTTCATCATTTTCATCTTCTCCTCTCTTTCCTCCATTTTTCTCAGTTTTCATTTTCTACTGAACAATGACCGAGCAGCGCTATCGTAAGCAGATTGGTGTGATGGAAGTAGTCCTGAGAAAGAAATTCGAGGATGAGCAGATTTTTTGGAGATCCAGCAACGGCTAGATTGCCGACTCTTACACAAAGTTGCTATTCTTATTTGTTTATTTTTTACTTATTTATTTAATACGCTCGTAGGTGGGATGCACAAAAGTGAGGAGAAACCGTTTAGTAAACGACAATCAGTAAGCACGTGCTATTTTATTAGCAACTATTTTATAACTAAATATTAACATGGCGATAATTATTTATGCATAATAGTCTTTTAATGTATGGTTAATAAGTAATATATAATGCAAGTAACTATTAATATTTAAGTAATTACATATTTTCTACTGTACATTCTCCGTATAATCCTTGTTTATATGGCTTCAGGAAAAGGCCGTTCATAAAAGCGTCCATAAAATTTCAGGAAAATAAAATCAAACATTTAACCGTAACAAATAATTAGGCTAATATGGTATTTTAGTAAACCACAACACAGTGGGTAGAGGATGGTAGTTAGACTTTTTCTTTTCTGGAAGTGAAATGGAAGATGTACTGGACAAATGTAGAAAGTAGCTATTTTGACGAAAACGGAGCAGAGGAGCCCGTCACTTCCTGTCTTCCCGAAAAAAATTCTCTTTTTGCTTTGTATAAGTTTTTAAGTTTTTTTTAAATGCCACTCCAAAACTCCCAACTATATTTTTTACTCATTTGGTTTTTTTTTAGGATTTCAATTTCCTTTCTCGCTTTGGAAAATGACGTTTCAATTCAAATAACGATAGAACAGGTGCAGATGCTGCGTAATTACCTTCACGAAACAGTTTATCCTCGAGTTTTCCCAGCCGTCTCCGTTTTCCATCGAACGACTCCTCTTGAACCAGTTTGGTTATGACCGCTTTCTTAGGTTATTATTCAAATCGTAGTCTAGCTGTATTTCCGTGGATTTGCGGAGATTTTCGGCATTTTTCACGTTTTTCCGCGTGTTTGCGTTTTCCTGCCGTGACGCTCTCACTACAGCCGTGATATCCTATTAAGATGATTGACTGTTATAGCACTAAAACGCACGATCGTTCATTAATACATAATTACGGACATTTGCGTGCGTTACGGATTCACATGTGCGACGATGTCGACCTTCGTGTGGGATGGCATATGGCTCGCGTGAACACGACATTCGGTCTCTGCCGGACAACGATTGATATTTGATTTGTTTCTGAATTTCTAAATGTAGTACATTGGAGATGGTTCCTGGTCGGCTACTAAAGGAATCGGCAAAAATCTTCTCGCATGGTTACTGTAATCGTTTTTTTTTCTCAAACATATTCTCTGCTCTACAAAGTGACACTTTTAGTGGAATATGTAGATCTGCTAGAGATCCACACGATTTTGTACTCGTTTTTTGAGGTATTGAGGAAAACCGACAGTGTGATAGTACTGCCGAATGTTTCTGAACATTGGAGTTCAAACTTTTCCCACATTTCCTGGACAAAATATAGTATACAGTATATAAAATACAGTAGGTGTCTAAATAAGTGTCCTTTACGGCTAGAGAGCTACATTTTCTTGGATAAATTTTCACAACTAGTCATTTTCTGAGAATAACGACATATAAGAAAGGAATAATCCTCAAAATATACAGAGAAATGGGAGATGACTATGTTCTTTCATCCTCAGCACATTAAATTATTTATGATTTATGGAAATGCAGCAAAATCTTTCTTTTTCTCGGATTTTTTGTTATTTTTTTCATTTGAGCTACTGGGAGTTTTAAAACAGTCACTTAAGCATTCAATAGGATTCATGCTCTCCTTGATCTCTATTTCTAATTTTCCGCTTTCTACACGCTAATTGGTATGGATACTCCTTTTCGCGATATTTGAAGCCTAATGCTATGAATCTGTTGGGTCCTGTGGCAAATCTTTCTTTGCCTTGGACCCAAAATCCCCCTTCTTTTAAAGGCATCACCCCACGAATCTGGAGTGGTACGGATTTCCGGTGGAGTACTCGTGTACGGAGTTGTAGATTATGGGCAGGAGGGTGATTCCGTTCATTTCTTCCTAATTATCGTAGAAAACGGCCCGGAAGTTACGGATTCGAGCGTTCTGGCGCACTCTTTTCCACGAGGAGTTCGATTGGAGCGCGCCAGCCCTGCGCCGCATCTTCCGGGCCGTTTTTTACGGCAATCAGAAAGAAATGGACAGAATCACACCCATCTCCATAATCTACGATCCCGTGTACAAGGTGATCCCTTTAAAGAAGTGGTGTTTTTGTCTATGGTCACCTCCACATGGTCGTTCCCCGGTACTGGATGTAGCCAATTTTTCTCCTCTCAGACCACAGCTATTCCTTCATCGGACTAATCCCATCTGATCCTGCTCGTTCTCTCGTCTGCACTTCACAATCTCATTCGGTGCTCTTCATCTCGGCCCAGCTACCTTCTAATTTCCGCCGCTCATTTCCGTTTGCGCAACACGTACGCACATTCATTCGACGACACGCGTTACGACCTCTTCTTTGTTTGAGGCGATTTGTGTCAATTAGACACTGACGAAACTGCTACGGTACGGGATTTCGGCTATGTAGATCTCCTTTCAACGGCATTCATCCTCCAAACCCCGGAAATCAGTATCGATCGACTCAACCCCTTCCACACAGCCACACCTCTGGGATGCAACTCGCACACTTCCCCATTAAAATGAAGTAGTTTGACTGGAACAGTAAAACTCTCCTTTAAACTTTTTTTTCGAGAGTTTATAAGCGTACTTTTTTTTATCAGAGTTAGAGAGTGATGCGGGGGAAGAAAAATGGCACGAATTCTGAAGAGAAAGGGGGAAATCCTCAGAACTTTTTTTAAAAAAATGGGCTTTTAAAAAAAGGGCTTATATTTCCAGAGAGCATAAGTACAGTAAGTTATATTGCATTTTACTTGATAAACAATGTAGAATTCCCCAATTGCTGAATTTCTCAATACGTCCATTCGATTAGAACGTTCTTAAGTACTTTTTTGGTTTCCATAAAAGACCACACATAATTCAGGGATCCGAAAAAATATACGAACATGAAAGATGAATTTCTTGTGATCACATGTACGTTGTTTGCCGTGATCTTCGCCGCTTTCGAATCACTGGGTCAGATCCTGGTTTCCAATCGATTTTCAATAATCGCGGACTATTTTTGCTACCATCATGGTTGTTTCCAATTGCTAGGATCGATGTCTTCCGGTTTATTTTTATAATTTTCCAGATTTTTTTGTTTGTACATCACGTTATTGTGATAATTAATGATATTACACAGTCGTAACATCTTGCACTCGCTGTTATTTTGAAAATTTCCCATCGACTGGTCATCTCGGAAAGTAGCGAAATGACCTGCGGGAATTTGAGCTCCTCTATGGTTGAAAATTTCCTCTCCGCTTCTTTTTTCTGTACGTGAATGTGTGATTCTGAACGACTCATAGTGTTTTCGCACTTAATTCCTCATTCATCGTGATTTATTTGCGCCTTATTTGATGGATATCCACAAATCCTGCGTGGAATTTTCTTTTTTCATCATATTACAGCACCTGAGTTAATGGAAATCATTTGATTAATAGTCGAATGTTTATTCTTTTCAACCACGTATCTGTTAATGACCAGTTCTGCTCAAGGACAACGTTCGGGATCTCTTCCCTGGGGTCATTGTTTCCTTGGGAGGGGGTGACTATATTAGGGAAAGGCTGGAATTTATTTTGTGAGGGATTCTCTTCGCGGACCTTCCTCTTCCGGATCTGAATTCAGCCGGTATGGATCTATTGGATGGAGATCGGGCGATGTTCAAGCGGTAATCGGTGCTCAATCATCTTCAAACTCCGTCTTTCCCTCCGTGACATCTCACTGTTGTAATTGCCGTGTCGTAACAGACAGGCACACGCTCACATTCCTTCACTTATTCCCTATAATCTTTGGAATAATAAGGTCATTAAACTTTGGTTTTATATCGTAACCATCCACGTTCTTAGTCATTTTACCGTTGTTATCCATGAAGAATTTTATCAACAGTCGTAAAAAGTGGCATTTAGAATATTTTCCTCTTGATCAGAAGCAAAAAATCCTGACAGCTTTGACTTGATGAGACGTTCAACACTAAAATAATGGAAATTCTTTGAGTCACGTTAGATCACACAGTGTCATATGAAGTCAAAAGTGTTAGAAAATCAAATTACTCAAGATTTATTTATTTATTTAGGAATAAATCAAATTATATTTCTAAGCAGTCGAATAATACAAAAATATACATATAATATCAAAACTAACTGGCAAAGACTCTAGTAGGAGAGATCCGTGGCAAAATCCGGGAAATTAATGTGAAATAAAATTATAGAATTAACTGTTAATATGGAATATTATGAACAATAAAAAAATTCTAAAAATTCTATTAATCAGAATATGCTATATAACAGGTGCTACAAATGATGATGTCTTTTTTTCGGAAAAATTAAGAAAATTCAAGAAAATAGCATATTTTTATCAGTGATATAATTGCCGCCCATTGTAAGCTTCCCTACCAAACAAATTTTCAATTCCGGATTTTTACGATGAAATCGATTTTTGTTGTTTTAAAAATTGAAACTAGCAATAAAACGATGTTATTTTTAGGTGCTTTAATATAATGCGACTTTGTTTGGCATGCTGTGGGATTCAATCTGTAATTGGGACCAGTTTTAGTTAAATGGGAATTTTTTTGCAAGGATCGAATTTATTCATTCAACTTACTTTCTGCATAATGCCTTAACCGTTATCCATACTTTGCTTTATTACGAGATAATAATACATAAATAATAAATAATAATATAATAGTACTTCTTTCTATCGTACACTTTCGCCGTGTATCTTTCATGCATCTTTCCAGAAGTTTTCTTCCGCTTTTTGATTTCAGAACATTCTCTATGAGCCTCTCTTTATTTCTGCGAGTCTACAAATACGTTTTCTTCCACATACTCAAGAAGATCCCACAAGTTTTTTGGAATCCCGAGCAAAAGAAAATTTAAAGTGATCTCATGGCCTCCTATTTACTTCCCTTGTCTTCCATTAGGTTCAGTTTCACCATCAAAGAGTTAACGACATCATCATGCGACTGCGGTCTACGGTCAATCTCAAGGTGAACTGGTCATAATACTTTTATTTCTTTTTTTTTTCGCCATTTTCATCGTGAGATTCTCCGTAATTTCTATCTCGTTGTATGATTAGAAAAAATGATTCCAGTCAAAAAATGATTCCTGTCCTGGGGACTGTATTTATGATGATTTTTTCTTACAGATGCTAAGTAAAAATGAAAGAAAACTGCTGCAAAGCGTTGAAAACATTTCCCTCGTCTTTTTCTGAAGCGGAATTGTCCAATGACCACTTCATTTCCCGACACCCACCTTCTTTAGGTTAGATTTCTTCGAGAACAAATTCGCTTGTCTGCTTTTTCACATGTCAGAACTTTTCGAAACGACACCTCTTACATTTGTGTGCGTTGCCGGAGTTCTGGGATGTTCTCAGTTTTCGGTTTCCCCAGAATTTTTAGCATTTTTACGATTTTGAGCATTTTTCGTTTTAGATTTTGAGTATCTTGGAAATCTTTTAGGTTTTCTCTCGTAATTTCACTCTATTTTGGAAATATTTTCTCCGGGAAAAGATAATAGAGTATAGTGAATAGTACGAACTTCCTTTTTCAGCTGTTCTGAACAAAATTGTGACTAGTCGAAAGAGATCTGAGAATATTTTGGTGTAATTTCACGTGAAACTATCGGTTTTTGGAGAAGAATCGTTCTAGGATGATCAGCTTTTCAATAAGCTCGACGGAAATCTCTGAAGAACTGGAGAATGAAAGAATAGAAGGAAAACTTCCTGATTGTGTTGTCAGTATTTTTTCTTTTTCCTTCCTTCCATGTTTTTTTTCAGCTGCAGTAATCGGAAAATGTGATTCTAGGGTGTTCTTACATCACCCATCAATCAATCAGCCATTCCTCCAGGCCACAATACAAACCCTAAGCTTTCCAGACCCCAAGCCTCACTGCTCATAAGTCTTTTTACCCGCATTTTAGGTTACTGTATACATTATCCCTGTAATAACCAGGGGGGTCGCACCCTGCCCACCTGCCATTCGCGCATTATCCTTTAATTGATCACCCGAGTGTGATCCTGTACGGATTTTAATCCTTAACCAGTGAATCTATCCATGATTTGTAACATCCTCACACAGACTCGTTTGTTTCCAACTCCATGTTGGAAATTTATGTGCCTGTGGTGTGTCTGCGTCTCTGCGCTTAGCCGTTCTCTCCATTTCTCATCAGGAGGAACATTTCAAATGTAGCATGTGTTGATTTATTTGCTATTCGGCCTACGATTGAACTCTGGATTATCGCTGGCGAAAAAAATCGTCATAGATCATGGAAGCTGATGATCTATGGGTAATCGAATATGTGAATCATGTACCATTGATGGATCTTTGTGCGAAAGGTCATTTTTTCAGGAATAATTGGCACCGCAATCAAGGAAAAACTGTGAAAACCCGGCTAATTTCGATACTTGAGGAAAAATTGAAGAAAAACCTTACAATTGTGCTAATCTATGATTTCGAGTTTTTCTGAAGTTGATAGGCAAATTCGCAGCTGCTTAATCCAATGATTCTGCAATTTTACAGGGATTTCATGATTTTTTTAACTTTCTTTGGGTAATTTCCTAATTTTTCAGTCCAATCATTTCTCAACTCGAGTGAGTTGAGAAATGATGGTTTTCCTCTCCTTCTTTTTTCATTCTTTTTTTTTTGAAAATATAATCACATAAGGAGTTGTAGGAAGTACGATGGTCTGTGATTTCTCTCCTTCGTTATTTTTTTTTTCTTATTTGTTCATGGCTACTTTTTGTTAGTCTTCATACTAAACGAACTATGGATAGGTAGGCAAATTAGTATAATTTTCAATTATATTTTAAATATGTTGCTGAAAAAATAAACTAAGAACTCTATCATAAAAAGGAAATTGAGGGGAATTTTCTGGAAAGAAAATTCTTCCGGGAATATTCGAGGTCTTAGCCTTGTCCTTATCCGAAATCTACAGCTGTATAAGTGACCTTGGTCCCTAAATTGACAAGAGGATAATAACCGTCATCTAACACTAAGTGAGGTGGTGAACAATTTATCGACAGATGTTCACTCCGTTCTTCGTCACTTCGTCGGATTAGTGTTTGATCCTGGAAAATGGCTCAAATTTCAACCGACACTGAACATGACATGGCGCACTTTGTTACACTGCTACTATGCATGTCGTTGAGAAAAGCTCTGGATCGATCTTTATTTGGTTCACTTCCCATCTATCGATTATTTTTGTTGATCTCGACGTGAAAAATGGAAAGAGAATTAAAAATTGGTCATGTAAAACTTGACAGGTGTGATAGTTAGGATATATATGAATTAGGCATGATGGAAAATCTATGTACTGAATATTTTTGAGAGATAAAATGAATTTTGAAGAACCCGTATAAAGGCGGAGAGATAACGAGTTATCTATCTATTAAAATAAGGCATTTGAACATGTCGTACGACTAATTAATTGACCAATTAAGCCAACCAATTAACTAAGTTAGCTAATTTTAAAGTAAATTTGGGTACAGTAAATATAGCACTAATTTGTAAGTTTTTCCATCTAGCATTAGTTACTTGAAAAATGGGAAACTTACAACTAACCGGGAATTCCTCTAATTGTCACTTAACTGTCTGTTCCCTCCTTGTTCCAGACAGGCAACGAACAGATTCGGTTACTTTTGGCCCAAGATTGTTTATGAAAACACAAGATGTCAGTCATAATCCTGACAAACACCGACGACGACTGTGTTCTGGAATGACCGGACACAACAGCGAATTTGTTTGTGTTCAGATCAGATCCTTCGATGTTTACCACATATCGGGCCGGGGCTGACGGTTGTTAAATGAGAGTTTTGTTGAGTGCGTACATCAGCAAAAAATGTTATCGTACATCTTGCATGGAAAATCTTTGAACGATTCTCAGCTGTGTCTTAAGCTATGATTTTAGAACCTGAGCTCATTTTTTTCAGTGATCAAAAGGTTAACTCCCAATCAGTGTTTAGCTTCAGGTTAGGAGCAAGGGGTGAAGTAATTTGTATCGAAACCTATAAATTACACTTTTTTTTCAAATGTCACTGAGCGATTTCTGAATTTGTAATACTGTTCATTTCAATGGAATAAAATTGAGTGAGCAGAAGAGTATCTCTTCTCTTTTCTCTACGGTTCGGATAGTTTTCTCTCAATTCTCTAGATAATAAGTTAAGGTGAGCTAAAATTAAGTAAGGTGAGTAACTAAGGTAAAGGTACTCACAGTTAAGTTTTATGTTAATTCATTGTTAATTGTAAACAAGGATAGCATTTTCGCTCTGCTTTATTCAAAAAGAAAATCTTTTTTCCAGCTATACTTCCTTTTTTCTCCCTCTTTATCTTTTTCTTTCTCATTTTCTCTCATCTTCATCCTTACATATTTTCCGTATTTCCTGAAAAGAAATCAGAAACATCGTTTCGATGTCA
Source organism: Necator americanus (assembly GCF_031761385.1). Lineage (NCBI taxonomy): Eukaryota > Metazoa > Nematoda > Chromadorea > Rhabditida > Ancylostomatidae > Necator > Necator americanus. The sequence continues at coordinate 11,690,639 of NC_087375.1, forward strand.
AAATGTGTCCGAAAGCACAACGTTCTGCTGATAATATCGCGATCCCTAGGCGTATTGTTTAGATTTACAGTGATGATAATCGTCGAGCGGCGGTACTTGTATAGTAGTAGTTCAAGCGTTCGTTCCGCGACCTCACCAGTAAACTATGTGCACGTAAACGTGCTCGGATTACGATATCGCTTGATCGGCAGCGGCGACATTTAATGACCACAAGTATTAGAGGTTACCACAAGTATTAGAGCTTTTCCCCTCCACAACACACAACACCTTCGAAGGGTGAGGTCTCACCGATTCGCTGTTCACAGCTGATACAATTTTACTTTATTTCTATGAATATTAGTGAATATATTATTATGGAGGGAAGGGTGTGGTGTAGCGGTTAGAGGTTCCGCTTCCTGCACGATCGATCGGAGGTTCGAATCCGCTCTAGGGCTCGCCAAGCCCTTCATCCCTCCGGGGTCAATAAATAGGTACCAGACTTGTCAGGGAGGATGAAAACACTGACTTGACACATCGGCTAGCCACCGCAAGTCATTGTATGGGCCAGTCACACGTTCGTAAACCTAAAACGATTCTGAATTGAAGTGAACGTGGGGGCGCATCCCAAGCGGATTGATTAACGCCAGAAACTTTATCCTTTCATATTATTATGGAAATTATATATAAATTGTTTTTGAATATATGCATATAATTATTCACACACCCTAATGATGCAGCAGAAAAAAAGAAAGAAAAGAAAGACGAAACACACTTTGTCCGAACACAACTATTCTGAAAAAAATCCGAACCGAGTTTCTTGGCAGTGGAAGCTGGCGCAGACCTTTTTGTGGCGGATAACACGGGTATATGTATTACTACTAACGAATTTACAGTAGTTATGAAGCTCGACGGGACCCTGAATATGCCCACATATACCTGAAAGTACTACTGTAAACAGCTATTAGTAAATATCGATAGGTACCTAGAAAATTTGAAATGAAATGTTAGTATTCCTTAACATGGTATTATACATTACATTAGTAAATCATTTTGTTACTGATTTATACTTACTACTGATATGTCATATTTGGGTGCAAAAAGAAAATTTTCCATTTTGTTAGCAAAATTGTGTCCTCCACGAAACATCCGAGTTACTGTAGTCAAACCATAGAAGTTCTGAGTGACAATAGTTTTCTAACCTCTTTTTTTTCACTGCTATCCTTTAAAATTTGGATTTAACAGGGTTACAGTAAACGGTTTGTATTCAATAAATTGACTTCTATCTATTCATTGGAATAGAAATCCAGCATTAATTTCTGAATTTTGTTATTCATTCATTCATTCATTCATTCATTCATTCATTCATTCATTCATTCATTCATTCATCCATCCATCCATTCATTCATTCATTCATTCATTCATTCATTCATTCACTCGTTCATTCATTCACTCACTCTTTCATTCATTCACTCACTCTTTCATTCATTCATTCATTTAAAAGTGATTATTGCAAAATGCTGAAGTTATTCAGAAAAGGATAGAAATCCGACTTTCAGGAATGGCAATTTCCTTGTTTTCTTTTTCGCTTTCTGGATTCTTCACAAAAGTTCACGCCTTCCTCATATGTACAAGGAAAATCTCGCATATCTCGTCAACGTCCCCTACATATCGGCCTTCGTGAAGAGAAATACGAACTGACAGCTCCACTTGCAGCCGTCGTTTCAGACGAGTTTTTTACATCCTGAAAGTTTTTCCGCGACATCCTTGATTCTGTCTGTTTTCCTCTTTCTAATTGGACAGCCTGTGTCTTTTGTGTAAAGGCCAAATTTTTTCATCTTATTCGAAAAAACTTAATGGCTGTCATTTAATAATGCCTAGAGATTAATGACAGAACGTTTCTTTAACTACTGGCGCTGTATTTGTCAACCTGTTAGTTTTTTTCAGCCGGGTTTTTTTTTCAAATCGAGCTGCGACTAGTTTTTTCTCGCTTGCGATAACTCGCACCAGTCACCAACCGAATTTATTTCTTCCACTGCTGAAGCCTTTGATGGAAGCCGTGTAAGGGAAACTTCAAAGCCGATTATTTGTCAGACCGACGTCGGCGCCTCTGATGTCTTCTTCCACCGCCACGCCCACATCCGTAACCGATCCTCGGCGTCATCGGTCGGTCGTCCGTCGGCGCTCCGCCCACTCGGCGGGTCGCCGCGTTTTCCGTTGTCGTCGCCGTCGTCGGTTGTGATCGTGCATATTCATGTATGCATATATACATACACATAACACCATATTCACATTCGAGTACATAACTGTTGCATCCAGCTTCACTCCCATCGATTGATTGATCGAGGATCGATATCGATCAGTGGGTGTTGTTGTTTCGGTGTTTATTTCTGTTTACCCAGTTGTTGTTCGGCGATGATAAGTTATCGGGCGGCGGACGGTCGGTGTCCGTCCGGTGCGCGCTGATGGCAGAAAAGTGATTTGCGTTCTATCATCAATAAAATCAGTAGTTCGTCCGTAATTCATCCATCATTCCGGATCGACGATTGCCGATCCAGAAAGAGATTCATTGGATCGTGGATTGTGTGCGGCAGTGGTGGCGTTGTGTTCGTCCCATCAAACTACGAACATTTGTTACATTTATCGCTTCTATCGCTACTTAGTGCTGTTAAATGTGGTGCAAATGCGCACGCGCGAATTCTCGTCGTTAATCCGAGTATTTATGATCTGTCAATTCGTTCGAACTACGTACATCGCGGTGGATCGTAATCCCAGCTGTTCCTTTTCGCCATATGAACCTCTTTTCTTGGAACTTACAACTTTCATATCCTTTGCTTTAGCGCTTAACTTCCTTAAACCCAGAATAACTAAATATTTTGTGTAAACTCATAAATAATGACTGAATAAATCAATATTAATTTGAAGATCAGAAAAAAATAAAATCCTACTTTTTAAATAGATCTCGGTCTTTTTAAATTTTCTTTCCAAAATCAATTTTTTTCTTGTTCCTTTTTTCGGACAAATCAGGTATTCTACAGCTCGTTTATCTTTTCGACATTAGAATAAACAAAAATATTTACATCTAGAAATTGTTCCCCTCCAACTCTCACGATCCTATCCTTCGATCCTTCTGGCATGATTTTTAATACTCTTCTTTCAAGAATCGCTCGTGTTCGTTACTCCAGAAGTGCTGCTTCCATGCTATCGAGAAAATTATCCAACCTATTTTTTTCTCCAATCATAGGATAACCCAACAACTTTGAAATATGGATTTTAAAATTAAGCGGACAGGAGAATAGGCACTGTCTTCCAAAAAAAATTTAAAAAAGTGAATTGAAAGTGAAAAAATAAAGATTAAATTTTGTAATAAGCTTTTGTTTTTGTATCCACACCTAGGTACTGAACTGTGTCTTTTCTTATTTTTTTGAAGAAGTCTAAACATCTTTTTTAATCCTAATTTAGAAGAAAAAACTGAGTTTCATGAAAAAAAAAACATTTTTGAAAGGGTTATTTTATGCCTCAAAATTTCCGAAACTTGTTTTAACTCAGTATTTCTAGAACTTTCTAGTATTTACATACTATTTTTAAGGAGAACTAGAACTCTGGTGCAGATCTTTTCTCTGTTTTTTCCTTTTCTTTCTCCTATATTTTATAGCCACCGCTGGGTTTGTACCATTTGCTATCGCAACCAAATTAAGTCCGTTTTTGTGTACAAATTCCTCATTATCTGGAAAAATTTATTTCCAGATAATGTTACAAATTTTACGTTTCCCATTATTTTGCCGTTCCTCCCTATAGACTTTTTTAATATCCTCGAAGGTGAAGAAAGTGCTTGATGTAGGGACCATTTCTCATTTTTTGATAAGCAAAAGTGATCCGAAACCAATCGTCGCTGTCAACACAAAGGACTGGTGGCTGGTGATGAATGCAGATGGCTCATAGATTCCGTTCATTGTCAACAGATTGGAAACTCATGATCAGCAGGAGGTGTTGCCTCAAATCCTCTGATCTTCAATTTTTTGCTCTTTTTTTCCAGAAAAAAAAAATGGACTTTTTCGGAAAATTCCCCCTCATTTTCAATACAATGTTCTATATAACTTTTTCTACTGTGTAATTGCAGAGAAAAAAAACATATGAGAGATTTTTTCTAGGATGAAGAGCATCGCTTATCCTTTTATCCGCTTCGGTTCACTGCAGATCTTTGATAACATACATTGATTTCGCGCCAATTAATTTGTTTTGTCCGTATTTACGGATCAATGTTTCAAAAACATGGGAAAAACAAATTTTAGAAAGGGAAATTTCTTGTTTAGCAGCGGGAAATTTATAGACGAAATTTCTTTCATTGGAGTAGTGATTTTTCACTAACTTTTCCCCATTAAGAAGGGAACAACTGACATTTTTTTTACTAAAAATTCTCTACCGATAAATGCACTCATAATTTGTGTTTGGGTAGCAGGGAGAACGTTGTAGTGGAACATTTTCAGAAATTTTTCATATGAATCAGAAAAATAAGCACTAAATCCTTTTTTCAATGCTCTTACACAACTCGACTCTTTTTATTTTTCCTTTTTGAAGAAATCAGCTTAATTTTTGAGTTTTTTTGAAGGTGTAGTCTACAAATCTTATTTCTGAATTTAAATATTCTGCAAAGTGTGGGTTCGAAACTTTTATTGATCGTAAAGGTCTTGGGGTTTAGAGTTCTAAATTAGAACTAAATTTATAGGAGGAAATTTCAAGTCCCATACAGGAAGCTACTGTTACAGTAATCGTAAGCGAAACAAGTTTCCGCCCGTTCCCTTCCAGAAACATTTCCCGAAAGCGGGCGTTGAATATTGGACACTGACTCAGAGTATAATCTATCAAATGGCAATAGATTCATCAAATGTGTGCAGAAGGAAAATGTTTTTAGGATTGACGGCCGAGGCTATTTCCGGACGACGGCGGCCCCGACCGATCGAATCACTTCTGACCCAGCATATAATGAATCACTTCTTCTAGCGCTTATATTCTGGTGACCACGATTTTTTCCTCTTTTTTCTTTCTTTTCGTTTCTCTTCCGCTTCTTACGTCTTCCCCAAAACTACAAGCACCAACCACACCGTAGCAAACACCTCATAATACTGTAAAAAAGGCGCGTTGCACGTGCTTTTGGCAGGTTGCCAAGGTGCTAAACGTGCGCCCACACGGCGTATACACCCACACTAAGGCCGAATTTTATAGGGGCGGCCTCCGCCTTAGATCCTCCACCGGGGTGACGGCTACACTAGTACCGCAATTTTTATGATGGCCGTTTTTTTTCTCGCCTGCTTACATCTGCTACCAGCCCTAGAGAGAATCCCAGCAGTCATTTGTCACTAGCGTTGTCTGCTATTTGTACTTTTCATAGATTTTTCCGGAAAGAAATCTTAGTTGTACTAAACATTTGTCACCGCTGAAATTAAGGGTTTTGATACAATAGGAGGTTACCTCTATTTGAAAAAAAAGTGATACAATTTATGGGTTTGGCTTTTTACGCATCCACTGCAATTGGAATTAGATTTTTTTCCAATTTGGATGGTTCACGAGTCATTGAACCCTGTAAATCTGTCGCTGACTAATTGCCTGGTTCTGATTTTCTGTCCTCGGGGATTCTTTAGTTTCTACGAAGTAACAAAACGAACAATTATTCGCAATTTCCTAATTGATTTTGAAGGAAATCTTCGAAAATTTAAGATGGAACTTTCGGGATTTGTAGCGGTTGAATTTCTTCCTTTCATTTCCCTGTAGCTCTCAGTATAACTAAGATTTTTTCAAAATTTTCTCCTATAGCTCTGGATTTGTCAACTATCTGATATGGAATTTCTTTGGGCTCTCAGATTTTTTCTCCTTTCCTTTTATCTTTTTTCTTTCTTCATTAATTCCACAGGATCTGAGTGCCTATCATTTTACATAACAAAAAAAAAAAAAAAAAAAAAAAAAAAAAAAAAAAAAAAAAAAAAAAAAAAAAAAAAAAAAAAAAAAAAAAAAAAAAAAAAAAAAAAAAAAAAAAAAAAAAAAAAAAGTAGTTTACTATATATTCTCTTTTTAATTGTCCTGTAAGTAAAAAAAGCATTTGCTTATAAATGGTTGGACAGGTGCTGAAAATTTACCTGCTCTCTCCAATATTTTCTCCCCTGAACTGTCTTTTACCCAGGAGCGGGTAATGCGTGGGAGGATCGATTGTGTGTTCGGCGGTCGATGGTTCGAAACCACCTCAGAGCTAACTAAGCCTTTCCTCTTTCTGGTGCTAAACATGATTGTTTAATGTCGTGTATTTTATCGTTTACAAGTTTACTATATCCAGCTTGAGAATTAGGTGATGAGGAACAAGGATATACGTAGCGTCCCATTTTTCGTTTCTAACTCAAACTTCAAAACGTCTGACATTCTGTATAATTCTCTCTACTCTACCGTACTACTACTTTCTACTAAGAGATATTGAGTAAATTTCCTTTAACGTTCCTAGCAATAACCGCATTTTTTCCTTTAAAATCCGCACGCTACTGAAGTTCAAATAATTCTCAAAACTGCGAATAAAGACCTTTGTAGCCTTAATTTTCTGTTTTCTTCTCAATTTCTGAATTAACTTGTAATTATCTAAGAGGTGAACAAAATTTCCATTGTTAATTACACAGACATGAATTTCTATCTAAGTTTTATATGCTGGAACATTTTTCGAAAAATCCAATACAAGGGGAGGCCGATAGTGACTATACAGTAGATCTACCGTACCTCAGAAGAATTCAAGAAGATCGAAGAAGCCCAGAAATTTCCAACACATTTCTCTTGGTTTCTGCGCGAGCTACTGGGAATAAGTTCACTGCGCCGCACCGTATGACCAATGTCCTTGCAAAGTTTCCCACTTAACTCCCGATGCTGTCGATCATTTTTCATTCGACGTCATTTTTCAACATTCTTCAGTCACTTCAATGACGAACAAGCGTATCATCTTTTTTCGTCACTCTCCGCTCTCCACTTACCCCCGCCTATTTCCCCGTCTTTGTCACTCACCATGGGATCGGTTTCGTCTGTCTCTGTGTGTATGTGTAACTCTTCACTCGACACTCATTCATTATCTTGTCACCTAAACAAAACGCTCCCCTCCCAATTCACCGAATTCTCCAAACACATCGCCATTCTCTTCGGTGACTTTCGGTTGCGATTGTTGTTGTTGTCCAGCTGAGTTTAACGAATGATTTAAATGTTTTTGTTCGGTTCTTGATTTCTTCTGAGGTACGGTAGATCTACTGTATAGTCACTATCGGTCTCCTCTTTTATGGCTGTAAGAGGTGGAAATAACTCAGACACACCTAAATGTTAAGTACTTGATAAATCGTAAAAGATGCAGAACTCAAAAAAAAAAAGGAAATGAAAAAAGAAGGCTAGAAGATGATTTATTTAACCTATTGAAGCACTAAGTTGAATTAAACTATTGAAAAAAGTACGAAGTAAAATTTAATTTGTCCTATCAATTTCCGAATTTCTTTGTGTTTATCTAAAAGTCAAAATTTTCTCCGCTAAAAATGTGAACATGAAGTTCAGTTTAATTTTTATATTAGACGCCAGGCAATTTATTTATTTATTTTTGAAATTTAAAAATAAAAGAAATATGCTTAAAATGTCCCTCAAGCCCCATAGATAAAACATATGTCAATCTTTTTTTTGAGATTTTAAGCGATTCAAAAAAAGCTTTGGTGATGCAGTAAGACTGGTTTTTACATAACAGCTTTTTTTTCAGTATCTTTTCCCATATTATTCTATTTCTCGCTATCCAAATTTTGAATTCCTGCTCACGATGGCAGCCACGGCTCGCTTTGTTTCTTTGTTTTCCGGGTTTCTTACGAGATTGAGAAAGCGTCCAGAGAGGAAAAAAGCGGGATGCAAATACAGCTGTACGAACAGTTGTGGTGTTCAAAGTACAGCATACATGCACAGAAATAAATTCCTTAGTAGAAATGTCTTTTCAAAAAAAAAATTGTTTTTTAATTTCTGGAATCCGGATTTCTAGTCATATCTCTGTCTTTCGGCTGAATTCCCCAAGCTTACTGCTTAGATGCGAACAAAACAGCAACTGACCTTTTGCTAAGAAAAAACGAGACAATGCGGGGGAAATTTATGAACGAAAATCCGCTGTTGTTGTCATGTTCTTTGCGGTTTTCCCTTCTTGAACTGAACCTGAGTTTTTTCGTCGCCGCCGTCGCCCGCCGCCGCAAACATGGCGATTTATCACTCGCCGAACGTTTAGCCGGCTAGGAAGTTTTCCTTCGTTCGTTCGTTCGTCCCTGGTTCGCCCCAGCGTGATGATTTACGACGACAACTTCTTGTTACCGTAGATATTTGCTATTTCTGCTCAGTAATTAATCATAAGGAAAGGTTAAGTAATTATTTATAAGGAAAGGTTATTCTATGCGGAAATAGGCCGTAAGATTACCTTACGTAAAGTCGTTACAAAGAGCAGATATAGACATACTCAAGAAAAATATGTGAAATATTGAATAAAGTAAAGAAAAAGACTTTGTGACAAAAAAGACAAAAAAAACCGCTCCCAATTTATTATTCTTACTTGATCACCTGAAAAATTCCAGAGGTTAAATTTCACTGCAGTTTCGGTTTCCTCAGAATTCCAGAGATTCCTCGGTCAACGTGTCCCTCCAGATGAAGCGAACTGATAGATGAAATGAACGGAGAGTGAAGTTATGAAGATTCTAGAATATTCCCGGGAACGGCAGCGATTGTTTTCTTCCCGAAAACAATCGGAAACGTTGAAGAAGCAGGACAATGTCCCTGTTCTCCTGACCGACGTCACATCCATCAGCCGGGATTCCGCTGAGGTCAGCTGATTACCGCAACAATCAGCTGACCTCAGTAAACTTTCAGCTGCACGGCTGATCCTGAAGCACTGCGCTGCGTTACGCCGCTGGAGTCGAGTAGCACGAGGATAAGCGCCCTTTCATGGATTTCGGCCCTTACCCCCCTACTAGAATGAGGTGGGGTTTTTTTAAAGGTCGGGATTGTACGTCCCAATAATGTCAATGATAAAGCTACGAGGTTCACCTGTTTGGAGGAGGTGGGTCCCATAATGATTGGGATCGTGTGCCAGCAGAATTAAGTTAATGTAGAAATCCGAATCGAGTAAGTAAGAAATGGCCTTCCATTCCCATTCTTCAGGTTTAAAAAAAATCCGGATATCAGACGTACATCTAAAAAGTTCAATGTAGGCATTCTTAGGAAATAAAAAACTGCTTATTGAATGACTCTATTTTTTTTTTTTACTGGATATGATACTTCGAACTAGGATATCGAGTTCAAACTTTTTATTCAAATGTTCTCTTTCTTTCGTTAGTACGACAGTTGTCGAATATTTTTTTGGATTTTTCTCGTTCACTGAAAAGGTATCAAATTTCAGAAAGTTTTATTTAACCATAGTGTAACAAGGTTCAAAAGTAAGCCGAAAAATCCGCAGAATATGTTTTTCTTCGTCGATTTGAGATAGCTGTGATAGTTTTTTTTTGTTTCAAACAAGCAAAAGAAAGAAAAATTCAGGGGAGAAAATCGCGAAATTTCCATCACGAATCCTAAAAACAGTATTCTTTTTAGTATCCTGGAAGTTCTTGGAGTTCAACATTCTATTATTTTCATTTCGGTTCTATATTATCTCTAGAACTGTGGGAATTTTTCTTTAAAATCAATTAATTCAATTTTGCCGTGACGTCATCACTTGCTAAATTTAATTCCTTATTTATTTCCTACTATTATCTATTATATCTCCGATAGAATCCTTAGAGGAGTCAATTTTGAGATTTTGACTTATTCCCGGCCTTAAAGGTCATCAAAAGGTCAATTTCTCCGGTCGAAAACGTTGAAGGAGCCGTACTGTCCCTGACCAGTACTTGGTCTCGTTAAGAATTCTACAGTATTCCCCACAATATGTGTACTAATGTTATATTTAGACGCGTGGCAGAGTTCCAACTAATAATAGTCGGTCTATCCTCGCTGAGGCACACGGCACTCCATTCGCAAAACAACCCTGAATATCGATCGTGACATTTTGTCAAAGTGATTGATAGTACTGTACTATGTAGGGGCAGGGCCGAACGAGTCGACGAGCATAGTCGGCAGGACAGCAGCGCGCATATGCGACGATTTTTCTCAGTTCAGCGCACAATTCCGCGGGTCCTGACACGAATTCAGCGCCATTTATTTACGATAATCGGTGATTGCTAATGACGTTATCGCCGGACAAAATCGCTTTTGTAACGTTTTGAGTGAGTTTTTACTCGTAGTCGACGTCCACGACGACGACGACGATAAGCATCAATCCAACATATGCCCACGTTCCCAGTTCGAGGTCCCAGTTGGTGTTCGTTTTCATCGCGGAGCCACGGTGGTGTGCACCGATCAGCCTCGCCTCATTACCCCGCCGAACAATAACGAGCATACTGTCCAGTAATATTTAGCCTGTATCTTTATTTGAATCTCCTATCAATTCTCCCTCGCTCCTCGCTCCACCCCCGCTCCTCCACAACCCAGTACCAGAGTCGGGGAATAATTACAGCAATTTATGTGTTTTATGGTTGCTCCATCTGTTACGGTTATCATATGACATTGGCTGCGATTCAGCGGCGACGGCGGTGGCAGCCAGTTAGAGCCGCCGAACGGCTGGCGACTGTCGCGCGGTTTTCCCGCCGCGACCTCCGCGTCGCCTCCGGTCACTTCCGCATCCTCGTTCGGCCTTCTGATCCATGTGAAAACGCGGAGTTCGCTGGTCGCTGCGGCGGTTCTAAGGGTTTCCGACAAAGAGTTGAGAATGTCTGGGAAATCTGCGCTTTCCTTACTCTTACCAGTTCGTAGGTTCATCTACAAATACGCATTTCAATTACGGCTCCCGGCTACCCGCAGTCTTAATCTGGAATTCTGGAAAATTCGACTATCCAAGACTAGAGTACCTAGTATCGAACACCTGAACCTTACTGGTGGATTCTGGAAAATTCGAGTACGCACCAAAACATGGGTACTAAGTATTCGAAAATGAATATTCGATTTTCAGGTTACATCATTTTTTTCAACCCCGAATAAATATTCGATTTCGAACATAAATATAAAGTCAGAGTTACTCAAATCTGACTTCAGCTTATTTCAGTTTCTTGTTCTTTTCCAAATTCTATTGCTAGAAGTCTTTGTCCTGACTTATTTCAAGAATTAATTCCAAAAGATTTCAAGAAATCTCGCATATTATGTTTTAACAAAAAGAGTTAAGAAATTTATGTGGAAGGCAGTGGGAAAATTCTTGCGAATATTTATTGCTATGTTATGCTTTACGGAAATTCTTCTCGGAACACTCGTCTGCGTTCTGTTTCCTCTTCTTTCATGGCTGTTTTTCTTTGTTTTCAGCATTTCATCTCTTTATCTTCATCAATCATCTGTTTTTTCCTCGTATTCAATGACCTTGTGACTCGACAGCGTGAACACGCAGTAAAATCCACAGCACTTTGCAACTTTTCATCACCTCAACCATTGAAATCGAGCGGTCCAGCGTTTCCCTTTTCAAGGAAACTCAGTTTTTTTCCCCTCTCGCGCTTCGACCTCGCCTTCTAATGACCCGTTTGTACTTTTCTACGGGTTGGCAGTTAAAGTTCCCGAGAGGCTCACCTCATCCAGGAATCCCGAAGTGATGGTCTTCTTTTTGTACTAATAAAACAAGAAACTATAAGGTTACAGTTAGAGATATTTTTTAAATGAGTTCGGACCAATAATAAGGGTTACTCGGGTCAAATGTCGATATTGTGAAGGCGGCAGATCAATTGGTTGGCTTGGTAGATCAATTGAGATTCACCTGATTTATGAGAATTAGCCGAGCCATTTCATAAATATGAACGGAATGTAGAGAATTCTTCGAGAAATTTCTCTTCCTAAATCCTTGCCGAGTTAAATAAAGTTAAACCTGCTGAAATGCTCAGAATTCGTGGATGCCGGCAGTTATTGCACTTTTGAACTCGTTGAACTCGTACTCTTGCCTCGGCTAAGCCTGGTGAACTCGAATTTTAAACATTGTGATCTCTTCTGGCGAGGAAATACGCTGTAAAGTAAGCCACAGTAACGTCGCGTTATGCAGTAAAAGGTGGTGGATTGTTCAAGATGATTCCGATTCCTGGATAAGGGGAATTTTCTAGAAAATTGGGGAAAAAAAAACTCTGGAAATTTACTACTGGCGTACCATAGGCCTTTTGCTGACCATTTTCTCTCGCAAAGACAGCCTAATATGTATTTAAACACTTATCCTTGTGTCTCTGGATTAGTCAGTTAAGTGCGGGATTATGTAAATTTTCTCTGTTCTTTCTTTTTTCATGGATTTGTCCCGAGGCTAGCCGATTAATTCTCGTTCCCGTCTGGGTCCCATTGACTCGGAATGATAGTAATCACATTAATATCCCTCTAGAAACTTGTCCCGTTAAACAAACAGTCGTATAAGCAACGAAACCTGTTCTATAACTGTACAATATCGTTCTATGTGCTACTGTATCAAGTGACTAGTGGATCGGAATGCAAATTCCGATACTCATTCATTAATTCTGTGGGAAACTTGTTCGAGAGGCGAGGTCCTGCGACGAAAATGTTTCCTCCTAGACGCGAGTAGTGGATGAGGTTGATTGGGGTCGAGACTATTGCATTAGGGTTCATCGTTGGGCGCTAGTCAGGGGCCACGCCCACTCGGTTGCGTCGACCTCCTCCTCCTCCACGGCGGCTCCTTCGGTGATGCCACCGGCTCCGCCCATTTTCGGATCGGCTGCGGGAATTTGCTCGCGTTTCGGTAGGATCGTAGCTCATTTGGGCCTAATTGCTGGCGATTCCTTATGAATCCAGCTAATTAATCCTTATTTAGCTCGGCTCTATTCTATTCTATTGATTTTGAAAATAATTCCCTTATTTTTAATCTTTTTTCAGAAGAAAGATTGAGTTTTATGGTAAATAAAATCAAATCATTATTAAAGATGTTTCGCACCCGCACGACAAAAGTTCGAAGAAGTTCAACGGGAGTCATCGTGATCAAAGTGAATTTTTAAAACTATTTTAAATTCATTCACTCAATTTGCTTCCCCTAATTCACTCTCTATAAATTTCTTTTACGTCTGGATTCACATCTATCCTCAATAAAAATGAATCCAGTACAGTTTTTGACCCTTTTTTTGAAAATGTATGTTGATTTTAATTAATTGGTCAAATTACCATGACCACGATTATTCAACATGAAACTAATAAGACTACTTCAAAGTATGTTTTCTCACTTGTTCTTTTTTTAACTGGGGGCAATTATATTGATATTCTCAAAAAAATATGAAGCAATTAGTTTTCCTGTTGTAAAACGCATTTAACGTTTTATTAGCTTTCCCTTTTTTTTTGTTTCCTCCAATTTTTCCCATGAAAGTGAGTTTTCCGCAATTCACTGCTTCAGTTGCGCTACTCGTGGAACTTTTTTTTCTCGAATATCCGGAATTTTTACATAGGAATATGATGTTTCAAACGACAAATAGCGTGTCCTACAAGTTTCAAGTTTTTCTTCCTGACGTTTTTAATTTTCGCCGCACAAGGTTGCAGCGTTTTGGGAAAATCAACGAAGAAATCCCATCGGGCTGGTCATTTATTCAATATTCTCATTTTTTTGCGTCGTGATTTTTTTCTCTACGTCTGGAGTCTTTCTTTTGCTTTGGTTTTCTGCCAGAAATCGAGTCTCCAACTCTTTTCATTATATGTTTGAGAGGAATTGGATTGATTCCAGGAATGTCTGTTGCTCCCTTTTATTAACATTTCCTAATATGCTCCAGATACTCGATCCTTTGATTTTCTTGTGAACGTAAGGTTTTCTTTTTCAGATTTTCAATGCTACGATTTTCTTTGAGTTACTGCTCATTTTTCTGGAAAAATTTCTCGGGAAGAAATCTACGACTAAGAACTGCCTCCTCCACCCTCATCATGTCTCGTTTAATGAAATACTTGACGTGATGGTTGGTGGGCCGCATTGCTTTAGTACTCGCAATTCGCCGTCGCGACTCGCTAGTGATTTTCTGTCATCTCGAAGACATTCCTTCATTTCTTATAAACTCTCCCATAAAACATTCGCTTTTTCCGTCGGAATTTCCACAAAATTCAATTTCACGTCTGTTCACACGTGTGTTTCACGTATTCGTTATCTGTTTGGCGGCTTGATGAGACTAGATGATCTGAATCTGTTAATTTCAGATCTGCTAACCGTGCGGCATGGAGCGGGTGCTCTGCGCACCGGCCGCAAACGTTGCGGCTGCTGCTGCGGCAGCGGCGGCGGCAACGTTGAAGCTACCGCCACCGTCACCGATACGAACGAACAGCAAGGTGAGCTTTGGGCTAAAACTAAAATTTTGAAAGAATCGTAAAAGTTCGAACTTCCTTGAATCTTGGGAACTATTCGATTGGCACTGTGAACCAAAAGCCAAGATTGTTAACAGTCTTTAAAATTCTGTAGTTTTTTGTACGTTTATAGCAGCTAAAAGAGAGTAATAATGAGGTTTTACGGGAAGTTTTTTTTTCCGAATTTCGAAATTTCTAGACGCAGAAAATAGCCCTTTCCAATTTTTCAAAATCAAAATTACTTTTCTCTTCTCTTTATACGGTAATCCATCGTGAGAATGTACAATAACAGTGTAGTTTTTGCCCCAGGAATCATGAGTTTTTCTAAGACCTTTGTTCAAATAAATAAACAAATAAATAAAAATCTGACTCATTCTTCTCTGGTTCATCATTTTCGTCCATTTTCCTTTGTTTTTCACTTACTCTCGTTTATTCGCATTGTTTTCGTCCTTTGATCCACAATTTGACAGATGTTGGTGAGAAATTGATGCGCTTGTTACCGTAGATTCACAAACGACACCGAAGACGAATGTCAATCTTTCTGAATGATAAGGTGGCGCTTGGAAAGAAGTTTTCTCATCATTGGGAGTTTTTTTTTTCCAAAAAAAAAGATTTTTAGAGGGGATCCGAATTTATAAAAGAGGAAGAAAAATTGAGGGAGAGAGCAAAAAAATGAGAAGAATTTTACGAGAAGTTTGTTACTTCCTGTCAGAATTTTTGGAAAATATTTCTTGCGTTTGGTTCAGCCGTTTGAGAAGTTACGATTGATGTAACCATTCTTATTCAAAAGGCCAATTTTCTAAGCATTCTTTAATAAAGAATTTCGCTGATATCATTGGTTTTAAATCGGGATTTTTCGTTGAAATTGTTTTTCAGAACTTGCTCAGAAGTTTTCACCAAAGTGTCTATCTATTTTCTTAATTTCCATTCTTTGTTTTCGGACTTTATCACTCTTTTTAGTTGAAAATCCAGCTAATTTCACTTCCAAATTTATCCCACAACATCTTCGTTCGGTGAGAATTCAGTGTTCTTTTTTTTCTAGAGTTTGTCTTCACTTAACGTTTTAACGACTTCCTAAGCTATATTTAGTAATTTTCCCACGATTTTTCTCTGCTACTTTCTAACCTTTGTTATTTTCATCGCTTGAAAATTTTCAAATTTCGCTCAAACTGACCTTATAGGATTTATACAAATTTGATTACGTTCACCCGTTGTCTGTTTACGTCAATTACGTGGAATTCGAGCAGGTATCCCGCTGTGGCGTGACCCCAGCGGATACAATCGGCCATAGTTATGATTGTCGCTCAAAAATGAATCCAACGGCAGATTTATCGTATCTCATGGATATCATTACCATAAAAAGAATAGGTAATCGAGCAGCGTAGAGCAGTTGGCTGTAGCCTCACTCGGTGTGGAGCGAAAGAATGGTCGTTAAAGAAATTTCCCTCAAAAAAAAATTCGTAGTAGTAGTGAGATTTTCCTAGACAAACACATGAATCCAGAGATTATTGGATTTTCACTTTTCTCTGGATAAATTTCCTGACAGAAATTCATTCAATTCAATTTATTCAATTGTAGTCCTGTGCCGTTCTGGGTTGCTTTTTTTTTGAATCAGGGAAAAACATGGTTCTTTAGTGGAACCACTTGTTATTTGAGGGAGTTTTGTTGTTTTAAAGTGTTTTTTCTTTCAAAATCGTCTTTTTCTTGCAGACGGTTGTGATTCTGTGATACAAGATTTCCGATTGACTAATATTTGTTCCATTCATTATCTTAAGACATATCGGAAAACACGAAACATGGCTAGAGATTCTTTTAATTTTTTTGAAATTTACTAGAATTTCATTTTCAAGAAGAGGTCCATGTCCTCCCGAAAAGCGGAGCAAAGAACAAATCTGGGATGACGTCATAAATACACTTCACACCTCAGATTAGCGTATCTGATAGGTGTTTCGTGGCCAGTTGGAGCAATTGTATATCTCTAGGGTATGTAGTAGACCATAAGATAGATTTACGAACGACTTACCATATTCTTTGGTCATTATTTCTGGACGTTGTTGATTTTTCCAGCGGAAACTTGGAAATATCCGCTGGTGAAATGTTGTGGATCGAACCTATGATCTTTCTATGATCATAAGGCTGTTATTTTTGGTTTTTTTTTCTAACTAAACTAACTCCGAATAGTTTCTAAGATTTTACAACATTTTAATGACTTTTAGAAGAATTTTAAAAATCGTAGCAACTAGAGATTCACTTAAGTTCTTGCTGTGATCGCTAAACTCTATGATCTATGCGAATTTTTCTTTATTTTGTAGATTATATCGGTTCTGTAAGAGGCCCCCGTCCCCGTCCCGAGTCTAACGATTCCCTTAAATTTGCAACTTTGCGCGTAAAAAATTCTCATTTATACTTACATGTATACTGTTTGCCTGCGATTCTACACATATTGATCTCTTTTTTTTTTGGGACGGGTTGCTGATTTCTCGGATTATGTAAATTGTCCAAAATTAAGATCTAATTGACAAGCGTGGATTTCAATGGTTTTGGATTGCCGCCGTCAGATAAACACTGTATTTGGCTCTTCTCATTCCCAGCATAAAACTATCCAGCAGCCGACGTTTTCCACGGACGAGAATTATTGATTTTTCTCGCTTGATGCTGCTCGCAATTCAAACTATTCCAATTCAAACTTTAGTAAACATCGGTTTTGTTTGACTGTTATTTATTTACTTAGTACATTCCGATTTTGTTTGAGGTGTATGTAACCATCGAATTTTCTCGAATATCTCAATTTCTATTTCGTTGGCACATCCATAATTATCGGTGGATGGTGGGTTTATATTTATGCTCCTGTCCACATTCAATGCAAAGGAAAGAAAACCTCCCAAGGCGCTTTTTGAGAGCTTAGTATTGCAGTTAAATGAGCAAAATGAGCGACATTTATCGATTTTCTCGCTCGTCATCGCTTGTTTTTTTTTCAGCTGCGACTCTGCGCTATCGTGTCACGTGATGATGTCAGCTCTGGAGGAATTACAGTGCCAGTCGCGAATCAAGTGCATATAGCCGGAGCCGCTAAATCGCATTCGAAAAACGCCTTCGAGAACGTGTTTGGACCGGATGCTGCACAGGTTTGTCCCTCTGGGCGGAGCGTACAGTTGACACTGTGAAAATGATCAAAATCAAATGGGTTTGTTATAGGATAGAATATGTTCGAGCGTTTTGCCAGAGTTAGTACAAGGTGTGTTCAACGGGCAAGATTGTGCATTTGTCGCGATGGGCGGGAAATCGAGAGGTAAGCGCCGTCGATACGTATCTAATCAACGTGATAAGAACTGCAGTTGAACTTTGGACGAGTTCCCTCGTCGGCCTTAAATGAGGGGTCAACGCAGCGTTCTGCACATTGCGTAATAGTGTTCGCGGACGTTGAAGTGGCCGTGATTGGGTTGCAAATCGTGGCGCACTCCATGCCGAGACTCCTTTGAAATTGAAACCCGTCGCAACTATCGAAAGGACCTCGCTAGACCAACCGTATGACCCTTTCATGAGGGATTACGTTCCGACTGTATATGTTTATGGAAAAAACACGCTTAAGAAGCAGGATCGATAGATCAAAGAGACACCGACAAAAAATCAAGAACGAGTAGATTTCGAGACTTCATTTCAGTTTTTCTTTTGTGTTTGTTTTTTACTACCACTATTTATACTCTACTATTACTACTCTTTTGTTTACATACTATTTCTTTACATACGAATATGATTTCTAAAAGACACTTTATCCCTTATTCACGTATTTTATTTACATTAACTTTTTTTCCAAAATTTATTTTGAAATTATTTTATTCAAGATCATTTTTCTTTACCTGCTGAGGAGTGTCAAAGATGAGGAGAATAAGTAGATCGTATAGGTTCAGGCGAAAACGAATAGTTTCTGTTTTACCCCTCTTTTTTTCTTTCCCTTCTTCATTTAGAAAAAAAAGCAAAATTTAAGGTTTTGCATGATCTTTGCCGCCTACAAGGAATCCCTGTCTTTTATACTTTGTTGATTTTCTCGCTCGCTCATTTCGCTCTCACAGTCTTTGACTCATTTTTGTTGTATTCTGTGCGGAAATTTGTTCATACAGTGAACCTTTCTGGTAGCAATATCGTTTTTATAGTAATTTATTTCGCATAATAGATTATTTATTGGTAAGGATTTTTTTCATACATGTAATTATTTTCGGATAATTACACATATTCGAACGATAATTACTGCAAAATCTCGAAAATAATCTTGGATGAGTGCATCAGAACGATGCCAGGAACACGGAAAATTTTCGGGGCGATAATTCTCTTGTTTGAAAAAGGAGAACTTAATGGCACGATGAAATAAAACAAAAATGGGACATGGATTGCGATATTTATTGATTCACATTGTTTCTTGTTCAAAGAAAAAAAAGGACAAAAAACTGGAAAACTTATAAGAAATATGAAATAAATGATTATATTTCCTCCTATTTAAGAATAACTCTTGTGTGAACAACAGTAACTTATTTTTTTGGGATAATTTGGAACGTTCCGTACATTTCTTAGGAAGCAAGAAAACTACTGAAAGGGTTTTAAATTTTCGATCCGAACTTCGCCGAGATTTTCCCTATTTTTCTGAACTCTTTATCAATTTTTCCTAAGAAAAAACGACTTTTCTTAGTGTCATTTTACCACAAACAGCACTACTTCAAAAAAGGTGGTCGGCATCTGTTTTTTTAAAGAATATTTTATCGTATCTATACCTATAATACAATGTAATATCGGATTCGTTGTATAGTAAGGGGGTTTTTCTCGCTCCGACACGTTTGAATGTGATTTTTCCCACTAACTACGACCACGGGGACCATTTTTCGTCGAATCTTTTTGATACATCCAACGAAAATCGCCTCCCATTGCTGTTTTTTTCGTCTTTGCTTTGAAAGGTGCGCGTTATTTGAATCGTATTTCCGTTAACGAGGTGTAAGGAGGGCGGTAACTCGATATGGCGATGAGTTCCTTATTGTTTGTTTGCGGATTTGCGAACTCCGCCGCAGATCGCAGGCGCCTGCCGAAGCGGCCGCCTCGAAGGACACAAGTCGCACGCTCTCTGGACGCTTTACACCCGTACGTGGCCGGATGGATCAAATAACATTTCAAAGCGCACATTCCTACAAAGATTATCGACACTAAGGTGTGGAGCGTAGTCGCTGGGGAGGACGTGGATATGTGGATGGCTCCTCGCTATTAGCGCGGCAACAGATGGAAGAGATGGAAAAGCTTTCAAACACGCTGTTTCCCCTTTGCTAAAGAGTTTTGAGATTAACTACTGCTTATAAGCATGAAAACAGAGCTACGATCATCGCCAAATTTTCGTTCGGCTATGAGCCAACAGATCATTCAGTTCAACTCCAGATTTTACTGGACTTCACATTTCTCCTTCGCTGTTATTGTGAACGTGAGACATCAAACTGCAACTTTTTGCTTTTTGGGGACTATTCAGCATTTTCTTGAGATTTCCAGAAAATTACGAAATTGTTGAAACACTCACAAAAACAAAAATTCCTACGAAGCCACATTTTTACAGTCTGTGCACAGTAAAGATGCAAAATGCAGCCGCTGCACAGTTTCGCAAGTACTATTGGTTCTAAAAATAACATCAGCTGCTTAATTTTAGGAAAGGAATGTTTACTATACGGTGCGCCACCTTCATGTGCAGGAATCTTCCAAACAGCTATTACTTCGATTTTCAAAGTCACCGACGAGTACAGGTGCGGATTTTATAGTCCTAGATAGTCTGTGAAAACTCGTCCGAAAATCCGCAGCACATGGTAGGACGAGTTTTCCCTTCTCATCTGTTCGATCATGAACAATGTAAGTGTGACGGCTATCAAATACTTATTTGTGGATTGATTTAGAGTTAGCAAACCGGATACTCGTTATCAAATCCGAATGTCAGCTGTACAGTACTCACAACGCGAAAATCAATTGACCGATCTGTTGTCACCGTTCAACAGCGGTAAAACCCACTATTGATTGTCATTGATCGACTATCGTCCCCGAAATTTCTCTGTTTAGATCCTCGCCGAAAAGCCGTACGGATTGTGGATGATCCAAGGGCTGGTGCGCTGCTAGAGAATGAATCGGAGATTCGTGTGGACTCACCGGATCTGGCGTTATTCTATTTGAATACGGTAGCTGATCATCGGGTTGTAGGTCAGTTTAACGGTCTCCATCAATTCATTGTTGATCCATATTGATTGATTCGTAAATCTCTCTTTGCAGAAGACGAAGAAACGTATCGAACGAGTCATGTGTTTGTGTTTTTATCTGTGTACGCTTATAGGACTGGTACTAATGAGCTTGAAGGTGAGTACGGTAGACATGCCGATGATATCACATATACTTTAACTTTTCATTGTTTTTTTTTCTCGCCAATAATCCAAGCAACGTTTCCCCGATTTTTACCACTAATTTGTTGAAAAAAAATTTAAATTTGAAAATTAATGCAAAATTTTGTGGTTTTTAATTTCGGAGCAAAAACTAGTTTTTCTCCAAAATCATACAGCATTTACAAGTACATATTTTTGAATCATCTGAAAATTCTACGGTTTTATTCGTTGTTTTTGTTGTTGTTGTTGCTTTTGCTGTTTTTTTCTCACTATTATAATTCCAGGTGGTCGTCGGCGTCTGGCGATCATCGACCTCGGATTAGGTGAACGAAATTCTCAACGTGGTGAACTAACAATGCCTGCTATAGGAAGTATTCTATTGGCACTGGTCCAAGGTCAAAAACATCTACCTGCCAGGTAATCCGCTCGTTTTTTTTCCCAGCACATTTTTTTCTTTAATCTTCTCTTCGAAGCTGATTTTTCCTAGTGTTTTGAAATCATTCGTTTCACGTTATTTGGCAAAATTCGGCTCGGTTATCGGTCCGCTGCTTCATGTCAACTTCGGCGAATCCTCAACTCATTCCACGTAATCCTTAAACGCTTTTTTGTTGCCGCCCGGCTTCTCGACGTACGCGCATACATTTCGAGTATTCGAGACGAACGCGGAAGAATGGGTCGAGCGCGGAGAGGAGGTCAAAGCAGGGGTTGCACCAGCGAAATCCACTTTCCACTTGATTTTTCCGAATCACAATAGTGACGTCATGAAAGTATTGCTCACGTATCACAGCAAAACTCCCGCGGGAGAAGAAAGAAGAAGAGAAAAAAAAAGAGTTTTGAATTTTCAATTCGACTTTCCTGGAGTCTTTTCCCATCTATCTTCGGTTTTCCTAGAAAAGTGTTTCCTTCAGTATCATGGCCGTTATCGATGAAACAACACTTTTGTTTCGATGAAGACTGTCCTAACAAAGCTTTGCCTCCTCCTTTTTCGGATCATCCTTTTCTTCTTTTCGTTTTTCTTGGAACTTACGAAAAATAATCTTTCCTTTTTCCTTAACAACCATATTTGTTTGCAGCTTTAAAGTTAGAAAAGAAAAATGGTTATTTTAGGAGGTTTTCGTATGAAATATGAAATAAAGATATTAAATGACAGTCGATATTATGTATAAAATTTCGATCGGGAAATAATTGTAAATGTAAAGTGCAGACACAATTATCTGATAGTTTTGCCGGCTTTTCGTCTACTCGGCCCTTATTTTTCTCAATATTGTTGTCATTTTTTCCAGAGATATTTCCGATTTTTTTCCTGTTCCACTGTTTTTCCTTAAATCGCCCTCGTCAGCCGTCAAAGTTGGTGCTATGGGTTGAGATCATGGAACGTTGGTGGGGGAAGGAGTTATCTGACGGGTTTCAGAAAGAGAGACCCAGGATCTCAAAATCTCATTTCATCCTGCTTTTTTGTTCATGCTTTCATGGCGTGAACGGGGAATTTCTGGGAAGTGCTCTACGTCTCTGGCCGCCTAAATCATGTCTCAAAGGTCGTATGCCATATGTGACTTGTTCCGCAAGTACGAGAGGTATTACGCTGTTTTGGGCTATATGCATATTGGCTCGGCTATAACTCATTGCGACTTCGCGCCCTTATCCCCATAGGACCCACCTCGGGACGTATCGGCATTTCCGCGATTCGCCAATAGAATAGTTTTGAGAAAACGCACCCATGGGACCGTTAAGACATGGAAGAAATAGTGGCGACGAGTGTCACTTTTTCGCCGCGGGACCTTCACTGCAGATGAATTACCTAGCAGCGTTTGTTTGATCGGTGCCGCTGAATCGGGCGCGTATAATAATGAGATTCAGGAGGATTTCATAAGGAACGATGGATACGATTGTTTAGTCCTAGAAACGTGAAATATTCGGGGAAAATAATAGAAAGAATTGCTGGGTGCAAGAAAAACTCCGCTTCTTTTCATATGACAGTTGCTCAACATCTGATAAGCATGAAATAGCTCGGGAAAAAAGGACAATACGCCAGATGTGTAAAGGATTTCGAGGAATCCGGCAGACTTGTTCTTTCTTTGCTTGTGGCTGAATTGTCCCTCGAATTTAGCGAGAAAAACTCTGAAAAACCAAGATTTCCCGATTCTCAATTATTTTTATCCTCTGCCTGGACCAGGATACGAAGAAACTCGTATATTTTTCTATTTTTTGAATTTTGCGCCCTATTGCATGCTCAGTCCTTGATTTCTTCTACATCTTAACTTTCTTGTCCCAAAAATCTCTTTCTAATCCTAAATTCTTCCACTTCAAAAAAAAACTTGTAAAAATTTTCAAAAAGGAAAAGCGAATGAAAAGATGGAGGTGAGAAATGTCAATGATGCTCCAAAAGCAGTTTTTTTTAGGTTCTTCTAGAACTACTTTTGTAGAAGGAAGCGAGTAAATAAATAGTTAGTGAATACAAACACATCGCAAAACAATTCCTGATATTATTTTCTGATTTACTGCACATATATTTACGTTGTTCTCCCTCATTTCCCTTCCGTTCATACCAGAAACGTTTTTGTTAATTTATGGAGGTGCTGTCTGTTTCGGCATTCGCTATTTCTTTTTTTTTCTTCTTCTTTTCTTTAGTTACTCTGATTTTCTTCAAAATCCTCGGTGTTGGCAAATCTGTTTTTGATTAGCAAAGATTTTCTACTTTCAGATTCCAGATTTGAGAGTAGAATTTCATTCGCTTTTTGTTTTTTCCAGGTTTTCTTCTGATTTTTTTAAAGTCATATTTTTTCTAAAAAAAACATTCTGCTGTTCTACTACCTATGTTTGTTGTGATCTTCCATCTTTGTAGTCACTTATGGTAACTGCACGTGATACGGGGAACATTTCCTGTATTAAACATAATTTTCTGTTTTTTTTTTAAAATTTCCTATCATTCTGTAGTTCCAACCATCCTGGATGAAACGAGTTCTACCGTCTTCTAAATGAACTTTCCGCAATTTAATACTCCAATGGGCGGTGTTCAGATTCCCATCCGTTCACTCGCCTTCTAGGATTTCTCACTTGGTACTCACATCCACTTTTATTAGGAGGAATTATCTAGTATTTTAGCTTGAACCCTCTTTCTTAGTAAAATGTTTGCCCTTCCGCATCTTCACTGGATTTTTCTAGTTTACTGTCCTTTTCTTGGATTAGAAAAAAAAATGTCAACTGTATAGAGTGCCTATTCCAGAGAAAACTGCCTCTCTCAACTGCTCAAATGTGCTATGTGCCCGTCACGTCTCACAACATTTATGTGCTCATTCGCTGAAAAAACTGACGACAACGAAAATGTGGTACAACTTGCCAGCAAGTTGGCACGAGCGAAGAGAAACACGAGGAAAAATAAGGTGAGCGCTTTTTTTCGCGCGGTTTTTTGCTTGGATTTCAAGCGCTTGGAGCAATTTTTTCGCTCTGAGACCACTTGATCGAAGCAATGTCCTCAGCACACCTCTTTCGGAGTGTTGGCTGTTCAAGGAAGGTGCTCTTATGTTCGGAGCGATTGTGCTTAAGTAGTGCTTGATTAGAAACTCACTTTAGTCTCCTATCCAGCCAATAGCATTGCGGCGGCTATTCAAACGAGGAAAAAGTATGAATAGACTCGTTTGTTCGCCTTAAGCAAGAGCGGAATTTGTGTGTTTGGACGACGCCTAATTGGAAGTGTGTGGTGCGAGGCGGTCGGTGAGGAGTGCATGAATTGATGAGCGCGAGGAGCGGGAGCAGGGAGTCCTTCGTGTTCTCTGCGTCGGAGACTCGGGCCCAGTATCAAAGTCACTCAAATAAATTGCCCACAATTCAAGTGTGTACAGACGAGAATATACCAGTAACGACGGGAATTTTCACAATTATCAACGGATTATTGCTATGGCTGAATCAGGAACATGACAGAGGGATTGTTATTGTGCGTACTCAGCGCTTCGTAATTCGTATATTTCAGAGAAACTCGTATTTTTTTATCATATATAATAGATTGAGTTCATTTTTCAAACAATCCTCTTCGATTCGGTTTCTTTGTATTTAATTAATCAATTGTTTTTATTTATTTACTCATTTATTTATCTAAAAAAAAACTGATTGTAGTCCCTAAGAAAGATTTTCCCATAAAAAATACTATTTTCCTGATCGCTCTTTGTAACCTGAATACTAAATATTTTTGAGTTATTTGCGTATGTCCGCTAAAATTTAAGAAATTCTCACCAATATTATCCCTATTACCTTTCTTCTTCAATAAAATAGTATTTTTCTGGGGAAGAATCCTTTTTAGGAACTACAGCCGATTTTGTTTGGATAAGTAAGTAAGCAAATAAAAAGAATCTGACAATTAATTACAGAAAGCGAGAATTGGGCTGATTTTTTACATGGGATGCAAATATGAGTTTCTCTGAAAACTATGGTGATCCCAATACTTGAGAAAATTACAATTTCTCACAAAAAAAGGTCGTTATATCCTCTAATTTAATACAATACTATCATACACATAAAAAAGAATTTGTTTTATTATTTTATTTACTGTGTAATTTTGTGCTAGAGAAATGTGAACTCCAACGAGAAAATACGGAGGAAAATTATCCAAAGAAAACTAGTTAGTTTTAGGCCATTTCATGAATAAAACGATATTTAGTAGTATTTGGGAATGGTAAGAAAACGAAATGAGATGAATTATGGTGTGATGATTTATTAATTTTATGTTTGTTTATTTTTCTCCTGCTGAGGAAAGACACCAGTAGTTCTTTCCTCAGCAGCGTAAATCTATGTGCATGGGATTTTCCGACATAATTGTTCTTTTTCGAATAATTATGGAATTTTTATTGTAGTGTTTTCTAAGTACATAAAAGCGGACAGCAGTTGATTTCAAGTTGATCTTTGATTGACACAAAAAAATCACTGAGCATCATTCTATCGTAACTCATCTCATTTCTCTTTTTTCACCATACCCGATTATCGTATTTCATCTATGAAATGACCTGAATTTCAAAGAAAAACACATAAAAGGAAAACAAATTGCATGGATGGAAAGCGCTTACTGCCCTTCAAATTAAATTTCGTCGAAAATTCTCGGGGACGCTTTGGATTTTGTCCTGAAACACTTATTCGAAGCAGAAAAGATGATAAAAAGTGCGGTGCAGCTCTCGGCTGCTGCTTTTTCCTCCTTTTTGTTCTGTGTCTCTTCAGCAAGTGTTCGCTTTCGTTCGGCTCGAAGAAAAATTCCGCGGTTGGGACGAATTTTCGGCGAATATCACATTTCGCGCCACCCTGACGCTTTTACAATGCATTCTTCCCCGATTTGAACTTAAAGTAGCGTTGGCTGTTCGCGTCATCATCAATCACATTGAAATAGCGATAAATTCACTGCAGTGAGTTACGTCGCATCGCGCGGAAAATGCGCGGAACGATTTCGAGCCGTGGAGTTCGTGGCTGGCGAGGGGTCATTGAGAGATTTGTAAAGAACTATGCTCAAAGTGACCAAAGGAATTCTACAGAAATCCCGAAAATTTCAAAAAAAAAATCGAGACAACATCACTGGACACGCGAAACTAGAACCATTTACACAGATACTCTTGCTTTTAGCTCCTTTCCGACACCGCAAGTTCACATTCCTCTGGTGTTCCTCGATCCGAGATCGAAAGCGGTTCAGAGGTCAGCGGAGCGGAGACGGTGATCTTCCTGGGACCATCATCACGTGGAGTACATCGATCAACATCCATATATCCACCCAGTAGTCCATCCATAAGCTCAAAGGTACGTGATGCCGACCTCATAGTAGATAGGTAACTGAACTGATTGACAGTGTTTGTCTGTGCTTATGCGTTGTGGGACCCGCTTGTTTTAAATGGAGCGATTTTCTCTTCGAGGATCTCACAAGCAGCTAATTAAGGGCAGAGAAAGTACGTACAACTTAGCGGTGACTTGAAAGTCAAAGTTTTTTGCTCGAAAGGTAAACGCAGTGATTTTCTGAAAAAAAACTCGACTACAGTAGAGACTGTAGCGTTCCTTTAACTTCTTCTAATGACATTCTACACAATTATTCTGGACGATGTTAGATTTTATTTTGTCTGCTTTCCTTGTCTAGCATCTTTTTCCTCCAGAGGGCCAGTTTTCTCTGAAAGTCGTTCCGATCGAGTAGTTATTTATTCTAACAATGTCTTTTTCTTTGAATACTTCTCATTTGTCTCCTATTTACTTCTCAGACATGCAGAGTAAAAACTTTTCATGGTCGCATTGAAAGATGTCTCTTTTACTTCCCTAAGGAATCGTAGATTATTTCAAGTAATGTTTGGTTGGGATATTCTCTGAAATATCGATGAAAAATGAAAAATTCCAGCCTTTTCGCCCCATGGTCAAAGCTTCGGGATGCGAATGTTTTATATTATCTCACCTATGTATTTCTGACACTTCTGTTCTTGTATTTTTTCTATTTACCTATTATTCTATTCTATGTATTTTTTTCTATTGATCTTTTCTTTCTTTTTAATATTTTAAGTCAAACACCAAAATTATATCAGGTTTAACATCCACCACTGTCGTTTGGAATTCCGCTTCCTTGTTGTTTGCGCCCTGACCTGAAGCCAATAAATTTTTTTTTCTGAAGGGGCCATAAAATTTTACTGCTCAAAAATCTTGATGCGACCACATTTTTGGTCAGTTATGGGCTCAAAGTTCATCTGGGACTCGAAACTATGTTTTTTTTTTCTCTTTCTGGAATTGCATAAAAGTACAGAATAAATCTTGCCATGGATAAATATAGCTGACTGTAAATAAAAGTGTTATAAGTAAATCATCGTAATTCTACAGACATTTTCTGCTGGATCTCCACAAAGGCATTTTCTCAGCCTCCTTCTTCCCTTTCAATATCGTTTACGCTCAATTTCGAGATACCCACCGTTCCAAAATGCAGTCCACATCAGGCCAACATTGTTTTTTTGTCGCTCGTTTTTCATGCGTTCAAGGTTAGTCGCCCGCCATCGCTGACGTCGGAATGTTGCCGCAATAAATCTCGCCCACATGAGGAACAGCGCTTCGAAGGGGTCGTCCTTATCTACCTTTCACTGCGTTCGTTTTCTGAGGTCATTCCTTGAAGCAGGAG
Source organism: Necator americanus (assembly GCF_031761385.1). Classification (NCBI taxonomy): domain Eukaryota; kingdom Metazoa; phylum Nematoda; class Chromadorea; order Rhabditida; family Ancylostomatidae; genus Necator; species Necator americanus. Next base: position 11,718,518 of record NC_087375.1, read on the forward strand.
CGAGCGAATGAGCTCGACAAGCACTTATGCGTCACTCAGCTATGCCCTCAATATCGGTTCGGTTGCCCTTCTTTTTTCCAGAAAATTCTTCTAAAAATGCTTTAAACTCAAGTGTTTGCGTAGAATTTGCAAGTTTTTCAGCTGACACAGACATCCGGAAGCTCTACTCGTACTTGTACAGGATCCATTCCACCGATATTGAAGGTACGAACTTAAGAAAACCGCCCTGAATCCTATGCACCTGGAAAACCGCTGAAACTGCATATTTCAGGGACACACACCATTTCTGTCACCCTCGCTGAGACTTTACGATGATCTCTGCTCACCGCCGGGAACATCCGGAGATGGATCCATGACGATGACACATGACCTGACAGTGTTCGGCGGACATTGTACTCAGGTAAGTTGAAGTCAATTTACTGCGGTCTTCGATCTTCTTCGATCTAATCGATTTCTTGCTCAGCATCGCAACGATTTCGGTGTCACGATCGCGAGCAGTCCTAAACGGTCGAGAAGGTGAGGAGTTTTTTTTTTGCTTTTTCAGTGATCTTTGATTTACTGGGAGATTTGAATACCACGAGAAGAGGTCTTCTCTAAAAAAATCTGGCGACGCAGAAAGAGTAAGGTTTCGGCAAAAAAATTTTGTAGTTTATGTAAGTCGAAGAACAATTCTCGTATACATAGTACCGGGCTTACAAAACTATGAGAGAATTTTTTTTGAGAAAAATCACCACACCAAAAATTTTATTCTTCGGAGGAGTCGAGGAAACGTAAAATACGTCTGTGGAAATTTGTCCGAGGACCAGTTCTCGGTTTTGACTGGTGTACAAGCATGTATAAAAATTATGCTGTTGCTCATGATCTTTGCGTAGAGAAGGAAACGAATACCAAGAACTCCTGAATCCATAGTGGAACTGAGTGGTGTCGAAAAATGTGTGGCGAAAATTTGCGTCGTCGGCTAACTATAGACCCACAAATTACTTGGGGACCAGTTCTCGCCGCAATGTGGCTCCTAATGACGACATGTGACATGTGTTTACATGTTTTCATTTAAGAAATACCATGTTTTCATACATGATGGAAGGGATAAAGGTGCTAGAATCTGAACATTTGTCAGGATTATAAACAACAACGCTTCATATCTCCACCAACACGCGACAACTGTCGCCTCCCGACTGACTATAAACGCTGTTTTCCATCAGTTACTTGCATTGTTTTGGTTTTTTCTCGCATCGCATGTTCGTACCAATTTATGGCAGATGATCGCTCAGTTGTCACCTGTTGGCGGCGCCACAGGCGTTCGTTCATAATTCCTGATGCTGAGGAGCGTACGAATTATTTTGCAGCATTATATGTAAGTTTAATCTCGTTTAAGATGTTCATTTAATATAACGGAAAGAATAAAAATTATGTGGGTTAAAGCAAAAGTCTTTTTTTTTAATTTCACCAAAATTTATGTGAGGAAAAAACTCAGAACAATGCTACTATCCCACAAAAGCTAGCCCCAAACACGTCTCGGATTAAATTAGCGCCCATATTTCTATTCTTTTTACTTTTGAAACTTTTGCCATTTTATTTACGATTTTTTCTTGAATTTTTAATTCTACTATATAAGATTGATTGTTCTATGTCACTACTTCTAATCCATTAGCTAATTATATTTGGTCGACAAAAATGATCCCTATGTCATAATTTTTATTTTAAAATTTGGCAAAAAAATATTTCTGGGGGAAAATTTGGCGCAGGAGAGGAAATTAAAAGAAAAATTGTCTTAAGGTTTGGAAATAATTAAATGTATTTTTTCGAGCCCTTAAGGTTGTTTTTCAGTTCCCTCTTAAAGGCAAAGGTAGTGTTGTTCTGAGACCTAATTCGTCAACAGGTGTAACGTAGGAAAGACTCGTAGCATTAGCTGAGAGAACCATACTAAGGTTTTGATGCTGGAACTTGAGGTTTAAGGTTAACTGAACAAACTTTATCCAACGAAGGTAGCAACTGCTGCTTTCCCGGATTTGATTTTATGACTGCTAAAAATCAAAAATTAAAACCTCCTAATCAAATTAAACCTGCTCTGTGGTCTGTGCCCCAGAACATTCAATCCACTCTCCCCGTAATAACTACTGTCAGCATTTTTAGAACATAACTGTAACATTCGAGAAGAATATTCTGGAAAAGAGAATGTGTAATACTTTGGAATCGGCACCTGATTTTCTGAAGATGCGTTATATTCCAAAGATTGGAGAGATCCCTGTCCTGATTTTTTTTTTTTGGAATTTGTATCACTTTCTGATATCTCGTGAAAAGGGGAAATTTCTTTGACTTCAAAGCTCCCGATGCATAATAAATAAGGCTGTAATAATTGCTTGCGTCATGCATTTGAGTGCCATCGAATTTTATGAGGGTCTCTATGACCGCAGAGAGGCTCAGTCTTTGTCTGTCCCAATGACACCAATGCTACTGAAAACACCTATAATCTCAAATTTTGCCTCTGTACTACCGCTACTCGGTAGATCCCGCAAACTACAAAGAACGTTTCCGCTTAAAAATCACAAAAGTACTCTAGTAGAAGTGAGGAAATTTGATCCTAGAATTCGAGTGAGGAGGTACGTTCGGCTATGTTTCTTCACGAGCAAGAGCAAGATTTCGAGAAGTCTCGGATTTCCCCGCAACATTTTTCATGATTTTTTCTATCGTTTCAGCTGTAACCTCGATGATGACAAACGTCAAGCGATTATGCAGTGGGTGGACACTTGTGAACCGCTCATGTCACCTGACGATGAGGAGAACACCGGTGACAGACCGAGGGAGATACTCTCCTATCCGCTCGAGGATATCATTGAGCAAGACGAGGAATCCCTGCGTGATTCGATACGGTAAGCGGTTGATCGTTTGACGATTTGCTCAAGTAATGTTTACATTTTCCCTAGCGGTTGTACGAGACCCTGAGGGAATGATCTTAGAATAGAAATCTGGTCCTTAGCGGAACAGTTAGTGCTGGTTTTCACTACTAATCGTTAGGAAATATCAATTCGATATAAATATAAATAATAATATTACCATTCAATTATCCATGAAGAGAATGAATGAATGAATGAATGAATGAATGAATGAATGAATGAATGAATGAATGAATGAATGAATGAATGAATGAATGAATGAATGAATGAATGAATGAATGAATGAATGAATGAATGAATGAATGAATGAATGAATGAATGGAAAGTCTTCCTTGAAATGTTCAAACTTGAAACTCTTTAGCACAATATTTCTTATTAGGATTGGGATTAATCTGTTGATTTATTGTAGATCAAAATGTGGCACCGACTCTCATCCGTTAAGTATTTTAAGCAGGGAAGATATCGAAAAGATAATAAGCACGACGGACACTACCACACATGTGAGTTTGTGGATTTTTTTCGTACGAGTTGACCGAAGAGAACAAGTTTTTATAGCCATAGAATCGCAAAAAAGTGGGAACAAAGGAATTTTAGGAAGCAGGTTCGGATGAAGATGCTTTAGAACGAGCCATGGCTGCTTCGGTCTCATCTATACGATCGCATGATATCCTAGCAAAACTGAATGAGGACTTAGCAGCAGTGAGTTTAGTGAAATTCAGAGGAAAAGCCTGAAAAATTCGGGAAAAATCTTTAGTATCTCTGGAGAAAAGCATATTTTTTCATTTCTGATTTCTTATATGGGAAACTCTCAAAGAATCGAGGATATAGATTTTTGAGCCAGGCAGAATGCGCAGAAGTTACGCATTAACGTTAGAATCATGTGATTTTTATCACCTTTGCGAGAGCTGGTCCCAAGTTGCCTGGGCTAATAATAGTTAATTAGCAGTAGTTTCCTTACTATATTCTATTTTATTATTCTATTCTATTCTCCAAATTATTTTGATGCAGATAACTCGAAATGGGATAAATAGAAAGTTTGTTTGATCGGTAGTTTAGACATTTGATCGCATCACTAAACATTGTGCAGCATTACGACGCAAACAAAATGTGCACATGGTTAAGAGTAGTATCAAGGGATCAATTCTCGCCAATTACCTCCTTTGATTCCATTTGTGGGGGTGGCAGATACTTAGGGCTCATTCTCTTCATTCTTTAACAGCAGAAGATCCAGTAGACATAGAAATCTGCGCGGAATACCGTGGTTTTGATGCGGACAGTGGTGACGAATCGGTTCCTCATCTGCATCTTTTGGCTCTCCGGCCATTCTGAACTCTCTTCATATGGAGGTGTCATGCTGTTAAAAGTGCACCACTTCGGTATCCTTGTGGCGCGTGCTCCAGCCGTGTCGTCCGGCTGAGTATACAACTCATTGGCGGTGCATAAACAATCATTAAACAATCGCAACATGATCGCTGGTGAATACACGACGCGACAGCAAACTCGACGTGCTGCCCGTTCCAGATTGTGGATGGAGGGATGAGGAAGAGGTGGCGAGATTAGCGGAGCAGGGGAACTATCGTCGGAATTTCTGCATGTTCTCCGCTCTAAGAAACTGCAAATGCTCGAAAACATCCGAAGAAAATCCATGAGCTGTTTTAAAACGGTGTAAAGAAGGAAGAAATGCGATGGTGTTCGGCACCGACTGAAAATGTTTGTTAGACAGAGAAGATATGATCAAATATAAGCTGAATTACAGAGAATCTTACCAGGATAAACTAATCCTTCTAATTATCATCAGAATACTGGGAGGAGAAAAATACTGACGTGACACATCGGCTACACCCCCGCAAGTCAGTGTATAGGCCAGTTACACGTTCGTGAACCTCAAACGACTCTGAATTGAAGTGAAGCGATGGCGCATCCCAAGCGGATTCACGCCAGACACTCTATCCTTTACAGTAATCCTGGTTATTAATCTTATCACTATCATTTATTGGTGTAGAAGAGGTGAATTGACCTCTATCTCGACTTGAGGCCGCAGAAAAGGAAAATTTCCGCTCATTTTCCCACATGTGACGCTAACTCTTTGTTACCTGTTCACTGGAAAGCACTATAAATTCACTGAAAGTGTTTGAATCCTGGCAGAACTCGAAAAAATGGAATGTGTTGATATCTATGGATCCGTTCCCCCACACTAAGCGTATAAGCACTTCAAAATTTAGAAATAAACCACAAATGATAAACAAATCTTGATCCTGATCTGCGAATACGGTCCAAGTACTGTAGTAATGGCTATGCCCAAAATTTCCTTCCCAAATAGCGCTGAATCAGAGCTCTCCATACTTCTTCTTCTCTCAAAAGGATACTTATCGACTGAATTTGGATTAAGTTCAAACTTCAAATAAATAAATAAATAAATAAAATTTAAACTTCACTTCGAACTTCGAAACAGCTTTAACTTACCTTCGTGAACGTGAAGTTGTCCCATTGATCGATCAGCGCGGTGTGTTGGTGATGTCAGTCGATTGTTGATTGGCAAGTAATAATTTATTTTTCAGAAAGATGCATCGCTCACGGCTACCTCAGCCACAACACCAAGCGAGATGGATCTGTACCGAAGAGCGAGTCATCTTGAGGACTATGCTACTGAAAAGATCAAGGCATGTATTGTCTATTGATTGATTGAAAAAAATGGGCGCTTATCCAGGCTTGTCATGAACGCTGACATTTTGCACAACAGACGTTCTTGATGGGAACTTTTTTCGAATGGGGATATGTTGCACACGTTCGCAGTGCTGATCATTTCATAGCTTTGCCTTGCCTCATCTCCTCAGCCCATTCGCTAGTAGCCGACTAGGAGCCATGCTAGCTTGTTTACTACGACGTTCTATTTATCACAGTACTACTCACTACAATTTTACCTTGACCTGGAATTAATATAGTCCTTTCCTATATCTTAAGATATACGTCTATTACGGTGAAGAAATTTCTTCGCCAAACCGCAAAACCTGACCTGTGGATAATTTACGACCCGTCGACAACGGCGGCATTTTTAATGCATTTCCGAACAGAAAGTTTCCACGATTTTGAAGAAAAATCCTAAAGATGTATGTTTTTTGTAGGAACTTGAGGAGGAAAGGATGAAGAAGAAAAGAGGAAAGCTGATGCTAAACTGTTGCCAGAACTCCATGATGTCTTCGGGAAGTACGGTAGTGGATTGGAGTGCCATTGAAAAGCGAAGGTAATATCATTTTTCTTTTTTGAAATAAATTGTGGATTGCACAATGTTGTGGTGAAATTCCAATTTTTTCTTCGGACTGTGATTGATTGAATGTTCACACTTAGCTGGCATTAGCATTCACTCACTGACTTTCTCCATTTTTTTCCTGAGAAAACGTTAACTGTTTTTTTGTTGTAGGCAGGCAGAAAAAGAAAAAGAAGAACTGGAAAAACGTAAAAACGAACTGCGAAAGAGACGGGAAGAGCTCAAACTGGAAGCGGATGAGATACGCAGAGAAAAAGAGCAAATCGATAAGGTACTAGTGGTTTATTTTTTTTTTGTTTTACTTAGTCTTAGGTGAATATTTACATGACAGTTTTTTCTTCTCCAGGAACTCAACGGCCGCTCTTTGCCGTCGGTCATCGCACGACAGATTACACAACAACTGCAGGGATTAAGCATAGGATCAAAACCTAGGTAATTAAGGAGCGCTATTAGCGGTAATTAATGAGCCATCGTCAAATAATTACTGCACTACAATCACATTTTGCACGAAAATTACAGTCAGAAAAACCGAGCACCATCGGATTCGCTACCAACTACACCGACAGTACATAAGAGGCTTATATCACCACCAGTAAGGTAGGTGACCGCGTCGCTACTCACTAATTAGCCCTTAATCATCGCCAATTTTCCGCTCAGGACCCCATCGTTGACCAATTGTGCGGCGCCGACGCTGCCGTCACCGTCGCATCAGATCAGAAATGGTCATCTAAGAGGTCAATGGGTCGATGGAATGCATATTAGGAAAAGCAGGTAAGCGAGCGTTGACGTCATAACGGTGACGTCATGGCGATGACGTCATAGTTGCTAGGATTTTCCGAAGATTTGGCTGACTAACAGAGTTGTAACTGCCTTATTTTCAGTAAGCCACGCACAGATCGCCGAGAAAGGAAGTTGTCCGAGGAAAATAGGCGTGAGAAGACCTCCATACCTTCACCATACTCCAAGGTACGGTAATTTTAATACTGATCCAATAGTTAAACAGAAGAAGTGTTTATCATTGATTTATTGATTTCGGACACGGTAATACTGAACATGACTATCTTTGGTATGGATCTAAAACCAAAAATGAGGATGTTTGTGGATCCGAAAGTTTTTGCTCAAGAAACAAATAGTATTGCAAGGGATACCAAGTTTTCTTCCAGAATTCTCTATTCAGTTTTCAAAAGTTATATTTATTTCACGAAATTGATGAGAAGTGACCTTGGACCTTGGGTTGGAAATCTCTGAAGATTTCTTCCTCTTAGAAGATGCACGACAAAACAAGCGTTGCATATTTTGACGATATTTATATCAAACAAGCCCTCTTTTCAAAGAACTGAAAAAAATCAATAATTTTCATTCAATAATCGCAACCGGCGACGTTCATCAGGTAATTGCCTTGTTTGATTCGATTTCCACTAGTCGGCTAATCGACTGTGGCGGAATGATGTTCAAGCGTAATCATATTCCGCGGCCGAATGCGCGTCATTGGCCCACGTACTGAAATTAAGTCGTGGATTACGAAGGACGAAGGAATTCGTCCGCCGGAAGCAAAAGTACGAGACAGGGAGTGAAATGCTCCACAGAACTTCCATCTCATCCAAATACAATGACATCGAATCGATATCTATGATTTGTACTTTTCTGTCGGTCGAGTAGGTTGCCGTTGGTCAGGGTTCAGGGTCAGAGGCAGAAAGACATCTTCATCTACTTATGTATGTTAGGAGGGTCCTATTGATTTATCGATTCTAGGTCACCGATCCACGCCTCGTTGATGGCCCACCAAGTAGCGGACGTGGTTCCGACGATGCGGCATCACAATGTCGGGAGAAGAAGCGTCAAAGCTACTCCGCCTCATCTGGATACGAATCCGCAGCAGGAGATTACCATGCGGCATATTGTGAGTCAGGCAAATCCGTTTTTTGTTGCAATTTTTTTTATATGAACTCCTCTGCATTAATCATGACCTAGAACTAACACTGTTTGCTATCTTCGAACAGTTTCTTCTGTATTTTTGCAATTACAATTCTCGACTATAAGTAGCAACTAAGTGGGCTCAACAAAATTTCTTTTCGGCAAATGAGGGAATTCTGCTTTTTCTACTTCATTTCCATACTATTTCCAGGAATCTCCAGGAAAAAAGGGGAACGAAAAGAAAGTGATCTTGTTTGTGGCACTACCACTTTTTTCATTTCTGGAAAACCTATGATTTAATTACTCATCATAAAATATGTTACCACAAGCGATCATCTGATCAAAGTTTCATTCTCGAGTATTGTTCTGGCCCAACCACGCATCTTTTGCATATCGAAACATCTGTACTGTTCTACAGAAGCATATTGCAAAAAAAGTCATGAGGAAGTCTGCCGGAAGAAAAACGATGTCTATGTGGAGATTTAGAAAGTTTTCTAGACGTTTCCTGTATAAATTACACTTCCAGATTTACGTAAGGATTCGCGCTTCGACAAGAAGAAAGTAGTAGACAAGGTTTGTGCTTTTTCCAAAATTCCAACCCCCATACTACTGGTCGGTATCGATTGATTGGCCGGTATTCTTTAGAGGCTTGGACTTGGTCGAGAGGCTGATAATCTTCGAGAGCAACAACGACGACTAAGGAAAGAGCTACAGGAAGCAAAAGCCATAATAGGACAAGTGGATGACGCGAGGTGTTACTGACTTTGATCGATTTATTGATTGTTGATTTTGTAATTTTTCTACTTCAGAGCAATCTGTCATGACACCAAACACAGCGGTATAAGTCAGGCCACATTGGTGGACACATTGAAGCAGGTAAGGGCACCCATTCAGTTATTTTTCTAAACGTCAAACGTCAATTGATTTGTTGGCCTTCCCACTACACATAGTGGGCGGAGCCTGCGGAGCGAACGCTCCGCCCACTAGCTTTTCTCTCATGATGTAAGATTGTTCAATTCAGAAAGTCTGAACGGGCGTGGGGGAATTTCCACGGTAGGGTTGATAAAGTAATGTGGTGGTTGGTCGGCAGTGAAAATATGTAGTTGTCGACGTCAGTGATTCGCCCAATTCGGATCGATAATCGATCGATATCTTAGGAGAATCGAATACTCGAGAAACGACTGACCGCATGCCGCAATCATACGATGTTTGTGACGACATTCCTGTGATATCCTAATATCCCGTTGTTATGTGTTATATGTATACGTATAGACATAAATATATCTATGATCAATTGTGATTTTTGTTATTTTTTCTTGAAAATTTTTCCCATTCATACAAAAAGAGTGTTGAACTAAATGGAACGTTTACAACGTTGTGATTATGTAGGTTCGCAAAAATACGCAAAAGAAAGCATAGATTAACAGGTAGATTTCTCATTTTAAATGAAAATTTTGAGTAGCATACAGGAAAAAATTCGATAGAGGTTGACCGATTGCTGGAAGTGAGCTGTTCTCAACTAATATTTTTTGCAACGATGGTGCAATTATTCAATTTTAATTAATAGTGAATAATAATTCCAATAAAGTGCAGTTAAGCAATTCCCATATCCGAACGATTCTGTGAAGCAGTAATTCCATCCTGAAGTGAAATTTCTCTTTGCTGCATTATGCAAGTTCATTCTTCTTCCTATCTATGTTCCATTGCAGAAAAACGAAGTTACGATTTTCGATCAGTGATAAAATGAAATGATGAAAGTGATAAACTGTAAAGTTTCTGGCATTATTCGATCCGCTTGGGATGCACCTCCAAGTTCACTTCAATCAACTCAGAATCGTTTGAGGTTTACGAACGTGCAACTGACCTATACAACAATTTGCGGGGGCCAGCCGATGATCAAGTCACTGTTTTTATCTTTCCAGACAAGTCTGGTACCAATCTATCGACCCCGGAGGGATGAAAGGCTTGGTGAGCACTAGGGCGGACTCGAACCTCCGGTCGATAGTGCAGGTAGCGGAACATTTTACTGACTGCGCTACACCCGTCCTGATGAAGGTTGTAAAGTGTAAAAAAAGAAAAGAAACCTAATATCTTGTTAATTTCCAAGTTCGACCTTCTTTCTTGGCATCGTAGAGTTTGATTGTGTACTACTTTTTAATCAGAGCCAGGATTGTTATTGATTTTTATTCTGGCTAACGTTTCGGCGCCGTCACCTTCTTCAGAGCCTGCAAAAATCAAAGACACGTGTAATCTACTCCCTCAAACGCCTCGTCATCCCACAAGATATGACTTAGCAAACAGATTATTCAAAGGCAATGTCAGAAAAGCAGACCACCATAGCGCTCACCTTGATAGCCACAAAATCGTGATGTTAGCGGACCACCAGTTGTTAGGGTTGCGCCGCTAGTAGTAACTAGTAGCGATGCCCCGCCTCTGACCCCGTGGGTCAAAACCCGCAAAGGTCTTGATATCGCGCCAGCTCTTTGGTCACAGCGATGCATTCTTCTTTACGACTTTATTTTATTTGGTATTTGGTACCTAATATTTTGGTTCTATAAGTTGAAGTTGTGTAATATAGAGTAGGAAAGTCCGTGGCGTTCAGAAAATTCAGAAAAACAAAAAAAGACTCCCGTCCTTCAAAATGGAAAATGCTTGTGCGGTTTCCAGGGTGGAAAATAAAGCCTTAAAACAAATAGGATAACTAATTTTGGATTAGATATTAAGATGGTATGTTGTAAGTACGGCATTATCCTTCCAGACAAGTCTGGTGACAATTTGTGGACCCCGAAGCGATGAATGGTTCGCCCGATTGTGCAGCCACAGCAGAACCCCTTTCCGACTGTGCTATGGTATTCTTTTTTATTGGGAGGAGGGGGATTGGTGCAGGCGAATGAATGAATAAGTGGATGAGTTGATAGATAAATATCTACGGATGCCATGCATACGACAGTTTACCTGTAGTAGATTTAAATTACAGATCTATTACTTGCTACAGAGATGAGGATTTCATCCAGCTCACATCTTGTAAAGTGTTAAATCGCGACTTGATCCTCGACCTTCGTACCTCTGTAAAACAAGTCCTACTTCTTATTGGAACAAATCAATAAAATAAATCGGCACATGGATAAATAATCCCACTACTTCCAGTTACATTCAATTTATTCATATCAAATCAATACTGAGATTCTCGAAACAAGGAACAACGATTTCTCCGCTAACCTCGTTCCACACTATTGACAGTCAAAAACCAATCTAAGCAGTTTCGAAAACAGCTCCATAGAATAGAGGCAACTAAAAAAGTGCATACCTATTTTACAAATCGTTTGCAGAATTACGGAAGGTTCCTGACCGTCGAAAAGAAAAACAGCAATGAACTGTCGATTTTGTTATAAAAGATCCTAAAAGCAGATGCTGGAAACGTCACACTTTCGTAAAGTTCTACTCAAAGCCACAGTAGTAAGAACAATTACTTGAGTCCTGTCTGACGGTCGAAAACGGTAAAGCATCCTACACTACCTACTGGACCATATTCAATATCACTTATCCAACTGGACAAACGCACTCCGACGGGTGAACGGGTCTAGGTCATCCAATAGAAGATGGAAAGGTAGTTGGAAGGGTACTCAAAACTGCTCTGATCGAACTGCACATAGAGCGCAATCTATTGTAATTCAGTCAATTGCCTCTACCATTTGAGAAGGCGGCAGCTCGTCAATCGAAATACACACCTAAGCATTTATGTTCGAGGATATATGATCTTTAGGCTGAAGCAACTAAGAGAAAAACGAAAAGAAAATCCCTAACTTCTGTAGCTTAAGTTAGCTTTAACTTTACCAAACTCTCCAAACAGGCTAATTGAAAGTGAACAGCTAAGTCATACCATGTAATGCCTTCAACGATAAAAAAAAAAAACCGAAAACGGCCGAAGAGATGATCCTCGTTCAGAGGAGACCGTCTGATCGCCTGTTGAAGTTGTCCTGGGGATGCTTCCAGATTCTAGTTGGAAAAGGCCACCTTGTCGTAAAAGAAAGTTCTGGACAGAGGCGGTGAAGGAAGATCAAAGAACACTTGGCACTGACAGGCAGTTCAGTCGAGACCTAAAATTCCGCCGCTTGCGGAAAAGCGAGTAGGTTCTATGCGAACTGTTTTTGAAGATCGAACAGAATAGGCTCGGATATGTTCAAAGGCGACACACCCCGGCGATGGTGCGCATAGCCGCATTAAAGGCAGCATACTACGAATTTGAGGTGGTGATAGAATCCGCGGGGAAAGCTAGAGATGGTGTTGTAGATTGCGGGATCAGGTGGTGGTTACGCTCATCCCTCCCTGATCGTTGTGAAAAACGAAAATGGCGTGGAAACCATTTAAGTTTCTGTGAGAAACGCTAGAACGCTCTCGCTCCCCTAAGTATACATTGTGCCCCCCTCAGCAGCCTTTTCATTGGTTTCACTTGAATGGGCAATCGAGGAGAGATCACTCTGTTTCGACCGCTGCGCAGCTGGATGCGGCGCGTGTACAACTGTGGAGCGTTGCAACTGAAATTGTCTTGAAAAACGGAGTCTTTCACGCAGTTTTTTTTAATTGGTAAGGGAGCGATGAGCGAAACAACCCGTGATCCCGTAATCTACAACTCCATCTCTAGCTTCTCCAGCGGTTCACGCCACTATGTCAGATTCGTGGTGTACTGCTTTTAGGTCAAAGTAAGTCATGCTGCATTCTACACTCTCGTGAACCTATATCCAGTATCATTTGTTCAACTCTATGGACGCATTCCGACGTACAAATGGGTCCAGATTGGATATATTGTATCCAACAAAAATCCAACTCCTTCTAAAAGTGAGGATGTTCATCGGACGAATGGCTAGGTCCCGCACATAAGTGCTATTGCACCGAGTTTCGGTCAGTGCATGAAACAGATAATATTGAACGGTGCGACTGGAAAACGGTGACCATAGTTTCGTTTCCATTGTATTAGGGTGTTCAGAAAGTATCTGCCGAAATACGGCATAGCTTCAAAACAAAATAACTTTTTAACAACGTTTTATTATTCGACGAAATTACCTCCATCAGCATCGACCACCTTCTGCCAACGTCTCACAAGATCACGGATTCCTTTGGCGTAGAACTCCGGCGATTTGGAGGCGAAGAAAGCCCGAAAATCATTCTCGAGGTGGTCACTATCACCGTAGCAGTTCTCCTCCAGGTGATGCTGAAGCGATCGGAAGAGGTAATAGTCGCTCGGGGCCAGGTCCAGGGTGTACTATAGGGTAGAACTTCCCATCCGAGCTCCAGAATTTTCTAGGAAGTCTTCTTCGCGATGTGAGGGCGCGCGTTATCGTGCAGCAGGCGAACGTTGTCGAGCTTCGGGTGTTTATTGCGGATCTTGTCGGTCAGCCTTTGCAGTTGAGCACAGTAGACTTCGGCAGCAACTTTCGTGTTGTCCCGCAGCAGTTCAAAACGGTAGATTCCATGAACTCCCCACCAGACGCTCAGCATGACTTTCTTTTCATGGATTTCACCTTTCGAAAGGATTCGGCATTTCATGGCCAGCGCACCACGCACGTTTGTGGGTGTGGTTGACGTAGAGGACCCATTTTCCGTCTCCACTGACAATGCCGTCCAGCCAGTCGAATCTGCAGCTTCTGGAGAGCAGCTGAGTGCAGATGTCCAGACGTCTGTGGCGATTGCCGTCGCTCAATGCATGTGGGAGCCACTGACCGAGCTTTTTCACCATTCCGAGAGATCGCAGTCCATTGCTCACGGTGGACAGCGAACAGCCAAGACTGGCAGCAAAATACCGCACACCTTCATATGGATGCTGCTCCGCCAGATTCTTCAATCCGTTGAATTATATTGCAGTTGGTCGACCAGAGCGAGGCTCACCTTCGAGTTCCTTGTCTCCGGCTTTGAAGCGCTGGAACCAGGCGCGCACAAACCGCTCAGAAAGGGCTTCAGTGCCGAATACTTTACTTAAGTTTCGATGGGCTTCAGCAGCGGGGTGGCCAGATTCGAACTCGTAAAGGAGTACGTGTCGAATATGTGTGGGCCATTATAGGATGAAATAGGCAAGGAAGAGGGAGCCAGATATGTTATGTGTATACAAGCGGTAGTGTCCCAATATAATATGTTCAAAACGGGAACTTCCAGAACATCTCAAAAAATCTGCGCTACTGCGAAATTTTCGGCAGATACTTCCCGAACACCCTAATAGTTATCCTCCCATGGATAGATTTGGCCTAGGAAATTGCACAAAAACGACAACGTGGACATCACCTTTTGTGACCTCTTTTTCGGTCCGGATTGCAGTTTTTGTCGTTTGGAAGGCCGCTGCTTCACCACCACCCTGAAACAAGGATGAATAAACACTTCAAATAGAAGAGAAACGTGAAGTTTTATACACCCATTGCCCCACCGACCGATACTAACGTTGATGTACGATCTTCTTCCCAGTTTCATGTTAAGAACACACGACTCATACATATATAGTTCATTACTGCCCTAGGAAAAACAATAAAACTCTAAGATGCCAAGCAAGTCACATCTGCCGCGCGCGACGTCGCTCGGACGATTCGCCGCGAATCCGACGAACGCGTGTTATCCGGCATTTGACGCTGTTTTGCACAATTCCAACGTTCGATTAACTTTGCAGTTGTTCATCATTTGTTTCTTCTTACACTTAGGGAAGTCTTTTCTCATTTGCTGTTGATCATCTTTGGAAGTTGTTCTGTTACTCTTTCGATGTCTTTATTCACCATTCCATTCGCCATTTTTCCCGTATTTGTTTGTCAGACAAAATGGCAACGGAAGATGTCGAAATGGAAGATGCTTCCGTTGATCAAGCCCCGTTTCCGACCGTTCATATACTTCAGGTTTGTTCCCTAGGTCTTAGTATGTTTTAAGTTGCCTTTTTACTTGTATTATTAACGAATACTGATTCTTCTCCATCTCTTCATTTGAAATTTTTTCTATCAAATTTCATCGTTCATTGAACGAAGTTTTGGACCAACTTCCTCCTTCGATATTTCGACAGTGATTTAGGACAAATAACTAGCGAAATAAAGGCTAGAAATGATAAAAATACAGGACAGTTATAGAAGTTTATGTATTTTTCCTCTCAGGACCATGCGATATGGTTTTTAAAACAAACATGTAAATAGTGTAAAAATGAAATGAATGGTTCTGTTTTGAATACAATGCGATGAATGTTAAGCGTCTGTGACACCGAGTTTCTTTTTTTTTGCAGATGGTGAAGGATGCTCAACAACAACACGGTCTGCGACATGCTGACTATCACAGATACAGGTAAATTCCTTGGTCTCGTTATGTTTCGTACGTGTCCTACAGCTTCAGATATATTTTGCTTTTTCTTGTTTACATTTGTGTTCCTCTTCAAGGTCCTACTGCCGGTCAAAATTAAACCGTGTTCGACATGCTTTGAAATTTACAAATACTCATAAATGTGTGAGAAGACACAAAGCAAAGTTCATCAAAAAACCTGTCAGTGAAGTTGATTTTGCTGACGAACGGTGAGTTTCTTGTTACTCCTCGCTATTTTCTATGTCTCTTGTCTCATTCTTTATTCATTAGTATATTGAATTTTAAAAGCACCGTAGTCTCGGAAACACGTAATTGGACACATTCTTTGTTTCACCTTGTTTAAAAAATAGCTCTGTAAACACTCTCTGTTTATTATAGAGTTAATGATTTGTAAACAAACTGATCCTATTACCAGAAATTGGTCCTATGGATTTTGGGAATTCGGACGCTAGCGGAATTAGTTTTCAAATTCGGCTATAAAGTTCTACTTCTGCTCGGGCATACTTAATTTTCTTTCCAGGAGCTAATTGCGTAGTTTGTAAAATCGACGGAAGACGTTTTGACGCAGTTATATCTAAGCACAAATAGTTTTTGGAACAGTTGCATGAAATCGAACGTAAACGCGTTCTTATTCCTTTCGGAACAGTTTCGAAATAGAAGTAGTGTCACCTTTTAGTAATGAAATATTGTAAACCACTTGTTCGCTGTATTTAAGTGGTTGACTAGTGTCATCAAATAAAACCTTTGAACGTTCTTTTTCTGAGAAAAAAAAATCTGTTTAGATTCATCCAACTAGGTGTGTTTGAAGCGGAACGTCGGTGGGCTTCAGCCATGTCAGATAAGATGGAAATGGAGGATAATCCAGATAAACTACGTAAACGTATGTCTATGCGTATGCATCTGAAACGTGCTGTTCTCCACGCCACTGCTCTTGAGCAGCTAGTGCGGAATTCTAGCAGGGTACAAGTTTTTTCTTCTATTTACTCCTCCCATTTTTTATTTTCGAACGCTTTAGTGTGATGCTCCCACGAAACTTGAAGCGCAAGCCTACACAGCCTGGTTAGGTGGGGTTTGTGCATTCGAGATGCGCAGATGGCCTGAAGCTTGTGAACTCCTCAAGACTGCACGACGGGTGTATGAACGTCTTGCTGAAGCTACTCACAACACGACCTTAGCAAACCTTTATAAAGCTAGGTGAGGTTATTGGTAAAATTGCTGCTTTCGCAAACTGAGTAGTTTTATGATTGCTTCGTTCGGCTTCATTTTGTTCTGTACTTACTATGTATTTCCATTAGTACTTTTGTTAATAAATGTTCTTACGGTCTTATCTGTGCAGTCGTTTCCAGATGCCGAGAAATTCAGCCACAAATTCGGCTGTGCGAGTTCAGCTGTGCAGAAGCAACCGGCAAACCTGTGGACGGTATGATGAACGAATTGATGGAGATTAGAGCACAAGGCACTGATAGTGAGGCCGTAGATGTGAGAATATTCTGTAATTTGAGTCCATGTGCAACAGTCAATATCTCTGTCATTTTTGTAGTTTTTGCTTCTAAATATTTGTTCTGCTGATGATGTTGTGTCCAGCTATTTCGTTTTTCAAGAATTCTGTTTAAAATTATTTTGCCGTTACTTCAGCGGCTCATAGCTGAAATGCGCTCAAAGGCATCGTGTGACGACGCTGTTGTAGTCGAATGGGGCGGCTTTAAATCAACCGTTGAAGACGATAAAGCGCGGCAAGTTGTTCAAGGTTGGAAGCAGGTTCACAGTGAATTGTCACAGTGCGAAACTCCGAAAGAAAGAGTTAGTTGATTCAAATCTAATGGTTTTATTATATTATTAGTACTGATTTCAATTTAGATGGCTTTATATGAGAAACAACTAGCAGACACACGTGATGCTCTGGAACGAATTTCCGATTTAATCCGTAGGAAAACTTCAGATAACGCAGATTCAACGGTTCGGTTTCGTGTCCTTTTGGACTTTATTCTGTTTCCCTTAATTTTCCTCCCTTTGTTTTGGATCTCTTCAACGCTAAATAGTCATTCCAGATGCTGCAGTCGATTAGATCATATCTAGAATTCTTGAAGATGCTTGGAACCGCCTCACGCTACTTAGCAATGATTGAAAATACAAAGTGGGTTTTATTTCTCGCTACTTGAGTGTTCCAAGGTTATTATAAGTCACGGGTAGTTCGTTACTAAACCAGTTTCTGAGACAATTCCTGAAAACATGCTTTGCAATTAATTTTTTCTTAGGTCTGAGAAGAAATCGAAACCACAGGATCTCTTGCGTTTGTACGACTCTGTAATTGAGGTGTATAGAGAGGTGGGTTCCAGATTTTCTTCTGATTGTATATAGATTGTTACTATTATGCTTCCATTCTCATGGTTTCACTTTCAGCTTCTCCAGTTACCTGGTGTGGAATTGGATAGGAATCTCACACAGGCAGTCTCAGCTAAAATCGAGTATTATAGGGCGTTTAGGTATCTATACATAATTTTTACAAGATGTACGAGTGGTTTTATTAAAGCCACACTAGTTTCATGTTTTGTTTCTGACTTGTCACCTTACAGATGTCATTACATGGCGGCTGCATATGCTGCTCTATCTCGATTTGGGGAAGCTGTTGCTCTTTTCGAACGAGCACTGCAACGTTGCAAAGGCGCAAAGACACTTATTTCAAAGCTGAAAGGGAACACATACATGAATGAAGAAACAGAGGTAATTCTGAGGATAAGTTCAAAACAATGTTGAAATGTAAGGTTTGTCAATTAGTCTTCAGTTTTTGAAATTCTTTAGAAATGGTTTAAACATTATTTTTTTTACCCCCAATATCTTTTTTTGCCTTCAATCCTTCAAGGTTATGAAGCTACTGTCTTATTACTGCAAATCTTGGCCTCACTTTATATAATTCGTTGGACAGATGAAAACGTTCTTCCACTGGGACGTGGCTGCTGGATTTGGTGATTCCGTATTTTTGACCTATTGGCTTCAATTTAAGATACCAGTGCATATCATTTTCTGAATAAAACTTCATCAATGAAGGATGTTAGTCGCGTTTGCGGGTCAGAATCAGAATTCCCACGTAAAAGATCGTTCTATAGAGTCTTATATTTTTCGAAAGAATTTTGGTGGGAATGGGTGATGTAAATAATTTGATTTTATTTGTGGTTTTTTTGTATCAATTGCAAATCTAATGACAAGACAAAACTTAATGAATGATTGAACTGCTGAAATAGTTGTAGGTTTGCCAGTTCCTCTATCTCATTGTATCTCTTGATTAGCTCTAAGATGTTTGGAATGCTGTGTTCTTTGTTGATTTTTTTGTATTTGTCCTGCGTATTTTAACTAATTTAAGGAAGCACTTCGTAGTCTCGTCGCTGATATTGAACAAGCACGAATAGCAGCGAGAGCAAAACGCCTAACAGCAGCGGCTGGTATTGCCGATGAAGGAGATGAGAAAGCGGCACGTGACATCGATGACAGGGTTAGTTGCTCTCTTTAACATTTGTATTTTTAGTACTCTTTTATCAGAGATGGATACAGCTTGTTCGAATTGTTGTAACAACACTTTTCTTTTGAAATAAGTGTTTGAACTTAGTTTTTTTTTTAACAGATGGTATTCGAATCAACGAAAACTGTTTACTAATAGAACTTTATTTTATAGCCCCTTATCGACACCTTTGCTGAGTGGAGACAATGGGATGTTGCCGGTGCACTTCGCGAGAAACGTAACATACCTGTAGCAGAGATGCCTCCGCCGTTTATTCTTATGCCAAATAAGCCATTGTTCTTCGATTTGGCCTTGAATCATATCAAAGTAAGTGTCCATTGTTTAAGCTATTCATTGTTACTAAAATCATTCAAACCAACGCAGAAGTTCCTCAAATGTATAGACATTTCCTTTTACACTGTGCTTCTCGAATGGAGTCGCGTCAATACTTTTTCTGAAGGGAGTGAAACTAGACTTCTCTGTCTTTATTGGATGCAATTTTTGTTGCGTCACCCCGGGACGCAGTCACGCAACCTGCATTAAGCAGAGCAGGCTTGACATTGGTGTTAATTTCAGAGGAACATCTCTACTTTTAAATGCAACTGTTTTCTGGTACTAACTTAGATTCTTCACCTTTAATTTAATTCATTTATTCACTCATAAGATGATTTTTTCTATATTATTCGTCCTCAAATTCTGAATTCTGATCCTTATTGGTTTAAATCTTTTTGCGAATCAATTTTCAGCCTTTCTAGTTGTTTTTTTTTCTTTTCATTATGGTTTATTTTCGATGCTTTGTTTCATTCGGACTATCACCTTATATATTCCCCTCGCAAATGGTCGACTGCCTGGATATTTTTGTTGGATCGCTTTGAACAATATGGCCAACCTAAAGTAGTCTTATCGTTTCCGGATAGTCTCCGCTTTAAGTAACTCGAATTTGGTTCGAAGTTAATGGGCATAAGTCAGCCGTGTTCCCCGTATATTTCCAATCACAAATTGGTCTGCGCTCCTCTTGGAATTGCCTTTTCTCTTTTTCCTCGATTTAAAGTTCCACTTTTTTCGGTTTCGTTTTGAATGTACTATAGCGAAAAGACCTGTGTAAAAGAAAACAACCCCGGATATTCTCGTTACCGTATGCTGCTGCGTTGATCTTTTTTTAAAATGAATTCCGCAGTGAGAAAAGAGTACGATTCTCCATTTGGATTCCAGCTTTGTCTTCGCCTGTCATCAATCTAGTTTCATGAAATGACAGCTTTCTGCACAACCATTTCCTCTTTCATATTAATCTCACCTGGTGAAGTGCCTAAAAAAAGGAAAGTTTGTGCTTTTATCAGTTTCTCATTAATTCATCTTCTGATTTATTCATAATTCTGTCATTCTTGTATCACATTTCCTCTCTCCATGTCATACTAACTAAAACATTCAATCTCTTTCTTATACATTTTTTGTTCACAACGAGTTTTGGCAGAATTCTGATGTACTTTTATTGCATTGACTTCGCTTCGTATTTCAAATTTATAATGATAGATGCCAAACACTATATAGAGCTGCATTTCAGATTAAATTTCTTACAAACGTTATTTCCAATATTTCTGGGGAATTAATGAGGAATTTTTTACTGCTTTGAATTAAAACATCTGATTAAAAAAACTTTATTATACTTATTAGGTAGGCGCATGATTCATTAACATCTATTTAACCTAACGAGTTCTACATTCGAATTGTTATAGCTTTGTTTGAGGCAGTTTTGTCACTAGCATGCTTAACAAACGCTCCTATTCTTCGTATACTGAGAACATTGAGGGAATATCTAGCGCTGCTGCGCTGCGAACGTGTTAACTACCATTTTTTATTCTGAACCAATTACCTCTCCGCAGTCATTTGCTGCGTCAACCGGTTCCTACGGAAGAATCGCTGTCACTTCATTGTTTCTTTTCTCCTCGTTTTTAAATTAGTAGCAGTTGGTAGATAGTTACATTTAAGCAAAGATTTGAGTTTTTCTTCCTGCAACTTCTACGAGATGTTATTGTTTTCCAGATGCCAGACCTTGAGGATCGGCTAGCAAAATGTATAGAAGGTTCGAAAACAACTCCAGTTTCTAAAAAGGCTGCCGAAGCAGCGAGAGCAAAAGGAACTACGACTGAGGAACAACAAAGCGGTCTATCTGGAATGGTGAAAGGGTGGATATGGGGCAAGAAATAGTCGTGTTCACGTGGGATACTGCATGATTTATGTCGTAACTTCACTATTGTGGTTACCTCTTTCAAATTCTATTCTTGTTTATGGATACGAAGTTTCTCTTCTATGTTTACTTTCGATGCTTCTTTCAATAGCAAAGAGGAGAAAAAAGCATCGTCATATTTTCTTTTTGTGCTCACTTTTATGTTGCTAAGCCGATGATCTGTTCTTTGGCTGCCCACTCTCTGAATGTAGCAATTAAGATAGGGATATCAAGAAAGTTAAGGTGCAGATGTATTAACATTTTTATCAAGCGCAGAACGGAGCAGATTACATCTCTTTGATATTAGGGAGTACACAGCGATGTAGTGAGTACAAAGTTGAAATTCATAGCCAAAATTGAGAGTAGATTACCAATGCTTCTGAGAGAATTTGAAAACAATGAATTACCTTAGCGCACACGACTAAAGGTAACTGGTCTTGCTATCACGCAACTAAATTTTTGAACTTTGAAAAAAAAAAACACATGAACATACTGCTTTCAAAATCTGCTACATGTGATACTTCTTGAGATCCATCACTTTAATTTCCTTTTCGCGACAGCCCTCTCCTTATCTTATTCAGACTTTAGCACCATCTTCGGACTTCTCAAATCGTCACCCTTATCTTTATAATATTTGCGTATGAGTAACACCAAGCATGATAGTCTCGGTCAAAGAACTCGGTTTGTGATCAGTCGGCGGGCAGGTGATCATTCATCGTTAATCCGTCCATGGTTCTGTCCCGTTAGTTTCTATTTCCATAGAATTCTAAAAAAATGGTATCAGTGTTCAAGCGAGCGCCCTACGGATGTTTGGATTCTGCCTTTTACTGAGTTGCTTTGGTATCTTCTTTTGTTTTCCTCCAAAACGGTTCCTGATTAGTGTTAGTATTGTTGGTTTGAGATAAGATTGTAGAGGTCGGCACAATGGAGTTTATGATATTGATACTATTTCTGTTCATGTTTAGTTCTATTAAAGAGAAGCACTGTACTAGTAGCTTCAATTTTGTTGTTGTGATTTTGTTGGAATTTCATGTAATTGATCTTGCAAGTGATTTAATGTTAATTTAATTGAGCGTTTCTTTTTCTTTGTTTATCAACTAGGTTGATCATTATCATATTTTAACTAAAATGTTGGATTTTCTTTACAATTTAAGCTCGTCAGGAACAACGTTGTCTTTATTCATGTTCAGTGAGCATATTAAATAGTAGGTCATTGTTTGGAATGGGCGAGCTTTGTTGTGATAAATATAATTTATTTGAGAAGCAAAGATGGTCAGTGAGGGTTCATTACCCCTTTATTTGTTCCTGAGTAAGTCGTATGATTTCAGTTGCTTTGCAAATCACTGTTTCCTAAGGAATTGCTGCACGTTTTGGTTCAATTTATTTTAGCTGGAAATTGGAACATAATCAATATTTACGATCCACCACTGATGTAGTTGAAAAGATTTAATTGCCTTTTATGTTGTAACTACCTTTTTGATCATTCGTGACAATGGGTGCAGGGAATCCGGAGTTTTCGAAAGAAATTGGTTTTCTGATAGAGTGTTTCATTATCTTGTGTTATTTTATAAGCGACTTAATAGTTTGTGTCTTCAACTTTATGAAAGGAATCCTTTGAGACTATTTGTTCTTAATAGGAAGTGAGAAGAAACTGTGATAACTCTGTTTTGACAACGGGATTCAGAAATTTTTGGAATTTTGTTGGTGACTGAGAAAATTCATTGGATTTTTTTTACAGTATGCCAAATGTCCTCACTTTATCCGGATGAGAGCTACTGCACGACTGAAATAGGGCGTTTATTGTTCCAACCAAAGAATGAGTGGGCAGTTACGGGTAGGGTGGTGGACGCTGTTGATGTGAAGAATATCACTGGCACTCATACAGACTATCTAATTGAGATCAAAGTAAGTTCTATTTATGAGCAGATTTATCGTTTACAGACTTCTAGACGGTAGCATTTTATAGACATGTAGGGTTCCTCCACGGATTGAACTTGTTTCTCTTTCCGTTTCATTGGAGCGAATTACTCCCGTCATTTGTCCATGAATCTGCCATTTCGTTTTGATTCATTGTGGCATATGACATCCTTTTAGTGTATCCCACGCAACAACATCGAACTAGACGATCGATTTTTTACCCTCACATCTCGTTTTCGAGAACTAAACCGCCTTCATGCGAATCTATCCAAATTGCATAAACAGGTAAATGTTTGCGAGATTCTTTCTTTTTTCTGTCAAGGAAAAGTGGATTGTGCATGTGCATTCCACTTTGGTCAAGACAATCCATGAAATGTTTTGTTCAGCTGTACTTACGTGGAGCATTTCCCCACTTCGCCGCACCTCGTCTTCTGGGTAGCTGCGAGCCATCTGTGATCGCCGAACGACGACGCTGTATTGACGAATTTTTAGCCTTTGTGTTAGACAGTGAGGTTTTAAGAAAAGCAAGAGTGTTGCAGGAGTGGGTAGAGGTGAGCTGTGTTTATTTTTTTCTTTGGTGGAGATCAGTCCCAGATACTGTATGTATACAATTTTCCTTTAGAAAGCCAGTGAACATGCGAATCCTGGTCAGCTTGCCACTCCGAGTTCGTTCTTGTATGAGGGTGTGAATATAATGGATGCTCCAAATATGTAAGTTCCTAATAATAATATATAGTCGTTTTTTTTTCTAACTGAGTTCTGGTTGCGCTGATCGTTCCGGTTCCTTCCTCGAAATTCAGTCTTTCCTAGTGTTAAGTCTGTGATGGGATTTTAATTACTTGAGTTTCCATTAACTGGCTTTTCGCAGAGTTTCTGTTGCCTAAAGATTGATACTCACACGAACACATCTATACATCAGTAACTGTCATTGATTCTTGTTATGTTGGTATACTGTGTTGTATTTTCCGTATTTCTGCAGTTTTCTGTTTCCAGTGTCGAACAGAATGGTGACACGTCTCAGGTGCTGACTCCACAAACCGTACCTCCTCCAGTCAGTCCGACTTCTTAGCACAGATCTGCTTATTATTTTTTCAAAGTCTTAGTTATTAGCGTTTTAATGCAAAGCATTTGAACTGTCATTAATTAGTGTAATTTACTAATTTGTCGTGTAATAAAAGCGTTCTGTCGATGTTGTGTAGTGAAGTACTAGGAAGGTCCGTGTTCTGGGCATTATGACGAATGTTTAGCGGTAACAAGGATCAACTGTCGTGATTTTCTCTCCTTCCCCTTGGATAAGTAATGACAGCTAAGATTCGTCATTTCTGTCCAGGACATTGAATTTTACCTTGTATTATCCGTGCTTTTCCACGTTTCATGTCGTAAATGAGTTCAGGAACTCGAAACAACGGGAACAAGTGTAGGATTACATACATCCGCATCAACCGGCGAATTTCAGTTTCCTGATGTTGTCATTAGTGAGTCATACCCCATAAAGATATGTGTTAACAAATGAGTACCATTGTTTTGTTTAACCGGTTCAGCCGTACGTAATAATTTCTAATGGCTATCATAGCTGGAGACGATTATGAAATTGGTTTGCAACGTTTGTGGAAGTTTAGGTCCCGACGACCCAGCGGCTGAGATCTCGCTCCGACCTCGTCGGAAAACTTCAGTTATGGAGCGATTCTTCCCGAAACTTTCGCCATCAAGCAATTCCACGCAAGGTTTCAGTTTTTTGTTTGGGTTACTATTTTTTAAATGATGTTTTAGAAACAAATATTCCCACATTTGCTACAATTTTTTTCTTGGGTCGGGAAGTAATCGCAAGATCACGGATTTGCTGTCTTTTGCAAAAAGCTTTTATTTAGCAGTTCCTCCACTGGATGAATCCGACTATCTGGTGAAAGCCGCACATTTGGTTTCTACAGCACAACGCGCCGAACACGAACATGCGTACGAGCTAGCGTTTCAATGCTATAAAAATGCTGCCAGTAGTCTGATTCAGGTCCTGCATTTTTGCTTTCGCATTTTATTCACTATTCTTTTTTCATGTCACTCTGCATAGTCTTCTATAAAGTCATTCCCTACTGCACGAAATTTTATGTGAAATCTTTCGATGGTGTACATGAGCTTTCCTACGATGAAATCAACCCGCTAGTTTTTCATTTTTAGGGCATTCAACATGAATCGGACATGGCGCGACGGAATGCAGTTCGCAGAAAAACGGCAAAATATCTCGTAGCCGCGGAGCGGCTTTATCGTACACATCTGGCTTATGATGGCATTGCACCTATAGTGAATTTAGAGTCTCTCGTTGAATCTACGATGGCGGTGAGTCCTTGCAGAGGGTTGGTTGGAGTCGTAAAAGCAGTAAAGCAGAAACTCATGAAAAGAATTTAGTTGTTGAGGTTATTTTGCACATTTGCTATTATCAAGATATCTTCCATAATATATTGTTCATGATGTGAAACCCCGTTTCTCTGGTTTTTTTCAGGACCCGGACGTACTTGCGTTTCAGTGCGCCAATGCGTGTCTAAAAAACTATCGTGTTGTTGGCGTGCTACCAAATATAAATGCCATAAAATGGGTGTTAAAAGTGGAAGAGAAGTCGACAGGTTTGTAAAAAAAAGTCTGGAGTCACCTCTGTTTAAAATTTCTGCTATGTTTTGATTGAAATTCTACTCTTTCTGGAGTTGTATCCTATTCTATATCTGTTTCTGTGTTAAGGGAGACACTTTATCATGAAACTGCTTGAAAAGGGTGTTCGGACAGCAAGAAGCCGAGTATTGCTCCCAACAAATGTTCCACATATGGTACAACTGCACCAATTCTTTGAGACGGAAACATACATTATTCTGGTTTTGGATTATGTGGAAAGTGGGACCTTATGGAATTTTCTCGTGAGTAATTTCAAACCACAAAAATTTCAAGAGTTCAAGTTTGCTCTATGCTCCATGTTGTGATGCCCATCAGCACGCTCTGATTTTTGTAGGCACATTATTTCGGTGAATCAGAGAAGAGATTTCTGCTTTCTCTGGCTGCCGGAGATGAAGAAGTGATAGGTGATAGGGCATGTCCAACAGTAGGAGTGCAACAAATGGCTGCTGAACTGGAATGCTATCGAGGTCAGTGGACTGTAACCTAAAAAGTGAGGCGATGAAGTTAATTGAGAAAATTGTGGGTCAAACGGTTCAGATAAATAGGAAATTATTATTATAAGTTACAAAGGCAAATAATCTCTCAAGGAGAATAGCGAATTTTAGAAAAGAAATTCAGGGTATATTGAACGTAAGCAGTTATTAGACTAACGTAAACTGTTGACTATTAGAAACAGAGAAAAGAAATAGAATCTCAGAAATATCAGAAACATTTTAGACTACCGCTACTCATTAGTTATGCTAATTAGTAAAATGTCTTCAGGGCGTCGCCTTCATTTCTCAGTTGGAGTGGATTTTGAACGTGTTGCGGAGATGCGCGATGAGACGCAAAGTGTAAGTTTTTGTCTGCAGCCAGTAGTTTTTTCGAGCGTTACTTATATGGATAAATAATTCAGAACGATGTCCCATCAACTTCGGGAATGGTCTGCACTATGGGGGAGGATGCTACTGGAGTATGCAGTGCTCCTCAGGGTGAGTAAGATATCTCTGTTTGTCCTCGTTTTTTGCTCACGTATAGTGGTCTGTAGGTGATTTCTATCTGATTGGAGAAGGCGCTGCGGAAAATGTATCACTGAAAAGTGAGGAGTCTCCGGCTCGGGTACGACTGCCCAGCAGACAAGATGATGATCCATTGGTAGATGGTAAGCAAAAGTTAGTATGATTAGAATTTTCGTTACAATGACCGTAAAAAGTAACCATTTCCAGAAATCACCGCAAATCAAACGCTATTGACTTGTATTTCGAGTGTGCGTTCACAATTGCGCCGCGAACGACGGCGGACTTGGCCCGGGCTCCGACCATTGCCTGAAACGTTGATTGTGCATTGGTCTGCTCAACTTGTTAGCTGGTTGTACGTGATGCATAACGAACATGCGGAAGTGATCGCGTAAGTGCTTTATTCCTAATTTTTTGAATGAATGTTATCTACAGTTATCACCTATTATTTATTTATTTATTGTTAATTTATTTGTTTATTTAATTACCCACTTATTGGTGGGTTATTTATGCTTTCGCTTTGGGATTTACAGAACTCCACACTGTCCACTGAATTTAGCAATATTTATACGGCGCTTATTTGACACACGTAACCAGGATCGGGGCTAGGTGCTGTTATTTTGATAAAACGAGGGTTTCCAGGGATTTGCGCCCTGATAATTTACTAATCGGCTTGGATGGAAACTTGCAATTAACCTATTACGGAAATTGGCATAACAATGGAAGGCCGAAGGATGTTGTCGAAGGATACAGCGCTCCAGGTTAGCAGTAACTGAACGCTTGAGTTAATGAGGTCGGCACACTGTGATCAATAACTATTTTCTTTTTGTTAAAGAATGCTTCAAATATGGATGGGTACCAAATGTGGCGAACGATGTGTGGACGCTGGGTGCGATCATGTTTGAATTGCTTAGTGGTCGTGCGCTTGTGAATGCCGCACCGCATGGAGTGACAAGGTGAGTTTCGTTTCCAGTGATGTCAACGAATTTGAATTTCAAAACCAACCAAACATCATCTCAATGTTAGGATATATTTTCAGATGCGAGGAACTTCCAATTCCAGATGATACTATAATTTCTTTTGCGGCAAGAGATCTACTTTCACAGTATGTTGTTTTGAGGGCACAGTTTTTCTCCATTTTTTAATCAAACCTCTTAATTTCCAGACTGCTTAGTGATATAACTGCGCGCCCCTCGTTAGAAATTGTCCGAGCGCATGCGTTCTTTCGGAGTATCGACTGGTCATTGTACGATAACCCACATACGTGCGCTTTGAGCAAGGTAGTAGTTTGTTTCTCTTCAATTTCTGCAAATTACAACGTGTTCTCGTGCTGTGTTAACTAAAGACGTATTTGTTGCTTCATTGCTGTTCTCACGAGGAGCAGGGATATACTCAAATAGGGAAGAGAAGGACTATTCATTTATTCATGAAGAGAGTGATTATTGGGATATTTTTATGTTCAGGCGTCCTCAACTAACTGTTCGGCAACTGAGCTGAGAATGAGTCGAGAGTCTGGGGAGAGCGATTCGGGTTTGCCGCTGTACGTGCCTGATCTTTTGGATGTTGTAATAGATGATGAGGAGTGCGGTTAACTAGAACTGTTCGGTTTGTGCATACTCCTGAATTACCTAACCACTCCTGGTCGTGCCTTTTTTTTTGTGAAATTTGGTGGTCTCCATTATTGGGCTAAGAGTATGGAGACGCACCCATATGCACTACGAAAAACAGTTCGTTAGTGAGTGCTGTAACCGCCAACCTCTGTATCTCTAATTCTTCTTCATTTCATATTTATTTTTGCTTAGCGATGTAATATAGTCAGATTCAGCTGACTGCTTTTTCAAATTAAACGTAACTTTTTGCAGCATTTGAAAAGGTGGTTGGGTTTGCAAACTCACAATGTTACTTTAAAATTTTTAGCTTTCCTGCCCTTTTTTCTTATTCGTTGGCTAGATTATTAGTACTTATCGATTTTTCTTTGTTCAGTTTACTGAAGTGAGATATTGTTTGTAATTCGAAGGAGCTTCAAATAGCACTAGCATCAAATCATTCATATAATCACTCATTCGTTCAAACTCATTAAATACACCATTCACAATGGGGCAAAATAGTGCCTTTTGAAGCTTGAAGATTCTTTTGAGCATTTTATCAGCTGAACCTGATTATTCTTCCTCAGAGTTACGGTTGTAGATGACATCATCAAAATCCTTATGAGAATAGATATTGCTTGTAGATGTTGATATACAATTTGTTCAATTTTCCTTCCTGCCATTGTGAAACATTGCGGAATTTAGAAGAGATGGGTTCTACGTAACAACGCCACCAGTCATAAACACGGTTATTATCTGTGATTTCACTCTAATTTCATACGATTTTATTGTTCCCTCTATGATAATATTGTTGCACTTGCATAATGCGGTTAGCACTTTATAAATCTGATAATAAATCCTCGTCCTCCAGAAGAATTTATTCTTCATTCGTTCATATTACATTTTTTTGTGGAACTACTTTCTTTCAATAGGAAAGGTTCTCTCTGTATGATAGACACAAGGTGCGAACTCGTTAGTTTTGAGATCAATTGGTCACCAAATTGTGGTAGAAATTCAACAGGTGTTTAGGTATGAAAAAAAGAGATCGTGTTCGAAGACATTCCAATTTTCGTTAATGGAAGGATCAAGTGAGAATGCTGCTGTGCAACAATGTGTACATTTTAATAGCATGGAACAAGTAGGTACAATAACTCGATAACACTAAGTGTGGCAATTCAGACTTTACGTACGTAGAAAGACTTGTTAGAGGCATTTTTTTTAATGCTGTTCAAGTCTCTTCGAAAACTACTGCACATAGCCGCACACTGTAGGCAAGTTAGAGTGTATGCTAAATGAAAGTTCGTTCTTACTCACACTGAATACTATTTAAGTTTGTTAAACATAACGTCTCCAACTCCGTTCTATAGTCGGGTCAAAACGACATGAATCACGAGTATAGTTGTGGTGCATTTGCGTAAGCGCTCGAAACGACGCGGTAGAGGCAACAGTTGGAACCGAGTTGGAATCGTCACAAACTGCAGCGATGTGTGATGCCAGCAAGGGTTACACCGAAGCGCTTCGAGAGAACCCGCGTACGCAACTGCGTACGTTTTGACTTTTCATGTCGTTTTGACGCTACTGTAGTGTTCAATTCTCCGAAATCTATTAGTGAAGAATTCTGTATTCAGTTCCCAATGCTACCATGTCACCACTAGTGATGATATTTGTTCTGAATCGATGTTATCACTTATTGTTATTAGTCAGTGAACAGTTAATGTTATTTGAATGCGTGATGTGATGCCTTCAATTATTTTAAAAGCGAACAAGCCTCACCCAAGGTGTCACATATGACCTCATAACGACTAAATATTGGAAGCGAGTTATTTCCACTATATCTACCCTCCAATCTTCATGTCATCCACTTTATCGATGGAGGACCTCGTCTCAATGTAGTGCACACGAATTTAAGTATCAGTTGAATGCGTTGTGTGAACTACAGAAATAAACGACGAACCTGATCACTAGCGATACGTCTTACTGTGATCCGCACTATTTAGCTGTTATTATAATATGCACTTTGGGAACTACGAAAATATTTCTCCGCTTGACGAACAAAACTTATAGTCGGTTTAAAACGGCATGAACTACTGGCATTTGCGTACGTGCTCGAAACGGCGTGGTGGAGGCAGCAGTTAGAGCCGAGGTGGGACCATCACAAATAGCAGCGATGGATGGTGCAAGCAAGGGTTCCAGTACGCTCCTATCCGCTACGCTCCACCGCACCGCCTCGGGAGAAGCCGCGTACGCAGTTGCACCGTGCTTCATGTGGTTTTGACTCGACTATACACAGAGGGGCAAATGTATCATCACAAGTACTGGTTGCCAATGCTTATGTTTTCGGAAGCACTGGTGACGAGTCTGCAACAAACACCTCACTTTCGTTGCTGACACTACACTTACACTTACACGTTGACACTGTCGAATAAAACCACATTTTTTTTCAACATTTTGTTCAATGATAGCCTTGTCATGACCTGATATGAACTAAATATACGGTCCTATGCTTTCAGTTTTCAAACGAGTAAAATTCCCACCCCACTGTGAATGAGTTACGAAAGAGCTCATTCACTTTAAGGACTTATTACGAGGAAATCCTCACACCTGCTGAGACACAATATATTCCTGTTTGCCTGTGAAAACGATTCAAATATAATGTAAAGACAAGTTTAACAATTCTCTCCAAGGAAGGAAGAACATAGCAAGAAAGTGGCACCTACAAACTCGAAGAACGAACGAAATCGGGTGATTTCGTGGTCGCTATCAGCAAAGCGATGTCTGACGTTCCTTTCATTTTTTTGAAAAATTGAAGTATTCTATTCAAAAGGTACGTGCACAAGGACAAGAAAGGTGGGAAAGCACTTCTACTACCCAAAGAAGAAGTATTTCTTCCTAACACCTTTTTCTTTTCTCTTTTGCGAGATAAACGACATTGCAGATTTAGTGCAAGCGATTCTTCTGACTGTAATGGTGCTATAGATTATCTTTGACTTCTTCTTATGCCGGAAAACGTTTCGGTTCAATTTGATACATCAACCAAGTGAGTACAGAGTGAAGAGTGAAGATACGGGATCAGGTCTTGTGTGGATCTTACGTAACCGAATTCACCTCAGTAGTAACAGCAATAAATACTGTTAGCCGAAGAAGAAAGGAGTTCAATCGTATTCTCTGTGACGTTCTTCAGTTCACGTTTTTCAGCAGCCTCACACACTACAACGATCCACGTGCCCACACCAAGATTACATGGCCCTGGCACTTACATCTGCTTGGAATACAGCGCCATGCTCTTTTCGGAGTCAAAACAGCCGAGCGGCGATAAGTTTTCCAGGCAGAGAGGCGCCCGAGTTGCTGCTGACGCGTCGCGGCCAACCGAGTAGAATTAAATTTCGGCGACCATACCTGTTACCAGTCGACAATCGACAGTGTTTATTCCTGCTCTTATCCTTCTTTTCCGTTGTTTCTTCTTCCATCATTTTTTGTTTCTGAAAGTGTTCCGACTTTTCCAATTTCGGTTGATGCTGATAACTCCTAAGGCACCGTTTAGGCGGCATTTATCGAATTCATGATGTTCTTAGTCTTGAGAATTGGTCAAGATGCTGAAAAAAAAGGTTCAAATGAAGTCGTTCAAGGAGGAAAGTAATAAAGGAATTAATGAGTGTAATAATTCAAAAGGGGGCGGGTGTGGCGCAGTCGGTTAGACGTCCATTGTAGCCACACGGTCGAGGGTTCGAAACCGCCGTAGTGCAAACCAAGCCTTTCATCCCTCCGGGGTCGATAAATTGGTACCAGACTTGTCTGGGAGGATAAAAGCAGTGACTTGATCATCGGCTGGCCCCGCAAGTCATTGTATAGGCCAACACGCGTTCCAAAACCTCAACGATTACGAATTCCAGTAAAACGCGTTCGCGCATCCCAAGTGGATTGACACGCCAGTGACTTTATCCTTTATCCTTTGATAATTCAAAAGAAAGATCGAATGGATACAATGCGTAGTAGGGCCAAAACGACAAGAAGCAAGGTGCATTTGCGTAAGCAGTTACGCTAGAAGCGTTGCGACAGAGCGTAGCGGTTAGAATATAGTTGCACCCATGCTAACACCTTTTCTCGCTGTTGTTCGCGATGGTCCCACCTGGATTCTAACTGCTATCTCCACCGCGCCGCGACTGCGCCATGCTCCATGCCGTTTTGATCCGACTATACAGTCACCGAATTGTAAGTATTACATCTTCAGATTAGTTAAGCAGAACAACGAGTGTAGTTAGCCTCTAAGCCTCAATGCCTTTTTGTCTCTTCTTTAGGGTCACCGGACATAAACATCCGGTCATCACTTTCATAAGACGAAACGAATACGAATAAAAGTAATGGAAATACGAGGTCATCAAAAATACTGGAACAACATTATGGGAAACAACATAAGAGAACTAATAGAGAATCTAATACATATTTTAAAAAAAAGAAACTCAAAAGGGATATACTGTCATAACAAAATGTTTCTATATGATGGAACTGCATACAAATGAGTGAAGTGAAGTGAAAAAGCGAAGAATCCTATGCTATGTATGTTGAAGAAGAACCACAGTTTCTTCAAATTGTTCCGCTGGAGAGGAAGGGAGGCAGAAAAGAGTAGAAAAACTTATCGACCATATTTTATCGACGCTCACTGAACTATAAACGTGACTAATCACATTTCGCAATAGCACCAGTTTCCTTGGTGCGGACTCATAGTTGTACACGTGGCCGCATACATCCCCGTATAAATACGTATTCTGCTGCTTTCATTTATTTATTCGGTCCGTTCATCTAAACTCATTGATAATATTTGCCGTATTATTAGATTCGTTTGTTCTATTTCTGCACAGATTTCCAGAAAATTGTCTATTCTCCTAGGTTTTTTTTCTTCGTTTCTTCTACTAAAGTGTCCCATTTGCTAGAGCTAATGTTTGTTTTTTGAAGCACATAAATACATTTAAAAACTTCTTCGTTTTTTTAGATACCATGGGTCTAGCGTTCTCTCGTCTTCGTCTACTTTTCTTTGGTACTAAACCGTGTCGAATTCTTATGGTAAGTATTCGTTGAGGCATACATATTGCCGTAGATAGTTCTATACTTCATTTCCTTTTCAAATTTAAAATCGAGAGATACTTTTAGACTCAAACTATACTCCTTTTCGTTTTCTGTAAGCTTCTTCTATTTTTCTAACTGACGTTTGATGCACTTCTTTCAGAATTTTTATTCAGAGTTTGATTTAGTTTTTTTTTTTTGCAATAAAAAAGGCTTACATTGAATTTCACAAGGCATTTCGTTTAAAAGTTCATTCATGAGATGATCCAATAGAAATTTGATTGATCAATGAGTGATCACTTCTCTAGAATTTCGCTTCAATTTCAAGATTTTATCTATAATAAGCTCTTAGTAACTCTATGTAGGTTGGGCTTGACAATGCTGGTAAGACCACGATATTGTACAAATTGAAGCTTGGTGAAGTCGTCACAACAATTCCCACTATTGGTACGATCGAAAACATTCGTTTCATACAATAGTACACTTAGGTAATATTGTTGTTTTCTTTATGAACGGTTGTAAACATTCTAGGTTTCAATGTGGAAACAGTGAACTATCGAAATTTGTCGTTCACAGTGTGGGATGTTGGTGGACAGGAAAGAATCCGCGTTTTGTGGAAATACTACTTTAACAATACTGAGGTGGATTTAAAGTTTTCTTTTTTTTTTATTTTTCATGCTTCTGGCTTTCTTTATATTGTTGTACTTTTATCAAACATATTCATCAGAGGATTCTAGTAGTTTTCACAACAGCGCACAGATAGTTGTTTATTCAGGCGGTGATCTTCGTCGTAGATAGCGCGGACAGAGATCGTATGGAGGAAGCTCGTTGTGAGCTGCAGGCTCTTTCTGACGATCCAGAGTTAAGAGGTTGGCACTGTCTTATCCTTTTTTACCAGCTGTTTGTCTTAATATTAGTGGATTCTCAAGTCAAACTTTTCTTTCTGACAGTTTCACTCGTTTTTTCCAACATACACACTTTCATCCTTAAGCATTACCGATTTGTAAGGATTTAAGTTTAATGTGAACTGACGTAAAATTAGTTTTAGATGCTAAATTCTTGGTGTTTGCCAACAAACAGGATCTCCCAAACGCCATGACTTCTGCAGAAGTAATCAAAGCCCTGGAGTTGCACAATTTCAGAAACCGACAGGTTCGAACTTAATCGTCTCGCTAGGTGTATTTCTAGAGACGATACTGCGCAAATTTTAGTGGTATGTGCAGCCGTCTAATGCAGTTACTGGCGAGGGCCTGGTTGAAGGCTTGGAATGGCTCCATTCTGTAGTACTCAAGGGCTAGCGTGCGGGTGGAATTCAGTCAGAAGTCGCCGAAATGATCTCCTTCAAAGGATGTCGTACCTTTCTTGATAATTGTATAAGCAATATGTATTTATGTGATGTATGTGCATTGAATACTCATAGTAGTTAGATTCTTCGTAGATAAATTTCCATCGAATGATTGTAAAATATGCAGCAAATTTGTGAGCATGTGGAGCGGTCGGTTTAATTACGTTCGTATTTTTTCTAAGTACAGCTGAGCTTACACTCCAATAGAGTTAAGTTAAGTTAAGAGAGCAATACTATACATTCTACACAGTGGAATAGAAATGTGCATTGATTCATTTCTGTAGACGTGACCAAGCAAGAGCTTCCTGTAGGTGAACTTTCTTATCTAATTTCACTTGCTTATTTGATTGAGAACGAATGCTTATTGTCGAGACCTCGCTAATCATTTTTGCAAGCTTTGCATGCTGGACGTAAACATGATAGGATAGGCAGTGCCTTGTGATTTCTTTCATCACCGGGATCTCGAATCCATTCGCGGTTATGACGCTGAGGATTTCTCGTACTTATATTATTTATACCTACAGATAAATCGAAACAGTCAACAACTTTGCGCTAGCGGTGGAGCTGACGAGCCCCATTTCGGCAATTTTTCCTCGAAAAACATCCTCAATTGTGAGGGCATTTCTTCACGTGGATATAATCCAAGATTTGAATAACTCTGCTAATAAATAAATTGCTGTAAATTATCGCATTGTGCCAAATTGGTTGTGATTCGTATACAGAATATACATGTTAGAATTCGTGGCAACATTCTTTAAAAAGGCAGCGCTGTCGGGAAATTTCTATAATCGGTTCCATCCAGAAAGTACGTAATGTTCGTGGAAATCCAGAAGACGGATGGATCAGAGCTTGTATGCATCATATCTGTTCTTGGGAGAATAAATACGATGGAAATGGAACCATCGATGAATTCCTCTTCTAATCGTGATACTTATACTATTTGATTGCTTTGCTGACGCAAAGTTAGTGCAACTGCGTAGCCATTTGTTGCGGAAACATTTCCAATGAAAAGGAAAGGGGAAAACGCAACACACGGCGGAAAACGTATTTCCGCCGTGTGTTGCGTTTTTCCGCTTTCCTTTTCATTGGATAGCAATGTACTCAACCAAGAGACGATTTTTTTTCAAGAGCGCGTTGATCCAGCTGGAAGAATTTTATTAGATACCGGCTTAGGAGCACCAGATTGACCATTTGAATGGACGAAACAACTCTTTACATACATTGAATTGACGACTATGACTAAGACTATGTATTTATTTCCAATTTTGAAACTTTTCTTGAATGCTGATTTTAACAACACAATGGTGAAGTCATTATTTCGGTTACCCTTGTATTCCCTCTTTTCAGGAACTACGCTATAAAACAAAGAGTTTTTCTGTTATCCTGTTTGCGGTTACGATGTGGCGACTATCGAATCATAGTTTATTAATGAAAACGTATTCTGACTATTTGCATCTTATTGTATTTCCTTCATTCATATTCATTTATGCGACATATTTAGGGTCAAGTGGATATTCTATAGGAACGTGATGACGTCAACATGCATAACAAATATTAGTTTTTCTTATACAAATATTTGCTTTTGAATCCGTTTGGATCTAATCTCAGTAAGTATATAGCACAAATCAACGCTTACTTTCTCATATACAATGTCCTTATTGTTCTTCTTCTCGTTCCTGAAATAACCGTATCTTCTTGTAGGGACTTTGAATATAAACGGCACCAGAGTCAAAACGAAGCACTGTTTAGTTGCGTAAGGGGCTGCGCTCGAGGCGGAGCGGTGGACCATAGCGGCTGGGATCGATGTGGGACCATCGCGAACAGCAGCGGCGAGTGGTGTTAGCGGTGGTCCAATCCTGATCTTGATTTCTTCGAGCGCAGCCGCTTACGCAACTAAACTGGGCTTCATTCTCCGTTCTGATTCTACCATAGCTCTATTCATTTAAAGGCATCACCCCACGAATCTGAGGTGGTGCGGATTTCAGGTGGAGTATTCTTATACGGGATAGTAGGTCATGGAGAGGGGGTGATTCCGTAAATTTCCTCCTAATTGCCGTAAAAAACGGCCCGGAAGATGCGGCGCGTGCACAAGGCTGGCGCGCTCCAATCGAACTCTTTGTAGAACGTAACGCGCCAGAATGGTCGAAGTCGTATCTTCAGGGCCATTTTTTTTCGGCAGTTAAGAAGAAGTGGACGGAATCACCCACCTATCCATAATCTATGATCCCGTATACGAATACTCCACCTGAAATCCGAACCACCTCAGATTCGTGGGGTGATGCCTTTAACGTGGTGGAAGCGAGGAATGGTGGAGGAAGATGGAAGACCTCTTTGCTAAGTCATACCTTGTGGTGTGACGAAGCGTTTGAGGGGATAGATTACACGTGTCTTTGATTTTCCACGCCCTGAAGATGGCGATGACGCCGGAACGTTATCCAGAACAAAGGTGAATATCAATCTTGGTTCTGCTCAAACAAAGTAGTGCACGATTCAACATGTAGGATTTATTTCGTTGTGATTAAGATCTACGAAGATAGGCAGTCTGAGGGATGAAAGGAGTGATATTTTTGTTTATTATGTATTCACATAATAGTGATAAAATATGCAACTATTACATGTATCCCTAATTAGACATGTATGTCTTTTCCATGATCCTCGAAAAAGGCGGTGACGAGCGGGATCAGCACATGTTCATTCGGATGAAAGTGCAAAAGAATTCACAAAACATCGTGTTGTCCCGAATTGTTTCATTGTTTCCCAATTTCCCAGACATACTATGGATGCACGAGACCAGTGCCCCCCTCCACCCATCATTCGCTTGTTCCTGCCAAGAATTATGCGTGTAGCGGTAGCACGGTATAAATTAGTGTATCGTACGATGTGACGCACATCAACTGACGCCGCGCATCTTTAGGAGATTAGGATCGTTTCCGACGCTCATACAGTACTCCGAACAGATCTCTATCGGTCTAATCCAGCAAACGCTGATGTGCTACGCTGGTGAGTTTTGTGCTTGTGATATTTTCGATGTACCGCGTGCACTTCTAAGAAATTTAAGAATTATTCGGAACAATAGGTCATGACAGGTTTGCTTCGGGATCACAGTATCAGTTAACGATTTCCGAAACGCTTCTTACGTTCTATGTTTCGTTACCTGTGGAGAAAAACGTGCTTTCGTGCCCGATCGTTGGACGATTTGCGTTACGCATTGGGGCTGTAAGAACGTTTGTTCTGTTCTGCGTTCTGCTGAAAGGAATACCCTCTGACTTGGTTAAAAATGAAGTTATTTCCTACGTTTCATCCAGGATCTTAATCAGATTCAAAATTTGAGAGAAATAAAAGTGACGTATGCTATTTGGAGGGATTAGCAATGGATAACTGTCCAGTTCTGAGCCCTGGACAGAAAAAAAGTCGGCTAAGAAGGACATCATGGTTTGATGGACCAACATAATAGGGTTAGGATTGAGGCAGGACTCTTGTTTGTACCATTTTTCGCTTTAGTTTGCGATACCGCAAAGCCCAACGTACAACATCGATTTTAGTGGTTTTACTGGTACTAATAAGGAAATGGAATAATGTTTACAAAGAAAAAACAGCAGTGAGAATGGAATGAGAATGAACGATGAAGTACACCTGGTGCTTCAGAACCCATTGTATATTATAATATATTGAAAGCCACATTTTTCCAGCTCGTATGTTTGGAGTTGGTGGAGAAATCCGTGAAAGTGTCCGAAAAACTGGCTAACCTATCGGAATGGTCTGTATCTTAATCGATCGCGACAATATCAATTGTACTATATAATTACACCTATCCATCCCGGGCAAAAACTCTTATTCTCGACCAAAATCAATTAGTCATAGCTGATGTCGAATCGTAGAGTTTAAATAAAAAGGAGTTTCGAGTATGACACACAACTGTGGTTGGCTCTAATTCCCAGAAAAATGTGGATAAATTTTTAAACTATTCACATTCCATTCTAGTTAGGCACATGGAACACCAGTACATTTCAGTTAACAAGACTATCCTGTGTCAAATATTTTATAAAGTAAAAAATACAGTTATTGCAGTACTGTTTATTTGTTATAAACTCCATTGCTAGCCAATTTTAGTTAATAAGCTTTTTAGTTTTTTAGTTAATGAGTTTTTTTAAGTTTTTTAGTTAATAGTAACAAAATAAATTCTTCATATTTTTAATTTCTCAAAGTGTGATATTTTTGGAAGTCGTCACCCATATGTATTCGATGCTTTTCCGGACAACTATCACAAAACTCACTGCTCTACCGTCGTTTTCCCTTTTCCTGTCGGTTTGAATATGGGACACAACCTCTTTTCTTTCCTTTCCGTAATATGTGAAGTAAAAAAAATATGTAAAACGGCTGAAATAAGCTAAACAAGTGACCTCGAGTGCAAAGGGCTGAAATATTGTCGGGAACAATCACACAAAAATGGGGACCAATACAGCAATTACGAATTTTCGATGTTCCCCCGAGAAAAAGTAGCTCACTCAAGAAAAAGTTCTGCGTAATTTTTTTTGTCTGGTTCACATGCACGTAGACATCTTTTGGGCAAGAATTTCTCAGTTCTATTTTTAATTTTATTAAATTCTAGAATTTCTCACATAGTATGTGTTTTCAGTTTATTGCCGGCCGATATCGGATCTGAACCTGGCTGAATTAACTCTATCGTTTATTCATCTTCATTCGTTCCTCAACCTCATTTCGACTCCTCGAATCTCCACTTATTAGGACATGTCCCTGTAAAGTAATCAATTTATATGTAATGGTCACCTTGCCCAATGGCTTTACAACCACTGACATTTCTATGACCTGTAGAGGGACACGCCGCTAAAAGCCTACCGCTGTGTCGGTATCGTGTTGCGCAATAACTGTAGCGCGCATACCGTAATTCGGACTAATACACGGTCATAAGCTCTATAATTACTAACATATGTCTAATTATCGACCTCTGTCATAGTATTGTTCGTTGGTGAAGGATTTTATGCGTTGTTTTGACCGTTTAGAGAAGATTAGCGAGTCGTAGAGATTTTCGAAACTCCCGCCAATTCGGTTTTGAGAAGAAACTTCGTTGCCGAGGCGATGTTCTCCGTCCACTTCACGGTAATTAATTCTAAGGAGCAACTACTTCGGACGAATAAACGCAAATGTTTGTTTTCAGCAAGTTCGGCTTTATTTTAAATACACAGGGGAATCTATCATGGGATCCGCCCCGCCACCCTATAATCCCACATTCTGCCCTTAACCATAAACGACACCAATGAGGAATGCTTCTCTGGAGAGGATTACGCTATCTTTATGACCGCTTTTACGAGGTATCGACGTGATATATGACCATCGACGCGCTGCCGACACGAACAGTCAATCGCATTTGTTTTTCGATTGTTGTCCTATTTCACTATTTCATCGAAAAGATCAGTTGAATTTTCATTACTGTAGCACGGAATCCGCTCGTGTTTAATGCTCTTAACGTCAGCACAGTTGTTATCTTCTTCCGAGACCGCACAAAATCCTTTACACTGTCGTACAAGGTGAATTTGGTCAAATGTATAGCAAATTTCCAGGACTGTTACTAAACTTGAGCTGTAAGATAAAAAAAAAACCTCTAAAAATGAGAAACAGCGAATTTGGACACGTGCGGGCACGTTCATGTTGGTAAAAAAGGTTTTTATTTTCTTGGAACTCCGAGAAAATTCTGATTCCTTTCGTAGCATCACCGTAACATCTCTGAGCGCGGAGATAATGCGCAGTTTGAGTGTCCAGGTCTCGTTGATTCTAATTTTCGCGTATTCCAAATATATGACCCATTGGTAATATGTAATTTTATTCATATTAGCATCCACTTCGGGTCCCATTTTATTTTCCTGTATGTGTATTTGTCAATTTATACGTGCATACCTTATATTTAGAGTTGTAGAGATTAAAAAAAATAGAATTTGCTTTGAAAGAAATTGATAAGCTAGAGCGCTAGTGCTGTGTTCTCCAGCAATTTTTAATTCTCAACTAATCAATTAATTAAGTGAATGAATAAGTAATTCTTCTTCCTGTAACTGTCATTTACTCGAATCGGAGTAGTATAGAAAATCAGTGCGATTTCTCAGGCCCGCATTAGACTTCAACTCACTCTTTCTACTTTCAATTCCCATCGTTCAGATCCTCCTTTTGGGCTTGCCGCAACACACGACATTTTAAACTTTTCTGAAAAGAATTTTATCTTATTTTTTATTTCTCTGTCATTTCTTGGATAGATTTTGAAGTCTGGAT
This sequence comes from Necator americanus, assembly GCF_031761385.1. NCBI lineage: Eukaryota > Metazoa > Nematoda > Chromadorea > Rhabditida > Ancylostomatidae > Necator > Necator americanus. The sequence continues at coordinate 11,759,463 of NC_087375.1, forward strand.
CTTATTTTTTCTTTTATAAATTTCCCAACATCTCCAATTCTTCGTTTTCTATTTGTTTAGAAGATGTTCATTCGAACGCATTTGTGGTACATATAACAGGTCTCTTTTCTTTTAAATTAAGAACTTTTGACAGGAGAAGAATAACTTTGTCTTGTGCCAATGATTTTTGATTTATGGAGGCCACACTTTCAATTATGAACTCTGAAAAAATGATAGAACAACTAAACTGCATATAAGGAAAGTTGAGATTAAACTCCTTTCCTGAGAATCAGCTATGATTTTTAAAAAATTGAAGCAAAATTAATCGGTTTAGTTCACCATTCTATAATTCGTGACTGATGAATTTCCTGCCTGACCTTGCCAAACTTTTTGGAGTATTTCTCTAAATGTCACGAATCTTTAATAAAACCACGTTTCCATCCAACTCGATTCGATGGTTCTTCGACTCGGCAGCAAATACAAATGACTAGTGCTCCGTCAATACAAGTTTCCAGCACACGAGCGGCGCAAAGATGCCACCTCCAAGTGCCTCTTCAGATCAGCATAATTGTCATTGACAGGAGGACCGAGGACGTACGGCTGAGGGTCGTCGTGGAGTTGAGAGTAGACAATTTGTTGCCGCCGTCAGTAAAGGCGGTTACGGCTCCCCTGCTGTGGTTACCTTGGTCGCGGTACTATGCGTCCATGTTATGTATTGTCATATGTCGATTCCCTTCTAATTTTGGCGCATATTTCCATGTTTCCCCGGGAAAATTGCTTTTTCCAGGCGAGATTTCATATTTCCCACTGTGATTTCCTTACTTATTTCCTACTCCTTCTATCATATTCTTCCACTGTCTTCTTTTAATCGACCCATGCGCTATCCCCACGTTGCTGCACATCCCCGAACGGCATTCTGCTTCCCGTCTCGTGAATTTGATCACCTGGCAGCAGTCAGTCAGCCAGCCCTCGATGGCGGCAACTTCACACCATGAAAGGTGTCGAGTTTCATTTGTGTAACACCAGCAGCTGTGCCCAGACGATGACAAGCGTGGGAGTAGCAGATCCTTCCCGTCACGAATATCACTTACATATTTATTATTTCTCACGTATCATGATTGTTTACTGGTTTTCTTTTTTCGTTTTCTTTACACTCCTGCATTGCGAAAATTGTGAGAAAAAGATTTTTCGCGCTTATTTAATTCGTTCAATATTTGGGAACCTTCTGATCATCCGCCCATTTTTCTTTCTATCGTGAATCCATTGGAGTTGAAGGCTTTCTTCTTAATGATTAGTCTCGTCCGAATCTAGTTTCTCATCTAAATTTGATTTTTCACTGAAAATCACGTCAGCGGCTATTTTTCTGTAGGTAAAAACTGGAAGAGTTCGGTTGGCGTGCTGACACTGTACTGATATGGATCCTATTCGCTGGATGGCAATTAACAGCAAGCCACGCCCACCTGAATTCATTATTTCAGAAGACGAATATTCGAATAATCACTTTTCTAGTCGACCAACTTCATTCTCATGGATTCTATACAGTTTAATTTTCATTTCCATGTAATTATGGATTGTAGACTCAAGGCTGGAATTATTCGTTTGGTCGGTTCAAAACGACACGAAGTATGGTGCGGTGGCGCCCGAAGCGACGCGGTGGAGACGGCTGTTGGAATCGACGTGGGACCGAATCCCGAACTGCAGCGGTGGATGTGCTTGTAAGGGTCCCCTACAGAGTTGAACCGCTACGCTCCACTGCGCTGCTTCGAAGGTAACCGCTTACGCAACTGCTCCGTGCTGCATGTCGTTTTGACCCTACTATAGTTACGGAAATTTCCACTTCTGAAATTTCTAAACATCATAGATCATAAAAGCTTCTTCTCTTATTGGACGAGTTTTAGTTTCACTATCAATGATTTCTTCAGTTTTGATCATCTATGGGTTCAAAGGATTTTTTGAAAGTCTTTATCTTCATTGTGTTTTTAAATTTTTTCCACGGCTACAAAATTTTCCAACTTCACAGGCAGATACTTAAAACTACCGAATGTTATCTCCAGGAGGTTTTAGTGTGTGGTCACATTGAAGCCCCGCGGTTTTGTTTTGCGGTAATTGGTCCGTTGTTACCGTACTCTCATGCATATCTATGCGGGCTGTATCGATCATTAACAGCGTAGGTTCTGGGCGAACAGTTGACGATTTTCCTGGATTTTGGTCCGGTGTTGTCACTACAGTCCCCAACTTAGCTTTTTGTGCTTGCTTACGATTTCACACACGACTTATTCCTGTTTCCCTTTTTTCCTTCACTTTTATCTCAAAACATTCACAGCTTGATTTCTCTTTGACTTCGAATACTTTCAGATAGCATCGTACAGAAATTTTCAGCACTTTCCTTCTTTCTTATGTTCCAGCTCGACCTTGGCTAATTCGTGGAATCCATCTAATCGTGCATCATGTGATAGGCGCGTAATGCGACTATTTGTCATTCTTTCTCAAGTTTTTACGACCGTTAATCTTTCTAATTGGATAATTCGATTATTTCTATTAGAACTTGCGATTTTGCCGCAGATTATTGGGATTCTTCTTCGGCTAATTCAAAACCAAATTGTCTGCGTTTCACATCTACAGCAATTAACCGTGGTTTCGTCAAAAAAGAGGAATAAAGGAGCTGTATGTGGAGGTGTAGGATGTTTAAAAGAAATGCAGAAAGTAAATTGTTAACTTTTTGGCTATTTTCCCGACTCCTTAAGAGTATCCCAGTTTTGCCGAATTAGAATCTGCCGTGTAGTAAATTTTAGAATAGTTTATTTTTACTTCGAAGAGTCGTTCTGGAAATTTCCCGTGCAGCGAAAAAAACCGTGCAGCGAACGCATCCGTAGTTGCTTTTTTTTCTCGTTGTTGCTTAGTTATTCTTCCGAAACAGTTCTTCTGCCAGCGGATTCTGTGAACACCTTTCGCTCGCTTGCCATCCTTTTTGGGATTTTTCGTTTTCTCAGACTTGTCTTTTATGTTAAGCTTAGAATCCTCAAGCGTTTGGGATCACTTTAGAAACTATGAAGTTGCAAAAGGTAGAGTTTCCCTTTTAGTTCTGTTGGTGAGATTTGCTGTGGTAGAAGATGTAGACAGGTCTAGAGAATATCTTACATTACCACGACGAAATATGGATACAGAACAACGTCCAGCGGATTTTCTCCTTATTTTCCAATTTTCTAGAATTTCCTTCTTTTCATTTCTTGAAGATTTCGTTCAACAGCAAAAATTTATTCAGTCAATTCCATTTTTTTGGCATCAGTACACGAATCTATGTAGACGATGCGGGGGCGATTGTAGAGCTGTAGTAAGAAGACCCTCTATGTGGTCGATGGTTCGAAATCGCACAAAGTCAGCCTACCCGTTCATCATTTTGGTTGCGATAAATTGAGACTAAACTTGTTAGGGAGGATGAGGGAGCTGAGTTAACACATGGACTATGCCTAGAAAATCATTTTCTAGGCGGGATCCACGTTCCTGAACGTGAAATGATTTTTAATTTATGTCGGGCGTCTTGTTGCATACCAAAGGGATTGAACAACGCCAAGCACTTTATTGCTCCCGTCCTTTATGTATGAAATCATCAGCAGAAGGAGAAAAGAAAAGAATAAGAAGAATCCCTTCAAGGATTTATCCTTGCATCTTCTCCACTTCTGAAACATTAGAAGTATTCCCATAAGGCAATACTTACACAATGCTTGTCCTTCCAATTGGATTTCCATCACTATCGGCTGCCACTGCCGCACTTTCCTGGTTATATGAAAGTTGAAACGGTGATTTCGTAGATTTTTTCTCTTTTCTCTTGTGTTCAAACAGGAGAAGGTTGAATGAGTTTTTTTCCGCATTTTATTTTTTTATTTATTTATTGAAAACACCTGCAGGTGTGCCATCAAACAAAAAATAAGATGGAACAGAGCTCACTAGAATTTCGCCTGAATTTTACACAACAACAGCAACAATTTCGCTTGTGTACATCTACGGACCACGAAGTAAATCCCACTTTGAATGGATCGCAGTCACCTTGATACTGTACATACGCCAAATCGTCTTCATCGAATCTTATGAATCTTAAAGCATAAAGGATAATGTTTCTGGCGTTGATCAATCCGCTTGGGATGCGCCCCCACGTTCACTTCAATTCAAAGTCGTTTGAAGTTTACGAACCTATAACTTGCCTATACAATGGCTTGCGGTGGCTAGCCGAAGTGTCGAGTCAGTGTTTTTATCCTCCCAGACAAGTCTGGTACCAATCTATCGACTCCGGAAGGATGAAAGGCTTGGTGAGCACTAGAGCGGGTTCGAACCTCCGATCGATCGTGCAGGAAGCGGAACCTCTAAAGGCTACACTACATCCGTCCCCTTATGAATCTTATGAACTAAAATAAAAAACCTAATCTTATGAACTAAAACTGCCTCTCATTTTTTAGCACTTATTTAATTTTGCTCGTTGTGATAAAATACTTAGGACTGGTTCTAGTCGAGTTTAAGAAATCATTACTACGTAACCAAAACAAACTTGACGCTACCGTACCTTTGCGGTTTTTTTTCCACCTTCAACTATCCAAGTGTGTCATATATGTTCAATTATTTTTTTCTCTTCTGACACGTTTCGGAAATTTCTCTATTAATCATTCGATCGAAAATTCATCCATCTTACCGTAGTTCGTTAGCGAACGATTCTACATCGTGACGAATGCGCGCCTCTATTCGACGTGTTGCCTCATCAATCATCGTGCGCCTTGGCCAGATTCTGAGCGCGCGCGCGTGACGATACGGTAACCTCGTGGTCCTTTAATTGATGCATGTTCAACTTTTACAAGTGGTCTGGGGGGGATTGGGTCTAAAACTTTGAACTGATACATCTTTGAGTAATCTGTGTACAGGAGAAGGTGGATGTTGGTAAATTTACTGCACAAGACGTGACTGGTTTTTCTTGAAGAACTTTGGATTTTCGAACTATATGATTTTCCTTAGAAGTACGCTCTACTGGATCGAAGGTAGCTATAACTGGTAGTTTTGAGGGTTACAGTAATAGCGAGGGGGCCTTAATCTGTGGCATTTTGTTGCCATTTTTTACGAGAAGAGGGTAGTTGGCTTAGAATGGATATTCCTGCATTGGCCGGCTGGATGGCTTAAGGACAAGTCTAGGATTATCTTTGAATACCTTCTAAAAGCACTGATTTGTGGTAGTATTTATCTTACATAGATACTATCTGTAAACTTGTCGTACTCCTTTCCTTTTGGGACCTACCAATTTGTCAACTGTTAGTGGCTTCTCTAAGTAAATCTGGTGCACTATTCGTGTATATGGATAAACAAATAAATAAATGCATATTACATAATAAAGACTATGAACAAGCTGCTGTCACGTGAGAAAATTTGTGTAAGAGCCAAAGGACACGAAATGTTCAATGATCGAGTAATTTTCGAGTTAAGTTCTAACAAATAAAAGCGATATTCTTGAAGAAATTGTCCTTTACAATGACACTATTCTTTTAAAGTACAGTACTCAAACTTGCTGAAGTATCTCGTGCCTAAATTAGGCGCTAATTTGATTTAGTCAAGATCTTCTCCTAGATTCTTGGAAGAGATAACATTACTTCTTCGTTTTTTTTCCCAAGAGTTTTTCCCCTAAGAAGAATCCTTATAGAAGGACTGAGAAAGATTCGTTCAACTTAAATTTTTTTTTTACTTTGGAAAATAATCTATTTAATAGCGAGTTATAATTCTTCCAGTTCACATTTTTAAGCATAAATATGAAAATAAATAAAAATCACGGTAATGATCATATTTTTTTCTTGGCTATAGAACAACTTTGTTGCAGCAGCGCTTTAAACTTTCTTTATTTTTTCTGGAAACATTGCATTCTCGAACTTTTTCCCCGTATATAGTAGCAATTTTACTCAAAACATTAAAGAAATGACGCAGCTTCTTATCTGCATGGTTTTAACGATGTTGTTTTTGGTCATTAATTCTTTATGGGGCTAGAATTACTGGTATAACGATGTCTTATCGTCACCTCTCAATAACCGCATTTTTCCATTCGTCCTGTGGTTTACGGATTCGAGTTCCTTTTCTTTTGTCGATTTTGAATCACGAAATGAGAAGTCATTTCGTGATTCAAAATCTCCATGTTTTTTTTTTCATTTTTTCAAAATTTGGCCGCATATAAATTAATTATCTCTGTTATTGTTTCCTTAATTGTTTCTATCACTTTCCCCGTATCTTCTTCGCTGAGACATCAATAATTTCAAATATTTCTCCTCCGTTAATTTATGTTTATCTCCTTCTGGAACAATCCTCGTTCTTGCTTGTTTTCCTGATAAATAGCTCTCCTTTTTTTAACATTATATGTGAATTTTGGTCCCTTATTATTTGCCTAAATGCATCATTCGAGTAATCGAATTGTCCGATAATCGAATTTGCCGGATATTTATTCGAGTTAAGAGTGCACATGTTGTGGTACCGTAGCTGTAATTTCACATTTCCATTTGATATGTCACTCACCACGGTTTCTTTTCAATTTTTATTCTTTTATCACTTAATTACATTACTGGTCGGTAACGTTTCATCTCTTTTCTTAAATAATTTGTTTTCAATTTCTTTCATAGGATTTATTTCCCCAGCCTATTTTTAGAAACTGCAATTTTTACCACAGAAGTTCTCACATAATTTTTTCCTTCGTCAACTCCTTTCCAACATTTCTAAGTCACACTGATCCTTTTTATGTTTGTTCATTACTTGTCTATCTGCCAATTTACTGCCCGCTTCTCTTCTGAGGGATTCTGCAGGGATAATTCCAGGTTCATGCACTGTCATTTGGTCCCCAAGTACCAGATGATTCGGAAACGTTCACCATAAAACAGGGATGCTTTTAATATGCAGAATTAATAGGACTACTTTTTTATGGGCGTGGCTTCTCCTTCTCTACCATTGGCTCCTCTCACTGGTTCTCGTTTTACATTACGTTCGGCTACAAAACACCGAAATGTTTAACTAAATGATGTAAACATATTTTTCTCGTACATTAAATGGTGTGATGTTTTTTTTTCGCCCAAGAGTGTCGTAAATACTAGAATTTTATTAGTTGTAGGAAGTTAGACACGTTCTTCAGCAAAATGGAACAGGTATGTCAAATTTTAGCTCTGGAAGCGATAGCGAGCCAACGTGCCGTAGGCAAATATTTTGATATTCGCTTGTGTTGTGCGACCTGTCACCTTCGGAAAGCACTGGATGTAGTATCGATTGCTGATTAAAGGAAGGAGAACTCTAGCATGTGAAGAAAAAACTCTTTAAAAGTTTTTTTTAGATTAATTATTGCGAATTAGAAACGTTCCCTCGAAGTTACTACAGAAATGTGAAAATTTTCGATTTTTCGCCAGATTTTCTTTAGAATTTACGTATATTTACGTATTTACGTATATAAGGAAAATTCCATAGGGTATTGTCTTTGTCATACGAAACGCAAACTATGAATGTCGTATAATGCATAGAAAAGCGACAAATATGTTATTTCTCACGAAAAAGCGCCTAAAATTGGAATGTCGCGACTAGCGCAGTAGGACGTCAACAAATTTCCTTGCTTTATCTGGAAGAATCACTTAAAGGCAGCACACAACGAATCTGAGTTGGTGCGGATTTCAGGTGGAGTATTCATATACGGGATAGTAGATTGCGGAGAGGTATGTGGTTCCGTCCATTTCTTCCTAACTGCCGTAAAAACGGCCCGGAAGATGCGGCGCCGCACAAGGCTTTCGCGCTCCAGTCGAACTTCTTGTGGAAAATAGTGCGCCGGAACGCTCGAAGCCGTATCTTCCTGGCCGCTTTCCACGGTAATTAGGAAGAATATCGACGGAATCACTCTTCTCTTAATAATCTACAATCCCGTTTACGAATACTCCATCGGAAATCCGTACCGCTCCAGATTCGTGGGGTGATCCCTTCAAGCCGCAATTGCTTGATGAATTCAGTTGCACTTCTTGAATATTCTGTCGAGCATGTTTTTTTCTGTAAATTCGAGTGTACATCCGTGTTTATTTCTTGATATCCTTCTTTTTCGCCGTCCTGTCACTTATCAAATAATACGAGAATCCGCTTTGCCTATTCTTTAGCGATCAAAGTGCCAGTGCCTAACGATCCGATAACGAAGCAGTCCGCTTTCGGTCGTATCGTGATCGTGCTCTGATTTGATTACGGAAAAGATTCGCCAGACTTGCAGGTGATGCGAAGAACATTCCGCATTAATATAACCGAGCAAACATTACTCCGTTATTTTCTTTTTTTTTTTTTTTGAAATTTGGGGAAAGAACGTTTTGATCTCACCCCAGGTGATATCGAAACAAAGGACATTCTTCGCTCTTCGTTGGAGAAAATTCCCCAAAAAATGTACGATTTTTATCGGCATTGACAGTTATTTTAATTCTATTGAAAACGTAGTATTCATTGTGTTAAAAGTGTATATCACTCGCATAAACCTTTTTTTCCAAAGAGGGAATCGAAGATGGCTCAATTAAGACAGAAAAGCGAACTAAAAATGAAGGTACTTGCAAAATTTAGAGTCTAGGGTGAAGAAGGGGAAACATTGCAGATTCTTAAAATTTAAATTAATTCATTTCAATTTAAAAAACTCTCCAAAACTTAAACTTAAAACCCATGGTAATCCCTTGGATTTTTAGCGAACTCTGTTCATGGTATGGAGCAAACCGCAATTCCATGCTCACCTATTTACCTGTTTCTAAGAAGCTTTTCCCTTTTGTGACAACAAGGAAACCACCACTATTTATTTATTCATTTATTTATTAAATGATCTGTAAGAATGAACACTTCCACAGCTAAGTGGCTTTAAAACAGGGATCAATTTTTTTTTTACGTTGAGCCGACTTTTTTTGAGAAATATTGAAAACAATAAAGCTGTTAAAGTTCCCTCTCCAGTGATTTTTTTCGATAGAACATATTTGTGGTGGTCGTTCTTACGGGTATCGTACCAAATCTCGGAGAATTAAGCGCGTCAGGTTAATGTGTGATGTGTGGAATGTATGTAATGTGGTGGCCACGTTCGTAAGACGATCACCGACGACACGAGCGCAACTAATCGCTTCTGATGGCCGCCGCCGCCCGTACGTCGCGAATCACCACCGTCGCTGATGCGCATTGCTGGCCGTTTTGGCACCGGATGCGATGCGTTGACGCCGACGACGCAGCGGACACGTGACGACAGAAAATTCCCCGGATATCTTCTCCTTGATTTCACCTCAATTCAACTGACGCTCCATGGTCAAGCAGGGTTTATGATTGAGGTGTTGTTTTTCGTCTTTTCCTCCATATTCGGGAATTTGGAGGAAAAGAATTTTAGTTTTTTCGGATGTACTCATACCACCTAGTGAGATTCCGGGAATATATTTCAAGACAGGATCTCCAAAATATTGATGGACGATCTCTCATTTCGTTCCTTACATTCATTCACTCCGTATTCATTTCATTCACGACTACCATATTTGACTTCAGCGAAATCTCAGAAGTTTCTGTAGAAGAAATTTCACCATGTGACCTACTGGTTCTACGGATGGTTCTAGGGAATTTAAGTTTTCTCTTTGTCAAATCTCTGCAAACGTCTTCCAAAGAGAAGGAGGTGATTTCTTGCGATAATTGCTTTTGTAGCTCCACTTCTACTCAGTGAACTCCTTTTCGTACTCTTATTTTAACATATGAAAAGAAGTATAATTGTAGCTGAAATTCTGGCTTAGTACGACTTTAACCGATTACCTGCTTCCATGAAGCGAACAAATAAACTAGTTCGTTGTATAGGTAATAATCAATTACTGCAATGATTACGCTACTTTTCTCTTTCATTTCTTGAGCTCGGTACGGTAAAAAAAACACATTTGAAAGATTTAGACACTTTCTTCTTATGGTTTCTAAATTAGAGCCTAATCAATCCCAATACGTATTAGAATCCTAGGAATGAGTACAGTGTCGAACCGAAAACGCTGAATCCAAGAACACCTCGATTTCTGAGTTGCTAACTCGTAATGGAATTTACATATTCGGAATGTATGACCTCTCTCCAATCTAAGGATATAATTCCCGAGATTCAAAGATCGGTATTTTTTTGGCTTTTTCTTCTAGTTCTTGGAAATCCTGCTAGTGTTTTTTGTACGGTTTTTTTTTCACAAAAATGGTAGTATTTTTGTATTTTGGTTCCGCTCCTTTTTGGAATGACGCTGCATTATTACTGGCAACTAGGGAACAATTCTAATTCTTCACTGATCGTATGGTCTTTGCTAGAAATAAGTTACATATGGGTATAAAATTCTCCTTGTTCCTTTCAAGCGAATTTTTTTTTTCAAAAGGAAAACTTGTTTAGCTTTTCGAGGAATTTCCCTGATAGGGATTAGTGTTATGTTTTTGGATAGTTGTTTTTGTTCCGAAGTAATCATCATTGATTTTATCCAAGTTCCGAAGTGAATCCTATATTCAATCCTTTTTAATAAGTTTTCAACCAGCTAGCGGACAGAGGAATTGTTTTTTGTGTCTCAGCATTTCTCAGCGGAATCTTTCAACATTTGATTTCCCAGTGAAAATCTGTGCCCTTACACAGTAAACTTGTACTTGACCGACGAAAACTTAGAGAAAGTCTTTTTTTTTTCGCTCTAAAACAGGAACGCCCATAATGTTTACAGTCGCATTTCTTCGATTATGATCTATGATTGAGCCGGAAAAATACAAATAGTCACATTTTCACTAATGCTATCATTGATAATTGCCGTTGATTGACACGTTAACGCATCGATTTATACCGAATCACGCGCGGGGGAATTGGGTAAATACATATTTGGGCGGAGCTCCGAAATAAAACGACACTGGAACAAGATCCGCTACGGTAACACGATAATACTGTCAAAGTTCTGGAAAACTCAGCGCTTAGATGGCTGTTTTTCCGGCCACACATCGTAATCGTTGCCGCCTTGCGTAAGCGGTCGGCTTCGCTTAGATGTTGACCCTCAACTAACAGCACAGCTGACCGCGTCCGTGTCCTAATCGACTAGCTCACAGCTCGAAATCCTTTAATTACAGGATAGCTTAGAGAAGCTGAAGCCGCTCTAGTAATCTCGGTATTTCCATGGGAAACGGTCCGATAACGGATCGGTTAGCTACTTTGCCGTGCGGATGTGGATCCACCATCGACCCACCTGTTCGGTTCCCTTGATACCTGTGGTGCTAACAATGTTTATAATAGATGAGGTGACAATGCGCATTCCGGTCGGAACGATACCCCCAAGTACGGCCAGTGATAGCGGGAGATACAATACAGGGCGTTACTTCCTGGGAAAATACTCGTTTTCCTCGATCTGTTACCGAATCTTCAGTAAAAACTACGAGCTACCACACGTCCGCTGTCGTTTAATCAACTTCTAGGATTTAGAATCTGCTCACTGTGGCTTTTTTCTTCCTTTGCAGTGTTCGAGTTCGTTTTCATGCTCCTATTGGTTCCTTTATCGGGCATTTCTTCATTTTCTTCGTATTCGTTCCTTGGTTTCTTAAGAGTACTTGATTTTCAGCAGCTAATCCTCGACTGTTATCAGTCGCAGATTTCATGTGTTAATTTCTTTCAACTCTTCTAAGTGAGCTGAGGAAAACAATAACCTTCAATGAGTTAACAATAACCCTTAATAACTCCAAAAATGTAGTATTTTTGAAACTTTTAAATATAATAAATATTATTTATCTACCTTTCTTACATAAATGAGACTTTTGAGAATTTTTAAAATAATATATGCTATTTAACTACTAACTCATCTGCTTAATTAAGTGGACCCATCATATGCACCATTCTGTCTTTATGAATATCCCGGTTGAGCACCCATGAAATTCAACCACAGGAATCAAGAGCTGCTGATCTCTCGGCTTCACTCCTTCCAACTCGTTAATGGAAATTACATACACGAGTCACAAATGTTAGGACAATTCCATTTTTTCGATGAATTTTTCTCCTAAGTCGAATTCTTCTATTATTACTATTTTTTCATTAGATTTTTAAATTTTATTTATTCTTCTATCAACAATGGTGTCAGCAGAAAAAAAGAGAAAAAAAGGAAACGCATCTGGTATTAGTCAGAGCATTTTTAAAAAATAATAAATAACAATAAATATAATATAGTAATATTGTATTTATTTAATATTAATTATTTAGTAAATATAGTAATAAATAATAATAACTTAATTCAACTTAGTGCCAATGGAACTTGGCGCTTTTTTTAAATGACAGCGGTGTTTTAATCTACTATTAAGCAATGTTTTCTCTTGACCGGCGCTTTCTCGGATAGGAAGGGTCCAAACAGAAGAATGTTCATAGCAATTTAAAGGGTGTGAATGATTTAGCTTGCGCTGAAAAACATAAATTTTAAAAAATACAGGAACGTAGACCTATTATCCGAATTTCTGGATGATCATGTATGGTGCAGCTTGATGTTGTGTGCCTCGTTTTTCGTTATAGGATTTGCGCAATCAAATTCTTAATAGTTTATTACTAATTAATATGCTTTGAATTTACGTTCACTGACATAAAGGAGGTGAAACTAAAAAAAACATCTTTGCAAGTGGCTTAAAGAGAACTTGGAGGCAGCTTTTTTGCTCTTAAGATTGCCCTCTTAATGCTAATTGTTGAATTTTCTCTTAATTGATGTGATATTTTCTGATTTACATACTTGGATGGATTTCCATAACTTTTTTTCCATAGAATTTCCTTCGGCAATAATTTAGTGATCGCACAATCTGCGCTATCAAAACGCTAATAATTAATTATACAGTCCTTATTCAAGCGAATTTCCCACATATAAACAGGAGACGAAGAAGCGCTACGTTTTATTTTTGCCGACCAGCGTCCGTTGCCTACAACTTTCCTCTGGATTGTATTGCATAAAGAAATAAGTTGGATGTTTCGATTTGTGCTGCTATTCTCCCGAATGATCCACGCTATTAATTGCTGAACAAAGAGCTTCAATAAGTCATCTAGATACTTGTGCTGGTGTGTTGTTCAAATTTTTGACAAACTAATAAAATGAACGAATCCAGAGATGTATGATTGAAATAATCGATCAGAGTCGTTAAAAAATTAGCTTTCATAGAATTTTTTCTAGATATACATATAAAAATGTTATTTCTAGTATAAGCTGACATTAAATTGTCGAGTAAATAACCTGCATTAATCTTACTCTGTTGGGTCAAAAGAATTCGGAATTTGATAAGTTTCTCGAAGCTACCATTGAATATTATTCCACTATCGTTTTGAAGTGATATGAGTTATAATCATGCTATAATTAGATACGATTAAATGAATTAGATGGTCAGTTAATTAATAAACTAATTAATGAGTAAATAATAACACATCTTCTTATTTAAAAAGTAAAAATATGTTGACTTACTCGAGATAACGTGAAATTTTTGATGTTTTTGATGTCAGAGACTATTTGGTGGAATCATTTGTGATTAGGCTTGATGATTTGGAAACTTTGAAATTTTCCATGAGAAAAAACTATGACGAATTATTATAAATAGATATAATTTACCTTAATCTTTCGTATACATTACGGGCCTTATGTGCTTTTCCCAGAAAAAAGTTTTTTTTTCCTGAAATATTCCGATAAAATTTGCGTACCTAGCAACAAATCTCGTTTTTTATTGTTATGTAAAAAATCTCTGTTTGTTTCTAGTTTTTGCTTACAGTGGCTTACAGTGCCTCATTCGTTTTCCCCGCAGTCACCGCAGTGCAAGGAAAAACAGAACTCCTCTAGTTGCGCGAGTCACGGGCGAGCTCGGACTAGATCGAAACGATTTCCAAAGAGTTTTTCCCCGCAAAATGCCCGGAATTCCTCCGTTCCCGAAGCGCTCAGCGTTAGCGTCCTCGGAGCTTCGTCGTCGCACTTTTCGGCATTTCAAGAGCCCTCATCGTTGACATCGAGAGCGGCCATCCATCCAGTGCTGTGCAGCTTCCCGCTGACTTTAAGTGTTTCTGCGGGGTGTCGGTCGTTGTTTGAGTCAACTCTGGACAACCGGCGATCATTTCAGCCGATGTTATATCCCCTATATATCATAGCTTAGCATTGCTTTTTCCCCCTATATTTACTACCAACGATAAAAGGCGCATTTTAACGACGTTGCGAAGCAGTTACTACGATATTCCATCGCGATTGTCCGTAGCTACGTTGGCAAAGAGTGTCTGTTTAGCGTTGATTTAGTGCAGCAACTGACTGGTATTTCTTTCCTGAATTATTGGGGACCTCTCTAGGTATTTCTGTGATTTCCCGAACGCATAGGAACGCCTAAATAGATTTCTCTTGTTTTTTTAAAGTCAAAAGTTACAAGTTGTAATGGTAAAGAGATAAAAGCTATGCTTCTTTAAAAAAAAAACTTGCATACATCTTGAAACTTATCTATTCTATAGTTTGGATTAATACCAAAAATTACTTCCATGAACAACATCACAGTTTCTCTCAAATTTTCTCAAATATTTTTCGAGTACCGTAACAAAGTATTTACATTAATTTTATCTTATTATTTTTTCATTACTCTTCTCTCAAACGATATCGATACTCTTTAAAACCTCGGTCCTTATCCTTGAATATCCAAAAAGATAAAATTCCTGTTAGTAGATAAAATCAGAACACACGAAACACCAACTGCTGCCTAAATTACTTCATTGAATAAGGAAATTTAACAAATTTATTAACGAATGAAGTTAACTTCTCTGGGAAATATCATCAGTTAAATTTTCTATTTATCCTTAATGAAGCTGCAGTAATCTATTACATAGTACAGTTCATTTATGAAGAGTGTAGTCTTCACTTAAGTGGAAAATTAGAATAAAAACCTTTCGAGACCCAAATATTCCCGCTTATCCTGTTTTAACTTCCTTTTTCTTTCTTAAATTTTCTTCTGTTTTAATTTCTCGGTGACTTGACGGATGAAATTGTAGGTTTATGGCGAGTAACTAATTTTTTGTCCTTCTAGAAAATAAATCTCTTTCATCGGATATCAAAATATCTCAAGTATTCTGGAAAAAAAATGTCGAGGAGGAAAAAAAAGAGACGTGATGTGCCGCGAATATTTAAGTGCTCGATACACACAACCTCAGCTGGGCGTGGCGCTGGCGTGTTGATGACTGGGCGGAGCCGCCTCAAGTGAGCAGCAGTTCAGGTTCTTGTCAATTTTCACCCTTAACCTGTTAACGTGCATACTGTACACTTCCTTAAGAGACTTATCGTGATCCCAGCGTCATATCCAGTTCATCCTGAAGTCCCTAGGACAGTGACGCTGGGCTTACTCTAGGATTTCATTGATCTCCCGTAAGCTGCGTGTGACGTTGGCTTTCCTGATCCACTCAAGACCCATTTACGTAATTCCTTCGTCTTATTTCAGTCCAGCTTATCTGTTCAGCTGTGCGTCTTACCACGCCCACATACATGTGCACATATATGTACATAGCAGCACATGCGGACAATGCATTGTCATCCCCTGAAAATCAGGGCTCTGCCGAAATTCACGGCGTGCGTAGCCAATTTTCCCGCTTTCTTTTTGCTGCATTATCGAAACACGTAGTAATTGCTAATTTGCGACGGCAATCGTGCGCTATGTGATGGTCCTATACGGATTTACGGCCTTCGTATACGGTCTGACATATGGCCGTCTACGTCTCCGCATCAGTAACGTTCTTCTCGTCATTTTCATGCCATAATATTCCAATGATTTAAGGTTTGTTGGATTGTCTTAGTGGATTTCGGGGCTCAGCTACAATTACTGCTATATACTTGCTTTTATGCCCTCCCCATATTCGCCGAACAGCTTTCATTTTAGTTGCAGCTGCCGTGAACGTCGGCAAACGTTGAATGAGTTCATGGTACGGAAAATTGCGTACCAGTGCTCTATGAACATTCTGCTTATGTTTTCATTCTAGTTCTTTTGTATAAAGCACGTGTATTTCACGAGGCGGAAAAATATTGCCATTTCCGGTAGCATTTCTCCCTGTTTATTTTTAAACCCCTTTTGAAGACCTCTTCAACGGTCCTGCCACATAAAGGCCGTTCTCACGCACTTTTCAACTTCTCAGCATTTACGAATATTGTAATTACTACAACTATCATCACAACTAATAAATAAATAAATATTATCAGCCGTATGTAAATCAGTATGTAAAGAAATGAGTAACGTAATCAGTATAAGTATGTAAAGAGATTAGGTAGAGAAAATTGCATTTCCTTAAAATTCTAGGATCCCATAAATCATCTTGACTACAGAAGTTGAAATTCGTTCGATCAAAAAAATTAGGAGAAAACTAGAAATGTAGAAAAGAAGTTTCCACCTTCCTTCTTTTTCAACTTCTATTTCTTGAAAAAAAAAATGTCTGTAAAGTAGTAAATGAATAAGCGATAATAACAGAAATGGAGGGATGGTCTCGAAAATGTGAATTCGCTTCTGGTAATTATCTTTCGATTCTTTTTTTTCGCCAATAAAAAGGAAATACCGAATGAATTTTCTCTTATCACAACCCACATTGTCATCTTTTCGGGTTTTCGAGAAGCATCTTGAAATTACGGATGTTTTTTCTTGAATTTTCATTCAGTGACCTTGTTTGTTTTCTCAGATTTTGACGTCACTTCGATTTTTGTAGGCGAACAGCAGCTCTGTTAATACGTAATCTAGTGGATTTCCTATCGGGATGCTTTTGTCATGATCTATTTTACTAATAGCCTCATTTTTCCAGCAACATCTTGTTCGAAAGCCATTTTCTTATGTCTTTCTATTACAGTTCTATTTGTTTTGGTAAAAAGATGGTAATGCTGGGGAAGAACCGAAATTCCCCAATAGAACATAACAACTTTCTTTCACATGTTGCCATATCAATCTTCTATCCATATAAGGCCACTAAGGGATAACGGATCCTCTTTTCGGAAGAACACAACAACCCGTCCATTACCACCCAGTTAACTCGTCCGCTGTGAAATGAAACTTCGAGCAGGTGTTGTTTTCTGGTAGCGAATAAAATTTCCACACTTTTTTCATGACTAGCTACTTCATTTCTGGGGTAAAGGCAAATAGCGGTTTTTGGATATCGACACTACTGCGGTTCTTCCGCCATAGTTGTGAGGCTATTTATCCTCAATGAGCTTAACCTATACACATATGGCCCCTGAAATCTATCTGCAGGCTAATTCCGTAATATTCTTCTCTTTGGAAAGTTTTCATGTTTACATAAGTACCTGGCTGTACTGTAGCTCTTACTGTAGTTGCTGTAATTCGTACTATACTGTATTTTATTCTGTGCATAGCTTAAAGGACAGAAAACGTTGTCCGCGCTCATTGAAATTTTTCTTAGGATCCACTTTCGTAAATTTCCATGTCCAATTGTTTTTTTTTCGTTCACGAGGAATATGCTCGTACTGACTGTAATTATTTAATAATAACGGAAGTTACAGCGGCGAAATTTTTGCGTCCCCGATAAGCACCGCCCACTTTGAAACTGGTCACTTCTAAGTGGCGTTATTCAGGTGAAATGCCGGAAATTTCACAAAATTCTCTCCCGATACACCAATTATCCGCACGTGAGACATACATACGACTATGAATGGCGCCACCCGTCCGTCTGACTTGAGATGGGCGTGGTCGAACTTCGCTGATCGGTGGAATAGCCCGTAGATGGATGACATGCGGAAATTCCTCTAAGATACACTCACCACGGATTAATTGGTTATTGATTGGTCACCTCTTATCTTTCCTGTATGATTGATCAGTGCTTTTTCTGTAAGTTCATGCTCATTCACTTGAGTTTACCGTTGAATAATCCGATGATGTTTCCTCGTTATTGACTTTATCGATCCGTTCCGCACAACAATCTGTCGTTGATCAAGCGCCCACGTGGTTCCCGTGGCTTTCTTCCGTCTTCGAATATTTTTTAATTTTATATTTAACTCGATGACGTCATCATTTAGTGATGAGGCCTCAGGCGTCGCTTGTCAACCTACCAGATGAGCTAATACAAATGCTGAATGGTTTTTTGACTTATGAGGATTCGATTAATTTCACGGTAAGTTTCTTAGCCTTCGCAAAGGAATTTTGAATAAATTTTATTTTGAATAAATAAATTTTATTTTAGTTGAACTTCCTTCTAGGATTGTTATAGGATAAGGGCAAAGTAAATAAAAAGAAGTGGAAAGTAGAAAAACTGGAGCAAAAAAAGAAAAGTTTCCGGAGAAAATAGAAGAGTGGAAATAGGAAGATTTACTCCATATTAAAATTACGCTGAAATATTTCTAAGTATTATCGCTTACAACAAAGCTGCAAGATTTTCACGGTTCAGAAAAACGCTAAAAAATCTCATTTTTGTAGGAAAAATGCTGGGAAAATGGAGTCGAATCCGCTCGGCACTGTTTCATAGTTTTGAGAAAAAAAAAACTAAGTAAAAATAAAAATGCCGACAGAAATAAGATAGCCACTAAATCTTACCCGAGCAAGGAAATTTACTCCAAACTTTTACTCTTTGCTACTTGGAGGCCCTTAAACTGTTTGAAAATCCCTCTAGTATTGACTTTTTCCCGATCGATAACTTATTTGCTAATCTAACAGATGGGATCCATTAGTGGATGCAGGTGAAACCTACAGCCGTATCCGGTCGGATCCAGCTGAGCTCTAGCACCTAGCCAACTATTAATTATGGAAAATCTATGAACGTCGTTGGAATCTCATTTAAAGGCATCACCCCACGAATCTGAGGTGGTGCAGATTTCAGGTGGAGTATTCGTATACGGGATGGGAGACTACGGAGGTGGAGGTGATTCCGTCCATTTCTTGCTAATTGCCGTAAAAAACGGCCCGGAAGATGCGGCGCCGCACAAGACTGGCGCGCTCCAATCGAACCTCTTGTACAAAATGGTGCGCCAAAACGAATGAAGCCGTATCTTTCGGGCCGTTTTTACGGCAATTAGGAAGAAATGGACGGAATCACCTACCTCTCCTGTCTCCCATCCCTATACGAATACTCCCCTGAATCTGCCCCCTCGATTCGTGGTTCCTTTAACCCAAGTCTAACAAAAATCAATAAAATCGGTCAAAAACCGATCAATGAAACCGTAACAGCTACCGTTGGCCATTTTCGTTCATAATTTTACGTGTTTGTTTTTCTCTATTCTGTGTAGGATTGCGGTCGTCTAAAACGAAAACGTCACATAGTCAGTATATATGTAAGAAAAATTACTGTAATCTGAAAGTGCGCGCGATTGTCACTTTGTCATTTGTCACCGTATGATGATTGATATTTCTGACACACTATAGACAACCTTATGACGAATGTCCATCGTAAGCTACAAAGCGTTTTGTGTAAAATCAGCTTTGTGTAAAAGTCAGTCGGCTTCAGGATACGGTAGTCCTCAAGGGACGTGACTACAACAAAATATTTTCCTTCACAAAAAATCGTTGCTGTAATTGAATGGCCGTTTTCCGCGAACGATGAATAACAGTCATTTTACACCTTAATAAAGGTGTTGTTGTTAGATTATAGATATCTGAGCGGCAAAAGTGCTGAGAAAGGGATTATTTTTTGGAGCACTGAATTTGAATTTAATTTTTTAAGCAATGCTCACGACGACTTCATCGAGCAATTCGACGTAGTGTGCTGGGTTACTACGATAAAATGCAGGTAATGTTTTATTGATTTTCTTCGTTTTTCTAAGAGAAAATTGCGATGAAAGATTGCTTTATGGATTTCTTCGGTGTTTTTTGGTCCCAGTGGCTAGGGCATGTCTATTTACTTTGACATCTTTACTCTTTCTCAAAGATTATCCTTTTCATTTGGGATTCGATGAACGTTAATAATGCGCTCTCAATTCTCAGAAACACAACTGACTGCTTCAATCGATACTTATGTTTTCTATTTAAAAATAAGGTGGAACATTAAACACTTTGGTATATGTTCAATTAATAGACGGTTTGATTCGATAAGATTCTAACTGAACTTGTGGCTTGGATTCTGAAGAGGTAGTAATGGAAAAGGATAAAATTCAAGATTACCCTTTTTATGAAGGATACAGTAGGCGGCAAAGGATTAGAAAAGCGGAAATAAATGTTTGGCAAACGGATTTGTGGGTGGCGAATGGCACTGTAACGGAGTGCTGAAGCGGTAGTGTTTGCCCAGTAACTTAGCAAGAAATTGACTGCAGCGGATAAAAATTGCTGCTATGGTAACCGGCGCGGATTTCGAATAACTTCATTTCGTTACACATTTCTTTCGTTGTTCATCATCTCATCCACGGTCACAGAACATTTCTCGAAAATCTCCTAAAAATATCTTTTCTTGTCGAATTCAACCTACTAACAACTGTATGTTTGTGTTACGGTAGCGTTAATTCGGTGCTCGTTCCCGCCACGAGCGAGCGGTATTCGCTCGTACTCGGACCGGCAATTATCACAATTATCGCCTCGCTGATTTGGTGCATGAACGCGTAAATTAGCTTCGCATCGGTGCTCGCGCGCTCCGGGAGAGTTCGCAACGAGAGGCAATGAATATTTATCGCTTGGATTTGGATGTGGATAGGTGATGGAATAATGCATGAATACGTAGGATTGTTACTCGAGAAATTGCACGTGCAGATTTCGGGAAACGTCTTGGAAATACTGCGGGGATACCGTAACCTTCGTCTCAACTGTTCAAAGTGTTGGACTTTGTAAAGCTTGGATTTTTGCGTAGGGAAATTCCCGCGTGTACACAGAAGGAGGAGAGAAAATAGTGTCAACTTCCCTCTGAATGAGTGATATTCCTCGTGTTGAACACATAAATTACGTGAAAATAACTGGAATACGTGGAAAAGCCAGATTTACGAGGATAACTCGTCCGGTAGAGGTCTGCAATATCCTTGTCACTGCCTAGCCTCCTGGTAAAGGATAGCATTTGGATTTTTCGAAATTTTTCCAAAATAAACCTATGTACATCTGTCTTAAATTAGCTGAGTGAGCATTGGTGAAGGCATCGGAAGATCCCATCGGGAACTTGCGAGCCTCTCCTGACATGATAAATATACCTTTTCCATCCAATTCCGAAAAAAAAAACGATTGTAGGAAATTATGAAATCGTGTGGCTGGTCAAGATTTTGTTTAGAGTTTTGTAGAAGACCTGCGGTTCTCCCGATTAGATCTCTCAACGATTGCCTGCACTATGCATGGCTCCCGTCATAAGCTTCAACCTTTAACTTTGTAGAACTTTCAAAGCGAGAAGTAATTTTCTTATGCGAACCACCTACTTTTAACAACACGCACAACTTTTCCAACTTTCTTTTCATCAACAAAATCATGAAAGAGAAATTTTTGCTTCTCACGTTTATGCGTCGTTCCAAAAGATGAGCCTGAAGGTACTGTAACCATCCTGGAATAGCCGAAAGAGATGAATGGACGTTAATTGCTTTGGTTTGACGCCTTCAGCGAAGTTATGGCGCTAAGAACCAGCCTAATTAGATTGCTGATGAGGTGCGAATATTCTCCTGTGGGGACTTCCTGTGGTGCACATTAGGGACAATCCTGCGTTTATTCCTGCATTTTGTGTTCATATGATTCCAACGTTAATCGGGGGTCACTAAAGAGGGAAGAAGCAGAAGGTTATTCAGACCAACTCAGATACTCATCAAATGAGGTAAAGGGGGTAATTGTATTGCTTGCTTTTAAAAAGTTTTTTACTTCTGGGGAAAGTCATATTTTCTTCTTTTCTTTTTTTTCTCAAGCCACGATTGTTAGTTTCAAAATTCTTTAGCAGTTAGAAGTTTGTCTTCTTCTATGTAAATAAAAATTTTCTTGTTAGTTGTGTACGAAGAAGAAAGTGGGGATGTTTCGCAAAGTGTTAGATTTTCTCGCAGCCAGTTATTCTGAAAAATTGCAGTTGCGACGAAAGAAGGAACATTTTCTTGTCAAATTCGGTGTGCCAAAAGGAATTTCTTGAAAATGTTCTGAAAAAACATATCTATTATTTTCGTTTCTTTCGTTTCTTCTAATGGTTCCGTACAATAGCGAAATGCGTGTTTTGTCTATCTTTATTTCCGGAAATATTTGAATTTTTAAGTGTTTGGTGCAGTATTAATTTATTGGTGAAGTTCGTCTATTCGTCTGAAACTAACATGTTTTTTTTGTTTTCCTTTGTTTACGTTGTATTTTATTTTATCTATATTTTATTTTTGGGTATATTTGTACTTGTCGTGAAAGTCATCACTAATTCCCAGTAAAATCCTGAAAGAAACAGGTTCTTTGTCAGCCATGAGAGTGTACTGTATTTTCACTAAAAACTAACTGAATTATCTTAAGTAAGGATGTAGAAGGGGCGTGTGTAGTGTAGCGGTTAGAGGTTCCGCTTCCTGCATGATCGATCGGAGGTTCGAATCCGCCCTAGTGCTCACCAAGCCTTTCATCCCTCCGGGGTCGATAAATTGGTACCAGACTTGTCTGGGAGGATAAAAGCACTGACTTGACACATCGGCTAGCCACCGCAAGTCATTGTATAGGCCAGATACACGTTCGTTAACCTCTAACGATTCTGAATTGAAGTGAACGTGGGGGCGCATCCCAAGCGGATTGATTAACGCCAGAAACTTTATCCTTTATCCTTTAAGGATGTAGAAAGGATAGAACAGGGAAAAAAAACGCAAATAACTTCTCCTTTTCCTTTTTTTTTCCTTCCTTTTTTAACTGGCCATCAGCTCTAACTGCGGAACTACTTTTTCTTGTGAACACATTCCAAAAACCAAAAGTATGCTTTATTAAAACGTCACTATTTTGTTACGGTCTTTTGAAATGAGATGATGTTGCAGGAAGTTTTTTGAATGTACTGTTTCTTAATAATCTTGAGTTTACACATTTTTCCGTTAATGCACAGTATTTTGACAGTACACAGCAACTTATACCAATATTCATAAGTTTTCATCAAAGTAAATGCACTTAAGGTAGCTTAGTTCATCGTGCACAATATGTACAATTCCTTCATTTATTCCACTTAACTTAAGTGCACTACCATAATCGACAAAATTACTGTAATCGCTAAGCGTACGTATTTGTCCTCGTGTAGCTAATCTACACTACGGGTCATTGCGATTAACGCTGATCCCACGTCCTTACGTTGATAGCGCTGACGCAAGGTAAATATTCCGTAAAAGGCAACTTTTGCGGATGCCTTAAGAAAGTGGTAAGAAAAGGTGAGGGTACATAAGAAGTTGCAAATTAATTAATGTAAAACTTACCAAATCCTTAATGTAATTTAAAAAATTTCTACAAACACTTCGGGAACGAATTTTTCAAGCTAAATATTAAAGTCACATAATTTTTGCAGAACAGCCTCAGCGATTTAGCACTTGTCTATGGTCGTATTCGTAAATATAAGAAAAATTTTACTTTGGCATTTGTTTTTTTTTGTTCATTGGACATCTGTTGTTTTTGGATCTTTTTTTCCAATTTTTAAATCCGAACATTTGCTGCAATATTCTATCGAATGGATGTCTAGCTGCTGGTTGAATTTATAAAAGTTCAAACATCAGACATTACGTTTAGCTAAAGAGATCGTCTTTGATCTAGAGAGAAAATAGATTAGCCTTGAGGGTTCGTAAGTAAAGAGGACGGGACAAAAGCGCTACGATTGGATGACTTAAGTGCGTTCCTCTTGGACACGGTATACATTTTTAACATCATCTTCAAAGTGTTTACACTTAGTGCAAACTTCCACAGAAACTAAACAATGAGTCGTTGTTGATGGCGAAACGGATGAACGAACCAATCACAACATCGTTGATACCGCCCCTTTTATGATTCTCAGCCTTTCGTTCTTCGAAAGCGTTTCACCATACTTTTCTGTGATATTCTGCTTAGATCTGTAGGTATAATAGAGCTGAAACTGTGGTTCATATCGAAGTAGCTTTATCGGAGTTTATCTCAGCACTATTTTTTGAGAAGTGGTGGAATACTGTAGCTAGGATTTAGTGTGTCTTTTAGCTAGGCGACGATCCGTCCGAATGTCGCTTGATCGATTCCAAGGGAAGACGGCGACCGTTGCATTTCATGGCGATATCGGCGCCACGTCTTCTGAGGTTAGCCACAAACCTGACCGAGGTCACTATCCTTATGAAAGAAGTGGATGCGTTCCGAAATCCGTACTCTACAACCAGTATTGGAGGTAAATTCATTTTCGTGGGTGGTCATTATTCCGGAAAAGTCAGCATTGGTTTTAACAGTGCTTGTTCAGATTGTTCACCGTACACCCCAGGTGGTTACTTGGGTCGTTTACTTGGCCCATACCCTCCACCGCTGCCGAATCTAAAGCAACTATCGCTTCACGTTGACGTGATGGTGGAATCGATTAGTGTTAGTTGATGCTGACATGAAAGAAGATGTGGATATGATGGTTATTGATTGATTTGTAGGTTTCTCCACTACCATGTCCTAGCGAAGATCTACAATATGCACTGTACGCTCTGGCATCTGCACCATTTCGCACTTTTGTCCAAGTAAGATACTGTAATACTGTAATGTTTTTAGTAAATAATAGGCTTTTTTTCTTTGTTTCAACAGAATTTTCTGAATATCTGGTCGTTAGCAATTGTATTTTCATGTGTTTCTTTTTCTTCTGAACGGTTCCTTTCTTATTCCTCTTTCTCGTAGATCAACGGTTACGGTAGGCCTACTGTAGGAATTGGCTTCTCTAAGAATCTCTTTAAGCTTAGATTTTGTGAATCCTGCAATAGCTTTAAAATTGACACTATGATGTACAATCAGTATTTTTTAAAGCCATGCCATGCCACAACCAGCGAATTTTTGTGAACATTTGTGGAGAGCACTTGACTTTTTCACTTTTTCCTACCACTATGCAAGACTTAGCATATGTTAACAATTTCTCTATTTTTGATTTTCATTTTTAATACCGAACTTGTTGGGAAAATATGTGATTATTTTTGTGGTTTTCATGGTCGTTGCATTATTCCGCTTACAGATCAGCTTCTGTTGTGCGCAATTTCGGGAAAGCGATGTTGGTGCGAGGAGTTACCTGATCGCGGGCATGGAACAAGCGTTGAAGGCGGCCGCTGAGGCTGGTGCTGACACAGAGTTCGAGGTGGAACCAGAAGAGGGTGAGGCTGAAGTCATTGGGTGAAAAGTCGAGGAAATTTCTAGAAAATGTGAAGCACAAAAAGATTCTTAAAAATGAGTAGCTGCAAGCACTGAAAAGGTGAAACCTGGTTTTCTTTCCCACACTAGGAGTGGTCTATCCTAGGAGAGGAGTCCACTCTCACCCTTCCTATTCTGATTCCATTCACTCAGTTCAGAAACTACGTGCACCTTCCGTGTCATGGTTCTATTGGTCTCAATGCAACTCAGTATCAGTCCACTGCTTCTTCGATCGATATCGATTTTTCCAGGCTATGTCGACATGACTATCGAGAAAGGACGTGTGGAATATACTTTTGCCTTCTTCTACTACAATCCCTCTATCTGTGAGCCAGCACCACCTGAAGAAACTATAGATCGCCGAAAATCACCACTATATGTTTGACCTCTCGCTACCGTATCGAAGCTTTCCATTGAGGACCATTTAGAACATATAGTGGCTCAACAACGTTACTTTGTGTGTTTGTTTGCATAATGTGATTGGATATTCTGTGTAACGTTCAATGTTACATTTTCTACGGATTGTGGGCGGAGCTACAAGGTACTGTGTGTAAATAAAACGCTCCACCCACATTTACATTTCTGTACATAGTTATCGATCAACTTTCGTGACATGTGACTTTACATTGCAAGAATTTAGTTCCTTATTAATACAGATGTTTCTGTGACGGGTTTGAGATGTATCAAAGATTGGAATAAAGTGTTTGACATATTGATTTTATTGAGGGTCAAGGATGGAAGTGTGCTACTCGCTTCCTCTTATTTCTCTGCGTCTCTGCTCGCTGTGACAGGAATTCAAAATTCATTATTAATTACGAATGGAAACTCCACGTACGTAGGAAAAAGGAGATGATAAGTGTAACAAATAAAACATTGACTACAGATCAATACCTATGAATTGCATACGAAAATACAGCATGCATAGATGCTAGACGATGATAGACGGAAGAGCTCTATCGTACACAATGGAACGTTTATAAAACGTACAAATTTGTTGTACCAATCAGATTGGTGTCGATTTGATCTACACGCCATCTAATGTGCAGCAAATTTTGACCTTTCCTGCTTTGGGTCGATGACAAATATTGTCGGGATCTTGACAGCGATCGTTCTCACATGTCTCTCCCGTTTCGACGTAATCTTTCGGGCATCCTGAAGAGTTTCTTTCTATTTCTTTACTATTTTCTTTATTAGCACTTCAGTTACAAAGATGCTACCCTACAAAGAAAAATTAGTTAAAGTTTGTGGATGAGATTCTTTCACTATCCCATTTTTTGGCCTACTTCCTCTCATAGAGGACCTCTCTACATGTAACAATTTCCCTAAAATTGTTAACTCAACGCTTTTTTTTGTGCTGAGAACATTCCCTTTGTATCCATAAGGATCAGAAGCGGTGAAATCTGGAAGTTCACGTAGTAGCTCGGAAAAAATGCAGAGTTCGGGTTGTAAGATGCGGACACAAGTGCGGCTCCGCTCCCCTAATCGTCGTAAGATTGGCGTGGAAGACGCCGTTCTTCCTTACGAAATCAGTTGCAACGCGCCACCGTTCTGCACGCGCTGCATCCAAGTGCGAGCGGTCGAAGATCACCCATGTCTTCATCAGCCTATTCAAGTAAAACCCTTGAATAGACTGCTGAGGGAGCGCAACGTGATACGTGCGTTCTAACGCACCTTGTAATTCTGAAGCGGTTCTCACGCCTTTTTTAACGATGACTAGGAGGAAATTGAGCCGGACTACACTCGTTTCGATGATTCACTACCCAAGCTCTACGTTTTCTCTTTGGTTTCCTTACTAGGACAATTTCGTGATGTGTTGCTTTTAACTGTTCCTCTTTTCATAACAATCAATTTATGATAGTTGTCCGAAGGACTCACTATTCGTTCCTTTACAGCACACATGTGTATTCGGATCGCACATTTGACCTTGAGAACAATCCGCGGACCGTTCACATCGTATCAGTTGGTTGTTTCTATCAACTGACGGCTCGCCACGAAGTCCTACGGTGCACATTACTCCTGAAATAGGCGTGAAACTGAAGGACATGTAACACAAGGGCACATGTAGATATCCCTGAGAAATGAATAGCAACTTTTAGTCTTTCATGTTCTTGGTGTTTCATCTATTTAACCTAATATTTCCGGATATTTCGCATGAAATAGTGTTTCAGGTCTTCCATACCTTCATCCACATCTCTATTTTCTTAAGGTATTTGGAGGACAATTCTGCCATGCAAGCTCACAGGATCCGAGAAATATTCTCGCTTTAGTCTCTTCTATCTACGATTATGTTTGCTTACTGTCATTCCGCGTGGATAGTCAAGGATTTTTCTTATTTCACGAGATGTAAGTCCTACATAGCAAATTTTGGTCTTTTCTTCTCCCTACGATTGACCAGTTTGACATAGGTCGTGGAATTCGAGTGGACTTCATTGTCACTCTCATGTTTATTCTCTACAATCGTGTTAAAAATGCTTGACTTATAGTAGAATTACGTAGGTGGTTGTGGTCACAGTGGAGCATGGGACCCTCGTTCAGTTGTGCAGTCGATTGGAGCTGGCGAAGGTCTCAGCGCGAGCGCAAGCGCCTGCGTAATTACACAACAAGTCAGGGCGTTTTAACTTGGACTGCACTCATTGATGTGGATTACTAGCGTTGCATTCCCTGACGGTGGAATAGTTCCTTTTCTTCATTTTTTTAACGTCTGGTTCTGTTTTCTCACTTCACCTCACTACTGTTTTACTTTCGCTACGTTGCTAACACAAATATGGCAAAGATAATGGAAACACTTACGTTTACACTCGCCATCAATATGGCTGAATCCAGCGCGACACGTGCACACTCCTTTCACACATTCCAATGGTGAATTCTCAGAAAACTCATCCGTTGAATTGCGTGATGGTGAACATTGTGCAGAAATCTGATGATGAGAAAAGTGTGGATCCCATGAAGTTCCGACCTCTATTGTAATTTTAGCACACAACGGACAAAAGGGCAACAGAGATAAAGGCTCGTGATCACAATTCTTCCCGTTGAAGGAAGTGTCACAGAGAACTGGTCCCTAACCCACTTTTGAGTGCAGATATTCAAAGGTAAAAGTCGAGACGAGGAAAGTGTGTGTATCTCTCTGCGTAAATGACTTACATGACAGCTATCACCATAAAATGCTGTCGGATAGCATTGTCCTTCGTGATAAACATCTTCCAGAGAGATACATGGTTTAGCGCAGCAAATCTAAAACAAATTAGAGTGGTATTTCCAGAATAAATGACGAGAATTGATAACAACTCCTATTTTTTTCCTCTGGAAAATTCCAGTGAAAAAATCACCGCTTTCTCCCTATAAAATGCATCCCTGTGACAGTAGTACTCTATTGGACAGTCATCACAACCGTAATCGGGCGGAAAACTCGTCTCATGTGGCTCACCCACAGGGCAGACGGGACGAGTTTTTCCGGGAGAAGGGCAGCAGAAACCCTGCAAACCCGTAGTATCGTAAAAAAACATAGAATTTACTATTCCTCAGTCTTACAGTATCTCTACAGTACCTGATAATAACCAGGTTTCGATGCATCGTCGAATAACGGTACGCAATAATACTCTTCTGGGCAATCGTCATCACGGTTTCCGGACCAGTCAGCTGGAATAGCGTATGACGTCATCATTATTGCATCGTAGAATGGAAATCAGTACCTGTAGCGTTCACAGATTTGAACTTTGGCGTTCGCGTGGTGTTCTTCGGCGAACTGTTGAAAGTCAGTTTAGCAATGCTGGCTCTCATAGAACAGTGCACAATCTCGTCCGAAATCATTAGTGCTTTACCGTTATTAACGCAGTTGTAGCCTGAAGTGGATCGAGTACGGTAAAATTCTAGCAGAATTTGATGAATAAGATAATATTAATTTGCTGGTTAGAGGAAAATTCCATGAGACTTCTATTTATAGACGGATAATGGATAAAGTGCACGGTGTTGGTCAATCCCTAGGGATATGAGCGTATGCGTTCCGACTTAAATTTAGAATTCGTTCGGGTTTTATTAACGTGTGAACAGCCTTACTATGAATTGCGGAGGCGATTCGATGTGTCAAGTCAGTGTTTCAACTGCCAAGACAAGTCTGGTATAAATTTATGGACCTCATAAGAATGAAACGTTTGGTTGGCATTAAACCCAAAAAAATCGAATCTCCGATCGATCGTGCGACTTTTACCGACTGAGCTACACCGCCCCTGTAGGTCATTGTAGACGAACAATTATAGGCATCATCCCCGCGCCCCAATCGAACTCCTTGTAGAAAATAGCGCGCCGGAACGCTCGAAGCCGTATCTTCCGGGCCGATTTCTACGGCAATTAGGAAGAAATGAACGGAATCACCCTCCTCCCCATAATCCACTATCCCGTATACGAATACTCCACCGGAAATCCGTACCATGCCAGATTCGTGGTGTGATGCCTTTAAACAAGAAAGCAAGAAAAGAAAAAGAATAGAACTATTTTGAAAAAGTATGAATATGGATAGAAAACGATCCGATAACGACGACATGGGAAAAGCTAAAGAATCAAAACTGAAATGCTAAAGATTCTCGAAGGAAGAACGAAATAGGAGGAGGAAACCGTAAATGAAGGATGAAACCGAGGAGAGATACTGAGAAGGTAGTGGAAGGAGAGCAGGAAATGAAACAGAGAAAGAAAAGAATAGTGGCGAAATGGAAGTAACATTTGGAAATGGGAGAGATCCGGGAGTATTGCAAGAAAAGAATTTGAAAAATCGAAAAACAACGTAGCGTAAAAAGAGTAGCGATAAGAAGAAAGGAGAGAGATATGATGAAACAAAGAAGAGAAATAGGAATGGGATGTTAACTGCTGCGTTAGGTAAAACAGTGTGATGGAAGGAATCGATAGACTAAGGTAAAACAAACAATAATTGTGTTGCACCTGGATCTATACTATTATTATTATTATTATTGTTATTACTATTATTATTATCATATATTGAGTAGATCAAATAAGTAAATGCAGTAAGAACCACGCAAACACTAGAAACTGGACTAACTAATTGGCTTGCATCCTCCTTTTCCATCCCTTTGGAACCCCTTTTTACATCGACAACCACCAGTGGAACATTCTGAGAATGCTGCCGAACATTCCATATCTGTTTTACATTTTTCCTGAAAGCACAGCAATTTTCCCAAACTGAATAGTTCCGAGAATTTGTTTTCCCACCTTCAGTCGTCTCCTGACTCGTTGACACGTTCGCCCATCTGAACTTTTTGCGTATCCGAGTTCAGCTGGGCAATCACAAGTGCATTTATTCCTACTGTCGCACATGCATACAGCACCACCTTCACATCCGTCGCGAATTTTACAAAATTGTCCGAGCCAAGGACGAGTTGGCACTGTGTTGGATGAGTTAGTGCGCTCTGAACCTTTTTTGTCCAGAGATATGGTTGGTTTACCTTGTGGTGTTGTGGTCACCGCTGCATTTCCAGATAAGCAACAGAATCCAGTCTTTGTTTCACAATATCCTCCGTTGGGACACGGCATGGCTCGTCCGAATTTGATCTGAGGTTTGTGTGATGAGTTCAGTTAGGGTGGGAGTGAATGGACAAATTGGAATGAATGAATGAATGAATGGAGGAGTTAGTGAATGAACGAATTTGCAAATGAATGGGCGACTTTTTACTTCTAGTATGGTTAGAAGGCTTCAAATTCCATCCATACCTGACAAAGAATCGGCTTCCCCGTGATTGCGTTCAAAATGGCCTTCGCTGGCCGTGGACATGTTCGGATTTCTAAACTGAGCTGATCTTCGTTAGGAATGATTATCAATCAATATCAAATTGAATGGGAGGCGCATACTAGTGCAGCAGACGCCTAGTTGTGGATTACAGATCTGGCCATTGTTGCATTGATTGAGTAGATCACAGCTGGCCAGGTTCCCGCTGAATCCAACAACTACTGCACCGCCGCCGGGACAGTAGTGCTCGGAGGCATCTGAAACGGTGAAGCGACTAACTTTATATTATTCTTTTATTCTTTAATTTTTTTTTATTACTATTGTTACTATAACTATTACTATTATTATTATAATATCAATTTCTTTCTTTTTAGTCTTCTTTTCTTTTTTCATATTGTGCACTGCTATCTCTGTCATTGAATATACATACATATATAAGAAAGAGTTTCTTTTCAAGCGAAAAAACGACGGCTAGATTGATGGGTTTTTGAAAAACTTTGCTTTCTATTTTTCCATAATGAGATTTGGAATTTTTCCGGAGATTGGCCTCCATAAAGTGTGCTCATAATGCGCAAAGACCTTCTTGGTTCCTCTTCGGTGTTCAATTTCCACGCTAGCTTCACATCGAAACAGTTTGAAATAGTTGAGGGCATTCTTCTGGCTGCTCTCACCTTTTTTCCTTCCGCCTGGTTGCTGATATTGGACACAAGATCTCCTTATTCTTCCGTTAACGAATTGGATTTGACAAGTTTGTCCCTGAATTTCATGGTAGCTTCCAAGTAGTTCTCTTCATGAGAGGGTGTAGATCCTTCCTAGCTACCTGACTACAGTTTGTACTCCTAGAGCATCCAGAAAGGTTTACCGATCTACAAGATCGGCAAATGGAGGTGCTCCAACGGACAACTGATCCTTCTGGAACGGTCCTCTTTTTCTGCGAGTTGTGAAAGAATAGAGATGCAGGATTCGCGATCAACCGTGAAAAGAGGAGTGTTAAGCGAGTCAGTGTGTGTTTGGCTAGCTGAGCAAGAGGATGATTCAAGCATTAAATCAGATCCGGGAGTTATTTCTATCCGGCTAAGTCGTACTCAGATCGTCTGACGATGAGCTGAAGTCGGCTCAGCTGGAGCTGGAGCACCGACTCTTCTCGTTTGAAGAGGGGCTTCAGGTTAATTGCGGTGATCGGCGTTGACGTTAGTTTTGAGATAGTTAATCCATCCAAATCATTCGGGAAAGAGAAATCTGTTAGAGGTCCACGCTTGAGTTAGATGCTGGTGTGCTACTAAATAAAGACTTTTCCAAGAATTTTATGTGAAGCAGATTTCACATAGGGTTGATAATCGCAATAATATGTTCTATAATAGGAATATAAAAATATAATATTAATAATATAATCTGCGCTTGCGCGTTTTGAGGAAATGATTGAACAATTTGCTTTGAATATGATAAAAGTGCTGACCGTTAGTAGCACAAAAAATAA
This sequence comes from Necator americanus, assembly GCF_031761385.1. Taxonomy (NCBI): domain Eukaryota; kingdom Metazoa; phylum Nematoda; class Chromadorea; order Rhabditida; family Ancylostomatidae; genus Necator; species Necator americanus. The sequence goes on from NC_087375.1 coordinate 11,791,844, forward strand.
AGATTTAAATTTTCAGGAAATTACTTCTAAGATATGAGAATCCATCTCAAAAATGTCCAGTTACTTCAATGATTCCATTCGCTTATAATTCCAATAAGGTCAAAATCAATCACTCCCAGTCGATAAATATCTTCGGAACGATAAATGATTGTTAGTGGGAGGCACGATTTTTATAAGAGGATTTTATAATTTTATCTCCTTTAAAACCTCCTTTTTTACTGATGTTTTTGATTAGTGAAACTTATTTTTTTGTCAAGCCTAAGTTAAGTTGGAAAAAGCAAATCTTGCGTGCTATGCACTACTGTCAATTTTTTTTTGCTATTAAGAATTGCCGCCTATCTCATAGTCAAATTCTACTAGTGCAACGAAACTGGAAAAAAGGACTTGGAAGATCATCGAAAAAGCTTAATTTTGTGATAAAAATTACGAAAGCAGAAAGAGGCAGCCTTTCTTTAAAAGAGAAAAAGGTTAGATAAGGTGTTTTGGTTACTACGTACTATCAATGAAAACGACTTGGTTAGCGATGATAACTACAAGTACAGGGTCTTCTCAGAAATAATGCGGTATTCTATATGCCCTTTGTTCTCGAAAAATAATGGAAACAGAACTTTTCAAACATAACATACGCAATTCTAATACAAATGTACTTTCTCCACTTTTTTTTACAACCCTCTTCCATCTTTCTGGTGAATTTTTAGTGCATTTTTCCAATATTCTCTTGCCCTTGACGAAAAATTTGCTATTTCTCCTTTCAATGCTGTCAAGAAAAAAAAAACAACCGCACTACTCAGGGAGGGCTCTGTACTAGCATTTTACTTGATTAAAATAATATAATTTCAAAATGTTAGCATGTTTAGAGGAAAGGAAACCATGTTAGACCTTAATCTTCAAATAAACTCACCGGAAACTGCATAGTACAACAACAGTATGGATAGTAACATAGCTGGTATAATACGTCGAAATCTGCGGATGAATTGGCAACAGACGAGTTGTCGACGTCCTGAACTGACCACCACGACACCAGGTGTGCTTGCACAGGCGCAGCCTGTGGATTCAAATGGTCACGTTTATATGGTGGATTATATGCTTTAGGATAAAAATAGAATATTCTGGCCTCCAAAATAGTTCAAAAAGTTCTCAAATGCAGAAGAATCACAGCTGAAAACTCACACTTATCGAAGCAGTTGACTCGTTTTAGAAACGAAACGTAGAATTACAAACCTCAGGTATGGTATCGGTGAAGTAATCGAAGTATAGAAATAAGGCCGCTTGGCTACGGATCCAAGTCGTAAGAGAACCCGGATGTGTAGGTGTGCGGTGAAGTCAGCAACAGGATGTACTCTGCCTCGCGAAAAGACACAATAGCTTTTCTCCACGCTGATGTTTGATTTTGAGATAAAAGAAAGGTTAAAGTTACTCTGTTAGGAGGGTTCTTCCTTGTTTTTTGTGTTTAAACTCGCTTAGTTCCTGAAATAAGTTGGAAACGTTCTCAACTTTTTGAACCCTAACGATCCAAAATTGTTTTGTTCCAGCAGCCCCAGACGACGCAAGACCAACACCATTGATTAAATTTCAACATTGACATTTAATATTTCAAGAATAACGGCCACTTCTTCCCAGGAATACATTACATACATTAGACAAGAACTTTTAAAGATTATGCTACGGGGGTACAGGAGAGGGTTGATTCGGAAAAAAACCTTTTTCCATGAATTATGAATTTCCTTTTACAGATTTAGGGTTTTGCTATAGACCCTCCTGAAGAAAGCCATGCCAAACTTGAGGCGTTCATCTGGAATCTTTCTCTTTCTAGCTCTTTGATTATTTTATTCAAAGTAAGAAAACTATGTCTTTACTGCCTCGCGTAAAGGAACCATTCCAAACTGGTCTTCACAACGTTTTTGCGAATTCCACCACTTATTTTTCCGGATAATAGATTTCCGGTTTTTACGGATTCCAGAAAATATTATAATGATAAGAACCGAATTGAGTAGAGTTCTTACCGTAAAAATGATTCTGTGAAAAATTAGATAAAGTCACCGGCCTATCAATCCACTTGGGATGCGCCAACGCGTTTTTAATGTAATCGTTGAGGTTTTAGAACTCGTGTTGGCCTATGCAATGACTTGCGAGGGCCAGCCGATGATCACGTCAGTGTTTTTATCCTCCCAGACAATCTGGCACCAATTTATCGACCCCGGAGGGATGAAGGTCTTTGTTGACACCAGGGGCGTTTCGAACCATCGACCATTCGGCTTAAGCGCACCTCTAACCGACTGAACCGACTGCGCTACATCCGCCCCCATGGCAAATTAGCTATTTGTAAAAAATCCTTTCCTAAACCACCCCCCCCCCTCTCACCCCCAGGATAACTTTAAAAATTTGTTCATTTAAAGGTTCAACGTATTCAAAGTTCCGAGTCGAAACAATGACCAACCAGAACTTTGCCGAACAAAAAATTTAAACTTCTACTTCATGGCTGAGAGAGAAAGAAAAATCCACTTCACTTTGTTGGAGAACTAATGTAAAAAATTTGTTCTGCAAATAAGTGGAATATTTGGGTCTTTTTCTAAGTTAGTTGCTGTTGTTTACTTTTAAGAGATTTTTGGTGTCGAACAAAACTGTTTGAATAGAAAACATCACTACCTCCATCTTTTTTTCCGGGAATAACAGGTCCCAAGCACTGTCCTGCTGTGTGCCCTGCAGTTGCTTGACGTGGCCGCGGTCGCTAACCTGACCAACCTGAAAACCGTGATTATTCTTCATAATCTCACAGATATTTAATTACGGTATAATAATAGTGGAATTCCACAGAGATCTTACTAGTAAGTTATTTTTTAGTATCTACATTTTTTTTGGTTTCTTGGCACTGTGCCAAGACTGAATACTCGACTGTTTTCACGAAATTGCGCAAAACGTTCGTCTCATATGATAATTAGTCGAAAATTTGCTGACTCGTCTGGGAAAGTTGACGTATTTCACTTCGTATTTCCATTTTATTAGTGGAAATCGGCGTACATTTCGTTTTTCTTTCGAGCACGGCCGTACAGCTACAGTACACCTTTGTGTCTTAGTGAATCTAATTAATTAGTATGCTTTTTCATGGAATATTTTATTCGTCAGCTCTCCCTCCATGTATTTTTCTAAAATGCTATGCATTGAAACGCTGTGTCCCGCTGTTGTTCCGTATTTCCAACTATTTTGGAAGAGTGCCAATGCCTCTTTGCCAACCTCCGTCTCGATATCTCGCTTACTGCTGATTTTCTTATCTTTTCTGTTACCAGTCAAAAATAGCTACAGTACGACTTGAGATTGCGAGGTGGTAGTAACATACCTCTCTTTGCTCTTTGCACAATTTTGTGGTTTTTTTTTTAAATTTTATCTTTTGCTATATACTCCATATTTCCTCATCAATCGATAGCGATGACATCATCGCCAAGAAATGCGGTTGGTTTGGGCGCTGGGCAGAGAATGGTATGTCGTATAGTTGCTATCTTAGCTCGTCATCACATAAACAATAGCATTATCGATCGATCGGCATTCGCATAGTTCAGTGGGCATCGCATGACTAGCTTCACCTTCATTCTCCTGACCATTCGAAATGTATTCTAAATGACTAAGGCCTACCTGCGACAATCTTTTCTTAGGATTTTCTTTTTCCAGGAAAACATCTATGAGGAACAGCATCTTCAGAATAGCAGAAAAAGGTGAAAGGGGATACTTTTGGACAAGCTAATAGAGATAAAAGATGGATTTAAATAGTATTGCTGTTAGGTAAAAGTTAGTTGAAGAAAATTGAAATGGAAAATGTTCCATTTCTTAACAATCGCCTTTTTTCCTCTCCCATCATTTTTTTTCTTTTACTATGTACATAGTCTGTATACATAGTTTTTTTTTCTCCAGAATTTTTCTTCGTCTCAAATCGTATGCGATCTCTAATATTTAGCCTTTCTGAATAAATGTAGAGTTAATTTATTTTAGTTCTTTTTACGTTCATTTCTTATTCATTACATTCATTCTCATTGTTTTGTTTCAGTAAGATTTTGGCAAGCATAGTACGTGCTGGTAACTAATTAATTGATTATTAGCATAATTATTAGCTCTGTGCAATGGTATACTATAAAGTAAATGGGTTGGAGAGGACCAAAAAATACTAAAAGATGAAGAATGAAGGATGAAAATGATCATAACGTGTAAATAATGAACACTGTGCAAAATATAAGGAAGAAAGTCGGTTGAGAAGCATTAAAGTAAACAATTTAAAAAAAAAACTAGCAACCAGCCGCTTAACCAGAGGGAGGATAGGACGAGATATCTCTGAAGGAATGATTTTGGCACTACCACACTACACACCCCTTCAGAAGGCGCTGATATAAAAGAACTGAAACAGGAAATTTTTTAGAGACACTCAAATTTTTTTCAGAGAGCAATTTTAAAAAACCCTGATTTTTTTTATTTGATTTCCAAACTTCAAAACATCGCGCTGATCAATCGACGATTTCAAAAACGATATGATTCATAACAATTGCATTCTATGCAACTATTCAACGCTTTTGATTAAATGACTCTCGTGATATGTGGGAGAACTGAACGTTCACCAATGTTCAATCATTTTCAGCGGTAGATGTGGTTTCTTTAGGTTCCCTTTGAAAATTGCAATGAAATCTTTCCGGGAAATTATTTCCTACATAAAATGCACGCCAGAAAAGCTCTTCATAATGTTTGAGAATTATATCAACTGGTTTAAAATGATTAATTTTCCCTTCCAACTTTTTTTTCATGGTCCAGTTTTCAATCCCAAATATGCGTCCAAATATGCAATGTTCTGAATATATGTATACATGTAACAGTGCGCGAAATACGTGCTCCAATAGGAGGGGTATCCGGGAACGTTTTCGGGAAAATTTTTACTAATCCACTGACCTGAGAACTCATTTAACCTTAAGCGTTCAGATATTTAGACAGAATTTTTGCTCTATATTATGTGCCCATGATCGATTTTTAGCGGATCGCAAGGTGAAAGGCGGTTGAGGTCAAAAACATTATCAGTGAGAGATGAACTTAGAAGTTTAAAAATCTTGAAATAGAAAACCCAAAACTTTTAATAAGTATATTTACTCAGTGTTCTCCTGGAAGAAAAACAATTACTGTTCAAAACAAACTGGTTCAAAAACGTAAAAGTTCGATTAAATATGCACTGTCTCGTGTAAAAGTTCCACATAGAAACACCTGCGCTGATCATTGCGTCATCTGTGCTAAAAAATCTTAATTTACTACATTTTAGCACACCGAAATTGGTCTGGGAGATTTACATAAAAACCAAGTTTGACTTGTGGCATAAAGGTTGAAAAAATTTGATGTGAAACTTACAATTTTGTCCTTTAACTTGAATGACTTCTTGATCTCGGAATTCTACTGGTTGCTTTCGCTCAATTCTTGTTATATTCCTTTTGTTTTTCTCTGAAATAATATTGATAACATTTTTATAATGGGAGATGCTGCAAACTCTCTTGAGATCTAGATGGAGTCTTCCTTTCGAACAATATTTTTCAGATCCATTATTTGTTTGCTTTTTCTCCACAGAAATCACAATTATTTGCCACTTCAAATGTCAAAGATCTTTCCTCACTATACACTACTCTCATTTTCTCTTTTTTTTTTGTGATAAATCTGAGCTAGTTGTCAAAACGCTGCCTGGAATTTATTTCGTGAAAAGATGTCGGGTTCCTTTCCCTTAAATTTTGTTCTCTTTGTTTTGTACGTGCAGTCTTCGTTGTAACATTACATATGTATGTAACATTACATATGTATGTAATGTTACAACGAAGACTGCGCGGATAAAACGAAGGAAGACAAAATTTACATTACATATGTAATGTGATATGTATGATCAATGCATAGTTTTCTTTAGATAATTTTAAAAATCTATTTCGTAAGTGATCGAAAAATATGTAGTCAACTAATTGAATGCCTGCATGCATTATTTATAATAGCATTTATGCTTGAGAAAATCAGTTGTTTTTCTGGACAAAGAATCCGTCAGAGAAATTTTTGAGATCGGCGTTCTTTTTGAGGGAATTTCCGTGTAGATAGTGGTTGACCGTGATAACTTATGGTTAAGCAGATCGTGATTTTGTCACTATTGCCGTTTTCAGAGACAGACTGCACGTCCTCCGTTCGTTCGCTCAAGCAGTGGACTCGGTTCGTTTGTTTTAAGCACGCGCATTCATCCCCTTGGACCGATTTTAGTATTGTGGTCAGTTCGAATGGTTCATCCTGGCATCGCAGTCAGCCCGATTATTTGTCTAAATAATGGCGAATCCTTCTTTTTCGCGCATGTTTAGAAATCCATTGTTTGCTATACGAATAAGGGAAGAATCTCCAACGACAACGGCAAAAGTTGCAGAGGACCAGTTCTCGCATTTATTTCGCATTTCTTCTTGCGTACATTGCCTGAGGCTCTCTTAAGTTCTAACAGCATCAAGGTGAAGCGAGCATTTTCCCCCATGTTCTGAGTAATGTACATATTTGTACTTCTAGGTCGATGAATAAGAGTACTATATTGATTAGAGCTACATTAGTCGTCCGTTGAACATCTCGGAAGTCAGTCTTGTTGGGGCGAGTGCATTATCGAGTGTTTCTTTGATCACATAGGACTCTTACATAACCCTTCTGGGGTTTTCTACCGATTGAGGCCGACGACGATGTGATAGCGATCTGCATTGTTCACCTTCGTTAGTCTGGTTTGCCTGCAGCAACTTGTTCTTAAAGAACAAATAAGAAGAAGCGGCGGCAGTGACGTTACCGTATCGTTTAAAAGTCCTCTTTGATCGTGTAACTATACTAACTAAAATCAGCTATATGAAATGTTGACCGGAAAGACTTAACAGTATTTGTCAACGCTGTTGTCTCGGCAAATACGGCACCGCGCTTCTCTTTCGTGCTGCTCATTGTGGCTTCCGCTTCCTTTAGTAAATTTCCCACTATTTTCCTCATCTCTAATTTCACTCTATGGGCAAATTATTTATTTCCTCTGGCGATGGGACTGGAATTGACGATTTTTCGGAATTATGCACATTTTACTTTTTGTTATCACTTTCTGCTACTCATGCGACCGGTTCTCCTATTTGCTTTCCATGATTTTTCAAAGATAAATGTTGTTTTTGTTCAAAGGAATTCTTAAATGTGGTTGATTTGCTCGTATTCGAGTGACATTCGAAACATCTCGAAGTTTTCTGCCTTTGTCTTCGTTGCAAACCGTGTAGGATACTTGGTAGCGAATTTCTGTAACTACAGACTTTAGCACTCTGCCTATTTAAGTTGATTTGCTGTTTGTGGCTTTATTTATTCGCCATTCGCGTTGTTGTTCATACTCCGTAAGCGATAAAGCTAAGCGGTCTTGCATAGCTTCCGAAAGAATCACACGTGCTAGAGATTACAGTGTTTCAGCTTTTTTTCTTCGGTAATTTTTCTGCATTTTTTCCAACGACATTCATAATTCCACTATCATAGGCTTTGAATATCGCAAGAGTTAGCAGTGATTCTTCTTACATCTCGTCTGACCTTATAGCATCTTTTTAGTTGATAGTTGGTACCTGTATGTTGTTTTGAATTAACATATTACAGTTTTCGGAACTCCCGCAGCACAATAAACTGAAACGAGAAAAATCAGCTGTGAAAACACTATTGATTAGACGCGTGTGAATGTCCATACGAGAGAGCAAACCGAAAAATAATAGCTTCACTGATGAGAACCTGTGAGCAGCAATGACAAATTGTGCCGCGGTAATTCCGACAACCTTTTATACTTCGAGTATTTTTTCTCGCTGAGCAATGAAATCGCTTTATTTGGCGAATCCACAACTACTTCTTTCTTCTGAGTAACAAAGAGACAATACATTTCCTACATATTTTTTCATGAATTCCTGCAGAATTCCTGACATTTCCTCAGTTTATTCCAACTTTGCTTATCATCAGCATGTTTATTTTCTGTTCACAGTGGCTAGTCATATGATCGCATGCAACTGTAAACTGTGTTTGTTTCTGCAATGTTATGCCATTCATCGGCATCGGGTTCCTACAGCTATTTATTCTCCAAGAGATATTTTGCAATGGATATAAAATAAAAATATCTGTTCTCCTGCTTTCTGTTGTAAGTTATTTCTAAGAATCCGCTAATTACTGCTGTGGATTCGTTGCGAATCCGGTTCATGACAAATTCTCTCCGCCTTTACGGTTCACTGAGCATGATGAATGAGAGGTGACTATTCATTCGGCCGCAGTCACTCAACAACTGAGATGAATTCGTTCTGTTCCCCAAACACATATTTTTGAAAAAAAAAACTATTGGAAGCTTCGCCTCAATAAATAACGTTTCGGGGATATTTTCGACTGCACTGCGGGAAATGTGCGGGCTGTTTCCGTTCGCTCGCCTAATGAACTCGCAACAACATAAATTTCATCTACAGCTACTTCTTACCACGTTTTCTTCATCCTTCTTCTTTATCTCAGGTTTTTCAAAGAAAAGTGATTTTTCTCCTGCTCTTTTCAAAGCAATCTATTATCTACACTGGATTTCTTGTTTTATTTCTGTGTGCTCTCTTCTACATATCAGTTCATTTGTTGTTAATGCGGTAGTAATTTGTTGCATTTTCGAGTTTCGGCGCTTCTCATATTTGTTCTTTTGCTAGAATTTCAACTGAATTTTACACGTAAAATGTTGAAGCAACTGAATTTTACACGTAAAATTTTCCCAAACGCTCCTGTGTCTTGAATTTTCAGGAAGAATTAACCAAACTAACTTTATTAAATATTTTCAAGATTTTTGAATCTGATTTTTTTGATTTCCAGGATGCTTAAAAGTGAGACTATTGGAAAATATGGATAAAAATAGGAACAAAAGAACAAGAACAAGAATAAAAGAATAAAGAACAATCCCGTACACCTACAATATCGTATTTGCATTGGAATTTTGTCATTTTCATCGAAAATTGTCTCAAATTTTTTCCCATAATCTTCTTCCACAACTTCTATGAAAGTGCGAATGAATGAATGATCAAATCAATAGCGAATGAATGATGTGGCTTAGATTCTGTATTCTGTTTTTGTTTCTTTTTCAAGAATTGAATTTGAAGTGGGAAAGGCGAAACGAAGAGCGACAGTACAAAAAAAATAACTAGTTTTCTATCGGAAAATATTCTTTATACTTCAAATTATTTAAAAATGCCTAGTTTTTGTTGGAATATTGGTAACATGTTTAGTTCGCAGGAGTAAGAGAGGGTATAGAGCTGGAGATTAGAGTGGTGTTTTTTTCCTGGGGTTATAGTAATCGGTTTCATTTTCATGGACAAAGTTATAAACGACTGTTGGATCTACCCATCCTGAATCTAAGATCCTCATCCTGTGACTAAGTGAACTTGCATGTTTAAGTAAATTTAATTTATTTATTATGTTATTTATATATTTATATCTATTTATTTATATTTATATATTTGTTTATACTTATATATTTTGTTTATTTATACTTATTTATATTATTTATTATTTATTTTTTCATTTTCCACGGAGAACAACATAAATCCACTACATCTTGTATTGATCCGAAATTGAAAATATCGAGGTTTTCCTTCTTTCATCCTGATACAACGTGATTTTCAAGAAAATACATGTTATATCGATCTGTATTCCCTCCAGGATTCTATAATTCTGTTTCATTCGTGGTGAATTCTTCCTTCAATTCTGTTGGCTGCTTCAACGCAAGTCCGCTTGTTTCTATTCACTTTTTTTTTTGAAGATTCTCACATTCTGTACGGTTGCCCTTGTATACGGGGACAAATAGTATTTTATTGAAATTTCGGCATAATTCGGTAATTCTCTAAGTGTAGCAGTACTTTGGAGCAGCTTGACGTATTCGAGAAGGAGGGAGGGCTCTTAGTCCTCATAGCTGAAAAATAAGCTGCTCCAGTCAAAGCGCTAGGAAATAAACTACCAGTAAAATAACTGGTGTCTGCTCATCAGTAAGCTTAAACGTGATGCCTTCAAGAACGAATCTTTTCATTTGTGGACGACGGTTTGAGCAAATGTGTTCTATTTTTCTAAGATTGTAGTTTTTACTCGAATTTACTAGCGTTACAATTCATGTTATTGACATTTTGACTTAGTTAAATCGTCCTTTTCAAAACTGGCAAACTAAAAATTTTGCTGGGCGGTGTACGTGTTGAGCAGAAATTTTAGCAAAAACACATGTGCGAACAATTTGATCTCCCGGTTTGGCTGTGCTGCTTTTTTTGTGTTTTCTAGTTTTCATTTTGTAAAGTTGCCAATGTTTAACCCGTTTAACCATGGAAATATGCCATTGTTGACATGTTCGACATGTTATACGCCACGAAAAGGTCTGTGTCAATTTCCACTGGCAAGAAAAGGCTTCCGATTTTCTTTCTTTGTCCTGACTCAGAAAAAAATGTTTTTCTTTCTTCTCTTTTTTTTTCGGTGCACCACTGGCCTATGTGAAAAAACGAATGAATAAATGAATTGTTAGTAGTGTTAAGCGCTTCCATAATCGCTTTTCAATCATTTTACTTCATCACGGAGACTTTCGGGCCCGCGAAGATCATCGGCTCATTCAAGATTACATCAAATTATCATCCGTACATTCATAGGTACAGTAAAGACTTGAAAACCGAAGAGGATTGATTCCGAGAGTTAAAAATGTTACTTGTGACCACAACGAGAAATCTCAGCAATATATGCGAAAGAATTCGCAGAGAACCAATGCGCTCTTTCGGCACATTATCGCAAGAAATGGTCAACCAGCCAATTTTAATAGAAAAAAATTGCTAAGGAATATTTAAGGCCTATAAGGAGAATATAAAATAAGGACAAAAAGAGTGAGAAAATGAGGTGGAGGAAAATGAGGTTTGAATAATCAAAGCAACTTCACATAAGATTAGGAGGCCAGCGACATTTTCTGATCTACTTCGCAAATGAGAAGTTATTTACACTTAAAGAAACTGTCAACAACCGAAGCGATCATGCCAACGTTGTTTCGAACCTCCATTTGACTGTGAGCCGCTGTGTTCATCCCATTTCTTTCAAGCGGATTTTTGTCGACGGTGAAACACTACTATGGTTCGTTTCTCAAATACTGTAAGTGAACGTCTAGAACTATCTGGGTGCTACGAAGGACGAATTGCCAACCTGGGCTCGTGCTCGCTCTGGAAATCGCTTTTGAACATCCCAGCACGACTCTTAAAAAGCAGGGAAGGTGCGGAGCTGGTGTAAGAACGAGTTCATTAACTCTGATGAGCAGTAAGGCAAGCATTCTGGTCTGAATCCACTGCCACTACTACAGCGTCTGGTGTCAAAAACATAAGCATGCTCGAAACCTGAAATTCATTGAAGAAAGTCCTCGTGAAGTCAGGCGATAGGGTCTCTCTCCAGATGTAGGTCCGAAATGCAATGACTTTGCTGCCGAATTGTGTCGAGGCCTGTGTCGATGTCCACGGAGTTATTTCCTGTTTTAGGTTTACGATAGAACGATGAAAGTTCACATTTCGTTTTTTTCTTGAAATTATTATTCATTCTTACTTTAGACGATTTGGAAACATCGCTGTAAATTCCGCTCCTCCTGTAGATTTCTGAATACCTCGTGAAGTGTTTCTCTAGATATAATTCTACATTTCCACTAAGTATAATTCTTTTCAGAACGCGAGATCCCACAAAGTTTGCTGGATGTGGCGAATACTGTTCTTAGCAATTCTTTCACTCTATTCAGAAGGTAATAATAATTTCTGAACAGACTAAAATTAATATGCTCTTCTGTATCGTTGCCATTGGTTAATAATCATTCAGTCTGTAATTGCAGAACATTAGAGAGTATAGTTGGGTCAATACGACATGAAACACGGACCGTTGCGCAAGCGGCCGCGCTCGGAAGCGGTGCGGTGGAGACAGCGGTTTTAATCGAGGTGGGACCATGGCGAACAGCAGAGGTGTGTGGCGGTAGCGTGGATCCTTACACGATCCCAACCGCTACGCTCCACCGCTCCGCTTTGAGCGCAGCCGCTTGCGCAAATGTCCGTGTTTCATGTCGTTTTGACCCGACTATAATCCTCAATAGTCGGTTCAAAACGACATGAAGTTAGGTGCAGCTGAGTAAGCTGGTCCACTACGGGCGGTGCGGTGAGGCATAGTGGCTAGGATCGAGGCGGGACCTTCGCTGGGACCTTCATCATTGTTGCTTGGGATGGTCGCACCTTGATTGCAGCCACCAGCTTCACCGCGCCGCTTCGAGCACTGCCGTTTACACAACTGCACCGAACTTCATATCGTTTTGACCGACTATACGATCATCAGAGCTAGAGCAATTTTGTACCTATGCTTCGCAATAACCAACTCAATACTTACTAAGTAATCTGAACGGGGGGGATCAGTAACTAAAGATATGTTTTGCGCTTGCAGAATTACTCTCACCATAAGAACTTGTCTCTAGTTGTCCCAAAAATAACGTGATTTTGGATGGAGGATCCATTGCCGGGTGATGTCTGAGCAGCGGTAGCCTTCAATGAATACCGAAGCTCAGGTTGTTTGCAGAGTTCCGCCAGCTCCGATGAAGTTCACACGCGCGCACCCAACTGATAAATATCGATCGGGCGGCAGTGGCATGCCAGCGATCAGAAAAGTACGAGTTTATAGCTATCCATGGATATCCTAATCTGGGACCTTGGAGCATGAAATTGCAAACAGAGCGGCGCTTCTGCTATTCCATACTTAGTTGTTCAGATGTTACTATTAAAGGTTGCAATACTCCTTTTTCGTGCCAACGGCGATTCTCTACGGTGCGCGCATGGGTTATTGTCACTAGTAAAACTCCAAACATTTTAAATGTTCGAGTGTCTGTTAGGGAAGTTTGGTACTATTCACTCATAACAATAGCACCCCAAACGTGACTTAAGGGGATGTTGTATCTTATGGGGTGAAAAGTTCCATTCGAGGCGACTAGAAGTGTTTTTAACTGCTTGCGTACCATCTCGGATGTAACGCTGGAGTGCAGCCAGTGTTTTAGTCCCAGCCGAGAGTTCAGCTAAAAGAAGATCCTACCGCACAGACGAAGGAGCTACTGTAGAACAGTGGGACACATATACAGGAATAGCTAATTTTCTCGCCTAGTTTTAAGTAGCGATAGTCTTTGCATTTTAGTGAAGCAAAGATCCAAAATCATTTCTGGAGTCTTCGTCTGATTCCAGGTCTGGAACTGCGACCGCCATGTGACTTGCCTGTCCACCTCGGAGACGAGGATTGCAATAAAACGTCATCCATCAGAGTAGGTCACCTCCTAGAATTCTTACTTTTTGAATGTGAGGATTAAATTACACCGTTTCAGTACTATTTGGATGCAGAAACTCTTACGTGTCTACCGTTTAAATATAGTGGTTGCGGTGGAAATGAGAACAACTATGAGTCAAGTATTCGTTGTCACATCAAATGCCTTCCAAGTTGATTTTTTCATGTGTTTCCTAGCCAGCAATTGAATGTTCTCCTTTGAAAGTTGTATTTAGTGGATTATCTGAAGTGTCCAGCTAATACGGCTCCTTCCAAGAGAGAAGACGGCAGTTCGAGTTGTGATGAGAATAATAAATGCCCAGAAGGGTCGACGTGCAGGAAAGGTTTCGCTGTAGGATTGTGCTGCAACAACACAGCTATTGGTTAGGTGTTCGTTCAATTAATTAATTAATTGATTAATTAGTTTATACAAGCAAAAAGAATCTGCACCTAGCGGAAGTTCCGCAACCTCAGATGATGACGTGGTTGCAGGCTCACATGTTCAAACATGTTCTTACTTGTTTCGGAGATATCAGGTAAGAATGTTACATGTATACACCTGGCTTCCGCTTGAGGCTCCAACCATTGGATGCCCTGAAGGATAAGCCTGATGTATACTTGTTACGTTCTCACCTCATATCTCCCAAACACATAAGAACAAGTTAGAACATGTTAGCCTGCAAGCACGTCATCATCAGAGGTTGCTTAACTGTCGTAAGCTGCGAATTCGATTATTCTCCCACATTCATTCGTTCATTCATTCATTCATTCTTCCGCTCATTCACTAAGTTTTTCGTTCGTCAACTCACGGATCATTTGTTATATACTGTAGATTTATGCACTCACTCATCGGTTTACTACCTCATTCATATTTTTGGTCCGACTTACTCGGCCCCAAACTGGTCTACTCTCTTATTCACTCATTCATTTGCTTATCCAGTTATTCATTCAGAAAAGTACAACGACAACCAGAAACCAGATTGTGGCCATAAGAAGATTGTCATGGATAGATCACTTGGTTATCCGGTATGTTAGAAGGTTATTTGCCAAAGTATCAAATCAGAACTACTAATTGTCCCTACAATAAGGACCGGTCCCTATTAATAGTATTCGACGAATACATTGCTCCCAGTTGAGCTCACTCCTTCCTTCAATATCTCATTATGAAGTGAAGAAATTGATAGAAAAGAAATATAGTATAGAAGAAACCTTGATTCATATATCTGGGCAAACGTCTCAGTGTTGTTATTAGTTTTAAGCTCAGCAGCGCATTATTTTTTTTGAAAATACCCATATTTGTCCCAGAAAGAAGAATGAAAAAAGAAAGGGGTCACTACAATTTGCCAAAACTACATTGAGCAAATTTGGTTTTTTTTCTACATTTGTGGTGGGTTGTGAAAGGCGATTCCGCTAAGACGGAGAAGTGTCAATGTATGACGATTTTCTGTCTTCAGAAAGCTAAAGTAGATCAGTAATGATTAGCGCAATTTAATCTTCTTGATTATGCTCATTACATTTTTGAGAATGCAAATAAAATCTGGAGCTCGAATAGAAGCTATACCTAATTTCACCTACAGAGTGTAGACAATGTGGGTGCATTGGAGCAGGTATGCCGTTAAGGGCTTCAGTTGTTATTTGTGCGTGTGCGATAACGTGCGTCGAATTTGTCGATGCGGACGCATCGATCGGCAAGCACAAATAGCAGTGTCTGATCTGAGATTAGTAGAAATGGTTGGGTTGTTTGAGAGATGTCCTCCTTTAAATGTGAGCAGGAACAGGTGCACTTAGGTTCCAGTTTGAATATTTCTCTTCTAGTTCTCTTCTAGTCTAGTGAGCCTTAGGACTTAGAGAATCTCCACGCTGAAACACCCTCTAAAGCTTCTATTTGCAAATGGCTTTGAGGGAAAAGTGGCGCAGTAGGTGAGAGGTCCGCTTGCGCGGTCGATGGTTTGAAACTGTCCCAGGCCAAACAAATCTTTCATCATTCCGGTGTCGATACATCGGTAACATATTATCTAGATAGAATGAAAGCTGACTTAATACATTAATAATTGTGTAGGCCTGGAGGGGACTCTGAATTGAAGTAGAACGCGCAACCGAAATAGATTGATCAACCGCACACACCTACCTCATCCTTTTATCTTTAATTTTTCGTCATCTATTTTAACATTACATTTGTATTGCAGTCGATACTATTTGGAAAGTCGTGCGATCACAACTTCTGTCCCGAGGAATCCGACTGTCGCTACGGACATTTCTTTGCATTCTGTTGTAAATAATTGTCTAGAATACCAACTAATAAGCTCTTGCCAAGCTTTACCACGACGAGTATCACGAAAATAAAGTTCTTTTTTTTTCGCTCAATGGAAGCAGTCCTATGTACTTGATATGGATAGAGTGAAATTCAAATTCATCACTTCTGTCTTCGATCCTGCTGGTTTTTACTGATGGAAGGTCGCTGGTAATCTGCGCTCACATTGATATCCATCAAAGAATCCATCAAAAAAAACGCAGATGTGTCCTAAATAAATGTGGTACAGGACAATTACAACTCTTGTTAGACTTAGGACAAGAGCGGCTATTTACATGAGGTTTTTCCGCAGAGTTTTCTTCCCTCCGATAGCCATGTTCCCTTGTGTTCTTCTGAACCTGCGCCATCTTTTTGGTGTGTGGCGACCACGGCCTTGATGCTATGCTTCAGATTTCCGTGAAACTAAGCTTCATGATGAATCCAGATGGCACATGTATAGTGGTGCCAAAATGAAATGAACCACGGTGCAATCGGCTACGTTCAAAGCGGCGCGATGAAGCGTAGCGGTTAGGATTATGGTGGGACCTTTGCTGGTACCAACCATCGCTGCAGTTCACAACCCGGTTCCAGTTGCTGTCTGAAAATGACATGAAGCAAACGTCGCTTACGCAACTGCGCTGTGCTTCATGTCGTTCTAACCCGACTATCTTTCTTTCATCTTTCTTTCTTCTTCATCCATCTTTCTTTTTTTATGTGATGAAACTTAAGACTATTTGTTTAGTTCCATGATTTAGCCGTTAGGATCGAGTGAAGACCCCTGCTAACCGTTAATTGGTGCCGTTCGCGATGGTCCCACGTCGATTCCAACCGTCATCACCTCCGCGCTTCTTCGAGGGTAGTCGCTTACGCAACTGCACCATGTTTCATGTCGCTTTAACTCTCCTATACATTACCAAGCTCAGTATGGGATGAATACGGCACTTTGAATCGATTAGGTTGTGAGAGCAGGACAAGGCTTCCTCTCCTCTTACCTTTCCGGAAGATCGCTGGGTGGGTAGTAATTGAGGGGTCGCCTTTTGTTCATGTGCACAAGGATATGTAATATATAAATACATAAGGATTCAAACTGCATTTCCACGGTAATCACTTCATGTCCCCAAAAACTGTAGAGAAACAGTCAGTGAACTACTAAATAAATAAAGTACTCAAAAAGCAATGCGAGCTTGTCGTTCCTCTCCTTCCTCATTGTCCGCAACAATTTCAATTCTGCATTCAATTAAGAGGGATAGGAACGACAAACCCGAAGCAGGCAATCTCTTGGTGGTGGGGTCAGCCGATGTTCAAATCCATGAGGGCATCGGACCAATCGATTCCAAGCAGAGCAAGGGCGCAGATCAAAAACTGGCGGTCGACCGGTCCTATCACAACTCCAAACGCAGTCGCTCTGCGACCGCACCGCTTTTACACCGTGCGCTTGCGGCCATAGTTCCGTTTCGTAGTTGGTCGCAGAGTTCACAGCCGCGCGGGTAGCCTTAGGCGCGAGTTCCACAGTAGGTTTTCGCACCAACTTGTTAGAATTTACTCGTAGCTCTCGTACGGAATCATCCTCCTCCCCATAATCTACGACCCCGTATACGAATACTCCACCGGAAATCCGTACCACTCCAGATTCGTGGGGTGATGCCTTTAAAGGCAATCTGGTGTGGTACGGAGTGAAGGAAACCGCTCGACAAGCTAGGGATGGAGTCATCGATAGATTGCGGGATCAGGTGTGGTTCTACTCACCTCTTCCTAATCTTCCCGAAAAACGACGTGGGAACTGCTTTATCTTCTGAGAGAACGTCCTCTGTGTATACATTCTAGCCCCTCAGCAACCTATTCATCGCTTTCACTTAAATATGCAGTCGAGGAGAACTCATTGGCTTTCGACCGCTGCGCAGCAGGATGCGGCGCGTGTACATGGGTGGCGCATTGCAACTAAAATCGTCGTAAAAAACGGAGTCTTTCACGCCATTTATTTTTACTGCGATTAGGGAGAGATGAACGGAACTACCCCTGATCTCGCAATCAATCTCGCAATCGCCCCGCATAGAGTTTGTCCATCGGAGCTGTACACATACTGTAATGAGGCGCATAGTCCACATGCACTTAGAGCGCAAAAGGGCAAAAACGTCCATAGTGCATAGATACCGTTCTCGTCGCTGAACCGTTTCATTTGCATGACTCTGCCGCCGTCCTTGGGGTGGTGTAGCGCAGTCGGCAAGAGGTTGCGCTGTGTCTGCACGATCAATCGGAGGTTCGATTTCGCCCTAGTGCCAACCAAGCCTTTCATCCTTCTGGGTTCGATAAATTGGTACCAGACTTGTTTGCCAGGATAAAAACATTGACTTGGTACATCAAGAAGCGCAGCGGGTCACTGTACAGGCCAGTTAGACCTCAAATGGTTCTGAATTAAAGTGAACGCGATGGAGCATCCCAAGCGGATTGATTAACGTTAGACACTTCATCATCTTTTTTAATCCTTCCGCCAACTTGCTGACTCTTCGTGATTTCACTTTGATTACTTCTTGCCTGGAACTTACGTCGCATTACAAAGAAGGATTTCATGAATGGCTCGTTCATCATGGATTGCTGTGAAGGGAGAAATTTTGCCCCAACTATGGAAATTCTCGTAAAAACACAAGTACCAGGTCAGTAGTAGTCCCAGGTTTACCTTCCTTTTTTCTTACTAGTTTTAGTCTCTATCCCATAGAGACCCTCTATGACTAATGCTCAGGTTTTGCGGCCCCGAATAATCAAGCTCTTCTCTTCCGGTGATCAACTGTCGATCGATGAATTAACGCTCTTTCAAGTGGTCAAATAAGAAAGACATTTGACACTTAATAGTCTCTCATACATAGGCGTGAGACGATGACCGTATGTGGCACAAAGATTTCCGAGATATTTTCGAACGATGAGGAGTGTACGTTGTGGTCATTTGTTGCATTCCCTCCTTTCTTCAGTGTATTTTGTAGTGTGCATTAAATGTTTGCATTAAGTGCTTAGTTGCTGTGTTTGCTTATTTTTGCTCCCAATACGTCTACAATTGTAGGCATTTGAATGTTTGGTTATTCTTAATTTTGTGAAAGGCACCGTAGGAGATGGATGTCTATACTATCCATGTCAGTTACTCAACTTTTCGTTAAGGTTTTATGAAGGCGAATACGCTGCTACTACATTACTCTGTGAAATGGTAAGTTGTGCAGCTTCTGTAGGCCTAATCAAGGGTTCAGATACTATTAATCTTCTTCTATTACACTATTTTAGGATAGCGTGATCTTAGTGAAACTGCAGAGTACCTTGAATACTGCAAAATGTTTATTTTACCCCCGAAAGGAAAGACTTTAGGAAATTGGCAATTTCTTCATCTTTTCGATATCTGATATTACACCACACAAAGTCCGCTTGAACAGCTCACTCCGCTTGGGCAGCGATGGCATGGAGGACCCATTTTGTAGATCTGTGCGTTATCTTTAACTGGCCTGAAAAATAGTAAGAGTAAATACGAATAAATAGCTTGACCAAAGAAATTACGCGGCACAGTAGACTCGAGCTTATAATGGATTAATATCACATGTGAACTAGAACGTACGAGTCGTATTCGCATACAGCGTGGAGGTAGGTGCTGCATTTGTATACAGCGCAGCCCATTTTGGTGGCTGAATCCCAAGCCATCTGAAGAATCGAGGAATTTTAAAATAATCACGAATCTAGATCATAATTCTCATGTTTCCTCGCACGAATGTGGTGCGAATTCGCATTCGCTTTTTTTCTCTTACCTTTGCAAAATGAGTAATACCGAGACTGAATGTGAAGTAATTCGAACCATTATCCTGTACGACACCTACTGTGGTTATCTCGTTAAACCATCTGTTAGAAGCCTAGAATTGCTTCTCATACTTGTGATGTAACATTTCTTCTCCAACATATCAAACGTACTCTTAGGGGCGGATTGTTTATGTTCATGTTGTTGAACACGTATCTATTCTCTACTAGACCTGGACGTTGTTCTTTCGGTGATTGCTTGTCTATGCATTTGCTAGCCCAGTTGTATGCTATCTTCTCTGCACTGCAGTCGTACTTCTGAAAAGAAGACTCAATTGGACAAAGCACTTGAATTTTTCATTTGTTTTATGATTGGTCGGTGTTAGCTGCGCCTCTCGCCTCTAAGGACTTCTATCCGATGAAAATGAATCCAGCACTTAACTTGAAGGATAGCTAGCATCACGATACATTGATCGGTTTCAGTCCTATGGAAGCAGGTTGAAGTCATAGGCAATAAAATTGCTCCATAGGATTCTACAGGAACATGAATCTCGAAAAAAGCACACAAGTGCTCCGTGAAAAAAAGGACTAAGGAACTAGAAACAACGTTAGACCAAGAAGACTAGTATCAACTTCTGCTGCATACGATCCATAAAATGAAGAATAAAGACATTATCAAAAGAGGAGTGCAAGATTTTCGGTCGAAACGCATTTCGACTAGTACCTTCTCGAAAACTACAGTAACTAATAATAACCAATGAGAGACATTACGTGAACGGTACAGTGGCTGTAATATTCCTGTCCTTTACCGCGCATTTGCGCCACCCACAGCATTTTTAAAGGCATCACGAATCTGAGGTGGTACGGATTTCAGGGGGAGAATTCGTATACGGGATAGCAAATTTGAGGTGGGATGGTAGATCATGGAGGGGGGAGGGGGATGATGCCCTCCATTTCTTCCTAATTGCCGTTAAAAAAACGGGTTAGGAGATGCGGCGCGTGCACAAGGCTGGCGTGCTCTAATCGAACTCCTTGTAGAAAACAGCGCACCGGAACACCCGAAGCTATATCTTCCGGGCCGTTTTTTTTGCGGCAATCAGGAAGAAATGGACGGGATCATCCTTCTCTCCATAATCTACGATCCCGTATACGAATATTCAACCGTACCACTAGATTCTTGATGCCTTTATGAGGTGGGTTGAATGTAGGGCTGAGAAAGGATGAGCGGGCATGAGATTAAATCTCCAACTACCATCAGCGCTTGTTTTGCTGATCATGTGAACTTGAGTCGACACGGGAAGAATTTGTATCCACCACCAGTTACACTGTAATTATCCACGAACAACTCATAATATAACCAGTTAGAAAAAACACGGGGTCGTAGATTTTTGAGTAATACTCACCAGTTTATTCATCTTTGAAGCTCGACGAGCATAGGAGTTAGTTTTTCCGTTCTTCACCAGTCCTCGGGCGAGGTTTGACCTGTACAGATTCGAGATTTCTGTTCAAGTAAGTTTTAGTGATATGAGGATGATAATAGAGCACTATTACAGAAGCTCACCTAAGCTCGTTGTGTTTGCTCAGGAAAGCATTTCTTTCGTCGTCATTAGATATACCAATGTTACCGGAGCACATTGTATTTGGTCCTATTATGAAGAAGGTTTCACAAATACGGCTAAATGCTATAAATAAAGTTTTGGCGTAAATACGCACGTACCAACTTGCGTAGGAGTTGTGGTAGTTGGAGCGACAGTGGTAGTTCTAACTGCTGCGGTAGTAGTATCAGGAGCAGCGGTAGTGGTATCAGGAGCAGCGGTAGTGGTATCAGGAGCAGTGGTAGTGGTATCAGGAGCAGTGGTAGTGGTATCAGGAGCAGTGGTAGTGGTATCAGGAGCAGTGGTAGTGGTATCAGGAGCAGTGGTAGTGGTATCAGGAGCAGTGGTAGTGGTATCGGGAGCAGCAGTAGTGGTCGCCGTTGGATCTATGTATCCAGCTACGCATAAGTTATTGCTACATTTTGATCCTGCATACGTTGTGCATCCTTTCGCATTAGAACAAGCAGCTCCTTCTGCGTATAAGGTGTCGCCTTTCTTTGGTGCCCTGAAATTTTTTTTAAACTGTTGGTTGTATTTTTGAAGAAATTAATTGTGCACATTCTCTGAGTTTCGGAATAATATTATTATGTGTTAATAGCTGAAAGGATTATTTTTCAAAACTCTTGGACGAATCACTATAGCTATTAAATGCGCGAGTCTAAGAAATACGCTAAGCACCGGCAAGTTGAGGAACCCGCTGTAATTTTCTTATGCATTCTTAAAACGGAGTTCAAAAAACGTTTTACGCTATGCGAAAACCTTTAGATTCCAGATATTTTTTTCTCATTTTTTAGACAATTTTAATTCAGTTTTGAATTAGTTCTTTTTCTATTTGCAGCTTGATTATTCCTTATGTTAAAGGAGGTAACGAAAAGACTATAAAATAATCAAAATGAACCGATGAATGATAAATAATAAAAATAGCTGCAAATGTGTTTATTTTTGGAAAATCTGGATTTCTTTTCCTACCACGTTATATGGGACTAAACTGCGTATGTTTCTTTATCGTTACTAAGCGCACAGATTCTTGACGTAGTCTTCACAGAGGCAGAAGCAAAGAAAACTCCACCGAATGTAGTTTGACAAGTTACTGTATTCGACAAACGTACTGGTCAGTAAGGCAGGCCATGTAGAGAGTGCCAGCGCAGTTCTTCTGTGCACATCCCATCTTAGTGGCTTTTGCATAAGCCATCTAAACTGGTAAATATCTTATAAAATCTACAAAACATATTAATTTGTCATTCAACTCGAGTGAGATCTCTGGAAAAAGGGGAAGAAATGCACCGTAGCGTAATCCTTCAGCTTTTCGTCCGTGTATTTCGTACAACTAGGTTTCTGTTCCGGTTCAATTACATTAAACCAACTTCTGATTGTCTTTGGGAAGATCGAAGCAGGATCACAGGTTGTCAAGGTTACGCTGAATTATGGAAATTTCTATGACGTTTGTGACATACAAGGAACCAGTGTAGGAACTGTTGTGAGTTAGAAAACTATAGAACTTCCAACTTGTGTATGATTAAGCCTTTTTCTCCAGGCGCTGTGACAGATTCAGTGCATTTTTCCACGAGTTCTTGTGCCTCCAGTTCGAGCGCGCAATCATAGGACTGCAATAAACATGTGATCTTAATCCTCTTGCCGTACTTCATAGCTCACTCTTTTAGAGTGGAAGAAAAGGGGACAATGAATTGCTCCCAATAGCGACCCGAATTCATTATTTGTTTGAAAATAAATTACAGAACAATAGCAATTTGCCCAATCCTTCATCTGTATAAATATCTATGAAGAACAGGACGAGTCGCTACTGGTTTTGTGGAATGAATGCATGCACATCACACAAAATGGACGAGTTGCTACGTGGAACAGGTGGCCAGAGTCCAACAAAGATTGATTTTTCCTCCCTTTTCTTCCTTCTTTACGCAAATCCTCTGTCCATGGCTTTAATTCTTCGCTACATTTTGTAACGGAGAAAAAAGGGAGAGGAAGAGTAAAGAAAACTCACCAGTCGGTACATTTCTTTTCCTTCTGGGCACCTCTCGGAAGTGTTCACTGGTTGGTTCCCACGAGCAAGCTTTGTTCTCACACTATTGATCGTATCGTAGAACTTTGCTCTCAAATCGTCGTTGGATTTGAAATTCCAGCATTGGAATTCTGAAATAAGCTTGAATTGGAGGAACCACAACGATAGTAGCGTGGTTAGAAAATTTCATTAATCTCCTTAATAGTTTTATATGGGCGGATTTCCATCAGTTTCACTCTGATCGTAAGGGATTTCAAGGAGATTTTACCACTTAAAATCGTAACTTGAACTGACCTGTAGCGGCAACTACAAGGAATGCCGTACTAGCCTGGAAAAGTCGCAAAATAAAGTGCTCAATGGAAAATTCGTGCTACCATAGATGCAAATAGAATTACTCACCACTAGAAGACCGGTGCACAAATGCATTTCGGTATGATAATGCTGCTCCTGAGAGCGGCATTTTATACGGATATATGCAGCGAATTTTCGCCTATTAACAGCGTAACAGCTCTTTCAATTTTTGTTATTTTTTGCATGACAAGTGGTGGAGCACGTTTCCAATATGCCACATACGTGAGCGGTGATATACGTGGAACGAGAAAAAAAAGTGTTCGTTATGAACTTCGAATCCGTATGTGCACACTAACGATGCGATACGAATTATTTTATTCGTACTACTATCGATGACCGGGCGAATGTAGCGCAGTCGGTAAGAGGTTCGCTGTGCATGGTCGATAGTTCGAAACCTCCCTAGTGCCAACCAAGCCTTTAATACCTCCGTGGTCGATAAATACCAGACATGTCAGGGAAGATACAAACTCTGATCTGATACATCGCCTGACCCCCTTAAGTTATGTTTGAACACGCGTTCTAAAACTTCAGCAATTCCGAACTGCAGTAAAATGCGTTAGAGCACCCCAAACAGATTGATACGACGGATACTTTTGTTATTTTCGTGGAAAATCGAATTTTGTACCCCCTCCCCCGATCAGACATTTCTCCAAGGCACAGCTGAATGCTTCTTCATTTCGGATGCGTTTCATGTGATTGGTGGACGAATAAGCAAGCTCTGTAACTCGCCCTCAGTTACCATAAGCCTCTAAGAGAGCGCCTCTCGGGAAAGTTCATCTATTTGAGGAGATTTAGTGTGGTTTATGTTCTGCTACCGAAACGCATCCGTTGCACAGTAACACTACTCCACAATTTGTAGCGCAAGCCTTTAAGAGAATTTCCATCAAACATTGCCAAAACGGATTGTTTTGGGTGTTGATTACAAATATAACGTCTATTTTAAACCTATCCGAGGTAACGCGTAATGAATGCGTTCGTGTTGCTGGAGTAAGCAATATTTCGTTGCTCCATAGATTTTTTTTGAGAGAGAGACTAAGAACGCCATATTAGTTATTGAAGATCTTCGTGAAGAAATTCATCCTTCGCTTTGTCACTCTTATTGTCGGGCGTATTGAATCTCGTTGGACCCGGCCGCTGAGGACTCTTGTCCTTGTTGGGAGGCATCACATGTTCGGCCCTTCTAATCTCATTTTTCTTGGCAAATATGGTAGATTCACTTACTTCTTAAGGTTAATGTAGGACAAAGCTTCGGATACCTTTTTCCAAATTTATGAAACGCGATGGGGAGGGTGTAGTAGTCGGTAGGAGGTTCAGCTGTCTGTACGATCGGTCGGAGTTTCTAATCCGCCCTTATGATAATCAAGCGGTTCATCCCTAAGGGGTAAATTGGTGCCAGACTTGTCTGGGAGGATGAAAACACTGACTTGACACATCGGCTACCACCCTCAAGTCATTGTATAGGCTACTTATGCGCTCGTAAACCTCAAACGATTAGGAATTACCGTGAACGCGGTGGCGCATCCCAAGCGGATTGATTAACGCCAGACACTTTATCCTTCGTGGAACAGAATAGTTTGCTCTTCACTTCAAGAGTAAACAATAAATACTTTAGTAACAATAGTCTGTCGTTTTGTTAGGCTTACGAGATCGTCCTAGGATCCATGCAGAATTATCTGCATGAACAAAGCCCTTGATCTACGGTACTTTCTCCTAGCTAGTTCTTGTCCTTGCTGTGGCAGCAAACATCACAAAAAACTATGTTTTCTAGAGGTAATGTGTTTTAAAAAATTGCATACTACTGCAATGCATTCAAAATGTTTCTTTTAGCACATTAGGCTGTCCTAGAAGCACTTTCTTTTTTTGGCATTTTCATTTTTTACTCAGCAACAAAAATAATTCCTTCATTCGGTCCTCAAGAGTCCAATCAACAGTATGATACAATGTACAATGGATACCGAAATAATTCGTAATGATCGATCATCGATCTGCATCGATCAAACAAATTTTTAATTCTTTTCGACCGCGACTCGAATGACTCAGAAGTTAAGGAAAAGTGACGTGCGCATAAAGAAATTTATGAGAAAATCTAATAATTTTTATTAAAACTCCTGTACGGTATAGAATTTGTGAATTTTAAACGGTTTTCCTGGAAGGGAATAAGAGACGAATGGGGACAGATTGCCATTTTTTGAAGTCTATTCACAGCTTGAGAAATTTCTGACCTTTCATAAAAACTTCACAGTGACTATATCGTTCTTCTAGGAGTTGCACTGGTTTCAGCGATCAATTATGAGTTGAAGTGAAACTGCGAGCATGCCACGTGGAAATGCGTGATTTACTTTTTACCTTAGCAATAATGTTCATATATTCGAATTTATTACAATTAAGAAAAACGCTTATTCCTTTCATGTAAGCGGTCAAAAGCATGAAATTTTAGCTACGTGCCAACTTTTAATATTCATCAAAAATTCGTATCGCACGTATTATTACATACGTGAGCTATTGTAATTGTACAGTACGATACTGTACTAGGGTAAAAAGCTACTGCTCTTTCGTACCATCACTTTCATTCTAACGCGGTGTTAAACGAAAAAGGAGGCAAATCATTGACAACCGATGTGGTTCCGAAACGACATTACGTTTCGTCTATGCGAAGGTTTAACCTCCATGTAGTTTAATATTCTATCGCTCATGTGTTTTTGTTGGTCTCGAGCAGGGTCTGACGGTCACGTAGAGAATTTTAGCTCTCGAGGTGTTAAAGACTTACTAAAAATGTAGCTAACTAATAATTGACATTTTCAGTGCTGGATGTGTCGAACGTGCTACGTTACAGCTGGTCCGCTGTACATAAATAGTTCTTGGAGAGGCAGTAACTGAAGGCACTTCATCGCTGCCACTACCTGGTTCAACCTAGTCACCCATATCATCTGTGTTTCCAGGTATCATGATGGTTATTAATGTTGATAATATTTTATTCACGCATATGTCCGAGCATTATTTTACTGATGTTGATTTAATATTAGGTTGGTCGAAAAATAATGCGCATATTCAAACATTCACTTCGAAACGCTATAACTCGCCTCTAAATGAACTTTTCAATCGAAATAAGAACCGTTACTGTCCTCGCGTCTTTGCTTCTGCGCTTTTGGGATCCAGGAACTTTTCGGAAGTCGTTTTCGTTATCACCATGGTTTTGGAAGATCTCTCCTCTTAGCCAGATGCCCAGATGCTTGAAAAGGTAATAACCGGTTGGCAAGAGGACTGGCGAATACGGCGGGTGAGGCAGAGTCACGTAATCTAACTCATTCAACCTCAGTAGTGTCACCTTCGAAATCTGCGGCGGGGCATTGTCGTGTAGGAGAAACGAGCCCTTTCTGTTCACTAACCTCAAAACCGAAGTTGGAGTTTTCGCTGCATCCCTTTCAGTTCTTTGCAGTACTTCTCTACGGTGGTGGTCTGTCTCACCAGGTGTCATGAAGCTGCAGTGGATTACACTTGTAGCACACCACCACACAGTCACTATGGTCTTCTCCGGGTGCATTTTCGGTTTCGAGAAGTGCTTGGTAGCTTCTTCCTTGTCCATCTGTTCAGCTGGACGCTTCCTGTTGTCGTAGAGCATCCACTTATCATCGCATATAACAAAATGATCGAGAAATGGAATGCTCTTGTCGCGTAACAGAAGCGCTGAGCAGATCTCAAAATAGCGGTTTATTTGGGACTCGATTAGTTCATGCGGCACCCACTTCTTCAACTTTTTCTCTTTTCCAATTTTTTTTTTGCCAAATGGCGTACGTCTGCTGAATGATTAAGACCTAGTTCTTGGACAATTTCCTGTGTTGTTTTAAGCGGATCATCTTCGATGAGTGTCTTAAACAGGTGTCGTTAACTTTAAATGGGAGGGCACGACCTCTCTTATCTCCGAGGCTCATTTCGCCACAATGAAACCTTTGGACCCAACGCAGTACTGTGGATTCTGTGTTGCTTCCCTCAAACAGAGTTCCTATTCCGAGCTGTCTCCGTTGCAGTGCTGCCCAGCTTGAACTCGTAGAAGAAGATTTGGTGAACATCTTGCCCGGACATATCTAATCTTCCAAGTTTTAGTACTCACCAAATGCTGATTCTCGATCAAAGTCACTTTAGCACTGATAACCACTACAAAATTCGCTACAAAACTCTATACGGCTTCTAATATTAAAGATGAGTGTAACTGCAAAACATTTGTCGTTAATATAAGGTAACGAAAAACGCGGATCATTTTTGCACCAACCTAATAACTCAAGTTTGAGCTAAACGAAACCGGACAATTGCTAATATATTAAGATTTTTAAGCATAGGAAATTGCTCTTTCTGGGGCAACAATCATCCTTCAAATTTTGTCTTAGCGAAGGAAAGAGAGGACGAAATAAAACTTTTTTTTTGGTGTAGGTAAAAAGAGCCCAGGAAAATTTGAAGCACTGGCGCATTGGGAATTATGGAAACTATCGTAGTACCGATACAGCAGGGTAAATACGGCAGTATGACTGCAGATGGTACCAGTCTCTAAGAAGCGCACCCGTGCCACTTACAGTATCTTTAGATGTGGGGGTTGTCCATAACAGAGTGAATGTCTATCACAACCCATGATCAAACTGAATGATCAGAACAATGACGGTTATGGACGTTCGGCTTAGCATTCTGTTCTTCACTCACTGGTCTGGTTGCTAGATCGAAAATTACATTTACGTAACCCTGGGATGCTAATTTTTTCGTATAATTTCTGGAGTTATTAGTATGAAAAGCACATATTGTCACCTGATCTTCGCCAGTGGTTTTCCTGGAACTACGCACATTTCTGAAAACTGACCTGCAGAATGTGTTCACCCAAATGAGCGCACTTTTGAACACATTCGGTGCCGACTATAAACACAAGATGAAAGTGGAATCACTCATAGATCAAAAAACTAGCATACAACTATTTATTGAACTATAAACTGTTTACAGTCTACAAATCACCGCATTAATAATTATTACCTCGTAAAATCAATACTCAGCTCTGTTTAAATGTAATTCGCTTGATATTGAACATGAGATAATTTTGTGTTGTTTATAATAAATTTTACTACTCACAACAATCTTCCACTTCGTCACAATCTGAGAATAGATCAATAGGAAAATTTTACATTATGAGAACGTCACATGTGATTTCCAGCAATAAACTCGCCGATCATCTGAACTATTGCTGCCGATCAATCAATCAATCAATGCGTGGATGATGTTAACAGAAATAAAATGCAATATTTTCTATGCACAAGTAACTCGCAACTTAGCACCTGATTATTTTTCTCTACTCTCAACACTAAAATCGACTTTCATTCATATGCGCAATCACGGACACTAGCTGTCTGTTGCGTACAGTAACCGCTAGATGTAGTCCAGTCTGAAGCATTGGTCTGCGTGTTGGATGAATCTACCGTAAGAATCGGTACGATGAGACATTCGTTTGACGCTGCCCCCGGGTTTGAAACCAGCGACTTTTAGTGCCGTTCTGACGTGACGCACACTCTGTGGATTAGTGGTTGGTATACAGTCCCCTTGTACGTAACTTCATGCATAAAATTACATCTTTTAATTCTAATTATATCCATAGTTTTCGGACTGGACTACACCTAATTGGGAATGAAAGTCGATCCTAGAAGTCGAGAACCTAGAATACAATTTTTAGAAATCATGCCTAGATAAAACATAAAAAGTGAATTCTACTCCTGGAATGATAAGTGTTATCAATCGACTACTGATTTACATTCGCTCTGCAAATTTCTGCGCTTCCGCTGTTCTCACTACTGCCACGTTTGGCCGCAGCAGCTTCCAACAATTCGATAATTTCCTGAAAAATTCATGCGTCAAAAACTGAAATATATCTCCATCACGTTTCTATCACTCACTTGGAAATTCTTTTCCTTCGCAACACTCAGCGGAGTTGTACCAAATTCGTCAACAACATGAGGATCCATACCTTGTTCGAGAAGATATCTAACCGTATCGACTTGATAATGGCTAACTGCCTGAAACGTAATGAATTTCCTACTGATCGATTGTTCCTTCATATTTCGAAAGTACATAGTGAAATTCGATTGTAAGACTACTTACTACATGAAGAGCAGTTCTTTTGTCGTAGTCCGTTTCAATCAGTTCGCTACCAGCAGCTGCCCAGCACTGCAATTGTTCGATATCGCCATGTGCCGCCGCCAGGCACAGATCCACCCCTGAAAATCAGAGTCACCACGACAAAAGAAATAAATCCAGAGAAGAAGGAAACAGGTGAGAAGAATGTTGTCAGCTCAGCTGCCCGACAGTCGTGCTACACGTTTGGGACACTGTTCGCTATCGATCCGCTTGAGAGTCGATGTTGATTTGAGGAGTTTCATGTTTTTTTTTGATGGCTGGGAACTTTGATTCACACCAATACTGTTAGAATCAATGAAAAAAAACGACAAAAGAGGAATTGAATTTTAATTAGCTAGTAATTAGCGTTAACTAGTAATAGAATAATTCAACTCTTCTAGAAAACAACATTAATGTTGTTCGTCAACTACTGGTCTGACAATTTCATTACAATACCGGATGTGTTCCGAGGTTAGTGTTCAGGTTTAGACGAAATCAACCAATTGAAGTCACTGTCATATGTGTTCTAGTTTGGACGATTTTACTGTTCAGTCACTAATGAAGAAATAAATGCTACGTCAGACTCACCGAGTTTGAATTGAGGAATATCGATTATGCCACCAGCTTGACGAATCTCTTCCACACATTTTCGTGATTTTGCTTTCACTGCGCAAAGAAGAGGATTATAGGCGAAGAGATCTCTGAAATTGTAGTTGCTCCATGTAAGACCCTGTGAAAGAGATTCAGCCAGGGAAAGGAGGAATTTTGAGCCCTTATTTGTAGTCGTGGCAGCACTGAAGGAGTTGGTAGACAGTGGGGCTGACATTTTTTAGTACACAACTACTTGCCATTTAGTAATCCTGGATCGATTCACAACCTGCATTAGCTGTGAAGTCATTTTACAAAAATGATGACAGTGCGACTGCTGTAACATGTCTCAACAATTCCATAACTTTTACATATTGGATCATCTTCAACTTTAGAACAGAACCCATCTCCTCGGAATTTTCACTCCACGTATTCACGGGGTAACAATTTGGAACGCAGGCAACGCACCTGAATTGTAATGATGGAATTCGGGATTTCCGTTGAGCAACAGTGGTAGATGGCTTGATTTTGTAGCACTGTCACCACTTTTATAAGGCAAAACACTTCACAGCAAATTTACATTTTGAACCAATCCACAGATCCATGATTCCTACGTAGTTGTCTACTGAAGTACGCCACTCCTACATGTCTACGAACTCATCAGGGCTACCACGACTACTTTCAAAATTCCTCGTTCTCCGGGGCCATTCTGTATAATATACCAGAAAAGCAGTAACCCACTTTGCATGGACGTTCGCACCGATGCTCAACAGATAGCGTACTGCTTCTAAATTTCCATTTGATGCCGCTACATGAAGAGCGGTACGAAGGTTGTAGTCAGGAGTAGAGAAGTTGACACCAGCCTCCTATAGCGGAACATAGGTCAGCGGCGCAGAGTTTGATACTGGGTCTCGCGGATAATGTGTTGAGTATAATTATTTCTAAGATAATTTTAACGTATTCAAAATAAGATGAAAGTCAAAAAGAAATGATTTGAAAGAGGATGACTTGAATGTTCAGATAAAGTTGCTGGATGACATTTTTTTAGGACTCAGTCGAATAGTTCCATGAAATGATAGAAAATAGTAGAGAAAAGATGCCACGATGTCCGATGTTACCTACCTTGATATTCTTCAGAATTTCCGGCTTGTTCGTTTTTGCTGCGTTACAAAATAATGGAGGTAGGATTGTATCGCGAATCAGTTGCACCTCATTACCCGATGATAATCGAAGACATTTTGCGATATGTGGGACTAAAAGCATTTATCTCAATGTGATCAATAAATCAGTAACAATCAATCGATATACAGTATCACTTACTGATGTCCAGTTCGCGCATTCCGACATTTTCGTTCGTGACCGTCATTTCGCCACGTAGATTTGTTTGTAACATCTGAAGTAAATTGTTTTTCCCTAGGTTTCAAAGGGGCGGGATATGTCAGAGACGCTGAGGAAGGGTGTAAAGCGACGAACCATTCTCTTGGTTTCGTGGTCCCATTCGTCTTTACCGAGTACGTAGCACAATTTTGCCATTGCAGCTTCAGATGTCATATCAGATCCGGGAATAACTCCAATGTCGTATAAAATCTGTAATCACGGACTTTTAACACAGTTCTTCTTGCGCACATTTGATGCGCGCCGATTTTTCAAATTAAAGTTACGTTGATAAATTAGGTGATAAATCTGAATAACGACTTCTGGAACAAATAGCCATTGTCGTCCTCTAAGAGATTTCTCTGTATGTGTTCTTAAGAGGGAGCTTAACGCCAACTACGGTGTACTGTACATGGTAACACTGTAGGTAAAGAAAGGCGGCAATTCTTGGAAACTCCTGGAGGAGCCGTACTGTAGAATAGAATGCAGAGTTGTGAACTCAACGGTTAAATATTTGAAGCACACTGAAAGTTTGTGTCAGTATCACTTGATTTTCAGGGAAATGATGCTAAAATATGCGCGTAGAGGATTTTCACTCAAGACTACATATGCGTCAATAGTCGAGTATTCGATCAATCTTGCTCAGGAAATACTATGACTCGACATTCGAACTTGACAGTTTCAATCTTTGTGTCGAATGCTATTCTATTACACTCCAGTTACTTACGGGAAAACTGTTCCATGTTCAAAAGAATGTGATGTGATTTAAGCAGTCAAACATATACATATGTTTATGGTATAGTACATATCACAGAACGGCAGACAAGTTATTTTTATTCCTGTCAAAGTTTAAGTGGAAGCCATCCGTCTTTTTTTAAACGAAGAATTTGTCAGTGGGACGTGTTAAAAATATGCTCAAGAACTGCAGATATCTAAATAATAAGTAAATATTCGGCTTCATCCGAAAATTTTGGTTCGTGGTGCAACACTGCATGAGCAGAATGTGGATGTAGCACAGATAACTGGATCATGCCTTAGCATAGTTCTGGCTGCTTTACAGTCTAAGGGTCAGGTTAGGCGGAGGTATTACTGAAAGTTACTGCATGTTGGAAAACAAGAGAGCTGGTCTTGTTTGCTTCCGAACTTTAACGTAGTGTAAACGGAGAAAAAAATTGAGAAAACTATGGAAAAACGGGAATGAAGACGCACTTTCAAGGTAAGCACATCCACAAGGACGATAAAAATTGCTGATTAAGTGAACACCAATGAACGGTCGTTAGATTGAGATAAAAATTCAACGCTATAGCCAAAAACCAGTAGCGCTTCTGAGGTAAACAATGTCTTATCTCATGAATGTAAAACTCCCGTGAAGGACAGGGCAATCTAATGACAGTCTCCTAAAAAGAATAGATACAGTATCTCAACGAAAAAAACAGTTGGCCCGAAAAAAAGGAATTATTGTTTGGATAACGCAACGTGTAGTTGCGTTCTTTGAAAAATTCACGTATTTGTGCAAAAAATATGATCGTTAAACAATTCTGCTATCTAATCTCGTCAAGAGGATAAGCACAAAAAATAAAAATGATAGAGAGAAAAAAGGAGAGAATGCAAAAGAAAGCAGGGCTAATTTCCTAACCAGAATGATTACAAATGACATTTTTAAAATTTTGGTTTTGACTAAAATTTGATTAGATCTGTTTTCCTTTTTTTCCTCTCTTTTTTCGAAGAGTACCTTTATATTGGACTATCTTAGAAGACGAAAAAACGACTGGAAAATATTATGAAAGAGAAAGTTCAAGAAATA
Source organism: Necator americanus (assembly GCF_031761385.1). Classification (NCBI taxonomy): domain Eukaryota; kingdom Metazoa; phylum Nematoda; class Chromadorea; order Rhabditida; family Ancylostomatidae; genus Necator; species Necator americanus. The sequence goes on from NC_087375.1 coordinate 11,825,089, forward strand.
TGTACGAGGTAGATACTAACCAGAAAAAACAAGGACATTAGTTCTGTGCGTTGATTCCAGGAAGAATCATTTTGGAAAAAGAAAATTGGGGAATAATCCTTAGTTTTTCTACGCTACCTCGAATTCACCAAGTATTCAAAGAGATGACGTTTCCGTTTTCAAATCGGGTCCAATTAGGATTAGTTCATGTGTAAAAGTAGAGTGACCTCTTTTCCTCTTTTTCACAGGCAGTGTGCTTATTTATCTTTTAAACACTGTAATCAATGCAAAGTAATCACGATTGATCCGTAACTTTTTATAGAAATGTACTTTGAGATTAAAAAATGCTAGGTGGAAGAGTCATTGGGAAGAATTTGGTGGAATCATCATGTTTCTGGAAGGGCTAATTTCCTAATCGGTGAGGTTACAAATAACATCTTTAAAAATTTCTGAAAACTGCTTCGAACCGCAAGGGGTCGGCAGCCAAATGGCGGCAGAAAAGAAAGATGAGAATGTGATGGTGATGGATCACTTATAATAAAAGGATAAAGGATAAAGTTTCTGGCGATCAATTTAATCAATCCGCTTAGGATGCTCCCCACGTTCGCTTAAATTCAGAATCGTTTGAGGCTTACGAAAGTGTGACTGGCCCATAAAATAACTTGGCGGGGGGCTAGCCGATGTGTCAAGTCAGTGTTTTTCTCCTCCCAGACAAGACGAACCAATTTATCGACTCCGGAGGAATGAAAAGCTTGGTTAGCATAAGAGCAGATTCGAACCTCCGATCGATCGTGCAGAAGCGAAACCTCTAACCGCTTCACTACACCTGCCATAACTTATAACATTTATAAGAGTTGAAATATGTAGGTCATCTACGATTAAACAGACATTTATATTTCCGTAGCCAGTAGGCGTTGTGGCCAAAAGGCTTACCTTTCCTGTCGCGTAGTTCACATCCACTTGACCCTTGAGACACTGGGAGCAGTTCACAACAAAACATCCTCCTTTAATCGCTTCCTGGAAGAAAATAAGATTAAACTCAAATAATTTGAATTCATTGCACTTGAGTTGTACCCTTAGAGCATCTATGATGTCCTTTCGCTTGGTTGGCATATTGCCAGCGCCGAACGTCTGCAGGATGACACCTTTCGTTGGTGGTTTAAGGAAGGCGCGAACCTAGAAATGTTCTGAATCCTCGGGATATGCGGAAGAGAACAGCCATCGTTTCTCAAAGGAAATCATTGCTAAATTTAATTGCAAAGTATGTGTGCCGCAGCAGAACTGTGGTGTTTTCCTAGGATTTCTCGGAAAACCACTAAAGGCAACACTGGGTACAGTTTTTTGTTTAAGTGTGGTTACTTCATATAGGGCTGGCGGAATGGTAGATCTTCCGAACAGAAAAAGAAATCGTAGGAATAATAAGTTACACTGAGGATTCAAGGGACTAGCTTACTGATGAGCGAATGGGAAACGCAGCGTTTAGAAATCGATTCGTTTTCGATTTTCTTAATGTCATGACACCTAACGACAATTTTAAAATACACTGGTCCCATTTAGATCGAGACACTTCCATTTTTGAAGCTGCACACGTGACCCATACGACCTTCTAAGACGCACATATGTAATTTCCTAACGACTTTCGGTACTCCTACTACTTTGTTTCGCGCCCTTTCCACTACATATTTGCACAGAGTGGCAAAAAAAAGTACAGGTGCATACCCTTTTTGGGATTTCTGAGCAAATATTCAGTTTCGAATATGCCTGATTTGTTATTAATATGTCTTTTTAGAACTTTTTTCATTCTGATTTTCCTTGTTTTATGATCAATAGAGGTTTGTCCACTCAAAAATCCATCGCTCGTTTGGTGAGAAGTGGAATGAAGTTAAGAGCAACTTCGGCTTTACTCAAACTTCACTTCGAACTGTCCGGAAGGATCATGGAAACGTTGATGTTAAGCCAAAATCGGGCCGACCAATGAGCGGTAGCATTTGAAGGAATTTGATGAAATCGGTAAAAAAAAAGAGGATTCGAAAAAATGATGGTACCTGGCTCAAAAAAAGATGGCTCGAGAGCTGGCGATTTCTTGGAAATTTCTTCAGATGATGGTCCGTAACAAGCTAGGGCTCAGAAGTTAGCGATTTCGCAGTTGGCAAAGTTTCAGTGATTGATCAGAGAAGAATCGGAAGTACAAATGCGCACCGTTGAATTTGTGAAGAAGCGTTTTTGCGCTTGTAGCAAAACCAGTCAAGGCTATTTTACGGAATTGTTGCAAAAGTTGAGTTTTGATACCAATATTGTGTATTAAATTAGCTTTTCATCCAAATTGATGCTTTCTGTAGGTTAAACATAAACAAGGTTGTGCATATAACTTTGAGGATGTTGAATGATATTTGTAGAGCTCTTTTTTTTTCAGAAATTTATTCAATAACAAATGGAAATTCTAAACAGCATCACTCTAAAGATAAACTTTTTCGAAAGGATAATGTTAATGAACTCACAGAGTCTATACTCATTGATGGGAAAATGCGCAGAAGGCCAACGTCACGGCACAAGTTATCGTGTACGGTGAATGGATTAATGTACGGAGTGCGGAAAATCGAATCATAATTCACTGAAAATAGAAGAGATATTTGGAAACTAAACAATGCGACTCAAAAAACGAAAAAGAAGCGTTAAGAAAACACAAGGAAACTGAGGAGGGAGGGCTACCGCTTACCTCGTTTCTTACTCAGATTTAGGAACACGGTAAGGTCCCAACTGTCTAAGAAAACTCTTACGAACATAAAAACGACATGATAAACTTTCCTTGGAACGTTCTTTTTTCACAGAACAAAAGATCAAAAACGTTTGCAGAAATCAGTTTTCATGAACTCATAGATGTTACTAAAGGGTCTAGTTCTGGAAAACATTCCAGGCTTCTTGCTGATATCCGCAATCGATCATGGAATTTGAAATGTCTTAGAAAACTACAGTTTTTTTTGGATTGAAAAATTTGTAGGAACAATGATAAACTAATTTTCTATCATGTGCATGCGTTTAACATTCTATTTTCAGAAAAATAGCTAGCGAGAAAAAAAATCCTTGGGAATTTTTATAGAAGAAGTTCTGACTATTTTATACTTTTGGATTTAAATTTGAATGTTTGATATATTATGCATCCATTATTTTATATTTGATTGTTAATTGTTTATTAATTATTTCGTGCATTATATTATTACTGCATTTTGTTTGGGAAGAAATTTTGCAAAATTTCTTCAATCTCCACATTCAGTCGCTGTAGAACCCGGCAAAGATCACAACAGGATCAATAATCGACCTATGGATCGACCAACAACCTTACCTTGAATTTTAATATTCATTTTAGCCAATGGTTGCATATTAGGGCTGTCGAAAGCTTCCAATGCCGCATTGTCCAATTTTATTGTGCGATTTCCTCGCATCAGCTTGTTATTGAAGTAAACGCATACCTTAAAGAACGTGGTGATGTCAGTTTACTTCATTCCTGATTTTCCTGAATTTCCCAGGTTCTCACCTCAGGAATGTCAAAATTTCCAGCAATAATAAGTGCTCCGATTAGATTTTCCATACCATCGGAACGTACTTCAGCCACAGGGATCTGTGTTTTTATTTTATCTTTAATTTTATTTTTATTTACTTTTATTCTTATCTGTTTTTCATTTTTTCTGGTTAGATAAGTAGCGAGACTTGAATCTCTGTACGCCTCACCTGACTACCAGTGATAATCACAGGTTTACCAAGATTCTCCATCATAAACGATAGGGCACTAGCAGTGTATGCCAGGGTGTCGGTGCCGTGTAGCACGACAAATCCGTCATAGTTGTGATAAGCCTAAAGTTAATGGAGGTAGTTTTGAGAATTCTATCAAATTTATGAGAATCTACTTCGCGACGTTACATTACCAAGCTAAAGTACCTTTTTGATATCAGTGGCCACTCTGATCCAGTCGTCGAATGTCATATCGCAGGAATCCAACAAAGGCTCATATTCAACTATCTAAAAAGTCCAATTATTCCCGAAAAAGTGGGAAATTTGGAGAAATTGTGCAGTTGCAGACGTTCACAGTATAAACACCATGTATAGTAGAGTCAATACGACATGAAGCACCGTGCAGTTGCGTAAGCGGTTGCGCTTGAAGCGGTACGGTGGAGTGCTGCCGCAGTTAGGATCGAGTGAGGACCCCTGCTAACACCGTTAATTGCTGCGGTTCGCGACGGTCGCATCTCGATTACAACCGCTGTCCCCACCGCGACGCTTCGAGCGCAACAGCTTACGCAATTGCACCGTGCTTCATGTCGTATTGACCCAACAATAAATATCAAGATAATTGCATGTCTGAGCTATCTGAGACAATCACTTTTTCTGCAAAATATTCTCAGCAGGAGATTTGTGCATTTCGAAGGATATTCCAAAAAGTGCAGCTTGAGCAGTGTCCAGATTATCCAACGAAATGTACAAATCCCCTGCTACAGTCCTAGAAAAATAAGCCACTCACCCAGTACACAACCCGTTTCTTCATGTGCCTCACTGGCGGCAGTGAGTAAGGTTTCACTGGCGAGCTGCCGAAATTTTTCTCGATAAATGTCTTGTCATTAAGAGGAGGAATTGTGCGAATCACAGCAGGTAAGTAGCCAGCTTGTGGTGAATACACTGAAACGATCCTATAATAAAGTGGATAAACGGCACGGCCCTGTTCAATCCCTATATCACTTCGATTCAGAATTCGTTCAAGGTTTAAGAACGCGTTAGCCTTATAATGACTCGCAGGGTTAGCCGATGTTTCAAGTCAGTGTTTTTATCCTCCCAGACAATTCTGTCACCAATTTATCGATCCTGAAGGGATGAAAGACTTGTTTTGTACTCGGGCGGATTCGAAACTCCGATCGATTGTAATCACTGCGGAAACGCCTACTGACTGCGCTACATCGCCGCATCTTATAATAATTTATGGAAAATTTTGCACTAAAACTACCTCACCTAATTTTTGATAGTTCTCTCTCTACTTAGTAAAAGTTATTCCCAATAATTAGCTGGTTCCAGTATTCAGAAAAGAATTCAACTATGTACAGGGTGTCTTCTCATTTCTGCAGCATTTCTGATATGTACGTGCATTGGAAACATTGTGGTACCTATGGGGAATCTCTACGAAATTTATGTCTCATCCTATGTTCCTCTAGAAATTTCTAGAAGGTCCCTTGTTGATCTGGGAACGCTATCTTTGACGGGGCTTCCTGGTTCTCGCGCCACTTTTGTTGTAGATAACTCTTTCTTTGAACGGTTCTAGAAGAAAAAAACTATAAATCCATTGAAGTATTATGGAACCATTCGTACGGATAACTATCCCCTTGACTTAAAACATGCCTGCAAACAATTCCTTAAAGATCCCAGACTACCGCTGTGCGTGTTGATTTACTGCCCAGAAACATATCGTAAAACGTTGACGATCTGCTTCGGTGCATGTGATGCGGTCACGAGGTCGTACATACCTCAACCACAAACCTCTCTTTCTCGGTTGTGATCTGCTTGCTATAAAGGCCAACGAACGAGTTATTTCGTTCGTTTGAGCGAGATTTCTCGATTTGAATTGGAAAACATCATTCAGGGGTATTTTCCCACAGAAATGTTCCGATTCATGACCTCTTCATGGGGAAAACTTTGCGTCGTAGGTTTTTCTACGATGATAATGACTGCTCGCTCGACAGCGGTGACGACGCGGTGTAATGATGTCGCTGACATATGCAATAACGATTTTTCTCCTAATCAACTATTCGTTCAGCGTTTTCTTTTCATTGCTGAAAAAAATCTGGTTGAAAATGTCAATGATTATGACTCAGTGAGTAGGTGGGGAAGGAAATAAAGAGAAGAAATTTTTGTTGGAAGCAGAAAAATTAGTGTCCAGGAAGTAACATGCGGCGAATGACGGCATGTTGGATTTTAAGTCATACGTAACGCCTTTCTCAAGAGATCATTGGAAAACTTTTTTCTTTTCGCCTGAAGAACACTTGCTTATAGTAATGTTAAGGGATTACGGTAGTATTCACGTTGTTCTTTCACTTTTCGTATCCTTGATGCAACACTCGTTTACTGGTTTTTGCAAACTTCATAATGATTTTGTTTCCTTGGGAAATTGTGAACGCATATCAGTATTTTTGGGGTTGTCGCAATTTTTTTTTTGTGAGAAAAGATTCTTCTCATCGAGAAACAATCGAATCTATACCGTACGGTTCTTTCTGTACTAAGCACACCTTAGAGGAGTGGATCGGCCCTGTGTAGAGAACCTTTTTTTGAAGTCATTTTTTGTTTTGGCCCGATTTGTTGGGCGAATTCGCGGCGCAACTAGGAAACCACCGAAATGTGGCCATAGTTCTATGACAAAACTACGAGATAAATGTGGTTCTAATAAAGTTCTTGCTTTCTTGATATGTTTATGAAAATTCCATGCAAAACGGTGGAAAAAAAATCTAGTAAAGGAACGTTTAGAGATTATGTATTTACTGACTTAGCAGTTAGTGTTCGGCAGTAAGTCCGCTTGCAGCGTAGCAACGAAAACTAAGCGATTGAATAACATTAAATTTGAAATGATCCATCAGTTTTGGGACCCACATAGTCAAGCATTTTATTCCCCAGAATATATACGTTCCTACCTCCTCTATTTCTATGGATTATGCATATTTATGCCTCTAACTCCATGGATTGTGTATATTTATGCCCAAATTGTACAAGATTAGTCTTTAGTCAATCCAGCGAATGATTCTTCTACACAATGTCAGAACCAGCTTGTCTTACTTCCCCCCGTCGGGCAATAAATGGGACACTTAGAGGTACAACGAAATGATCTCGGCGTAATCAGTCCGGACACCACAGTGGTGTGGAAACGTGCGCTGAGTGATCTGCGCAAATAATGCGCACTCAGTCTCATCTTGTTCATTTCTGATCTACGCTCATTTCTGGGCTAATTATAGAAGCCGAGTTAATAAACGTGGAACGTTTTCTGCAATTCGAAAAATTTCTAAAAAAATTAATGCAAAGGGACTGCTAAGGAAAGCAGACTGGTTTTCCCAATCACCGTAGAGATTAAGCTGTGGAATACGTAATTACTGCATGAAAATTTTTTTCTCTTAGAATAAATTCAAAGAAATTCTTCTAAGAGTAATAGCTGCACATTTCTCCTTGAATTTCTACTTCCCGTTTATTCTGTTCCTTAAATTCCTTAAATTTTGCTGAAATTAATTTTCTTCATTAGAAAATCCAATCTAATTTCATAGAAAAAAAATTGGTTAAGCACTATTTGAGTACGTAAAAGCCATGTCCTCCAATTCGAGACTAACCTCCATCATGACTTCTCATTCCAATAGTTCCACCCGTATACAAACACAGCACACGCGCTTCTGGCAGTGCCGATGGTGCATCGATACTTGTAGGAGCGGCTTTCGTATCATGAAGATCGTGGACAAGATTCTGAAATTTAAGGATCGATATATCGATTGATTAATAGAAAAAAGTGGGGAAATCACATGCTTTTGACAAGAGAAGTAACACCAGAAAAGCTTACTTGTCCTCTCTAAAAGTTCTGGATATTTTACCGAAAATTTTCGTAGATTTTCCACAACTTTAGAGAAGAAACTAGTGATTAGTCGATGATTTTCTTGGAAGCCTGTATTTCTCAACAGTTTTAGCAAGGACAGATCATTAGGAAGTGCCTGCGGAAATTTTGCAGGCTTCATTTGCTTCCAAGTTGAAGGTTGATCTGGCACATGGTTTCTAAGGAATCTAAGAAATCCGTAAATGGATCAATTGATTTCATCATCTCATCTCAGGCGTTGTTTTCAAGAAAGTATCGACTAATCATTGAAAGAAGCCAACGAAAAATAGCATTCAATCGACCAATTGCAACAAAGAAACAGTGAAGATAATCGACAAATAATAATAATCGATCAATCAATCAATTTGGAGCTAAACTATGGTGCGATTGCAAATCACAAGGCATTCTGACCGATTTTTCACATCAGAAATTGCGAATTTTACCTCAGTGAAGTCTCGGAAATCCTTAAAATTCACAAATTTTCACCAACAAAGAGCAGTATATCTGAAATTCTCAGGAGAAGGGAAAGAAAAAGAAACATCGTTGGAAATCTTCGGACTTCCTTACCTGTATGAAGTTGCTTATTAAGGAGGCTGGCTCGACAAAACATGGCGCGGGCTCAAATGGATAAGCTAAGCTAATGGCAGCCAGTTTGACAGCGAAGGCGTTACGGTTCGATGAGGTCAGAATGCGGTCGAAATGCGCTGAACTGCTGGCTGGCACTGGCTTGCTGGAGATGATCGGAGGGCTGGCGCACTGGCCTGCGTTCACGCGAACCCACGAACCAAAACGCCTTCGCTTCGCACCACTCGCGCTCTCCTAAGTGCACTGCGCTGTTTCGCCGGCTGTCTAACGCGTTTGCAGTCTCCGCGGATCCCACAATGCGCAATCGCGGCTGGATCGTTGCCAGAATTTCGAGGAAAATCACATAGGTCCCTACGTGTGACGTCACACTAAGACGATCAATTTTTTTTTTTTGGGTAAAATACAAAACTCACCGTGGCCGACACATTCCGCATAATGTTTCCATCGTGAATTTTCAACAATTTCGGTGTGTGTGATTCATCCAGCGGTTTTTTTGGAGACGATGCGCCCATCATCATCGGTGGTGAACCTAAAAGTAGCGGGAATTAGGCAGATCAGACAGACTTTGTAAGAACCTTGAAATCTCAACTCTTTAGGTCAGAAGCAATTTTTGAAAAAAAAGTTTAATTGCTTCGACAAATCATCACGACAATATGGGGTCCTTTAATGAGGAGGGGATTTGTCAAAACGTTTGACCTATTTTCTTTTTCATCCAAAATTTTCTACTTCTCATCCGAATGTTGACAAAACGTGAACAAAAAAAAACTCTTAAACTCTTAAAACTCTTAAAAAACTTAACAATTTAAAAACTTAAACTGAAACTTGAAAACTCTTAAAACTTTTTAACTTTTTAACGTGAACAAAGTAAAGTGTGTGATTGCACAAAAATGTATTCTTTTTTAACATCCAAGTTTAAAACTGGACAAAATGACCAATAATTAATCGCGAAGTTCAGTTCTAAAGAAATAAAAGCCGTTTCCTCATTAGTTTCTATATTTAGAGATACTTTGTAACGGTTTAGCGATAGAGTCGAGTAATTAAAAAGTAATTTATGAAAGTCCTTTTTTTTCAGAAATTGTTGGACAAAAACATCAACTTAGACAGACGAATGCGTGTGCGTGAAAGAGGGGTTTTCGCTCATGCAGTTGCTTATCGCTAACGAACAACTGCACACAAAAGCATTCCGTGCTGGAAAAAAAGGCGCAAATGGTAAGATGACCTATGTATGTGAATAGAAAAAAAAGAATGGATGGTAATTTCCTCTTTTTAATTCCATGTCACCCTTTGTAGTCTTTCGAACCACATTAATACGTAGGTCTTTGGTTTTGTTTATTTTTTTTTAGATGAAGAATTCTTAGATTCTTTATCTTCAAACTAGCTTTCATCATTTCTATTAAAAACAAATGAACAACGACTACGGTTTAGTGATCCTAGCAAATACGTAGAAAATCTTCCCGAATTGAAAAACGGATGTTGCGAACACAATCGTTGGGATAAATTTTTTGCTTATATCTATCTGGAGTACTTGTATGGAGTTTGAAATTTATGCACCTACTATAGATCGACCTTTTGTTCTCCTATCTTTTGTTTAAGGGAAAGATATGTTGCTTTTTTCGTATTCATTTTATCCCTCTACCTCGAATGTTCAGCCTTTTGCCATGCTTCACTTGGATTCTTTTACTCATATTAATTTCAGGAAAACCTACTCATTTTTCGAATGGCGTAATGACGAATTCCATGTGTTTCTGTCCACACTCGCTCTTCCTTTTCCTCATCACCCTCTTCTCCGATTTTAAACGTTGGGATTTTTCCAAATTTGTACATCTATTTGAATTTGAACATTTTAAACAGCTTCTCAAGAAAACATGCATGTATATGGACAGACTCTGGATAGAATCAGAGCATTCGACGGATTCATTTGATGAAGTTTAAAAAGATAAATTCAGGAATGTTTTGAGATCAGCGAGAGAAATTGAAGAAACCATCGATGAATTGAGGTGTATGAGCTAGATTGTTGTGCTGAGTAGATCAAAAATCAGCCAATCGAGAGAACATTCTAGAGGTCTTCGGCTACCGTCATCAGTTTCGGTGAGTAGGAGGATTTCCAGTGAAAAAGACTGGCCACAATTCTCGCCACATTAATCAATTTTCCGTGACTTCCTCCTACTTTCGTTGAAGGCATCACCCCACGAATCTGAGGTGGTGCAGATTTCAGGTGGAGTATTCGTATACAGGATGGGAGACTACGGAGAAGGGGGTGATTCCGTCCATTTCTTCCTAATTGCCGTAAAAAACGGTCCGGAAGATACGGCTCGATTCGTATTGGCGCACCATTTTGTACAAGAGGTTCGATTGGAGCGCGCCAGTCTTGTGCGGCGCCGCATCTTCGGGGCCGTTTTTAATTTAGCAAATCTAATTTCAATTAGCAAGAAATGGACGGAATCACCTCCCTCTCCTTAGTCTCCCATCCCGCAAACGAATACTCCACCTGAAACCTCAGATTCGTGGGGTAATGCCTTTGAGTGAACTTTGCTTGTGATCGATGATGACGTCATAGCTGATTGGTCAACTGCACCAATCTTGGGATCCTGTTTGGTATACTGTTTGTTAGGCGAACACAGCGTTCATTTAGCTACATAAACTGATTGTCCTCTACAACGTTTTTTCCTCGAATATTCTAAATAAAGAGAGGACTCTGGATGCATTAAGGGAATTAATATTATTCTTCATTCCCAGAAAAAAAAAATATTATTCATTTTTTATAGAATAGTCTGGCGAGTTTCTCTGGAAAAAAACTACTGTCTTACGTTAGAACGTTACATCCAATAAGGCGAAAAAATGGGTGCATTAGAGGAGGAGGAAAGTTTTTACAAAAAAGCTTTTTCAGTAATGAATTATGGCAAAAAAAAAACATCAGCTGAATGAAAACTGAAACAACAGCAACATATTTCCAGCAAAAATTAGGTAAATTAGACTAATTATTTTTCAAAAGGATACTGCAAGCCTCAAAGAATTCATCTATCGATAATACTTAAAGCAAGTGACAATTGTTGCGATGAAGCGCTACTGGCAGGACAACGAGAATCGTAGGAGCAATATCCAGAGTTTGCGGGGTAGCGCAGCGGTTAGATTTATCCCAGCGCAGAGCTAACCTATTGATTTTTATGATGGCACGTCGCCCATCGTTAGATCAGAGTACTGCTTTCTGGAGATTGTCACTTCTTTTTGTCCTATTCCAATGGATGAGGTGGTCCGCTCGGACAATTTTACAATGAAATGTGGCGAGCACAGAGAATATCATCGAGAAGCCGTCAGTCAACTGTTTTTGATCCAAGTTTACGTTAAAAAAATCAATGGATCAGCGCCGATCCAACATCGATCCAAGTAAAGCGAAATTGTGATCTTTCTAGACGGTAATCGGTAATAGTGCTGTCTTCAACGCCAGTTCTATCGGAGCCGACTTTAAGGAGCCTACAAGCGCTGTCTGGATCAGCAGCCCCATAAAACTCATTATGCCAGTGATTTCTTGTTGCACAAGTCCTTTTAGCATAGATACAAGCACAACCAGTATTTTGAAAGAAATTTCTAGTCTTAAAAAAATCTGGATTGAGTGTTAAATGTCGATTTTCTAGAATTCCTTAAAATTTGTTGATCCATTTGTTTTCATGTGTTTTTCATTAAAATGCTAATTTTTACGTTAAGATAAGTGTTTTCAACGGAAATGTCAATATTTTGATATTTAGTTCCTCACCGTTCTGTATCACACGGCTAAGTATTTGTGCATGCATTCCTTCTTTTAATGCAATTATGTTATGAAAAACAGATTAGCGGAAATCCGAGTCTTGGAAACGAAGCTCTCAAAAAAAAAACAATCGGCATTTTACGTGATTTGAAGATGATTGTAACAAAGTTTTGTGCGTAAAGAAATGATTTCTGGTAGATTTTTGTTTCGTTTTTAAAAAGACGGTGAACATACAACGTTCTGCAGATAAATTAACTATTCCAAGCGTTTTTAAGATTATTTTGCACCCATCCACTAATTTATTTTTTTTAGCTATTTTCTTCGATTTCCGGTCATTTGGTCTGATCAGTTGATCTACTCAGCCAGTCAATCAATCACGTTGTCTGAAAAGATAGGAAAGGACTGAGACTAGAGTAAAACTCAAACTGTGCAGGATTCACCAAAATATATCCCAGAACTAGAACAGCCTTTAAAAAAGTCTTAAAAGAGTCTTAAAAGAAAACCTGAGCAGAAAAAAAAAGAATCTGAAGGAGAAAATGGTTAGCGAGACATTTGCTCGTCACTCAAATGCCGAGACAAATACCCTACTACTTGGTAAACAACGGCGCTCAGTGTCAAAACATGAGTACCGGAAGATTTATCCAGAGACGAAAATTTCCTAGTGCGCTATAAGTACACTAAGCAATTAACGCTCTTAAGGATGACTCTTAAGAGGATAATTGAGTAAGGGTATTAAGTATTAAGTAAGAGTATTAAGTAACGAGAAGGTAACATTAACGATTTTAGACGATTGCTATTTTGGTGAAGCCAATATAGGAAATGACTAGGAATGAGTTCTACCGGGGCGTTGGGAAATTTTAAAGGAAAAAATTGAGTAAAAAACAGAAGATCGCCGATCAGATAACAATCCTGTTGTGTTGCTGTTCACTACACTGAAAGTTGACAGATTTCGAGTGACATGCTTACGGGTTGATTTCAATGGAAGAAAAAAAAAGCCGTCAACAAATATTAGAATAAATGGACCCAGGTGACAGAAGATTCATTTTTGACAGCAAAATGCAGTAAAGTTTTCGAAGAATTGATGAGAAACGACGCAGTCAGCGGGTAAACTGTCCAGATCATTTGAAACCCATGGACATTTTCACGTGAACAGCAACTATTAATTCAATTTCAGTGATTCTTGATCAATTTTGTTTGATTGATTAAATCTTTAAGCTTCGCAAATGTTGAGCGAAGAAATAAGAAATTTGTTGTAAAACTAGGAGTAAGTTAAGTTGTTAAGTTAGCAACTCGAGGAAATTGAGGTCAATGCCGGTCCAACGGCAAAGCCTAGACTATGGTAACGCCTACACAGCTAATTAGTCTCTGCTCTCGAGGAAAAACAGCTTTCTTTTCTTCTCTCTCTTTTTCTCCCTCTTTTCCTCTCTCTTTCCTCACTCGCTCATCGATACAATATTTCTTGATCTTCGAAGCGGTGCATTAATGAAAGAGAGTCAGTCTGCATTTTTTTACACAGACTAGTTGCTTTTTCTCTTAGTATAGACTCAGTTTAGCCTGTTTGTTGATCTGTTTGTTTTGATTGTTCAATCCTGACCTTTTATGGTGTTGCTTTCAGTCCCTGTAGTTCTACCAGGTAAACAACATCCATGAATTCTTGTTATAAAAGCACTATGAAGTTTTTCTCCTCCTAATCATAAGAGCTTATGAGGAGAAATTCTATGTACAATTCCATCCTCATCTTGGATCTCAAAATTATTTTCCGACTTATAAATCCATTTGAACGAAATTTGTGGTCACAAAAAGGGTAAAATGGGAAATTTGTATTTCGAGAACTCTAGTCGTAAGCCTCTAGAGGTACTTTTGAATGCAGAAGCGCACGGACTTTCCGCAACATTTTAAAGAGACAATTTACGAAAAAGAATTCAAAGCAAACAAGATTCATTTGATTTTCAATGAAAATAAACTTTTAATTTTTCAAATGGCCTTTAAAATAATCTAAAAACTTTGTTGTTTTCCTTCTCTCACACAGCGATTGTCTCCATCTAGAAATACTTAAGTTGTTAATATTATTTAATGATTTTAAAAAAAGTTTTTATCGGTAGTTCACTTCTAGTCGCATCCAAGTTGATGCGTTCGATCCTGCTGTTCGCTGACAATCGATATTGAAGAAAATATACAATTTTTCAAATTTTTCCTTCTATGCCTTTATCTTTCAACTTTCTTTTCTGTTGGTTGCAAAAGTAATCAAAGACATACTCTGTTGGGTTGGGGGGCTTCGCCCTTTAGCTGGACATCGTTCTGAAATATAAAATGGTCTGTTCTTGTGTTGAAAGTTGAAATTTCTGGTCAGCTGCATTTCTAGGCCCCACAGCTCCTTGAAAGATAGCCAGAATCTTGTTATGTTGAGATAAAGTACTTTTATCATTCTCTCGTTTATTTATTTTGAATTTTAGGTGTTTATTCCGGATTTGTTTTTCGCTTATTTAACACTGCTGTAGTCTGCGAACTTGGGTCAGATTGAAAAAGAGGGCATATTTCGAGACCTGAGAAATTCGGAAAATGCCTAACCTATGCCTCTGACTGAACAACTGAATAGTATGAACTATGAACCGGACTGTGACGGTTCTTGACGGACAAGATTCGCAATCCGGATTTAGGACTATGTTTAGTTCCTGCGTTCATGTGGGTGATATAGTTGACTACACTATTCGGCAAATTATTTTCTTACCACCCAATTACGCAAAGACTCTTAAAGACTTCTTGCCTCAAAACGAGTTTAATCTGTAAATTTCAACAATCATCGCACAAATGTTGAGTAGTGATTGAACGCGACCAGAGCGTTTTTTAGGGAGTTGAAAATAGTTGAATCATAGTTGTAAGAAGTTATTTTCTTTTTATAACTACGATTATGATTAATTTTGGAGAGAAAACACAAAAAAAAATCGAAGAGGATTCATACTTACCGAATTCGCTCGTCTTCCGCTCTCCATTCACATCATATCGTTGAATAATAGGAATAGCAGCAGAAGCCATCTGAATCAATCGTCGATGATGTTGTTCAAGCGGAAGCTGATCTCGATATTTAGCACTGAGCGCTGAAATCAGTCGTGGTGAGAAGTAGAACGATTCCGGAAGATCTTCATCGTAAATCTCGGCCGAATGACTGGCGCCATGCAACAGCAGACGACGTGGTGACACCGGAGGCAATGGATCGCGTAACATTATGTCGGCAGCACGACCGCAGGAGCCTCGCGACCCTGTACAGCAGTCAGTACTCATTCACAATACAGAAAAAAAGAATTCGGACCACACAAAACAACTCATAGGGGACAGCGTTTATCGGCGAGTTAGGTCGTTTGGCATCGGGCCAAACCTGCTTCGAACGACCTGAATCGGCGATAAAACCAGGCTGTTCAGGTCAGAGAAGAGGAAGTTTTTCATGGTTGACTAAACTTGGAACGATACATGGTCATGTGATTT
Organism: Necator americanus; assembly: GCF_031761385.1. Taxonomy (NCBI): domain Eukaryota; kingdom Metazoa; phylum Nematoda; class Chromadorea; order Rhabditida; family Ancylostomatidae; genus Necator; species Necator americanus. The sequence goes on from NC_087375.1 coordinate 11,840,475, forward strand.
ATTTTGTAACTTCAGAAACATAATATGATTACTGCAATATTTTTACTATAAAAAATTGGAAGATAAAATAAACAAGAAGAAATATAAGAAAAAATAGTTCTTGTTGGAAATTTTTTACCATTATTTATAATTCTCTCACATTTTCTTTAGTAATAGTTTAGTTAGTTAGTTAACCTCATACTTTTTCTTCGAAATTCTCACCCTCAATCCATGAAAAATTGCCAATTTTAGTCCAAAGAAGTGTCTTAGTGTATTATCTATGGAACAGAAGAATAAAGAAACCAGATGCTGAGCCAATAAACAATGTTTTATATTTTATGTATTTTTTAGTGTTTATATTATATGTTATTTTTATTTTATTATATCACTTCATATTATTTTCTTTCAAATTACAGCAGATAATGGTTTAGAGCACCCTCCTAATAGTGCTGAACGAATTCTTACAGGAAACTGTGGACTTCCCCCTTCCAACGTTCGAGGAGGTGGAGGGCATTATTGCCTATTCACAATGTATAAGCAGATGAAATGATAATGGAACAGAAGAGTAGTATAAAAACTCACTGAACTAAGGGAAAGGAAGAGGCGCCTTTGCAGTACCATAAATCTTATGACTGGCACATTCGTATAAATTTAATGTCTTGTGCATCCCTTTTTAACACAACCGTACTTCCTGCGTTGGTCTCTGCTTCCGAAACCTGCGCACTTTGCAAGCTGGAAGGAGTCGCGGTGAGCATCAGTCGAAGGAGCGAAGCGAAGAGCGAATCTCGCTTCACACGAATGAGGGACGGGATTCGAAGTTGTGCCCGACGTCAGCGATCGAAGATTAGAAACGCCTCCGCGCTTGCAAAGGCAAATAACGTGGACCAGACACGTGATGCGCTTCGACGACAAGCGTTGGACCTAAGCGCACTACAGGATCTTTCTTTTGAGGACACTCTGAAGCGGACTGACCGTCGAGTCGAACTTCTTGAGAGATTCCTTCAAAGAAGAATTTGATGCTTCTTTGAAGGAAGGAAAAAACCATGCGAAGGAAGAAACTGAGCGACATGCCAATGGGCGACTCTGACATGCAATCAGAACAAAAGTGTTACCAGTGCCCGATTGAGCAGATCTACGAACACTCAGAGTCAAGGTGGTCAAGGTGATTGTAAAGCTACTGTTGGGAGCGTTTATTTTCATAAAGGTAGCGTAATGCATGGAGTTCAATCGCTTTACTTTTTCCCGGAAAAGTTTGAAAGTATATCTTAAAATGCAAATAAAAATAAATCATTATGATTTGGAAGATCCCTTAGTAAGAAAGAATCTCTAATACGGCGATTTTGCTCCAGACCCGAAGGGGAGGTGGGATCGGGTGTCTCTTCTCCATCGTGCGGCCTCTTCTTGATCTCAGTAAATGTTGACTGAGATGGAGATTCTCAAAATGCTTGAGACGTATGTAGCGGTTTAATGGATACGGAAACCAATGTTAAATAACGGGACTGAGATAGAAAGGTCGTCACAGGACCGATAACATTTTCTATCTCAAATAATGACGAAATGTTTTCATTTTCGAAATATCTAGTATTCGATCCTGCAGCCTAGAATACAGCGATGTTCTTACTCACTCTATTCCAAATTTATATCAAGCTGAGTTGAATTGGTGATTATAAAGAACTGAGAACGTAAATAAACAAACAAAAAAGTGATTCCATCAGAGGTACGAGTGCAAAGCAAAAATTAGAAAATTTTTGTAGCCGCTTTTTCTTCTCTTCTAAGGCTCTTCTTGGTGAATTCGCGGAGAGCAGAAGTGTAAGGAGGAAGGAAGGGGAAGTAGGTTTAAAAATACTGGTTGGTAATAAAGGTTTACTGGATAACACTAGTGTCAGAAACTCAGTTCTAAAATCTGAGAAGTAGTTCAGAAGCAGTAGTTTTAGTAGAGAGGTTCTTTGGACATCAGAAAGAGTAGATGGATTGAAATGACGTCAAATCACAAAGAGTCTTTGTCCGAACTTATGACATATGGTAAGAGCGAAGACTAAATACGTAGGCTTTCGGCGAAAGTCCTCAACGTCTTAAAGTGGATGACGAAGAAATGCTGAGTTCTTGATAGAGGACAAAGAAATGCTCTTCGACGAGCACAAAAAGGAAGGAAAAAAACAGGGACGTCATGAAAGTGGCAGTGGCATCAAACTTTTTCCTTTTTATGAAAAGAAAGTAAGTAACGATTCACTCAATTTAATCACACGATTATTGTGGCGATACATGATCTTATCTGTACTTTCTTGAGCATATCGAATTTTCAGGAAGCAGTACTAGCTAACCTGAAAATTCTGAATGCAATCAAAAACTTCGGAACGCTTACGGATCACATCAATACCCTAAGCAGAAACCACCAAACTAACCGAAACCTCATGAAAGCAAGGGGAATGCGGTTGCAGCCTGTTAATTCTCATCTTTTGGGAATAAATGAGAAGCTGTTAGGAATTATTATTGACAGGGACTCGCAGATGGACGAAACCGCATTTCAGTGGCAAATTTTTGTTTCAGAAATCTCTCTACAATGATCATTATTTACTACTATGCAACATGTGTCGTTGACGACATGTGTTGTTTAACTATAAGTCATAATCTCCGGTAATATGAATCCTAGGAGTCAAGACTCAAAAATGAGTTATCATTCCAGGAAGTGATTCCTCGCGGAAAAAGTGTTTGCTCATCATGAGATGCTTGTTCATCGTGAGCAGAAAATTCCTCTTTTACGGCAAAAAAGCTGGATTGTTCGAATGAGATCTCTCCGGGGCCACGTAGGGACTTAAATTGAAGCAATTTCTATTGTAAATCTATTGAAATCATTCTTTTTTTTATAGTCTTATTCTATATTTCTATTATTTATTTATTTATCTAGTCTTTTACTTCTTCTATTTATTGTTTATTAATTTTTGTATTTATACACTAGTCTGTATTCTACTTTATGTTTCATTCTGTTATTATTTGTTTGAATATGTTTCAGGTTACGGAACGGGAGGTGGTCAACCTTTTCGAAATATATTTTTATCTATTTATGTTTTTTGAGTAAATGGTATCGGTATTTACCTATGTTTCAGCTATACTATATAACAACTATAGTGTTTTCAATAATCTCATTTATTCATTAAACATTGGAAAAATATGGTGAAAAAAGGATGGATTACAGTTACTTCCAAAGTAATTTCTTCATCATTTCTAATTTACTTTTCTCCATAAGAAAAGTTTGAATAAAACGATGATAAAGTCACCGACGGATATCAATCTATCTGGGATGCGCCACCGCGTTTTACTGGAATTCGTAATCGTTGAGGTTTTTTGGAACGCGTGTTGGCCTATACAATGACTTGCGTGGGCCAGCCGATGATCAAGTCAGTGTTTTTATCCTCCCAGACAAGTCTGGTACCAATTTATCGACTCCGGAGGTATTAAAGCCTTGGTTGGGCGGTTTCGAACCATCGATCGTGCAGTCACAGGGGAACCTCTTACCGACTGCGCTACACTCACCCCAACACGCTTGAAATTTGATATTTTGTCTTCTCCATTTCTTGTCTGTCTCAAACAATAGTTTCATAAATTTCGGGCATATTAATTTCACTAATTATTCAAATTACTTGGTTTAACTAAGAAACAGCTGTTTGCTTGAGATAATAAAAACGGTGGGTTTTGACTGCAGCAGCCACCTTCCTATCCGAACATAACAATTTTCGTTTACAAGCTAATCAGTTGCATTGACAATGAAAGATATGGGAGCCTATACTTTGTACCATCTCTTGTAACACTATTTATGATAGCTTTGAAAAAACGCTTTTCAAAGCTAACGTTCTCAGAATTGGGCGTAGGAGATTGATTATCTCCCTGGCAGTGCTCGTTCCCATTCCATCCAATAAGTTCGCGGAACTATTTATGATATTTTCCGGAGAAAAACAGTGAAAAACTACTACATACGGCTGTGAAATATTACAGAATGTATGATAGATGGTCTTGGTGTTGTTTTAGAGAGCAAACACGTTTCCTTTTCATTTGAAATCCTTGATTTTTTTCTTGTGTGAATCGTTGTTGCTAAACGGTCGGAACATTGGAAAAGACAAAGTTACTCCAATTTTTTTCCATAGAATGAGGGGAAATGAGGCATTATGACGGTTAATAGTTTTAAGGTTACTACAAATCAGTGAACGGCGCGGTCTAAAGGATGAAAAAAAGTTCCAAATCTTACTACTTTGACCCACTTCCTTTATGACTTTCACTCAAAAATTTAAACTGAACTCAATTATTTTTTAATAAGGGCGATCTTAACTAACAATGAGCTGTATGAAATCAGGCTCACCCTTTTAATAAGTGAAAGAGTTTGGTACAAAAAGAAGCTTACTAGTAAAAGAAACTGGCTGCTACCAGGGACTCATAAGGTGCACTAACCCAAAACCGCTCTATACCTCAGTCATCAATGAGAAGTCGCCAAAAAGGACCAATAGTAGCCACTTGAGAACTGAATATGGTAGCGATAAACCATTTAGCGCTATTACTACCGTAATCAAACCGTAGCCTAAAGGTCACTTAAAGTCGATGGTCCAGTTTAAGCAACAGTCAAGATTGTTATCAAACTTTGCTTAAATTGGACTATCGACAAGTTCTCTATGCCAAGATTTAAGGAAAGTCGAAATTTCGCACTTTTGGGCATTTAAAGGTTTCCACGTTTCTACATTCTTAAACTCGATTTTATGCATTTTTTGGCATCGTATACGGTATTGCATTGTGCGCAAATTTTAACTAGTAGAGAAGGAAATTGATAAATCAGTTGCATATATGCAGTACCGTTGGAAAATTTTGGCACCTGGGTAAAATGGAGTGGGTAGGACAAATTTCAAAAATTTTAGATCAAAATGAATTTTAACTTGTGATTTTGTGTTTCAACAGATCCACATAAATGAATTAGCACCCCTGCATGGATCGAGACATCTCTCCTGATTCCCGTTGTATTGCGGTGGGGTGGGGTCACCTGATTGCATGCTTAGTGGTATGATTTCGCTCTTTGGGTTACAGTAAGGAAAGAAATTGAGTACAAGTTTCAAAATAGAAGTTCAAAATTAGGAATTACATGGTATTTGAGTTTAACGGTGTGAGTATTGTAGAGTGAAAGTAAACATACGACGAAAATAATAACCTAAGGTAACCGGCGTTAATTTAAAGTCCGAGGTGGTTTCGCCTAAAGTTTACAATGTACGACTCACCAATAAACGCGCTAGATAGCAAGCCTTGTTGCAGAGGTGTCGTGAGTTTAGCGAAATCATCGTTGTCGCGTTGCGTCATTGAATTGGTTCTTTGGCGTCGTAACAAATCCATATTCGATCCACTGCTAATGAATTAGGGTCAAAGAGGGTTGTCAAACTTTGATACACGGTACCAGTTGTGAACTTCATCACATATGCCAAGAAAACAGGAAGTGCTTTAAAGGCAATATATCACAAAATTAACGACTCTCATGGACAATGTTGGTTTCAGGGTGTACAACGCTGCCACTAACTTCTCTCTCGAAATCAGTCGCCAACGGATTGATCGGACGCAAACCGCCGCAGTCTTTGAGGTGTACCAAATCAAATTTTGAAAAAATAATTTAAAAGGAGAGTCACTGATTTGAAATATACCTCTAGAATTTGGTTTTGGCAAATGTACGGTCTGAAAACAGGCAAACTTTTCCCAAGCTTTCTTAAAGGCATCACCCCACGAATCTGAAGAGGTACGGATCTCAGGTGGAGTATTCGTATGCGGGATCGTAGATTATTGAGAGAAGATGATTCCGTCCATTTATTCCTAACTGCCGTAAAAAACGGTTTCGTGCGCTCCGGGGCACTATTTTCCACAAGGAGTTCGATTGGAATGCACCAGCCTTGTGCACGCGCTTATCTTCCGGGCCGTTTTTTACTGCAAAAAGGAAAGGAAGAAATTCGTATACGGGATCGTAGATTATGGAGAGACGGAATCACCCCTCTCTCCATAATCTACGATCCCGTATACGAATATTCCACCTGAATTTTTAAAATTACCACCTCAGATTCGTGGAGTGATGCCTTTAACTACTTTCACACCTCCGCAATCCTGCTATTGGGATATTCCGCTGATATATTTTTGCTGAAGGAAAAGGTGTTTATAAGATCCACGCTGATCTCTCGAAATTGGACAAAATAATTAATTCTCCGTAATCAGGAGATTATCTGGAGCCTTTTTTTCAACTCCTCATCATGCGTGCGTTTGTTCGTTTTCCACTGTCTTCGGAAAACCACAAAATTACTCCATTGAAAGTTAATAAAAAGGCATACATTCCTGGCTGTGGAAAGTCTGCTCAGAAATTTTCCGTGTAAACAGTTTATTCTTGACCAACAGCTCAAATTGTAAGTTTCTATCTTGGTAAGTGTTTTTTTTTGTTTTTTTTTTTACAGTGCCAAACTTATGACTTCGCTCTAATTCGTTATTTGTTCCGAACTTTGAACAGTTGTCTACAATGAATGTTCAAATTAGAGAATGGGTTAGGAAAGTGAAGTCTTCTGGGAAATAAGCCCAAGTGCTCTATTGGATTTAAGTTGTGATGATTTGGAAAATTGAACTTATGACTTTCTTTAGTTCCACGACTAGCATAACTATTTGAGTATTTGCTTTATAGATCGGTTAAGTTTTAGAATCGTTTATAATTCAAGAAAAAAATTGATTTGAAATTTTTATGAAATCTTTTTGCAGTAATCATTTGCTAATGGAACTTTTATAATCTTTATGGATGAAATGTCTAAAACTGAGGAAGATATTTGAGGGGGAGCAAGGAAAGAAATACATAACTGAGGATGATTAACGTAAAGAGAGGCCTATGAAGTGTGGCGTGACGCGAATGGACAGATCCTGTCACTGAATTCCGCAATATTCAACACCATGTTGTAAATAAATGATATGACACGTGGGCTTCCCTGAGAAAAAATGCACACAGAAGAAAAGGGAATGACAAAGGCGGGGTTTCCCTAGACGTTCCATGGCGTCTGCATATCACAAGTTCAAATTCCGAGCAAACTCGTCCTGTTTGGAATTCAAAGCTATGAATAGAGCATTTGAAGTGTGATAAATTGGAAAAGTATATGTAGTAATACTATGGATTACATTAGTTTTGTAAAGTTTGGTAAAAGTTTACCACTAAAAAAACGTAGCATTAAAAAAGTGCAAATTGGTAGCAACTGCTGTAGAAAGGGGCGTGTGTGGCGCAGTCGGTAAGAGGTTCTGCTGTGACTGTACGATCGATAGTTCGAGACCGCCTTGCTGCCAACCAGGCCATTCTCTATCTCTCCAAGGTGGATAAATAACACACTGACGTGATAAATCGGCGCCAGCGCCCGCAGGTCACCGTATAGGCTATGCGCACGTTCGTGAACCTCAAACGATCCTGCATTAAAGTGGAAGCGTTGCCGGATCTCAAGGATGTTGATTAACACCAAATGCTTTGTCCTTTTGAATTTTATTGTCGAAAATCAGAATTTTCACGATAAGTGCTTTTGAGCTTTTTTTTTTAGTCAGTCAAGTAAATTTTTCAAGAACCTCGTAGCCCAACTTACCACTAAACTGTTTTTTTCACTTTTCTATTTCATATCAATTGCAGAACTTTTACGGAAGAAAAGTGAAATAAAAGTAGATGATAAAACTTGCCATTCATACCAGAACTAAATTTTATATAAATATATTAATATACGTATATACAACTATGCGAAATCATAATTTTCGAGAATACACGTCTAACACAAAAAAAGTCACGGTCACGATTGTTACATCTTCTCCCATAAGTCACCATTCAATTCAAACCTACCCGAATGCACACCTACCGCTAAACTCACGTGGTCACAGCGAATTTTTCCCAACTCTTAATTACTCTTAGTTTTTTTTTCTTCGGTTGAGATAGCTTTTATTTCGTTTTCGTGCATTGGAGTAGGTTCTCTTTATCAGCTAAATTACACGCAGCCTAGAAAAAGTTCTGTTTGTTTCTCATCTTCCAGCACGTACTTATAGTGACTTTTTATTTCTTACATGTCAGAAAAATGTCTAAAACTGTTAACACTTTTTCTTTAGAGAAGAAAAAACCTTTGCGTGCGAACATATGCATCTGATCGATCACATATAAATGAACTTTCAGATGACCTTGTCTATTCGAAATGATTGTATTCATGTTTTGAAAGTTTTTCTTAGTTTTTATTATTTTAGTACGCTAATGGCGCATTTTTCAATCAGTAATTTTTTTCTAATAGTTTTTTGTCTGTTTATCGCAACCTCAACAGTCCTATTTAAGAATTTTAGCATTTAAAAGGGCACGATTTTCTGTAGATAACACTTGAACTGAATCACGATTCAAGAGGAAGCGCCTGGCATGAGGGAGGGAAGGTTAATTTTTATCGTAGGATCTTCTCGCACGTTACAACTCCAGCTACACTCCAAGCTTTGAAATAATATTTGAGGTGGTCATTGTCTAGCGAAAGCGCAGACGACTTCGATGACGTTCGATCACCGGAACGTTAATAAAACACTGATTTCCTCTAAAAAATATGATGGAGATAATTTTATTTCTTAGACTGCCACTTGCATTTTTTCTTCTTTCAATGCAATTTTTCTCGTGATTTTTCTTGCATCATCTGTAAATACCACAAGTATTGCAAAATTGCAACGATTCTCCAAACTTCAATAGTTTAAGTGTTCCAGTTTTGCAGTGAAAAAAGGTTAACCAAATGTTTGGCCAAATAAGGAAAACATTAGTCTCGTGAGCATTCATTGATCAAGGTCACAAGGTTTTTTTTTGTAAGGAAAGTGAAACGCTCACTTTTTTTTTCTCCTGGGAACATTTAGAAAGGTTTCGAAATAATAACGAATTCTTGAGAAAGCAATCTAGTCTGGTTCAGGATTTCGTGACGTATATCGGAAACTACCGTATCCGTGTAGACCCAGAGAAACATCTTGAAAATTATTCGAAATAGGTACTGTTTCGCGGCATTTCTGGAGTCAAAGGCATTGTTGCTGAAGCGGCGCCTACGGTGTGGGATCGCAAGAGAAACAAAGGAAATATTTGATGATGGAAATCATCGCGGCCGGCTTCATTTCTGCTTGTCTGTGACATTCTGCTCAGAGAATTTAAAAGCACTGGTGGAGCAACGCTGAGCTTTCTCTTTTATAAATGTCTGTCTTGTTTCTTCGCGTTTTTTTTCATTTCTGCGACGAACAAAAAAGCTTCCAGAAAGAAGAAGAAATGCTAGGATTTTCATGCAAAACACGTACTCACCATATTTGTGAAAATTATAAGGGGATGGTCAGGGGAATGACTAACAATTACAAGTTAAATAATCGCTCCGGCCAAAACAAAAACAAGTGGTAGACGATTTGAGAACTTTCGAGAAAAAAGTGAATTGCAGATTGAAGTGCAAGGTAGGATAGAAATTTTCTGCGAGATAATCAAGGAGACGCACATAGCGATGAAAAAAGTTCTGACTTCCATTTCCATACTATCATTGAAATTTTACTTAGAAGAGATTTGCCTTTTTAGTTACGAGGAAAATCTCTTAGAGATCTTAAAACAGAGAATTATATGGAAGAAATTTTAAGCCAGCATGTTACTGGAAAATACCTGAAGAGTGCGAAACAGACCACCGACTACGAAAAAGTATCCTTATCAAAGGATTTAATACTTTTAAGAGGATTAAAATCACGAAACGGATACGTCACAGCGTACAGATAATGAAAAATATGGTTTAGACTTGAAGGTAGGTGAGTTTGCAGGAGACACATTCCAGGGAATCCTTTCAATCATTACCGGTTTACCCCAGATATTTAGGTTTGGAACTATATATATTTGATATGTTACGGTTAACAGTGAAAACTATAGCTCCTCGTGGAAAAAATCTCTCATATTTTCGTGCACGTGTCGTGATTTTTGGTTCAAATACAAAGTTACTTTGGTCTAATCCCATTTCATATTTTTCTCTTTATTTTTTTTTTAGAATGAAGAAACTTTTAATAGATCTGGTGAATCGAAAAGAAACCCGATTTTTAACTTTGGGTTTAATTTAATTAATTTATTTTTAATCTGAGTCAATGAGATATGGTTGAGTTTGAGTTCAGCGAACATTTAGCTCACTGATCTCAGATAAACTAATGAAGGATCATTCCGCTTTGTTTGTTTTTTAACGCGTTGTCATGACAACTCTTCTGAGCCTTTTTCTTTGTGATTATCTAATGGGTTCCCGAGATGTCTGTAATTGAATTGGGTTCTCAAGATGTTAACGAAAATTATTGGAAGACTCTAATATCCAGCGATGCTCATTACTCATCCTCGAATTCATTACGGGCAATTTTCTAGAGGTGAGAAATCTTAGAAAAAAACGAACAAAAACGACGTAGTAGTCTATTTATTTATTTATTTATTTAATAAGCGAAATCATGTTGGCAAGCGTAACTGTATTAATGTGGATTGGCAGTTTACGCACCTTGTGCGCTTGCCAAGTAGAATTTCTAAGTGAGTGTTCTTTGGTTGCACTTAAAAGGACAATCATCCTTCCTTCTTAGTGTCGGGACCGTGGCGACGTGGTTACTGGGAAGTGCTCCTTGTGTTTTTTCAACTTAAACGTTTCGGAATTCCATGAGTTTCACATGTTGCAAGGAGTTCAGCATAAAAAATCCTCTTCTGCAGGCACCAAAAGACGTATGAAAGGGAAAATTTCAAGAAGATGAGAACCGCTCACGCAAATCAATTGGAGCGAATTCTTTAGATAACAAAATAAATTTATCTTCTGGTCACAGAATAACGCAATTTCTTCCAGAAAAAAAAACAGATCACCAAAAAATAGAAATATTGCAAAAAAGATAATAGAATTGTGATGACAAATGGAAAGAGGTAGAACAGGCAATGGAAAAAAGAACTTGAAAAAAAGGGAGGAAATAATCAGTGATAGTGTTCTCCTCTTCTGAAGGGGAAATATTTATGTTGGTTGCGGTGCTTGTGCAAAAATAATGACTTTCATTGATTTATTTATCATCGTTTCTAAAAATAGAATTAGAGGGGAGGAATGAGTAAATTAGTAAATTTTATTTTAATTTATTATGTTTAGGAGCTATCCCTTGGTTACGTGCTCCTGCATCCCTTATTCCCGATCCCCATTCTCGATTTTCATTTTCCCGATTCTCCCATGCTCAATTAGAATTCCAGAAAAACAACATCTAAAGACGTATAGTAATATTCTTACGAAATTTGAAGGGATATTAATTTTATTGGTAATATTTCATTTCATTTAATATTTCATTGCTCACATCTCTACCGTACTCCCCCCGAGAGTTAATAAAGGTTTTTGCAAAAGCGCGAATGGATTTAGATTCCACGGACTCACGGACTAATCGACATTGTGATTTCACGTCACAAGACATGTGCTGTGAAATCACGAATTGTTTAGTTTGTCGGCGGCATGAGAAACATGTCCTAAAGAAAAAAAAACTTAACCTAGAACCCTTGCGAGTTTCAAAAATACGTACAAGGTGTTTTGTAGGCTCTTTGTAAGCAATGTTACATCGCGAAGTTAGCTAGAATATAGACTAAACTTTTAATAGGAAGAAAAATGGTAGAAATTGCGAGAAAATCATATAAAAACATGCCACTGAAGAAAAAGAGAATGCCATTTAGCAACATGAAAGAGCTATCGAAAGGAAATGTTAAGTCTGCTTCATCTGCAAGTTAAGAAGTAGAGATGGAAAGAAAAAAAAGAAAAGGGATGAGATGAATGAATGAGTCTAAACGTAGTTGAAATAAACTTCACCATTGGATTCGCTTTCTTCGCTAGGTGCGTGTAAAAGAATGAAAGAAATTCCGAAGAGAAGAGAATTTCTACGAAAGCAGGACAAATCGTGCGAATGCAGAAATCTGCCGAGAATCGAAAACAACAAGGATGTGTACAGCAATCGAAAATCAAGCAAAAAGGAAAAGCATCAAAGATGAAATCAGCGAAGAGAGCTCTTAGCTACTGTAAACATTCGTGCTTTCCCAGACACGATTATGTAAAAGTTTCATTCAGGCGAGTACATATATTTATTTGATCGGAGTTCTGTTTTTTTTAAAATCTTTATAGGGATGAAAGACATAAAAATGCATGGAAAGCAAACTGGACCTCGTTAAGTTCTAATGCTAATAATATTCCGGAGAAACACCAAAAGAAAAAGCTGAAAGAGAAAGAATTTTTTTTCCCAAGATTTTTGCGCCAAATAAAAACCAATATGGTCAGTTGTAGTGGGTGTAACCTTGGAAAAGAAAAAGATCAAGCATAAGTACTTCAGGAAAACATTATTTAGCCCCCTGTCACAAGGTTTTTGCCGTTAAACTGTGGGCAGCAACACACAGAATTTTTCTTCCTCGAATCTCAATTTTTTCGACCTCGGCCCCTTTCGCCGCCATCAAACCGATTTGTTTCGATCATGCGACGAATGCGACTTTTAACAAAACGAACAAGAGGAGCACTGAACAAATTCAAACTGATCAATTTTTGAAATTTTGAGAATTTTCGGATCTCTATCGAGAGTGTCTGCATTTTTTTCTGTTTCCATGGTATGTAACAAAATAAAAAGATAAAATATTTGTCTACAAGAAAAATAAGACGCTAGTAAAAAGAATTTTGAAGAACTCGCTCATGGAACTTCTATTTTATTCTTCGTTATTAGCTTTACAACTGCAGCTTGGAAACTTCTACATTCATTAAGAAATAGTGAAAGCCAAAATTAAGAAGTTAAGGTTCATTAACATCCTCAAAGATTCTCATACATAATAAGAGTACAAGTGAGATTTTTCAAACCATAATTTTTGTAGTTTTTGAGCCCTTGAATCTGTGTCAAACTATAACCTATCCATGAAATTTTAACCAACAATAGATTGAAATCCATGACCTGTGCTCTCGAAAATCACTTCATGTAATTTACTGCAGGGAATATTCGTTCAGATAAATATTCACGATTAAATGTTAATGTGAGCATCCACTGGATTCTGTTTTAGTTTTCCATATTTAATTTTTTTTTAACCTCAAGAAAATTAAGATTTTAAGAACACTAAAGGGCTTCAAGGAAAGAAACTTTACGAAGCAGAAGGAAATTATTAGAAAATATACATCTATAAATATAGTATCGAATAGAAAGTAAATGGGAAAATAAAGGAATATCCAGATGACTTGTTAAGTTTTTTGGACAACTTTTGAGAAAACTGACATTAAAACGAGTAGATTTGAAGATGTGAAAATTCATATTCCCTCTTCCCTCGATGAGTTGAAGCTCTCAGCCGAAAAAGTTCGGCGAGGAGCAGAGCGGCAGCAGAAAATGAGAGCGCAGTCAATGATGTGAAGTAAACTGGACTCATAGTGCTGACGTGAACATTTGACATCGGGGGGAAAAACTGGGACCTATATCGTTCGTGACAGGAACACAACTGCACCTGCACTTGTCGTCTGAGTTCTACGTATTCTGGTCGAAGAAAACGAGCGTCGAGGAATCCAAGAGAAAAAAAAAATGCGAATAAAAAAATCCACAATTTCTACTAAGGTATGAGGTAGACAAGGAAACGAAAAGTCGGTACTCGATCTGGATTGAGTCCACTCGACGACGCTCGACGATTCATTCGAGATCGATTCTTCGAAAATGAAAGTAGCCAGACAGCTGTTCAAGAAAAAAACTTTGAAAACCGAGCAAAACTTTGAAAATTTCGGTAGATACGCCAACTGACAACTCAACAAATCACAATATCCGGGACATCTCCATAGGTTATCAACGACATTTCAGGAAGAAAGTTCAAGTGTCAGAGACGCGGACAAATCAACATTGAAAGTTCAACAGAACTGAGAAGACAAATAAGTGAATCAATTCACAAATAAAACTGCACTCACGACAAATACGTCTCAAACATGCTGAGCATAGATCGACGTTTTTCTAAATCCGGTCACTTGTTGAAAGAAGCAATTGGTGATGCGAACAAACAAAAAAAAAAGTCATTTCCAAGAATGACGGCAAAAAATTCTGTTTACCTTCTGGAACTGGTTCACTAATTCAATGAAATCAAAGAAATCACATTATCAATGATCACTAGCGGGAATGATTAACGATCACTCGTGAATGATGCAATTGACTTTGTGTAAAAGAAAGGGACCGAAAAGAAAAGAAAAATATGAATAGTGAATTTAAAACATTGGAAGACCATTTTAGTTTCTTAGGAAATTTATAGTTCCTATAAAAACTCTGTAATTCATTAAGATAGTTGGAAAAGCGGCAACTTTTCTGAAAATAACAAAATAAAGCGAATACTTTTAAATTAGAACCTTTTTCTTTTCTACAACTTTCGCAAACAATGAAAAATCAATTTTCCAGAGTATGAATCGAACATTTCCCGTTGAAAAAAGCCAACATATAACTACACATAATGTGAATCATAGGACATCAGAGCGAAGGGGAACGAGGAATGACAGGAAGCTGAAATTCCAACAACGGCGCCAAAAAAAAAAAACAACAAAATCAGAGTGATACGAAGATTTCGCGACGTTGCAGGCAAGGACCATAGAGATCAGTTGTCCGAGTTGTCGCCGCGACGATGATCTCATTCATCATTGGATTTGTCGTTTCGGAGAAGAAGAAAAAAGTGACGGAAAAGCGCGCAACAAATCGATCTCCAGCGCCCTCTCAGCTGGCCACGCCCCCCGATGAAATGACGTCATCGCGAATATTGATCGAGATAGGTCAAGCGAGCGAGTCGCGAGAGTCTAAAAAGAACAGATATGCTGCTTTAGGAGAACAGGCTAGATAAAGAGGGAATTAATGCATATAAGTGTAAGGAAAAAATTTGTAATGGGACTGGAGGAGAAGGGAAAAAAAAGCACATGAGGATAAATAGGTGGACAGAGGAGGAAAAAAAGACCGAATACATTAGCGGGTGAAAAAAGTGTGCTATACAACACGCCAAACATCAGAAACCTAAAAAGCGCAGACTTTGAGAAAGATGGAAAAATGACGGATATACATGAGCAGATACATAGACAAATACACAAGAAAAAGTTTAAATTGGCAGATTTAAAAGAACAGGTTTTATATTTCACACATGAAAATTGCTAAAATAACAACGCAGCGAACGATAAACAGCCAAATAATGGAAGGAGAAGAAAACGGAGAGGAAGACAGAGGTACATGGACCTTGCTGCTGATGTGCGAATGACTAAAAACCTTGAGCAGCTGGCGGATTCAAGTTCAACCACAAAAAAAGAAGGAAGTGAGATGCTGGGGCAAACGAAAAGAGTTATGTTCATGGATTAAGATTTATGAGAGCATTCGAAACAACAACGAAAAGAAGAAATTAAAGAATGAACAATCAACGTAAAATTACTGCGGAAATTCCCTTCAAAAAAAAAGTATGCATAGTGGAAAGTTTATATTGAAAGAACCCAATGGAGGAATAAGAAGATATGAGGGCATACACAATAAGCCCTTTCTTATCATCATTTCTAAGGCTGCTGTCATTTTTTTCTTTTTCACAAGCTCTTAACGTTTTGATTTCTATATTTTCCTCATTATTTTCCAAGTAAATCCACTAATGACAAACGTCCATGTGCATACTAATCACAGACCCAAATGCTAACAGATGTTTTGTTCTGTTTTTGGAAATATCGAGAATTTCGGTATGTGATTAACATGCACATGGACGTTTGTTATTAGTGGATTTACTCGAAAAATAGTGAGAAAAATGAATAAATGAAAATGTTGAGAGCTTGCAGAGAAGAAAACGAAGACAGTGGCTTTAGAAAAGAGGATTAAAAAGGGATTATTGTGTATGTCCGCTAATTCATAAATTAACTATAGAAGCAGAGAGAATGAACATGGGAATATACTAACACTGAGGAACAAAGAAAAAATAAATAAATTGTCAAATATTTGGGATGTTGATAAAAGTGAGGCGAGTGTGGGAAATTTCAAGAAAGGTAGAGAAGACCGAAGAAATCCCTGTAAATTGGCAAACGTTTTTCATTTCACCTGTTCTATTTCTTGTTTTCTTTTGTATTTCTTGTCCTTTTCTTAATTTTATCGTTTTTTTAAAATTGTTTGTCAGATAAATTCCGAGTTTTTCAAATTGGAATGTCTGGAGCTTTATCTATTCATAGGTGTTTTTAGACAACAAACAGTTGCAAACTACATCCCTCCCCGTCCTTTGTGCAGCAGTCAATTAGACGGCTGCTCAAGCCCAACAGACAAGAAGATAGAAAGATAAAGGCAAAAATATGGGCTAAAAAGGCACTAATAAGGGACTGCTATCAGAACTGCAATCGTTTTTGGTAAATTATAGCCTCTTACACGGTTATCATTTACCAATAACGTCCAATTTCAAAGTTGATCCCTATTCCGAATCCATTAGGTTGAGTGATAAATAACTTCCGTTTTTCTTCATACATACATACTTTTCTGCAATGTAAAGAATTATCTTAAAAAATTGATTGTGACGTAAGTAGGTTCTCTGCTGACTCTCTCTCTCTCTCTCTGTTTGCTATGGATTTTGTTTCAATATCGACTTAAAAATATCGTCATCGATGTCTGGAGGACGAGTTCTCCTTGGTTCGTCTTCCCAGATCACATCTCAGGAGCGGTATTTGACAAGCGAACCACCCAATCGGTTACCACTTCTTTTCCCATACATATTGCATATTTTTTGAACCACCTTTGTACAGGATTTGCTCCCTAGGCCCCCAAATGGCCCCCATTCCGCGCATTTGAGCACGTTTGAGCGCACAACGTTGTTGCTGGGCTTCACCCTCACAGCGACTGCATTCCATAGCCCCCCAAATTGCCCCATTCAGCGCCTTTGGACACGTTTGAGCACAAAACGTTGTTTCTGCAACCACAGCATTACTGCTTTGTTTAAATTCCCAAACCGTCAAATAGCGTCAGTGTTTTTTCAATTCACCATTTTTAAAGCGAATGAGAAAAAAAATTGAACGTAGCGTACACAACAGCAGATTCCCGTCTAAAGAGTCTGGCTGCGTAGCGATACAAAAAATAAGTGTTTGGGTAATACATTGTAGGCGTAAACAATAAAAATTAGGTATCGTCTGCCTGGACGGAAGTTATCTATGACCTAACCTAATAACTCCCCCTGATCACGTGTGATGGGATTGTTCGACCGGAACGTTTGCAATAATTCAGCACATGCGAATCAGACTCATTCTGAGAGATTTCTTCACAGCTATTTCATTGACCGTAAACTTTGTTATTATGATATAAAACAGAAAATTCTCATGATAAATCCCGTTTATATCGGTTTTTTTTTCGCCTCCTCTATTTTCCGCTTAAGCTCTCATACGTAATCAGTTATTGCTGAAAAGAAAATTCTAGAGCGTGAATCAACCTGATGGAATTCCATGGGGAAAAGCGTTTCTTTTTGCCAACGTGTGAACAAAGAAAGCAAACTACTATCAAACGCTTACTACGTTTATTTATCACACTAGTGACATTAGACGGGACTTTTTAGGACAGCAATCAACTTCCTTGCAGGACCTGATAACGAGAACACTCCTTTTTTTGTGAGATCTTTTTTAAAGAGAAAAAGTGAGACTTGAAAGGATTTTTATAAAAGTGGATGATTAAATTGTGTGTAGCACAGTTGTAGGAGGTTAGGCCGCGAATTTTCGGACTACGGTTCGAAACCGCTCTAGGGTAATGGGTCATTTCACACCCCCGGGTCTCGATGAATTGGTCGCGGAATTTTCCGGGAGGATAAAAACACTGACTTGATATATCGTATAGTTTCCACAAATCGCTGTATTAGTCACATAAACATAAATAAACCTCAATCGATTTTGAATCGAACTCAAACTCAAACGCTTTAGGGAATTTCTCAAGATTTGATAAGCACCAGTTTATTTTTTATTTTTCAAAAAAAAATCAGAAAATGCCTGCGTGTGACCATCCAGAAAATTTAAAAAAAAGCAACGCTAGCCGTTTCTCATTGATTTTTCTACGGTTTCATCAATATTTCTCAGCTCTATAACTCCTATTTACCGGAATAGTTCTAGGATTCTCGGGTACTCTCGGAGTATCCGAACAAATACCTGTCACATATGAGGTCTAGGCGCTGAACAACGCCCTTTTCTCGTGAAACAGGAGCGCTACGTCACCTATAGGAAATTATAGAGCACGTACATAATTGCTGTAGGTCGCGCTTAGCAAAAAGAAAGTGATCGACTTGAGAGAAGCGATTGAAGCGAAAGTGAAGAAGGAAGAAAGTCCGAGAATTCCGAGAAGAATAAAGAAAGGAGCGTGATAAATTTCAGAAAAATAATGAGAATTTCGGATTCTACTCCTTTAAAGCCATTAAACAGCGTCTCACTGATTATTCTACAATAAAGAAATGTATTCTCATTGAAACGAAGTTATAATATAAATTTTTCTGATGACTGAATTTATGTAGATAATGGTGACTACTGTCAATTTCAAAAAAAAAATAGCAATGTGGTGAAATTCAAGAAAATTCATGATTAGATGTTCAGAAAGAAAATTGTGCAATTGTCACTGTGATGAGTTTGGAAATTACTCGACTTATTTTGAAATTTTCAGGAAAAGATTCACAGCTGAAAAAAAACTGGTTTATAAGGCAAATTTGATTAATCCCATCAGTGTTGTTTGTTGTTTAATGGTTAATGTCACTGTCAGTGTCACTGTCAGTGTCAGTGTCATTGCCGTTCATTGCAAACACCATCCACTTCAACGCAAAAGTTGCAAAAAGCGAAATCATTTCACTTTCGCACAGAAATGCCCAACTGCACGTCCTGGACTGTTATCATTGTCGCTACGGGAAAAGATTAATCTAGAACTATTCAACGATGAAAAAAAGACGAAAACAGTGCTGATCTCGGCGAAGTTTTGACAGACTTCCTGCCCAGGTTTTTCTAAGGAAAATCAGATAAAAGTAGTTGAGAGATTTCAAAGAAGTTTACGATCTCTATCGATCCAACCCGAAACTACATTGAGGATACGGTCAGTGCGTGAGATCGTAAATCCATAAAACAAGAAGTCACTTTTTTTTCTCGAAAACTGATTAACACTATGTGATAATTAGCGCTGATATCGGAGTTTCAGTAGTCACGTTAAATATGTGCGTTTTAGGGAAATTCTTTGTTGGGAAACCGCTCTTCGAGGAGGAAACGAGCTTAAAGAAATTGTAGTTATTGCAACCGAAATGAAAAAAGTTGAGCCTAGTGAAAAATAATCGGAGTCTGATCATCCAATCGATTCACTTTTATTTAATATTCTCTCTTCTTTTTTCAGTTGTAGACTTGTGCTTGTAGACTGCACTCGTTGCCGAACACAATCAGAAAACGCTGCAGCAGCTTGTTGCGGTCATTATTTTTTAATTCCCTACTTCTTTTACTCGCGAAAAAAATGGCGAGAAAAAACTTACTGACTTTTCCTCTTCTCACTTTTTGAAATGGCTACACACAAATTCTTTAAGGAATTCTAACACGAAAATAAAAAATTGGAGCACAAGGACGAAGGATGCTGCGTGCTATTTATCACCTACCCGACTGCTCCTGCTGCTCACCAGACATTGCCGAGGGCTTGTGCTTGCTTTTTTCGGAGCTTCCAATTCCTAAAAACCTGTGCAAGCACAAATTCTTACGGAATGAATCTATCATGAAAGATAGTTACTAGAAGGTTTGAGAAGGGTTCCTAGACTGGGAGATGTGTGAGTGGAGAGCTGGCCGGCTCCGCGTTCGTCTCATACGTTCGAGCCCCACCAGCTCAGCGTTTTTGTACGGTTCCGCCCAATCGAATAAAAGCATGAAAATGACAAGGAACGCCGCGCTCAACGGTTCCAATTCTCATTCGGAGGATACATAAAAAACACCTTAGAAAACTCATTAATTCAGGACAGCTTACGTGTCATTCCGAAATCTATCGCCGGACCAAAAGAGATTTTTCTGAGGTCAACCGACTGCTTCATGTGAAGAGAGCATCGGAAAATACAACCTACTTGTTTTGGAAGAAGAATCTTTATTCAAATAAGCAAATACAATACAAACAATAAAACAAAAATAGGTTATCATCATGTTGGAGAGGGAGAGCTTTATCGGCTTCAACATCAGACTATCCGGAACGGCACATCACTTAGATGAATCTGGAGGAAAAGCTACAGGTTAATTCTAAGTTCCGTAAAATGATGTCATACTGCAGTACTAGTTTCCGATTCTCAGGTACTCTTCCCCAAAAAAATTGTCTTTTCCTTTCTGAAACGTCCACCGTCGCCGAGGAAGTGTCCAAATCACAACGACAGGATTTGTTCGCAATTCGTTCTTGGTTGGCATTTAATAAGATCATTTTCGAGCCGAATACCTTAAAGTGTGCGAATGTATTTAGATTATAACTGTGAGCGTGCCCATATTCTAAATTATTTCTATTCTTCGTTGAAAATGATGTAAAGGAAGTTGGAGAAGAAGTTTTTTTTTTAATTCTTCTATGGTAAAATTATACGTGATTTTATTGTTCTTTAGTGCCAATTCGTTCCATACAACACTTGCAGTCTTATCTGTCCATATCTCGCTCACTTTCAAGTGTTTTTTTCCTAGCAAGTAAATCCGAAAAACTGGCTAGAATATGCTACGCTTACTCCATAACTGTCGTGTCTTTATCAACTACTTTGCTGTAAAATCAAATTTTCTTTTTTTTCCCTAAAAATCGATAAAGTTGGAAAATTGCCAAGTGTGCTGGATTTTGAACATTTCCACGTGCGCATTCGAAAAAAAAAAGACAACATTAAGCGTCATCCTTAGATCGATCCAACTTCAGAGAACGAGCAGCGCCATTGACGTCGAGCCTGCAGAGAGCACCCATTGCTCATGGAAAAGCCACGGTCCAAAAAAAAAAGCGCACAAATGCTTATATGCATATGTTCATCGTGCTGAAAAGTCAATTTACTATCGAATAGTTTTAGCCCTGTCATCGTGAACGTAATATCTCCAACGCTGTTCCTTCCTGAATTCCGATGAAAAGACGTTGTTGGAGAGGTCAGTCCTGACGTTTGCGCACTGCATGCCTGGAAGAACAAGGCCATACTTTATATTATAAGTTTTTCGAAATCGTAGATTTAAGTGTATTTGTATCTTGTAGATTAGAGAATGAGTTTGTCGAGTTTCGTATTATGTGTTATTTTATAATAATTTGTTAGCTCCTTGATAAAATATTTATATTATTTGAAAGAGCTCTTTTCGTTCTAAAAAAAATGTGACAATTGTTTTTTTTTTACCAATTTAACCTTTTAGAATTATTTCTACTGCCTTTGAAATAAAATATTCAGAAAGCACTAATATTAGCACTTCTGACAATTATTTTTCTTCAAAGTCAAAAAGCTGCCACAGCCGCTCCGGACATTTTCGTTGTGTACGAAGGTGTTATCGGCGCATCTACTACGCAGAAATACTCTCCAAAATTCTTACGACTTTGACCTCGACGATGCTTCGCACCAGAAGACTTCTAAATTCGACAGGAGTTTTTCTATTCTATCGATCGACAACTATAATTATAACAAGGAATTAGTCATTAATGTACTCTAAGTTTTCGTTTACAACCTGCTCCCATCTCCGAACCAATTTTTTGCTGAACCAGTTTTTTGAGAAGTGCGGAAGAAAAAAAAATTAAGAAAAGTAGGGGTTGAAAGTGCTGATTTCTGCTTCCTACATATTCCATTTTTAAGACTAAAAAATTTAAAAATATTTAAAAAAAACAACGACTGCAGTTCTGTAAAGCAAGAGAGAGCTCTTTCAAATAATATAGAATTTTATCAGCTAGCAAGTAAATAATTACAAAATAAGATGTAACCTAAAATTCTACAAACTAATTCCTTAAACTAATAGTTTAAGGCAATTTGCAAGTGAGTACAGTGAGCTGAATTCACTAATTTATTTTCCTACTGCTTAGTTAAGTACAGCAGACTCTCGACATGCGTAAAAAAAGTTTTCTAATATCCCCTCGAGGCATTAGTCTGGAAATTAGGTGCTCGACCGGTGCTTCTTTTTTTATTCGTACATATTTCTTCCTCGTAAAACCATGGAAGATTACTTTGGCAATCAATCGGAGTACACCGCGGGTAACTTCTCTTCTGGCCGCGATCCGCGTCAAGTCGATATGCGTTAATTGACGAAAAGGGGAAGAAATGGGCAAAAATGTGATGCTATAATTTCGTTTTTCATCTCTTTTCTTATTAAAAAAATATACAGATAATGTAATAAATAGTATAATATAATACAAAGCAAACAATGTGCAATATACAAAAAAGGAAACAAAATGGCAAAAAGAACGTGCACGTGGCGTAAAGTGTAAAGTGTAATGTCTTTTTTTCAACCATAAGTAACAGTTTATCTTGTTCTTAGATTTGATTTTTTTTAAATTTAGATTCACGCTATTTTTAAAGGTCCTGAGATCTTCTCCTAAGGAAGATGAAAGAAATCCTCCTTTCCCAAGTTCTCCCAGTAGGATTATCACTTCCAGACGGCGTGTACAACAACGTAACCGAAAACGAACGAATTGGTCTGGGACCATGGTCGATTTTGTGGGAACGTTTCAAGCAATGTGGGCTCACCAACCTTTACTATCTTTGAACGACTTGTCACCGCATGCAGAGAATAAAAACATCGGAATGTAGGAAAATTCGGAAAAAAAGCAGAAATTAGCACGTTCCTAGTCAATATCATAAAAGTCTTGGCAGACAAGAACAGGATAGACAATAAAATAATTTACAGACATAAAGAAAAGGGGGATTAAGCAATAAAAGCTTTGACATGGGTAGCATGAATTTGTTTTTGAAGACAAAAAAATATTTCTCTCGTGCTATCTGGAGCAATGAAACTTTATTTCATTAGTTTTACTTCATTTTATGATTAAAACATTCAATTCGAATAATTTCGAAAAGTTGTTCTAAACATGACATTAATGGCATCACTCCACGAATCTGAGGTGGCGAAGATTTCAGGTGGAGTATTTTTAAAAGGGATAGTAGATTATGGAAAGGAGGGCGATTACGTCCATTTCTTCCTAATTGTCGTAAAAAACGGCCCGGAAGATGCGGCGCCGCACAGCGCTGGCGCGCTCCAATCGAACTCCTTGCTGAAAATAGTGCGCCAGAAAGCCCGAAGCCGTAACTTCCAGGCCGTTCTTACGGCAGTTAAGAAGAAATTGACGGAATCACCTCTCTCCATAATCTACGATCCCTTATAGGAAGTCTCCACCAGAAATCCCCACCACTTCAGATTCGGGGGGTGATGCCTTTAAATGCCACTCGCTTTTATAATGCGTTCAAATCGGTGTTACAGTCAAATGTTCCACCATTTAAAAGCGATATTCCCAACGGGACGGCAATATTCCAGGGTATTTAATTCACAAGGGAAGGTTTTTCGCACGAAACACATATGCATTGCAGGGAAATATGCATGCAATAAATAACAGCGAATGACAAAAAGAGGACATGTCAATAAGCATACAAAGCGGTAGGTTATATCTTACAGGCGGCAGTGACCTTTTGACGACATAAACGCTTATAAGTAAACATTGACCGGCCCATACATGAAAGAATTAATCTTTTCTTTTATTTTACTTCCGTGCTTTCATAGCGACTGCCCGGCCCGGAAGATGCGACGCCGCACAAGGCTGGCGCGCTCCAGTCGAACTCCTTGTAGAAAATAGTGCGCCAGAAAGCCCGAAGTCGTAACTTCCAGGCCGTTTTTTACGACAGTTAGGAAGAAATGGACGGAATCACCCCCTTTTCCATAATCTACGATTCCGTATACGAATATTCCACCTGAAATCCGGACCACCTCAGATTCGCGTGGTGACGCCTTTAATCCTATGGAAAGTTATCCTATCCGTCGCGGGAAAACGTTCCAGAAAAGGCTGAGAGCTCTTCTTTCCAAGTTTGGGATGGCGCCCGTCGTTGGATACGAAATTACATTAAACCCTTGATTACTCATCCACAACTTCCCAATTTAGAAGCACTAGACCGAAATCAAGAAGTGCATAAAAGCGATTATGAGCCATGGAAAATAGTGGAAGCGCCGAAAATTAAGGGGCATTTAACTCACTTTTCACTTTTCTACTTCAACAGTCACTCGAGACCATCCTAACGAACAAGGTCAGACGTACGTTGGGATCTTCCCAACAAGGACGTCGTAATGGGAATGGGGGAGGAGGACAGCAAGGGGTCGTATTCGACGGTTGTCTTTGGAATCTAATCGTATAATACTGAAATATATGATTAGGGAAGACACAAAATGTGTATAGTCAAAATAGTTAGCTAAGATGAGGGTACAAAGACCACAAAATTGTGAAAAATACCTTGTTCCTTACACTTCTAGTAGTGGAACTAGTGCGTTCTTTGGGCCAGTCTTGATGTTGCCATTTTCTTGCTTCTCCAAACTATACCAGATGACGTTCAAAATTAAGGATGCGCTGGGATTTTCTCAACAGGGCATCGTAAGAAGGGGGTAGGAGCTGGAAGGGGTCGTAAGGGTGGAAAGAAGAGAAAATAGATAGAAACAGCAAAGAAGAAAGAAGAAAAGAGTCGTTGTTGTTAAATAAACTAATATTAAGATTGTTATGGTCGTTAATTTTGGTTTTTACAATCTCACGTGTACTTTACTGATAGGCCCAATAGTCCTGGCCAGTGTTGGAAGATGGTCAGTGCAGTGAAGCGCCCTTATAAAGCAATTTCAAAGCTTGCGAAAAAAAATTATTGCGAATTCCCTAGATTTTTTTTTTCAGAAACTAGTTGAGAAAATGGTAACTTTTCTTCTTATGTGTTTTCCCCCTTTGTTGTTTTTCGAATCGGCCTTAGAGAGAGCCACGACAGCCACAGAGATGAAGATTTGCGGATGAGGCTTTTCTTGATGCTTTATCAGAAGATTTTTCAATCGCATTTCCGTAGTTGCACAATTAATAAAAGAGTGAAAGTTTGGATTTTTTGCTTCACTTCAAAATGTGTGCGACTTCGGACAAAATCGAATAACTCATCTCATAAGGTATAAAAACCTGTTCAATCTAAACTTAGTTCTATAAAAATTAAAATTCAACCTTACAGGAGGAAATTTTTTGTGCTGAAGTGTTTTCCTTTTTCTGTATCCCCTATCTTCCTCTCAAAATTTAGTTTAAGAAAAGTTAACGAATTCGTAATTTGCCGAAATTATAAGAAAGTACACGTTTACGCTACTAACTGATGTTGTTACAGAGAAAGGAGCGAGATGCAAAATATATATTTTTTTTGCGCAGTAAGCAATAAATCCTTAAAAGCATCACCCCAGGAATCTGGAGTGGTACGGATTTCCGGTGGAGTATTTGTATACGGAATCGCAGATTATTGAGAGAAAGGTGATTCCGTCCATTTCTTCTTAATTGCCGTAGAAAACAGCCCGGAAGATATGGCTTCGAGCGTTCCGGAGCTCTATTTTCCACAAGGAGTTCCATTGGAGCGGTCAGCCTTGTGCGCGGATCTTCCGGGCCGTTTTTTTTACGGCAATTAGGAAAAAATGGACGGGATCACTCCTCTCTCCATAATCTACTGTCCCGTATAAGAATACTCCACCTGAAATCCGCACCACCTCAGATTCGTGGTATACTGCCTTTAAAAACTTGGAGAGTCCTCGTGCAATCGATCTACAAAACATTATTACGGGTTTCTCTTCAATTACAGTGGGACACGTCAACTTCATCTGTAGAATTCAAATAGTTCAAACCTAATTTAAGCTTACCTAGCAGCAGTACTTTTTTTGAAGAGAGCTTCCCATTTTTTATTGATTTCCTTGAGCTGTAGCTAAGATTGGCATAGATCGCCTTTATTAAACAACGGCTAACGTTTCGGCGTTATCACCTTCGTCAGAGCCTGGCAAGCTCAAAGCCATTAGTGATTTATCCCCTCAAGTGCCTCATCACCTTACCGAAAGCATCCAAACGGTAGGCAAACTCAAACAGCAACACACTGGCTAGTACTTACATCATTAGTTAGACTTGTTAACGCAGCAGACCACCACGTACCACAACTACGAGTCACGAGGGTTTTTATATAGGGACCTCACAGCCCGTAGATCAAAACCCGCATAGGTCTTGATATAGGGATAACTCGTTTGTGATAGCAATGCACTCATCCTTCTTGTTCATTTTTGGACTTTTGGCGGTTATCCAAAAGGCCTCTAGTGTTCTGCGTGCTGTGATCTCGGACTCGTAGGATAATATACGAACTTCTACCTCCACTTCGGAGTTTGGATGACATATTCTACGGTGTGCTCCAAATGGGGTGAAGGTTTTAGATTTTTCGTGTCCATCTAGATGCTCCTTTACCCTTATACACAATGGACGTCCCGTTTCCCCTATATACTCGTCACCGCGCAACCTGCACGTGATACGATACACTACTCCTGATATCATGCAATCACCCTCTCTGTCATACCGGCAAATCACGCAGCTGGGAGTTGTGCAGAGTCGATCATGTGCACGATTACGTACCAGCTGACCCTTGAGGTTTGCTGGAGGTATTTCCACAACGCTCACGTCATTCTGTAGACCCGCTTTCCGTAGACAACCCTGTATCGCTCTGCTCATATCATAAGATATATAAGGTAAACAGAAAGGGATCCTTTCTGGGCTATCCACTACGTTGGATCTTCGAGAGGGATGTCGTGCTTGTCGGGTAGCACCATCTCCAGCTGGGTACCCATTGGATATTGCTACTTTATGAGCAAGATTTTCAGACCATGTTTTTTCCTGGCTACTCGATGAGACTCTTGCCGCCGTTCTGTACATGTTACCTATAACAGATTTTTTCATTTTGCTGGGATGCGCTGAAAGGTAGTGGATTAAGGTGTTTTTGCTGTTGGGTTTTCGGTACCACTTAGTCTTACATATCCCATTCCACAAGTAAATGTGCACATTCAAGAAAGCCAACCAATTGTCTATCGGTCTCTCCCTTGTGAAATTAATGTGCGGACACTGCTGATTGAGAAGATTGAAGCACGTGTCTAGTTCTGCTTGTGTTGAGCAGACGATCAGCAATCATCTATGTAACGATAATACAGCAGTGGTTTGCGGTCTATTATAGGCTTTTCGATCTTGGTCATGAAAACAATGGCGATAGTGGGTGCCAGCCTTTGTCCCATAGCTAGGCCTCTAAGTTGTCGGTAGTACTGTCCCAACCATCGGAAAATAGAGCAATTCAGGCATTCGTTTATCAATGTCATGACCTGTCTAATGCTTAATCCATGTTGTATGTATGTACATGAACATGTTCAATAAAGCCTGGCGCTGCGTGAGCAGTTCGTGAACAGCCTGCATCGCTACATCGTTTGAAACGTTCGTATAGAGTGACGTAACGTCAAAGGTCTCTACTACACATTCACGCTCAAACGAGGCACTGCGGTGATGTTTTAGGAAGTTGCTAGAACTGCTGAGGTGAACAGGGACATATTTGAGCAGCTGATTTAGGATTATGTTGAGCAGCCAGGAAATTCTATCCGTGGGGCCCCCGATACCACTAATGATAGGTCTCACTTTAAAGTCACGTGGATCGTTCGAAGTGAGGCCATTTTCAGAGAGCTTATGAGTTTTGATTAGCGTGTATAAGACTGGACATGCGGGTAAGTCGTTCTTGAGACGTATAATAAAGTTTTTTGGGAGCCCTGCTGTTCCAGCTGTTTCTACCCAAACCCTGTTTAGGCGGCGATTTTGCTTTCTGAACTCATTGGCGGAGGATGGGACATATAGACTGTCATCCTCAAGATGTTGTCTCGTTATCGCCTTGTCTAGTTCACGTGATAGAACAACAAATTCGCCTCCCTTGTCACTAACGGAGATCTTGATCTCTCCAGCTGTAATAAGATTGCGAATCTCAAGTAGGCCTCGGCGTTGCGCGACCGAGAGATTGAAATTTACGTGTTTTTTCGAGAAACGCTCCAAAACGGAGTACGCTGATGTTGCGAACACTCGAAACTTGTTGTCTACCGTGGGGTTGGGTTCGGGTGGTTTATACATCATACGCGGGAAAAAGGTATGGAGGGTAGGGATACTCGCTCAGCTATTCTGTTCTCTTGCCTTCGCTCTTCTTCTTTTGCTCTCAGTCGCAACCTATCATGAACCAATTGGAGGCCGCCCACTATCTTGCGTGATACCTCCGGACTTATTGATTGCACAGGAGCGAAACTAGGGCCGAGATCCAAAACGGAAAGCGCGTCAGCTGAGATGAGTACATCGCCAATCACAGAAACACGAAATGTGCACTGCTCTTATTAGCAATGGTGGTGTTGTGATCTGCACATACAGAGGTAGATTTAACAGATTTATTAACCTTCTGATGTTGCTGAGGGTCTACTAATCGTCCGAACTTTTCCTGTAGTCTAGATTTAGCACTAGAGCGAATATAATCACAAATGGACATTGACTCACCCAATATTCTCCTCCAAATGCGTTCCGGCATAAAACGTTCACAACAATGTTCTTTATACACACACTTCTTAAGCAAAGAGAATATGTGCTCCTGTTTTGCCTTCAATGCCATACGTAGGAGTTGTTGCTCAATCTTCTGCATCTGCCGGCTTTCCTTGGGAACACGCTTATCTCGTGAAATCGCTTGTTGGTTATAAAGTTTGGAGTGACTTGATATTCATGGCAGCGGCGGAGAAAGTGGATGGTCTCCCTTTCTGAGACGATCTTTTGCCTCAAAGAAAGGACTTCTCTCACTAGTCGCCATGTTCGACTGTCTTTGAATCTCAGCATATTGAAACGAAGTTTTTTATTGATTTCCTTCGTTTTTTAAACTTCGTTTCAACATGCCGAGATTCAAAGACAGTCGAACATGGGCAATGCTTCCCTTTTTATTATAAAACTCTTCAGACCTACACCAAGAAATGTCAACCTCACAGCCGTTAGTCCTCTAGTCATTTGTCAGGTTTGCATTGTCGATATTATGTCATATTTATCATATGTCCGTCAGAGTTTTCCTGGCAATGAAGGAATATCAATAAATAATGTCGTCATTCTATGTTTCCAGGAGAATTTTCTCCTCAAAATTTGCCAGCATCAGGTTACATCACTGGCAAGGGGCACTCGGTAGAGCCCTTATTTCTCGAAGCAAGTAACTAAACCAGTCGGGGTCCTAAGACCTAACCATTAGTCTTAGAAGATGTATGACAAGAAATAATATGACAATGAGACCACTGAGTGCCCCTCCCGTCCTCTCCCCAACTACATTTTCCCCCACCTTAGGTCGCAACAAAACGATCCCTAGTAAATGTTAAACCCAACTAAACTATTTTCCTGTCGTTTTTTTTATTTGAGGAAGTTAGTGCTTAGTTTCGTAGCGTCTCCTACTGACTTCAATTTTAATATTTATTGCATTGTACTTTCACAACGGTTCACAGCATCGGACGCGCGACTCTGAACGCTATGGGATGTTTAATGGAGGTTCCTCCTTCGGCAATATTTTCAAAGCTAGATATGTGGGTTCAACTTTTCTGACTTCGTGAAAAATCCGAAGCTTAGCTAAGAGTAAAGTGCTGCTAAGAATTCTACCATATTGTACCATATAGATTGTCGCATAGATGTGAAAAGCCCGGACACAGGTTCTTCCATATCAGATATCCGAACTATTGGGAGGCGAGCTTGTCAAAAGGTCACTGCCGCCTGTATGATATAACTAATCGCGTTATATGCTCACTGACATGGTCCTCTTGTGGTCATGCACTGTCATCTATTGTATGCATATTTCCCTGCAATGCATGTGTGTTTCGTGCGAAAAACCTTCCTTTGTGAATTAAATACCCTGGAATATTGCCGTCCCGCTGGGAATATCGCTTTTAAATGGTGGAGCATTTGACTGTAACACCGATTTGAACGCATTATAAAAGCGAATGGCATTTAAAGGCATCACCACACGAATTTGAGGTGGTCCGGATTTCAGGTGGAATATTCGTATACGGAATCGTTGATTATGGAGAGAGGTGATTCCGTGAATTTCTTCTTAACTGCCGTAAGAACGGCCTGGAAGTTACGGCTTCGGGCTTTCTGGCGCACTATTTTCAGCAAGGAGTTCTATTGGAGCGCGCCAGCGCTGTGCGGCGCCGCATCTTCCGGGCCGTTTTTTACGGCAATTAGGAAGAAATGGACGTAATCACACTCCTCTCCATAATCTACTATGCCGTATACAAATACCCCACCTGGAATCCACCTCAGATTCGTGGAGTGATGCCTTTAATATAGTGTATCGTCAACTGCTTTGTTGAATGAAGAGGGGACTCGCACTTACTTTGTATCAAGTGTGCTCGGTGAATTTCAGCCTCAAGAACGAGCTGGAATCCATCAGAGCTTCAGTCGCTTGGACCACATCCATGCCGAGGGGAATTCATAGAGGTTTGCGGAGAATGCCGTCTGCTCGCCGCTTCAACACTTCGAGGAAGTATTTGATAGCGTAGAAGCAAATGTAAAATTTTCACTGTTGGTCGATTAAGGTGTGAACACTTTGTGTGTGAGGACCTTAACGGTCTACTACCATCGATGCCCGACTGCGATACACCTCCTCAACCACTCTTCTACTGAACACTTTGGGTACAGGGTTCGACAAGACAATAATATATTGTTGAATTATTATATTGTTGTTGTTAATATATCGTTCACACCTGCGCTACACTGCCCACGAAATCACTTGCGTGGTAAAAATTAGCAATCGGATTGGTCGACAATTTCTCTTACAAATCGCTTAGTTTTGCGAGGCAACAGTGATCTCTTCTAACAACGGCTAAATCAGAGAACATGGAATTAACCCATTGACGACAGCGCGCTCGTGTCTGGCATGTGGGACCGTGCGCTTTTTCAATATGCCCCGGGCACGAGGAGGCCCTTTTTTTTTTTTTTTAAAAAAAAATAATTTTTAATAATTGAAAAAAAAAAAAAAAAAAAAAAAAAGATTCTGATTCCGGTTCTGGTTCAATAGGTACAATTAGCAGTGATGATGATAGCGAGGGATGGACAAGCGATGCTGAAGCTGACAATTTCGGATCACCATGGGCCAGATAATACAGTATTGATGTGATTTCTTTGAATTGTTTTTGGATGCCGTTCTCATGAATCTAATAGAGACAGAAACAAATCGATGCGGAAAAGCTAGAGATGCCCCATTGACAGAAACTAATAAAAAAAGAATTGAAGAAGTTCATAGCACTCCGCATTCAGATTGGACTTGTGAAAATGCCTAGCCTACGCGATTATTGGAGTATGCGTCCTGGATTATGAGGTCATTCATTCGCTGGGAGGATAATGTCCAGAAGCCGTTTTGAGCAACTGCTACGCTCTCTGCATTTCTGTGCCATTTTGTTTTTTGGGATTTTTGCTTTTGTTCACTTTACCGTTAGAAATGAATAATTCTCGGACCATTATACATGTAGCTTTGTTAGAATGCAATATATCTGATAAATACTTGAAAACTTTGAAAAATTTAAAAATATTTGGTAGCGAATAATTTTATCACTGTTGCCCACCTGCGAGACACGCGGTCGTCAATGGGTTAAATGGAGCTCGAAAAGGCAAAAAGTTGCATATAAACAGAAAGAAGAAATTGTTCGTAAAAAAAAACCTCCTGAAGTGAGTAAGCTGACATGAAGGTTTCCGAATAACGGAAATTTTATCACGCCTCTATGTTGAATATATAGCTGTGGAGAGCGACTTGAAAAAGGAACACGTGAATATTCTTGTTCAGATATTCGGCTCACCACTTCTTCCAGAGCTCTGCCGCTCAGCGAAGGCGTTGGTTGACACTGCTGCAAAAGTTCTTTACTATTCACATAATATTTTTCTCTCTGAGCAGCTCCTCCCGTACGCATTACGCAACGTTATCAGTTTTGAAATTTTTTTTTCAAGACTGAAAAGTCGAGAACAAATGATTACACTTTCTGTATTCAAACCTATACTACTTGTACAGCATGTTATAGCACACTTCGTGTTTCTTCTACTCTGAGCAAATTCTTATGATGAAGCTTTGATCATTTTCAAAGGGACCACTCTGATCATACTTCATTTCATATTTGGTTCCCGCTCAAAAATGCTGATGATGCCAGAAGCACGGAATGTTGTCGCGTTCAGGTAGGAAACTTTAGAGTGTGGCTGGACATAGTTGCCCCAAGCATCTGGAGAAGATTCAGTTCTGCATCTTATGTGCACGCAACAGAAATTCTCAAAAGACAAATTCTTGGTTGGTTGAGAAGTACACGCAAAAAATGACGTTAACGCGTTCGAAAAATTGAAGTATTTTTATAGAAATTTAAAGGTAATCATACTAGCCGAGGCTTTGCGGGGGTAATTGGCTAATTTTTTGGCAAATAGCCTTGTTCAGACCCTGAAATGGGCGATTCCATTCACATTCTAAGCGACCACATCTCTCCATAACTAAAGAGATGAACTCTGTCATTGCTTTTTCAACCGCTGACGTAGCGACTACACTAAATGCTTATCCTGGGTTGGGGCAGTTTAGTAATGACCGCTGACTGGTCGTCGATAACGAGAGCGAATGATTCGAATGTCTGATTTCGGTCAGGAGAGCCATCGAAGATATCACACAAGTTCCCTAGCTATCGATAGGAATTCACCCTCGCGAATTTAATATATTAGGTTTTGGCGTAGATCCAAAATACCCCCTGCATTTTTCATACCAGCGTTTTAGATTCATGTGCTACGATTTGAACCTGGACTTCAAAATTGGCTCCGTTATGCTTTTTTCTTCTTTGAGTGTCCATTCCCCGTCACCTATCCTTTTCATTCATGTTCTCTTTGACGCGAGTAAATAGCGGTCGAGAAGTTTCGCCAACATATTCTTCGCTAAAGCTCGCGCAAAAAATCAGAAAGTCTATATGGGTCTTAAACTGTTTCAGGGTCCACCAATGGGACAAATAATACAGTTTTGTATTGCAAAGATGGAACGTGAGGTGCAGATGTGTGCCGTACGCAAAAAAACAGCCGTCGCTTATCTCTTACATTTCCAAGACAAGTAACGCGTTTTTCAGCATTGATCACGCGTCGCACATGATCGTTTGATTGTTACCTTTTCCAAAGTTTATCTTACAAAAGCACATTCGCTTTTTTAGACCCTTGTGTACAATTCAACCCTAATATTTTAGCATAGTTTTTTCTAGTGAATTTATTTTTCCTCCATTTGTTTTCCCAACATAATTAAGTAGATTCAAAGGGGAGTGGAATGCCATGCCACACAACGGCAAAATACGCATTGCTACCTATTTGAAAATGACGTGTTCATCCAAATGCGATTTAGCTGGTTTTTTTTGCGGTTTATTAATGTCGGATCACTTCCATTCAATCAACAGGTCAGAAATTCATAATTTAGAAGAAAAAGATAGATACAAAAAAGAAAATGATAAGGTGTAATGGATTACGGAAGTAGAAAAAGATCATTTTTATCAGTGATGGCAACGTTGCTCTTTTCTCCATGAAGATAAATGATTAGGCACAAAATTGGGAACACCATGTTGCCTTTTTTAAAATTATTCCTGTGGAATCTTCATGCTTTGTTTCTTCTGTAAAAGAGTTTTCTGGCAAACAGGAGCTGGAGGGAAGCGATGGATTTGCTTTATTGTTCTTTTTTCGTTCCGTTATTTGAGTCGGTGACTGTGATTTACTGCAATGACCCTGAATTTTCATTCTGGAAGGTGTTTTTGTCAACAAATCCTGCACGTAAACTTTGCAAATCAAATGAACTCCATGGATTCCATGAAAATGAATGAAGTTCCATTGAATTTCCAATGAAGAAACTTCACTTATTCGCTTTGAATTTTCTTCCTACAATGTAATACAGTAAATAAAATTGGTCTCATTTTTTCGAGAGTTCATAGTACTGGTTCTCTGTTCATTGTTTATTTATGTTACAAATAATATGCGCTAGAATCTTATTACAAAAATGAACAAAATAGATGAACAGAAAAAAATCGACAACTACAATGGAGTCTTGTCAATCCTCGAAATTCGAGAATTATTGGGTTGATCACGGTAGTAAGCATTTGATGGGTTTGTAAGAGACGATAAGATCCTAGTCTTCGGCGAGCTTCCAGAATTGAGATGCGATCGAGTCGGCTCCTTAAACGGATGAAGGATAAAGCGCACCCCGTTGATCAATCGCCTACGAATTCGACTTCAATTTGGAATTCGCTTGAAGTTCATGAAGAAAGGCTTGAGGTCTATCGAACTCAGAAGGATCAAAGGTTTGTTTGGCACCACGGCGGATTCGAACCTTCGATCGATCGTGCAGCCACAACGTCTTATCTACTGCACTACACCTGCATCGGCATGCTATTGTAATCTCGCATTTTTAGATCTCAACTGAAATGAATTCCCAGTCAAAGACAATGTTAAGGTACAGTTTAAGTTGTTTGTGTTTTGTTGATGTTTTAGGTGTTTTAGGTACGTACAAGGAAGCACGAAGCGTTCATAAATACTCACGTCAGTCGATGTCTTGTTCTAGATCCTTTTTTCAATACCCGACGCATTGTTGTTATTTATTTATTTTATTTTTACTTCATTGTTGTTCCTAGTGAACACCTACTGTCAGGCATCACATTAGAAATCAAGTGAATTTACTTGTTCCCGCTTTTTTCTTTTTTTTTCAAAATGCAAGCGTTTTTCTTTATCAGTTCAACAATGTGAACAAAAATTAGAGGAATCGGTAGAAAATTGACAGTTTCACCATTTTTCTGGAAGAAAAGCTAGATGGAGGTATCCCAGAAACAGTTGAGAGCTTTCAAGGGACAGCTCTGGAGAATGAGAACAAAAAAGGATCTCCGAAAAATCAATGAGTGAAAATATGTTTCTCCTTAAGTAGGTTCAAATACTTATCTAGCAGATAAAAAAAATTGAGAAAAACTGGGCTCATTTCCAGACAGAAGGGCAATCTGTCAAAACATCACACTTATGCTCATATTATATATGCACTTTGAGCAACTTTTGCTAACAACATGTTAAGATGTTTAAAGTCTTTTCTTTTAAATAGTTGGCATCTATTCGTGTAGCTGCTTTAGGTGTCGTTTGAAATTGAAAAATGAAATGAGCTGTTGACAAACTGCACCTCTGTATTCCTTTTGTAAGCAATCCAAGGTCGATAAGGTTGGTATGGATAGTACGGATATGCCGGATTATAAACAACAGGCGGATAGTATGGTCGAGTCAAGGCTAAAATGATCTCAGTGTTCTGCTCATACTTCAAATACGGAAAATTACGACCAAAATTCCGAACTCTTCTCTGCGTTGCCACAAAATTTTAATATTATTAATTGGCAGGATGCAGCAGATATGTCCCAACAGTTGAAATCGGCTTGAAAGAAAAAAAACCATGTAAAATCAAAACTGCTGTACCAGAAGTAATCGCAGCTATTCCGAGTAGTGTTCCTGCGGTTCCTACTCCAGGTGGTGGCGGTGGATTGGGTCTTGGTGGATATGATCGTGGTCTGAAGCGTCCTGCACCGTGGTGAAGATAGTGGTGGTGGTGATGATTCACCCGCAGTCGTCGCCGCTGGGACAGCACACCTGAATAAAAGGAAATTATCATTTATCTTCAACGCAATGGTGGACGCACCCACAGCCATAAAGGGTTCTGCAGATTTCAAACTAACACCACTGTTTCACTGTATCATTATTGAATAAAGCCACAACAGATGTGCTCGAAATTATGGTGATTAGAAAAATGTCCTTGAAAATGATGTGCGATTTTCCGCCGACATACCGGATTTTGAGAGTCCTTCAATGGCTCCACTACTTACGGAATTTAAAGTCAGAAAAATTCTCAAAGTTTAAGAGAGTTTCAGTAGTTATCCAAAAAAGTAAAAAATTGAAAGAGGATGCACAGGATTTGTCCAACACCTCTTGCGCGGCTCAACTTTATTTCACGGATGTGGGTGGTTGCGCAGCTCAACTGAGTGTACTATGCTCCATGATAAACGCGTAAAAGAAAAAATAGAGTAATTGCGTTTTCCTAAGAAGAAAATTTTAACAGGATATTAGTAAGGTAAACTCCTCACCGGTTATTGTCAGAGTTAGGAGCAGAACCAATACGCACCTCATTCTTGTAGTTCAAAACTGAAAAAAAATCAAAAATTGAGGAGAGAAGCTGAAATACCAATGGAAATAACAGAGAGTGTTTTAGAAAAGAATGCAAACATTTTCTGGTTAAATCTTTCTGATACATGTACCTCCCTGATTTTCAATATTCTAAAATGCCAGCGAAAGGGATGTAAGCAGATACATTAGTGATTTTTACTAGTTGCTAGCAAGAACTTGTAAAGATTCTTGATCGAATTAGGGTCTTCATACCATGCAACCTAATCTCGTTCCAAACGGGAACCGCTCGATCCTTGGGATAGGGTCGAAGCTCAAACATCTGCATCACATTTCTTGGTCCAAAGAGATCACTTCTCTGTAGGTACGGAGAATTTTGCCACGGGCTGCTAAGAATGTATCTTTGAGTATACATACATATAAATATATTCTCAGAGAAATACCATTGTTTCTCAAATGCTGTTGTATTTAAGAAGTTTTCTATCAAGAATTACTGGACGTAACCATGGAAGATTATTTTAATTAGAAACTTACGATCTCCAAGCAGGCAACAAATTAATCTAATTACTTTTCTCGTTTTTCGCGCAATGAAACCATTTTTTTAGAGAAGGATTGCATTGCAGACTCCTAATAAAAATCAACTGAAACTGCCATTTTGGTAATAACTTAAAGTCTTAGTCACAAATTTCCAGTAAGTGGTCTTGAAATGCTTTAAAGGCATCACCCCACGAATCTGAGATGGTACGGATTTCAGGTGGAGTACTCGTACACGGGTATCATAGATTGAGGAGAGGGGGGTGATTCCGTCCATTTCTTCCTAATTGCCGCAAAAAAACGGCCCGGACGATGCGGCGCGAACACAAGGCTGACGCGCTCCAATGGAACTCGTTGTAGAAAATAGCGCGCCGTAAAACCGTATCTTCCAGGCCGTTTTTACGGCAATTAGGAAGAAATTGACGGGATCACCCCTCTCTCCATAATCTATATGGAATAATCTATATCTATATCCCGTATACGAATACTCCACCCGAATCCCGTACCACTTCAGATTCGTGGAGTGATGCCTTTAAATGCCATTCGCTTTTATAATGCGTTCGAATCGGTGTTACAGTCAAATGCTGCACCATTTAAAAGCGATATTCCCGACGGGACGGCAATATTCCAGGGTGTTTCATTCACAAAGGAAGGTTCTTCGCACGAAACACACATGCAGGGAAATATGCATACAATAGATAACAGTGCATGACAACAAGAGGACCATGTCAGTGAGCATACAAGGCGATTAGTTATATCATGCAGGCGTTGACAACATAAATGTTTATAGGTAAACATTGACCGTCCTATATATGGAAGAATTAGTCCCTTTTTATTTTACTTTCATGTTTTCATAGCGACTGCACGTGAATTTTTTAATTATTGATCAATATTTGTTCTTCGTATTGGAATAGGTTTATTAAAATAAAAAAAGCTGAAACAGCGGACCTATTTGCGTCCATGGGAGAAATATGGAGCGTTGGCGTGACCCTTCCTGAGAGCATTTGAAAAAATCTTGCGATATCTACCATAACTTCTCCGATGGAGTTTTTTTTTTATCCATAAAAGGTTTCTTTTAAAGTTTAATCAAGAAATAAAAGGATTGGACGCACACATTACTTCTCATTCAATTAATCTATGCTGTGAAGCGTTGACTCGATCTATTTGCTAGAGGGACTATTTTTTAATATTGTGCCTACTAGATTTTTAGATGGAACTCTTATTGGATCGAAGTTCCGGATTTTTCGCTGTCTTAAGAGGCAAAGTGCCAGACTACCGCGGGTCAGTGTTTCGATAATCGTTCAAGGAAGGGAAACGGAAGCCATATAGACTGAAAATAGTCTTACGTAGTGTTCCACCGGATGTTCGACAGTTGCTAGCACGCACTCCACAACACAGAGTAAGTGGCGCTATACATGGGAGATTTTTTCAGTTTTTTTTCTCAATTTCGTGTCATTTCTGGCAGTCTCTTCAACGACGTTATCCGGAACTTCGAGTTAGCTTCTGGCGTGGTATGGATGGTGTAGTCGATAAAAAAAAACAATAAACTATGAATCATCGATTCAGATGCATTCGAGGTGATGATTCTTGACGTTAGAAGTTAGAGTTGTGATAAGCTATCAGGAAAGAAAACACTTGCAACTCTAGCATCCTTGGGTGTCCCCAGCCATAATTTGCTCTTCGGCAATAACTCGGCTGAGCGCTGAATTTTTAAAAATTTCAGCAATCTTGCTACTTGTGATCATCATGGAAACGGTTTAGTATTTGCCGTATTTATTTGTTTTTATCTACTTATTAAATTTGTAAATCTTTATGTCTGTGTGGGGCAGTAGAAATTACACGTCGTAAGTCCTCCTCTATTGTCACGAACATAAACGACCATTGAATTAAAATAGACGTAATAATCGTTACAAAGGAGGGATTTCAACTCGAAAGTACGTGGAGTCAAAAGACTCGAAAGTAGCCTGGTTCATTTGTTGACTCACGAGACGTCATATTGTGTGAGTTAGGCCATGATGCGTATTCCTCCTTCATCACATCTCCCATAAAATCATAGGTTATTGTTCATACTGTAAACTAAATAGACACCGATAACGAGAAGAAAACCTGGTGACAGGGTCAATACTGTGTGCGAAACTAATTCGAACGCTCTCTGATGATGCAGCCTTCTAGAAGCTTCTTTCCCGTTTTCCTCTGTTGACACATTCAAAAATTCACTTACTTTACGCAGATAATTTGCTATATATGATACAAACATTTGTACACAATGTGCATTTTATTCCGTATTAGCCATAACGGTGCTCAACAGTAGCCCTTTGTCTCCATTTTAGAAAAAGAAGAAAAATGACAATGGAAAAAAGAAAAATGGAAAAATCCCTACCAACCTAATCAGTGATCCATTTGTAAATAATATGGTGTATACTACTAACTGCAGAGCATATTAAAATTTATTATATGCAAATGGTGTTTATCTAGCAAATTATTATCTGGCTCATTTCAATGTTTTAATTTTTCTCATTCGAAATCCCCAATATGTGCACGTTTGAGCTTTTTTTCTTGCTTTAACGCGATTTATGAATCGAAACGTCGTGCTGGTGAAAATTGGCTCAATACCACACTACAGAATTCACTGTATTCATACAGTGGCTTAACCGTTTTCATTTTTGAAACCACTTTTGGGGCTCTCTGTAGCCTAACTCTCCGATGCAATAATTTTTCATTATCATAGTTTTCTGGCGTTATTTTGTACTTCAATAGGCTTGCATCTAAAATGGTTCGCAGCAATTTCTCATCCTTTTTTTTTCAAAGGAAAAAGACTGTTGAAGGATATGAACTTGTGGTGCAAATGGGGCTTTGGTTGCATAGCACTTTCTTACTGCATATTTCTGCTGTACATTGGTGAATGGTACTTTATAGACACAAGTACTGGCTCAAGGAAGTTCGTTGGATTTCATTTGAACTGGGGTCGATTTGGAAATCAGGTACATTTTGCGTATATTGTAGCAATCAACCAATATTTGGCGAAATTCTTACAATAGGATCACCATTACGGCAACGAGGGTGCACCATGCTCACTGCAATCACCATTATTTACTCTTCAAAAAGGCTCCGATGGGACGCGTGAATGGAGCCCTGTAGACACGGGTACTGACTCAAAGAAATTTGTTGGATTCCACTTGAACTGGGGTCGATTTGGAAATCAAGTATGTTTTGCGTAGCTAACTTTGAATTTGCACTACAACCTTTAAAATTTGTTTATATCGAAAACACAATATAGTTTTTGAAAGTTTGATGGTAAATCCTTTCTCGAAGCGCATACCATAAGGTACAGAACGGCCAATACTAAGAACTCAGTGACCAGCATAAGTGGATGTGGTTACTGTACCGCGGCAGAAGACTTGCAGTAAAACACTAAGGAGATGCTAGAACTGTGTAAGACTGCACTCACCCGCAACGAGAAAGATGAGCCTAGCACGACGCCTTCAGAAAGAGTAACCTTCTCGACGAAGAGAATCCTGTGTTGATCCAAGTGTTTTGCGTCATCCCGGAACACCTCCAAATTTTGATCTTGGTGATGAAGGATTGCATGGCGCCCAATGAGATCAAATCCGAAAGGTTTGATAATCTACAAATAGTCTGCATCAAGATTCTGTCAAAGCCTTTCACACAGCACTTATTGGAATGCGAGGCTTCTATGAGGTAAAAAATGAAGCAAGACCGTATCAGGTAAAGCAAAACCGTATCGTAATCAGTCTAATCAGTTTGAGAAGAAAAAGTCGGCTTTTTCTGGTGGACCGTTGGGTGAAAGAAAACAGGATTCAAAGATCGTCAGATGAAGGATGGTCAAGCAAAAAAAGAATAGAAATTCAAAAAGTATTTAGAAAGATTCGGCTGAAGGCGCACACACAGTTTCAAAGTTCACTGAGGTACATATCTCGAGGTGTATGCCTCACTTTTGTGCAATTGAAGTAGACCTTCGATTTGGTTGATCGGATATGAGAGCCGTGCACCAACACCGTTTGATGCATACGAGTTCACTTGCTTACGCAGCAACTTCTCCACCGTTCCCCGAAAAAAGAAAGAGCAGAAGAACTTACTCGAACAGTTAGCAACACTGATTTTGGGGACGTAATGTAGAAGTAATGGGACAACATGAGAGTGAGAAGCCTATAGGCGTCAGTTACACCAGTTTTTTTCGGTCTGCATCATCGACTGGTTAGCATAACATCAAAGATCTATCAAATGTTGTCTGAATTTGATGAAACGTTTAGGGGCATTGATTTAGCGCTGAAGTTAGGGGGAATGATGTCGATGAGAGGCGGCTTAAAGGCATCGCCCAAGAAATCTGAGATGGTGTGGATTTCAGGTGAAGTATTCGTATACGGGATCAAAGATTAAGGAGAGGAGGGTGATTCCTAATTGCCGTAAAAAACGACCCGGAAGATGCGGCGCGTGTACAAGGCTGACGCGCTCCAATTGAACTCGTTGTAGAAAATAGCGCGCCGGAACGCTGAAAGCCGTATCTTCTGGGCCGTTTTTACGGCAACTAGGAAGAAATGGAATCAGCATTCTCTCCATAATCTATATATCCGTATAGTAATAACCCACCTGAAGCCAGCACCACCCCAAATTCGTGGGGTGATGCCTTTAAGTCGTCCTCAAGGCGCTATGTTGTGACAAGGGACACTATGCCCATCATTCGTGTAACGGTCGAACCATGTCGTCCAACCCCTACAAATTAATTTGTAATGGTTGTCACAGCTGCAGCCAATTGATTTGTTAAAGTCGAGCGAGAAGTGCATAAAGAGGGCACCTGATATCTGCAAATGATGCGAGTGATCATGTCGGGTCTTTTTAGGCTACACAATAATCGACTCACAGTTTTTGCCGATGTTGACTTTGAACCTTGTGCCAATTATTATATAGCCCGAACACCTATTCCTCGAATGCTTTAAGTGTGCACATAACGATTCTGATACCTGTCAGCTCTAGGACCCTCTTCTAGTAGATCCCTAATAAACATAAGTTACTCATTAATGTGTGAGTGTGTGTTCGTTATCGTTTACTCATTATACTTATACACCCATCATATTTATATTTATAATGGCTTATTGTTGCTATTTTAATGGAATAGAGAAAGGACAGCTGTGCCAGAAATTTTCATGTTTCACCATTGCTTTCATGAAAAAGCGAATCTATTCAAGAAGTGATCCCATCCCTATGTCATACAATTTTTTCTTAATGAAAAAGCTCATCACTGGATTGCTACCATGAATAACAACGTAGGTAGTTTGTCCTGCGACAGCTGTGTACAGGATAGTGAAAGGATGTCGCGGAAAAATCAATGTATTTATTGCGGATGGAAGTTAGCGAAATATGCGTAGTGCTAGTGGTATTTGTTTTCTGAAGGAAAGAAACTTCTGGTTTTGTTTATAGTAAGCGACCAGCGCATATGAGATGATGAAATATATTCAGGAACTGAGGTTCTTTTTGATTAATTGTTAATTAGGAGAGGAGATGACAGTACTTTTCCCTTTTTAGGTGAAAATTGTTCCTTAATTCTTAGTTTTTCTTCTTCGCGAGCATATGAGATTATGTTGCTTTTTTCAGTTATTTCATTTAATAACTGGATATGGAATAGCAAGAACTTTGAAAAGAACACACTATTTGCCGTTCAAGAAGGGAGTGAGAGACCATGTCATCAAATATTTGCAACAATTCAGTCTTATTTTTCCCCGACTGGAACAGACTTATGTCTTAGCAGAGGTAGGCTTATTTTTTCACTACTCATACGCTTTTGAAGAGACGATAACTGAATTGTCTTTAATGAAAATGGATAATGTTGGATCAAAACGAAATGAAGCTCGGTACAGTTGCATAAGTGGCTGCGAAGCGGTGCACTGGACTTGTCGGTTAGGATCAGGAGAGCATGCCTGCTGGTACCACTCATTGCTGCAGTTTCCAAGAGTCGCATTTCGACTCAAACCGCTAGCTTCCCAATCCCAGCGGAACCTCCAAAATCCACAGTCATGCTGTCCGTAGTACTTTCACGCATATGGATTCATTATCTACGATAACATTTTAAATATCGGTTTCGGTCATCATGTAAGAATCTCTCTATCAGTAACTGTAAAGGGTTTATCCTAACTAGAAAACGATGTAAGCTGACATTATAGTTCAAAATTCGGTCTTCTTTGAATCTTGACATTTGTGGATTGTCGTGGATCTTCTTGAATCGTACACTACTTTTGCTTCTTTGAAGTTGTCCTTGAGTAATCTGTGAGATGACAGAACATTTGGAAGAAGGAAGGGCAAAGGGGAGGGGGCGTTGATGCGGATGCGGGGGCGGTAGGTAGATTGCACGTGTCTTTGATTTTCCAGGGTCTGAAGAAGGCGACGACGCCAAGAACGTATGCCAGAAAAACATCGATAAAAATTCGTGGTTCTGCTCAGAAAAAGTATTGACCATATATTTTTGTGAATATATAGGTGTAACTCTTCACTTATTGTAAGATGTATGCTCATATGTTATAAAATAGACATGATAATCGAATTAATCTATGTCCATATGCCTGTACATATAAGCGCTTTAGTTCTGAAACCTTCCAGGATGGAATCAATCAAACCCAAGTGAGTTTTGCTGGGTCCTGCTGCGCGTACGACAATCCCTTACGGTGCGTCTTATTCACTATTTTTTTCGCTCACAAGCAGGATCCACAAAAGTATTGATGGAAGTAGTACACAAATTTCCTCATCACTAAATTTTAACCTTCTGCATATTTCAGGCTTTCTAACAATACCGATACCTATTTACTATTAAATTTCATTTACGGACAAAATCCGAGATATTTCGAAGACTATCTTCCGGATATTCGTGAAATCCTGCAGTTTTCTGTGGAAATGAGACGTAACGGTAGTGAGGTAGTGAATGTTTTGAAGCGGTAAGGAAATGTGTAGTAGACGGCTTGCTTCTTCCTATGTTCGGCAAAGTATTTTTTTTGAAAACTGGATTACCTATTTTTCGCAGCACCCATTCACATTTGATGTGCATCCACATTAGGAGAACCGATTTCATTGAGAGAAAAATCTCCACGGATTTGTCAGAAACTGTAAATGCAGCGAATAACATTGCGAAACAGATGGTGAGCTGTTATTGTTTACACAATTTCGATACTGTTGAAATCTTGATGCTTCCAGAACATTTCCCAATTCATGATTTTTGGTGATGACCAACAATTCATGCGCA
Organism: Necator americanus; assembly: GCF_031761385.1. NCBI lineage: Eukaryota > Metazoa > Nematoda > Chromadorea > Rhabditida > Ancylostomatidae > Necator > Necator americanus. The sequence goes on from NC_087375.1 coordinate 11,884,393, forward strand.
ATATGTCATTTGCTATTGTAAGAGATGGAAAATGGGCCGATAATGTGAGGAACACAGCGGCAAAGACGTGACAATAAGTTCTTAAATAGTTGAAATTTAGGCTGTTCTGATATCAAAGTATGAAGAATCTATGGATCTTTATATTGCTTCTCAGATGTGCAAATCATTCCTAATTACTGCGGTTACCTCAACATTTGGATGGTGGCTCGCCTTTTTCATTCCTAATCAAAGCGCTGTATTTTATATGCCAGACCGACGACCACACGCGGATAAGGTTCCCAGCAAAGAACTGTTTCTGTATGTTTTCTTTGTTGTTGATTTTTTACTCTGTTCTTCTGGATATCTTTCGGATAGTTGCATCGTATCCTCCTAAGGGGGCAGTCGGTAACAGGTTCCGCTCAGTCCGCATGATCGATCGGAGGTTCGAATCAGCTCTAGAGCCAACCAAACCTTTCATTTTTCCGGGGTCGATAAATTGGAGCAATGACTTGGCTGGGAGGATAGAAACACTTGCTCGATAGGTCAGGTGGCTCCCGCAAGTCACCGTATGGGCTACGCACGCATTCGTAAATCTTAAGCGATTCTGAGATGAAGTGAACGTGGTGACGCATTTCATGCGGATTGATTAACGCCAGACACTTTATCCATTTTATGCTCCTACAATGACCTAATAGGACACAAAAATTTGATTGAAACACAAATGAAGCGAAGTGAAATTTACTCAAAATTTTGAACCTCAAAATTTTGAATTTTGTGGCGAAAGCATTGATTTACGCCTGAAGATCTTCTGTTTTGCTATGTGATCCCTACAAAGAAATTCCTCACTAAACACGTATGTAGTCTAGTAAGAACATAAGATGTTGGATTCAAAGTTAAAGATTTAAAATTAAAGTTTCCAACGAAGTAAAAACCTAGAAGAAATCGTAACGCAAAATCCATGCGGCAACTAGGTATTTGGAGAATTTAGAAGCTTAGTGCAGCGAAAATGTTGATTTCAAAACGCTTTTCGATGTTCTAGTTTTTGTCCGTGCTTATCGTTACCTTATTCAGTACTATTTGTAAGGATTATCCTAAAAAAACGGAAAACTCTTTTATGTGCTAAAAATCGCATCACTTGCTCTTAGGGTAAATGAGTATGAGTCACTTCGTTTTTGATGATCAAGAAAACGTGATCCATATTGGGTCACAATGTCGTAAATGTGTAGCCGCAAATCATGCGTTTAGACTACGAGAAGACCGCTGCTGTAACGCGAAAAGTTTCCGACCTTTTCATATTTGTTGTCCTGCTCTAGCGAAGAAAAGTGGGAGAAAAAGACAGCGCCAAAAAAAAAACGGTTTACTTCACTTCATTCACTCATTTTAACTTAATGAAGAACTATTCGCGTGTAGCAGGTAAAAGTGCATGTCGTTAAGTACACGTACTCTATACGTCCCAACACTGTCAATTTTGTGATGCCTATGGAAAGACATATACTTGCATCAAGGAAACTAGAACGTAAATAGACTGACACAATGAAAGGGCACAAAAAAGGCGGAGCTGTCTTCAAACATCGTCATAAGACGTTTGATAATGACGCTTGCTTTCGATTTGGTTTTCGTTCAATATCGATAAGAGAACAACTCATGTTTGATATGTTTTAGTGCACTTATTTTATTTATATATTTATTTTGCTGCAAATTGTTAGGTGTTTGACCGAAAAGGGAACGTTAAGGAGTCATCCAGAGAGCTATTCTTGCAACAGTGACGTATGTACTCCTCACTAATTTCCTCATGTTTCACATTTAGAAATGGATAAACATCACTTCCCACTGAACAGGGAAGACCGACACCAACAAGAAATCATGACAAATGAGTTAGCCTTATATCACTTATCACTACCACAAATGTAGCCTCTAATCTCAGAGTCACACAAACGTTACGATATGAAATGCCTCTTCATCAACATTTCTGTGAAGCTGCAACGCCAAAGCCCATGACTTTAATCAGCAAGATCCTAAAGACGAGCGAGCAGTTGCTCTTTTTCTGTCAACCGCAGCCTTTTCACGTCACTAAACACCACGCACATTTCGCCTCCTGGTCTGAACAAATAACGAGGCGAATGTAATGAAATGTGTTGTTGTTTCTTAAGAAAACTATAGGTTTTTTTCTTGCAGGAAATCATGGCGGGAATACTCGAAATGATGCTCTGCACAGCAAGAGCAAATTCTGGTCTGCTTTCGCCTGTTACTCTACACTTGTTGAACTCTTTTTGTTGCCCGTTCCACATGTTAATATCATTTCCAATCGTTGGAATTAAAATAAAGGAACTTTCAGAATGAAGAATAAAGATTAAATTGTATGCATTTTTTTCAAAATATAGGATAGGTTTCAGGTCTTTTTTGGTTTTTGATCAGGTTTTTTTTCACTCACTTTTGTAGGCGTCAAGCACGGTATGTTACTTCCAATCGGTTATTTCTTTACGAAAGAACATAATTGATTCGCTTTTAGTGTGAACTTCAAAGCTAATTTCTAACTGACTACTCTACATTCTTAGAGCTTGTTCTGGCTTATCAAACTCTTACAGGCTTCCGTTGTTTTCTATTATTTTGTTGTAGTCTTGTCTATGCTTTGTTATACATGTACTAGATGGTAAGCTCCGAATGTGTTCAAACAGTTCAGCGCAATGCACCTCGGATTGAACGAAGCCAGAGGGGAGAGACGTTACCTTTTAAGAATAGAAGGAGTGAGCGTTCCGCACACAGAGCCGAACACATTCGGTGCCAGCAAAGAGTAGTCATTTTCCCCATTTTTGTATTGATTCCTAATTTTGAATTTCTTGTAGATCATGATGGATTCGAGTTTTTTTTTTCAATAATTCTGATCTGGATGAGAGTTTCGGCCATTTGTTGTTAGACTCTGATGCTGAAGATAATGATGGCGAGATAGATGATTCGCAGGCAGACGCTCTAGTTCTTTGTCCAAAAAATGATTTTGATTCCGATTCTAGTTCAATGAGTACAATTAGCAGTGATGATGCTAGCGAGGGATGGACAAGCGATGCTGAAGCTGACAATATTGAAGATTGGATTGAACTTTTCGGATAACCACGTGCCAGATAATACCGTATTGATGTGCTCTGCACCAGCTAATATCTTTGAATTGTTTCTGGATGACGATCTCATGAATCTAATAGAGACAGAAACAAATCGATGCGGAAAAGCTAGAGATCCCACATTCATAGAAACTAATAAAAAGACCTGAAGAAATTCATAGCACCCCGCATTCAGATGGGACTTGTGAAAATGCCTAGCCTACGCGATTATTGGAGTATGCGTACTGGATTAGGAGGTCATTCATTCGCTGGGAGGATAATGTCCAGAAGCCGTCTTGCGCAACTGCTACGCTCTCTGCATTTCTGTGACAATTTTGTTTTTTGTGATTTTTGTTTTTGTTCACGTTACTGTTAGAAATAAATAATTCCCGGACCATTATACATGTAGCTTTGTTAGAATGCAATATATCTGATAAATACTTAAAAACTTTGAAAAATTTAAAAATATTTGGTAGCGAATAATTTTATCACCGTTTTGAAACTTTGAAAAATTGTCAATGGGTTATTAATGAACTATCACTTACACTAGAGTGGGTACGGCGCACTGGAAAGAAACACTGTAGCCCCTGCACAGTGGATGACTCGAAGCAAACACAGCGCAAGCAGACCTTCCTCTGAGATCAACAATGCGCACGTGCTTTGGAACACGAAAACACTGACGACATACATCTGTTAGTCGCTGTATAGACACCGTACACGTAAACCTTGAAATCAATATCCTGACTGCAATTTTCAATCTTCTACGATACTGAGTTAAGCTTGAACTCTTGCGCATCTCGGAAGAACTGATTACCGCCCTTCACTTTTAGGAAATAGAACTTTAAGAATCTTCCAATGGAACATTTTACGGATTGGATAGACATTAAGCGTAAGTAATTCTTTATTGTATTTATCAGGCATGGCGCGACAATTTCTGCCGCATATTTCTTTACTAAAAACTACTGCTTTCCACTTAAGTGCTCTACTACCACAAAGTTTGTTCCACTCCAATGTTTTCGAAATGTACCTCATTAGTACCATTGCGGCTGTGATTAAATTGTTTCTGAGTCTTTTGAAGGCAAAAAAATACATGCTCACAATAAACAAATTTGCCCGACTGATAAGCTTGACTTAATCGGCGGGCTGATGTCATCGCCTGACGCTATCACCCGCATCTTCGCTGTGGTGTGCCGTCCTTGAACATAGCCCTGCCCAACCTTCTCAGTCTTCTGCGAGAGCTTGCACAGAATCAATCCATTCGTCGCTATTCCATATTCTGCGAAACCTTACGTCTTTCCTGAACTGCCTATCCACGCCAAGTGTCCTCAGGTCCTCTTTCACCACCTCAGGCAAAACTTCCGTTTTCGGCCAGGTGGCTTCTTCCAGCTCGAACCCGATAAACTCTCAGAACTTGTTGAACAAGGCGATCTGCCTGTCTCCTTAATATATCACCAAAGAAGCGAAGACCACTAGCGACTTTACTTTAGACACTTTCGATGGCGGTGCAAGATGTTGGTATCTTTCACGTGTCATCCCAAAGGTACACCACATCAACTTCTGCGTAAAGATCTTCATTGTGGTATACCCTAGGCCAAAAGTAGACAAGCAGCCATCTATGCAGCTTTCGTTCCGTGCAATCAAACCTCTACATCACCGTAGATGGTGCTGCCCAAGTCTTCGATCCGTACATCATGATGGGGCAAATTGCGGGTAGGTAGAATTGCAGCTTGACTTCGTTGGTGATGATGGTCGACCACAAGCATTTCGTTAAGGAGTTGAATGCGAAACGGCCTTAGCGCATCTTTGTTGAATATCTTTCTCGTAGCTGCCATTGTTCTTCAGCGTACAGCCTAGGTAACAGAACTCATCGACGAGTTCTATCGGTTGTCCGTCCACCCTGATTCCCGTATGAGGTCTCGACAAGATCCACATCTGCTTGCATTTATCAGGGTGTAGACGTAGTCCATAGGCTGCAGCTAGCTTCGATACAAGGTTGACAACATGTTGAAGTTTCGTACTGCTTTCCGCGAATATAGCAACATCGTCAGTGTACTGTGCATCGTCAGTGTGTCTTACTCTAGTTACCACTTAAAACGGTGTTGTACATCCGGCTGGTGTTCGAACTGCAGCAGTTTTCCGTTGATTCATGTCATCAAGCAGGCGAACGAACTATCCTGGTGCTCCATCGGCGCGGAGCGCGTTGAGAAGACGGCTTCAGTGAGGAGAGCCGAACGCGGCCTCAAAGTGCGGAAACGCTTATTGCAATGGTTTCGAATACCGCTGCCAGATTTCGATCACTCTTCTGACGATCGCGTTGTTTCTTCGCGATGTTTAATGAGTCCGTCCAGGATAATGCCCTCCAATACCTTGTACTTAACGTGCAGCGAAGAGATTCCTCGACTTTTCTTAAGGTCCGTGACGGATAACTTCTTGTTGAGAGGAATTATGATAGCGTGTATCCACGAGTCAGGTATTCTTTCGTCTATCCACATTGAACGGATGATCTTTGTCATTTCACGTATCCCAGACGGAGGAAGATTATTCAGCATTCCTGCGCTAATTCCGTCGTCTCCACAAGATATTCCATTTTTCAACTTTGAATACAGACCAGAACCTCAGACTCGGTCGGCGGTTCCTCGTTAACCGCATATGTCGACCTATGAACGTGCTCGAGTTCAGGGGCTGACGGTGCTTGCCGGTTCAGCAAGGTCTCGAAGTGATCCCTCCAAATTGGAAGGGTTGCTTCACCGACAGCCACTCCATTGGTGTTAAGAACAGGAGAATACCTTTTCATTTTGCCGCAATACTGTCCTAGTAAAGCATTGGCTTTCCGTGGGTTCTCGTCCTCCCGTGTCTTCTCAAACTCCTTTGCTCTTGACGTCCACTGGTTATTGCGGTCTTGTTGCAGTTGACGACGCAACTTCCTTCTAAGACGTTTTTCCTGGTTGAGGTCACCAGTGCTGCACGCGACACATACAAAGTTGTACGTGGATTTTGTTTCCGCAGATGCAAAGACAAACTTCTTCCGCTGCAATAGAACCGGGAGGGTTTCCCTTGCAGCGTCCTGGATGCACTTTGTGAAGGAATCTGCATTGCTAAGCTTCTTCTTCTAAGCTTCATGTCAATTCTCCCTAGACAGGGTGGCTTGTTGGAGTTCACTTGCTAGTGCTCGGCAGTTCAGCGTGACGAAACGAATGGTTGTTGCCAAAGATTCCATGCTCCCTTCAGGCAGTTGACCTTTCAGGTTACGGGCTTTGGCGATATGCTGGATTGCAGCACCTTTTCGCAATGTATGGGAATCTTTCGCCACATAACAGTGCGGGATATATAGCTCGTACGTTCCCAATGCGTACACTCCAACGCCTGACTGTGTTTGGTTGAAGCAGGGTCGCCACGTGCAGGTAGCGATCAGACTCTTATACGCGACCCCTTTGTCCGACTATATATAATAGTATCGCAGTCATATATTGCGAAGCTTCTTCAGCGAGGCGTTCCTTTTACTTTATATTACAGTAGGTAAATCGGAGTGAATAAATATAATTGATAACGGATAGGAATGGAAGACCTCTTGAGGTAACCAAACCATGTGAGAAAGTTAACCATTGCGTAGATATAAAGGTTTCAGTTTGACTTTTGGCAACTGTTTCACCAAAACACAGGCTTACCGAAAAAGTTGGAACAACATTAATTGCGATACAGCGTTGCCTCACTTCGTTTGCACAAGAAGCTTTTTATTCAACAATAGTAGCCAATATGTAACTGTGTAATAAACTAAGGTCAAATAGTGATATTTACGACAACTTCTTTGGAATAGGTGAAGAATTTAATCGGTCTCTCAAGACAATCCCGAGCTGACGCAAAACTACAACTTCGTGGAAGAGACCATTGGAAGATTTTGTAGAGCAGGAGAGAACGCGGGGCCAAGAACCGTGCCCATCTAAAAAAATAATTAGTATCGAAAAGCTATAACTGGCCCCAGAACCAACTTAATCAGTCCAAATAAGAACCATTACTGTCCACGGATCCTTGCCAACAAGTCTGCTTATCCCCACTGCTTAGAAGTTCAAGCTTTGAGAGTCTACGAACTTCCGGAAGTCGTCTCTGGCATCACTGTGGTTTTGATAAATCTTACCTCTTAGCCAGCTGTCGAGATGTTCGAAATATTGGTCATCGGTTGACCAAGGTCTGGCGAATATGATCGGTGAAGCAGAGTTTTTTGAGATGTGTGGCCTGGTGTTGTCATATGGGTGAATCGGGCCCTTTCTGCTCACTAATGCCGAACAAAGAAGTTGGAGTTTCCAGTGCATTTCATCCAGATTTTTGCAGTACTAATCTGCGGTGATGGTCTCACCAGTTCTTCATCACCTGGTCTTCATGAAGCTGTAGTGAACTACACCTGCAGCAAACCATCAAACAGTCACCATGATCTTCGTGTGCACTTTGGCTTCGGAAAGTGCTTTGGAGTTTCATTCTTATCACATCGTTAACCAGAACACTCCCTGTTGTCGTGAAGGATCCATTACCGCATATAACAATGCGGTCATACCGCATGTAACAATGCGATCGAGAAATGGATTTTTCTTGTTGCGTAACTGAAGCGATGAATAGATCTCAGATGGCGGTTTCTCTGGGACTTGTTCAGTTCATCCGGCACGCACTTGCCCAATTTTTTCACCTTTCCAATTTTTTCCAAATGGCTGACAAGTGTTGAATGGTTAAAGCCTAGTTGTTGGGCAACTTCTGTTCGTTGTCTTAAGGGGATAATCTTCGATGATTGCTCTCAACAGGTGTCGTCAACTTAAAAAGGGCGGCCGCCACCTTTTTTATCTTTGAGTCTCGTATCGCCCCAACCTTTAGAACTAACGCCACAGACCTGCTCAGGTTGAACTCGTAGAAGAAGATTTTGTGAAGACCTTGCTTGGACACATTACTTCAACTAAGTTTACCTAAGTTTTGAAAATTTCGAACGAGCGAACGAGACGACACGACAGTATTTGGTAGGAACTAAGACTTGAACTAAGTCACTTCTCAAAGCGAATCTGAGGTGGTGCGAATTTCAGGTGGAGTGTCCGTATACGGGGTCGCAGATTATGGAGACCGGGGGTGGTTCCGCTCATCTCTCTCTCCCCTCCTACATCACTGCAAACAGCCACTTCCGGATTGCTGTTTTGTACGACGTCATCTATTGCAACGCTCCACCCTTGCGACGCCTCCGCCCTGCGATTCGTCGAAAATCAATTCCGACTGCCCCGATAGGCAGTAAGGGACGCTACGGGTGCAAAGGTGGCGCGCTGCAATAGAAGACATCGTACAAAACAACATTCAGGAGCCGGCTGCTTGCAGTGATTCAGGAAGAGATGAGCGGAACCACCCTGGTCCCCTTAATCTGCGACCCCGTATACGGACACTCCACCTGAAATCCGTACCACCCTAGATTTGTGGTATGCTGCCTTTAAGTGTGTTATGCATGCTCTTGAAGTGGGTTTCTCATAGTTAAACAAGCTTTCAAAACTGCTTAACTAGCAGTCTAGAATATTGTCTACAAGGTACTAGGTACAAGATTCCGCACAAAAACTTTCTCTACGTTATTCACGTTTGAGTCAGTATACAAAGATGTCAACTGTTAAATATAATTCAAAGGATCATTTTGAAAACTTCCACTCTGTATGCTGCCACGCGCCCATATCGCCTGCCCGATCTTCGCGGCAAATTGCGACAACGGTGTCTTCAAAGGATCGTGAGATATGACAATAAACTCTGCCTTGATAACGCCTCCGAAAAAGTTGAGTTAGGGTTCAAGCGCTTATTGGTTGATCTCACTACCACGCCCTCACGCGTACTTGTCCCGAGTGTGTGGGTCGGAACTGTTAGGAGGCCGAAAGTCTTTTGATCAAAACACGAAGACATTGTCACAGAGCCAATTTTGGACCAAACGGGTCGCCCGAGTGAGCGTTTTTTTCTTGTTGAAAGGTATTCGGTATACAGTATACGGTACAAAATTCAGATTAGTTCCTAGAATCACGTATTGTTGATGATTGAAGGACTTATTGTAAGCATGTTATTGTGAACAGCTAACAGGCTAAAAGTCCCGAGAAATCTGCTCTTATACATTCGGAACGAAGTACATTCAATCGGCAGAGCACATCGCTCTCCCGACTAGGACATTTAGTATCAACAATACATTTTTGTAATAAAAATTATACTTCCATGCAAAATGGAGTGAACGTCTTTACAAGGAGAGGAAAGACGGACGTTGCTGTAGTAGTGTAGCGCTCACAAAGATTCATCGTTTTTCGCGGACTTTACCTAGTATGCGTGTTTGTATGTGTGTCACTGTGAAAGATAGAATTCTTTCTGGCTGACCGGCTCCAGCTTGGCTCCTGTACTATTAATGAGATACTGTTCAATACTAAGCAGCAAAAATGCGCCAATAAACTTGGTAGTTAATTCTCAAGCATAAATATAAGCATATGATAAGATATATTTTTTAGCTCAAGGCAGCGGTTTATGCTCATAAGCATTGAGCTGTCTTGAGCTAAAAAGTATATTTTTAAGTTTGCTTTCGATTTTGGTTGTGTTTGTGTTATTTTTCTACAAAAAGAATAAGTTTTCTTGCAACGACTCATCCATCTCAAAAATAAACTTGAGGCCAAGCCGCATGAATCTCGATGCAGCTGCGACCGAAGTGGGATCTTGTCAGCTCTGCATTTCGATTGCAGTAATAATAACAGCAATACCCCTCGATTGCAAACCATATATCCACCAATTTTTAAAGTGCAGCAGTCTATGCAGCAGCCTTCCTGTCGTTTTAACCTGACTATAACGGTCGGCGAAAATTTCGACGTTAGGCTTTCCGCAGTGTTAGGCACGTTCAAACATACTTTGCAGATCACGCTGAGAACGAAAAGACTCATGAAGCTAGAAATGAGATGACATGACGATGGAAAACTCGGAAAAAACAATTTATCCAAAGAAGGAATCCGACTTTCCAGTATACAGTTGGGAAAGCAAAGGTCATATGATTCACTGAACAGTGGATGGAAACATTGATGCACACAAGGAAGAAACACTAATAAATACACCTTGCAAAGCAAGCTAGTGCCAATGAGCATGGCATAAATTGAAAATAGTGGTGCTAAATTGGACGCCTATGCCATAATCTCCAAGTCCTCTCCTCTTGAAACCTCGACACTTGATTGTGTATTTATGTTTTCTTGTTATGCCAACGAGGTTTAGGTGAAACTTCTTTACTGGCCTGACGTTTCGACAAACTCGTCTTTTTCAGAGGCCTGAGAATGGTTCGAGGTCTTTGATACCATGCATATCCCATCAAACTCCTCCTCTCTCCTCGCCAACTCTCGATATTGTTCCAAGTACACCACGCAAGACCATAAAAGGAAAACAACTGACCAGTTTCACCGACTAGCGGAGTTGGTGAAGCAGCGCGTTCTTAAAGATTGTCACCAAGGCGAATGAGATCTACGCACTGTGCAGTATCCTTAAGTACTGGTGTCTGGATAACGTTAAGGAACTGCATGTGTTGCAATCTTATAGCTCACAGAGTGTTACGAACGGCAAGAAGTCTTTGGTAATTGATAAACACTCATTTTTGTTATTCATGGACAGATTCCTGACGGAAATCCAGAACGCTTCCAAAGCCTTCCTAGCAGATATTTCTTTCTCGTGCGCTAATATCGTACGTTTTATTTCAAACTCATTTCCATCATGCTTATCGTTTTTGTGGTGCCCCAACGGTGTCATCGAACTCCCTCGCCTTTTATCAGCCAAATGTTCCTTGATACGCACGTTCAGCATCCTTCCAGTTTCTCCAATATAAATGGCGTTGCATTCTATTTGGAAAATAACTCCGATGTTCGTGCAATCACCGGCCTTACCGAATGGACAAACCACGCAACATTCTGACCCGCATTGCCTATCGTAGAATCTATTGCGAACTAACTGCCGCTTGATGCTGTCGTTCGGGATGTTCACCAACACAACATCATCTTGCAGCTGTGCTCGCAAAAGAGTCCGGTGTATAGCAGCAGTTAAGGAGAGAAGGGGATACACAAAGGAACTCTACCTTCACGAGGGATCCTCACTGTGTTGTTCGTAGTTCGAGATTGGTTGTTAGATTTCAATCTGAAGTAACCGTTTGAACTAGCTATGTTTGTGGCTAGTTTTAGTGACTCCTGAGTTTTAGTGTGGAAGACGTTCTATCACTGGTTGTTCTATTCTGCTCATAAAGCAAACGGCAGAAACTGGAGTAAGCTTTGGCCCATAACAAGTCCTCTTATTTGAGAGAAATATTTTCCTGACTATTTAAAAATATTGCACTGGAGGCATTCGTTGGTCAGGATCATTATGCGTTGCTTACTTAGATCATAGGTTTCTATACTACGGCCGTGTCTATCTAACATTTCAGATAACGCTTGTAACGCTCGTTTGTTTTGAAAGATTGTGTACAAAGACGTCACGTCAAATGACTCTATGACACAATTTTGTTCGAATCTGACATTTTTAAGACGTTCAAGGAATTGTGAACTGCTTGATAGATGAGAAGACACTTTTGGTAGTAGTTGACTCACAATTCTATTTAAAAACCGAGAGATTACTCGTTACTTGAAAGCTTATGCGTTTTAATCAGGCTGTAAAAAAACGGGGCAGTTGGGTGTTTCTACTTTTAACCTGCTCAGGAATCTTTCGTCAATCCCAGCAGCCTTACCGACGTTCATCCAAATATGGTTCAGACGTTCTAGGTTGGCGAGGAGAAAGGAGGAGTTTGATGGGATATGCATGGTATCAAAGACCTTGAACCATTTGCAGGCCTTTGAAAAGACGAGTTTGTCGAAACGTCAGGCCAATAAAAAAGTTTCACCTAAACCTCGTTGTCATAACAAGAAAACATAAATACGCTTATACCACATTTTTATTATTTCGCTTCGTCGTCCGTCTTATGACTATTGCTTTTTGATAGTGCAGCGTAAGGCATTGAGTGATCGTTTGCATAATTGTGCTGACACATACAACGATATAAAAACTACCGGTGAATTGAATATTTCCGCTCATTTCTTCCTCTTCTATCTCCTGCTTTCCACTTCTTTCAAAGACTTTTTTTTGCTTCTATCTGATGAAACAGCAAATCAACTAACAGAGCAGCAATGAAAACTATGTTCTGTTTTCGATAATCGTTTATTTTATTGGATGGGTGATGAGAAGAAAAAACTGATCCTTAACGTTGTGAAATTCTGTAATATGCTTACTCTTGAACTGAGTGAAGCCCATTTAAAATTTTTCTTGTGATTTTAGGGTCTTTAGTTCAAGCAATCCGACCAGTTTGTTATGACAACACGATGTTGTGAAAATAATGCAGATTTCCATATTTCTAACAACGAAATGCCAAGAAGAATGGTTTTTATTATTTTATGAAGCAGTTTCTAGCCATTTCAGAGCCTTTACAAACCTTTACAACCCTTCTGAGAATTAGCAATTTACTTATGTCGTCATTTAAAGGTACATCTTACGTTCACGAGCTTTCTAGAGCTGTCCTCTCTGTTTCAGGTGCACAAAAGTGATGTTTGCTATGGTTTTCCGCATTATTCGCTCACCTCGAAAAACCATGCCGAAGTAGGCTTACGTATCTACTGAGGATTTCTTTTACAAAATAGCTCCGATATATGCACAGTCCGCTCAAAAACACCTAATGCCCGGTGCAATTAAATAAAGACCGCGATTGATGTGGCGCGGAGGAGCTAGTATTTGCGATCGAGGCGAGATTCTCGCATGCTGCAGAGACGAATGAAGGTACCATCTCGATCGCAACTGCTAGGTGGCGCTCCAGATTCAACATTTTTCGCTGACTTTGTCTAAGATTTAGTTGCAACACAGATTTACTCACTCTTCACCTCAGAAATATTATGTTTTCTGTGTCTGTGTAAAAAAGATTGTATAATTAAGATATCTAAGCATGAAACAGGGTCCAAAGTGATTATATCGGTTTTCTGACATGTAAGAAACCCAAAAGTATTGATATAGGTAAAGCGTTTTTGTTTTCTGCATAAATCAGGTAAATAGCCACTGTAGACACTACACAAACATATTTAAACAGGTGGTACATAGCGAGTAGCGATGGTCTCACCTCGTCTCTTAGGAGATCTAATATGTGCAATATTCGCTGGAACAATCGCTGTCTTCGTTCATGCTCAAGAAGAAGAAGGCTGGGTGACTTTCGATGGTAATCAATATGGGGTAAGGATAAATTTCAAATTCCATTACACATGTACAATTGTTCTTATCATAGCATTGTCAAAAAAGAGGCTCTGAGATTTTGTTTTGCATCACACGCATAGTGAAAGCCATCCAAAGAAGTTCAAAAAAAAGTAGAGGTCTGGTGCATGATAACTTGCCAAAAATGGAACCATTATTGAGATTATTGTTGTGTTAACAAATTAGTCGCAGTCTGAAAGAAACTAGAATATCTGGCTTTGACCTTACAGTATTAAAGAAAACGGAAAAAACGGAAAACGGAAACTCCGCTCGTCAGTCACAAAAAAAAAGAATCGCTATTACTTTTAATTCAAATGCATTTCAACATCATTCACTTCCACAAACTCTAAAAAGCATATTTGTTTAAATAAACACCTTAATTATTTTAGTTTTTCGACCATGAAGCTTCATTCGACGAAGCTGAAGAAATTTGTGTTCACTACGGGGGCCATTTGGTTTCCATACACAGCCAGGCCGAAAACGACTTTGTACACTGTAAGTGTTGTAATCGTGCGTACAAAATGCAACTCATACCCTTTGAACAAATCGGTGTTTTGCACAAATGAAAACAACTTGGTCTAATATTTCATATCTGAAGTATATCTGCTATGACTGCTACCTGCTCGCGCTGGCCCTGCTTGAATTAGATGCAGTACGGAAATCAAGTGTTTATTCCGGCAATAAGTGAGCTATAAAAGGTGCATAGATATAGATATTTCCAAATACAGGGTGCCCGTAACGTCATGGTGCCCTTCTGACCGGTCACAGGACAAGAACAAAACAGGATAGAAATGTGAAAATTTTATCAAATAAAGGAAAACACTCCAATTTTTCACATGTCTCCCACGCGTGTATGTACACAGGTGAAGACGCAATAGCACATACTGCGCAGCAGATCCCGACGCCAGTCGAAGTGTTAACGGTACGGTGGAGTGTCCAGTGTGCTCTGTGCCCTTAACAGTGTGTGGTAAAAGCTTAAACGCATCACCTCACGAATCTGAGGTGTATGGATTTTAGGTGGGTTTATTCGCATTCGGGATCGTGGATTATGGAGAGAAGGGTGATTCCGTCCATTTCTTCCTAATTGCCGCAAAAAACGACCCGCACGATACGGCTTCAAGCGATTTGACGAGCTGATTTCTACATATTTTCTATTTTCTACTGTTCGATTGGAGCGCGCCAGCATTGTGCACGCGCCGCATCTTCCAGACCGTTTTTTTACGGCAATTAGGAAGAAATGGACGGAATCTTCCCCCATCCCCCCCCCCCTCCTCCCCCTCTCCCCCTCTTTCTCCTCCTCCTCCCTCCCTCTCCATAATCTACTATCTCCTATAAGAGTACTCCACCCGAAATCCGTACCACCTCAGATTCGCGGTGTGATGCATTTATGTATCGTTTAGATCTGTGTAGGGCAACAAGTGGGAAACATATTGAAATGCACTGAATAGTTAAGAAACTTTAAGAGTTTATATTTATTTGATGAAGACTATCTATCTCGTATCGTTGCCTTAGCGTGACCTCTCAAAAGTGCACCATGACTTTGCTGACATCCTCCAATGGGAAAACCTGCAATCGTTCGGCATACAGGTGAATAACAACTCTGTTATCTTGTGCGAGTGAGTAGTAGGAGTGATATCCAACAGGCTGCCTAGACTTGCGCGATATCTCTGAGCGCTTTTTGCTGTGCTGCAGACGTTGCGCATCAGAGACCGGCCCTTAGTGTCAGAGTCTACACTGTCTACGTCGCCAATGCTGATGAAAAGAAGATAGAAGGTAATCCAATAGTGAAGAATGAAGACAACAATCCTGGCGGAAAAGTTTATTTCAACGTCGTCTAAATGCGCTTTTGTACGACTGTCAGGTAGCGGGGGGATGAAAATGGCTTCTATGATGAATCCAATATTTGGATGTCTAGAATATCTAGCTAGCAAAATGTCAAAATCGGAATGAATGAAATAATAATCTCGAATGGAAAGATGAGAGGTGGACAGAAATCCGGTACCAGGAAAATCCGGTACTATTAGCTGCAACACGCGTCGGACAACGGTAACCGTTTGGTCCCTAAAGTGAACAGACGGGCTAAATCATTGCTCCTATAATCATCATCGACGACATATAATAATCATCGTTGTTAGCTCAGCTTACTTGGCAAGAATCAACTCCTTTCAATCACTCAATGAAGAGCGGTGGAATTAAAAGATAAGAACTCTCAAGGTTCAAATCGGACTCTCGTCGTGACGAGAAGCGTTTATCTATCGAGAATTTGAAAATCTATAACTGTTTGTAATGTATTCAACACTGAGTACCGTCTAGTTCTTTTCAGCTTTGAAATATGGTTTCATAAGAGAAACCGACGAGTTTCTCCTTGATTGAAAATCGACGAATGTCAAGTTTGGACGAAGAAGAATGCAGAACGATGTTCCGCGGACGTGTGTCTATTCCTGTTAGTATACGGACCAAGAAAGGGCTTTGCAATGCAGGTTGAACCTGCAAAAGCCGTCAGCATTTGAATCTGAGTACCTTCTTAGACCGACGCGGATCAGAGAGTAACCATCGACCGAGTAGTAAGTTTCTGACAGTCTCCAAAAGACGACGAATACACTCTTTCCCTCGCCTTCGCTCTTGAGATCCCTCGCTTTTATCCTAATCTCAGTGTGGTTAGTTTGTTTAGTATTTTTTCAAATCAGTCCCTGAGCAAAAGGAGTGGGATTTCATCAGCGAAGCTTTAAAAAAATATTTAATAATAAAAAAATAAAAAAGCCACCCAACCTATTTTTTTAACATTTTGCATACCTGAACATATGTTTATTTAACATCGGCCACTACATCTTCCTTTCTCTTCATTTTTTTCCTCTTTGCGACCACCCATGCTTTGACACTCATCTCACGACCCCTTTTTGAGAAATTCTCAACGAACGCTTGATCCTGGTTCGCGATGTTTACGGGTATGATGTAGCCACGCTGAATCTCTCCCATCGTCATGAAAAACGACCTGAGAAGATTTTTGAGTACTATTCGAAATTTGCCAGAACCATTGTGTTTGCTCTGTACTCGATGCTCTCGGAATTCCAGCACATATTCAGTATTAGTTGGGAAGAAAAGAAAAGATGAGAGGGAAAAGACGAAAAAACATTCCAACAATTTTTGGGCAGAAAACAACAACAGAAATGGCATTTTAAGTTGGGAAAAACTTGCTTAGTAGGCGGCTACATGTCCGCTTTTTCAATAGATTTTTAAAAATTAGATTTGACAGGTGGAGATTGAGTAATGTTGCGTTTTACACATGACTACCGTCAGTTCAAAGCTGATGTCGAGATTTCTGCTTTTGAATCGAGTTTGTCGCTTCGTTGAGAGTGCGAGGTTGTCCGTCTGGTTTGTCGTATGTGAATCAGAAGGTTTTTCGCGATTCAGTCGTTTGAATAATTCGAATAGATCAGATGGAGCCACGAAAATCGCAACAATTTGGCTAAATGTTTGAGGAAACGGCGAGTGGAGGTGCGAAGAACAAAAAACACCCAACAGTAACTTATTCGGTTCTCCTCGTATCACGTACTCTCTGGCGAAGCGGTGGACTGTTGCTGAGTGTTCACACGTTTTTTTGCTCGACGATTAGTCGAGTCGTAGATGAGCGAAGTGCAATGAATTCTGCTATTTGACGAATGTTTATCTTAAGAAGAATGGCAAGCGGTAATCCGCTGCTGCGTCGCATCGATGTCCGTTTCTGATGCATTGAGCTTCACACCTGGACTAGCGCCACTCTGCAGGCATTAATAAGTGACGAAAGGTATTAATACGGGCAATGGTCCTGGAAAAGGAAATAAATAGAAAAGGAGGGAACCGAAACAGCTGCTATTTTCTCTTATTTAATTCCCACAAGAGGAGCAAAGAGAAAATCCTGAAAAACTGGGGGAAGCAGGAAGGAGCATAGAAGTATGGTCGAAAGACTTGAACAAAACCAAGTGAGGCAAAAAAGCAAGTTTTCTTAATAAATGCATCCGCCTTGACAGTGCGCATAAGAATTCAGAAAAATTGCTGACTACTCTACTTCTAGCATCCTTCTAAAAGTAGCGTAGTCAGCAGTTTCTTCGCCTTCCTCTACAACGCCAATTGTTTCTGAAAGATCAAATAATCACATGGTCCGTGTGCAACGGGGGTAGTGCGTCAATCTCACAGCTAAACCGCTTATAATTGATGAACTTGTTGCTTACGAATTCTCCCTTGTGGATGAAAAATAAACAGAAAATGAATAGGAATGCAGTTGAAATTGATTTGAACTCATATTTTAAGTTAATATTGGACTAATTATAATCACTAAAAGGTTATTTGACAGTAGTACTTTTATGTGTTATTATTATGCAGTCCTAATATTTTAAATTATCTTAGAAATATTCAGTCGAATATATACTTATGATTTAAGCTATGACATATCCGCTGACTTCACACTCCTATAATGAGATGGTTTGGCTTGGTGGGAGAAGAGCATCACCGCCTTTCGACAATCAGTGGACATGGACCGATGGCAGCCCATTCGACTACACGAACTGGGATGACGGAGAACCTGATTACTACCAAGCAATCGAGAAGTGTCTGCAGGTTTGCACAGTTACATTGTCATTATTAATTTCTTTCATTGAACGTTGAAATGGTCAATACTTCGGAGAGAAGCATGCTAACTTACGCGCGTAAAGTCGTAGCACCTATGTTTTGAATCAGTCGTACTCTGTAAAGGTGAAGGAATCATTTTCTGACCTTTCTGCCTACCATTTCTGACCACGGATCTCCCTCACTAGAGAGATCACGGCCGGTTAGTCGAGAGGCTACGTGGCACGTCCCCGGGTGGCGGATAGGGGGCTAATCGCGGACCAAAAGCGACCTTGTGCTTGCCCAGAGACGCAGGTGGATTCAGGAGATGGACTCCCTGTCTCTGCTGAGCCAGCACTGACTCATGACATCCTTGTATCCCGCACGTCGGTCCGGCCAAAAGCCTGCAAACAAGTGACTGGGAGGTGCAAGGGAGGCGATTTGAAGTTGCCTCCAACAAATAGGCTCCACATGTCCACTCCGGGAGAACGGAAGTTCTCCCAGAAACTCATGGGACTAGAGGCTTGCAACCTGTCTATGGGTTTTAAAATTTTTATGCAAAATACAGTAATAGAAAAGAGTCTCCTGATTCCGGAGGAAAGCCTGGTACGGTAGCGCCAGGTAGGACGGGGTTGCAGGAGTCATGTAGGCTACCGAAGCGGAAAAGGACTAGGATGGCGATCTGCACTTATAACGTACGTACGCTTGCATCGGAAGCGGCCATCGAAGATCTGATGATGCAAGCCAAGAAGATCAAATAAGACGTCATCGGACCGACCGAGACGAGACGACGTCACCCTCTCAACGCCGTATATGAAACTGGAGAAGACCTGTTCTTAGGAACATGCGACAGTAGAGGTGTTGGTGGGGTTGGCGTCCTCGTCAACACGAGTATGGCAAAGAACATCGACTCTTTCAAACAACTTACAACCCGAATCGGACGTCTGCGGATAAGAAGATGTGGTCCAACACCAGCTGTGACTATCTTCGTCGCTTATGCTCCAAAATCAAGCTACGAAGAAGAAGAAGTCGAAGCTTTCTATATGGACCTGGAGAAGTTCTACCGAGAAGATCATGCCTTCTACAAGGTCATAATTGGCGATTTCAACGCCAAAGTTGGCCCAAGAAGAACATATCGTGGTTACTTCAATATTTTTGAAGTTGCGAATCCACGCCTCAGTTCTGGCTTCACCTTTATTCCTTTGATCCGGAACTTTATAATACATTGTACTGATCACTGAACCCTGACTTCCATTCGTTTCAAGTCACCAAGCGCTACTCGAATGCTTTAGGGACGTCTCCTTGTATATGTTTGTGTAACTAGGTTAGGACCATCGCATTTGTGATCGAATTCTGTAATAACCAAATTTATCCAGCGAGGTATTATTCTCAGACATGTGTTGCGTAACGTTTCTAACGTTCCTTTTCATTACAATACAACCAGTCTGAATGTCCGGCTAAAGCCGGACTTCAGACTTTCGGTGGTTTTAGCCTCGCTCCCCTTCGCTGATCAATAAAAGTTAATTCTGTAAAATTAGATTTGTGTTTTTTTTTAACAACGCTTTCTTTCTCTTCTTTATATTATAAACTAAGGCGAAAGATTACGGGGTTTTCCTTCTAAACGCGTCAATTCTACATTTGGAGAATATTCGACCATCAGCTACAAACACTCCTTCGATGTCAGATTAATATAGATACAATTTGAAAGCATTACTCGAAGTATGGGTATTCCTCCTGATTTCCCCCAATAGTTATCACAGAATGATGTTCTAACATTAAATGACGTGAAAGACATCATTCTACTGATAAAGATAACTTTCCACGTCAGATCACATAAACATCTTGCTACTATTTAAGCAGCCGTTTGCATGCATGTTTCCACTTTCTGAGAACGGTATGCTACAAACTTAAGGCGAACGAAGAAGGAAATATGCACACGGAGGAGTCATAGAAGTGAAGAGCAAAGCGCCCAGTGGTCACGGCTATGAAACGTCTGCAACAATTTATCTTTTACGTCATGCACACTAAGTTATTGCGCACCAATGACCGGGTCCACCGACGCACCCCCTTCTATAGGTATCTGGCAACGGCGCGCCAGTGGGACGCCGGTGGACCCGTCGCACAACCTTCTATAGGTTTCTGGCGCCGGTAGACCCGTCACACCTCCTTCCATAGGTAGCCGGTGAACCCGTCGCACCCCCTTCTATAGGTTTCTGGCGCCGGTGGACCCGTCGCACCAATCTGACGCCGTTGGCAGAGTAAGCCCGTTATTATATATATATATATATATAAAAAAGTTTGGGTGTGTGTGTGTGTGTGTGTATATATATATATCATGATCATGATAGGTGAATTAGAATGAACAAAATAATACTGATAATGAATAGCATTCATAAGACGTCGTAAAATATACGAAAAGCTGTTAGAAAGTGAATCAGTGTGTGAATCAAAGTTTCTCTTATCTAATTTTCAAACGTAATTTAGTTTTCAGCTACTGTTTGACCAGAAAAACAGTGGACGTAAAGAGAAACGTTGGAACGACATCAGATGTGACTCTCCGATGCCTCACTTCGTTTGCAAAAGATGATGTCATTGTTGTCCAAACAGAAGATAAACGACGCATTCTCTAGGAAATGTTAATAAAGATATGTAAAAGCGACTAATACGACTTTTTAGGGGTTGTAAATAATTTTGCATTTTTCCCTTTTGAGTGGTTTCATTTTGTAGTAAAACCTCCAAAGGCCATTTTTAATTTCTTCAGACAAGTTAGAAAAGAATCTAGGAATCTAGGAATCTCTGAATAGCTCGTATATAGGCGTTCTTCCCGTGGGTTTTTTGGTATTATGTTTCTCATGATATAGTTTTCATCGCCATATGTCACTGTCAATTCATTGACGACCATTCATACTTCTTGCAATTCCGATTTTTTTCATGAAACAAATTGTAACCTTATTGAGCATTGTTGTAATGAATCACCTGAGGAACGGTCAAGAGGTACCCGTATGATGTTCCGCCACATATTCAGGAGGCTAATGAGCGTCGTTAAATGCAGTTAAATGCACCGCGCGTCTCTTGACAACGTCGTGATCGCCACAATAGAATTGTCGCTCCTCTTGTGCTACGTGTCGCTGATGCCCCTCCCACACCACCTTCCCTGCCCATTTCACCTTCTTCTCCTACGAGGAATTTTCTCCGCCGCGCCCGCAACTCTTACGAAGCGCTTTTAGAATCGAAGGAAAAAAGAAAGTGCCTGGTATTAGATGTTGTTTGAACTCTATATAAAGTATACTTGTAAGTTAATATAAGTGAAAGAGGTTTGTATATATGCCATTTAAAAATGAGAGTGTAAATGAAAATGCCTGTTTTGGCTTGTTAGATGGAAATTAATCGTCCATCTCTTAGAATGCAAAAGATGCTTCAAAATTCAAAGAATTTCCCCTGATCGGTGTAATGCTATTTCTTTACTTTCTTTTCGCTTTCTAGGAATTTCTTTTTGCTTATCTAGCTGAGTAAAACTAACATCGAACACCTAATGAGGCGCGAATAATGCCTCGCGGAAATACATTCTACATGAAGGTAGATCTCGAAGATACAAAGGTCTCTGTTCGCCACTAAAACACCTAACCTGTCGTATTGATTTTATGTAGAGATTAGCTACAAATAAAGAGATAAAACGCCGTTGAAAGAAGTTTGAAGAACCATATAAAGTTTTATTCTATAAAACGTACAAGAAAGTACTAAAATATTTAAGTTGTGCTCCATATAAACATTATGTCCATATGGAATTTTGAAACGGTAAAATGTAGAAAGGAGTTCAAAGAATGCGTACAAAGTAATAAGGAAATAAAATTGTTATGCGTATAGTTGCTGCAGTCGAACATGAATTCGTTGAATGACATCGTGACAATCACATACTTATGCACTGCGGGTTTATATAGAACAGCCTCGGCGTGAAATGTGTGAAATTATGAGGCGTATGAAAATATATTCATTTCTTTTCCTTTATTCTTCTTATTCTTTTGCCTGCAGCATCTTTTTGAGATAATCCTTGTTTGTGTGAAGTTGCTCAAATGAGGTCAATGTAGAACACGCACATCACTCTTATCAAGCATCATATCTTTGACTCTTTGATACTCTATGATACGTCTGATAATATATCTTTTAATTCAATGAACGGATCTAGTTTTTCTCCTTAAATCTGGATCATATGCACTCAATTTACTAATTTTGTGCACCAGAACTTGGTGCGTCAATTCGTCCTGCACTCCTCTCCCTTCTAAATTTGCAGTATCCACTGCTTCGTCGCGGCGTTGATTAGATAACAATAAGGGGGCGGGGTCTAGATGATCTCAGGCGGTCGTGGAGGATGTCCAGCTGTTGGAGTGGCAGCCGTGATTACGCGGAGGCGTGCGGCACTGAAGGGAGGTCAGAGCGGGTTTTTACGGGTACCTCTTGTCCCGCACCCGAATCACCTTCAAAAACTGATAAATTTTCTCTTATATGTCGAAATCGCATCTTTAGCGTGCTGCGTGAAGCAGTTTAGGTCACCGGGGGCCCTGATGTTCAGGAAATCGTCACTCTCATTGGGTCAGATTGTCGTCAATAGGTTAACAGATCACAGGTTGTAATTATGAGACGGCTACTGCCGTAACGTGAACAGTCCACTACCTTTTCAAATATGTTTCAGTGCAGTGGGCGTAAAAAAAAACAGGAGTACATTAATCGAGATGATCAAACATAGAATGGGAGAAACGGGAGAGAAAGAGAAATCAGTAAAATTTCTACCTTCAAGTAATTCACTCAGTGTTACTTTGTGAAGAACTACTCATAAATAGTGCGTAAAGGTGCGCAAGGATTATCCTTCACTAATCCTCTGGAATCTTCCGAATGATATGCGCATTTGTGATGAAAACATCTCATGTGCCATAATTCCATCCATAAAGGCAGCATATGATGAAATAGGTGGTTAGTACCATGACAGCCAGTTGTATCAGGCCAGTTCTCGCAATGGTTGGCTTAGGATTAAAAAGAAAATAATAAACAAAATTTGAAAAAAAAACAAAAAAAAAATAAAATAGTAAAAATAAATAAATACTTACTTAGATACTTAGATGGCCCGTCTTCACTCGACGTGCGGGCCCCACCCCCCCTCCCCCCCTTTTCCCCCCCCCCCTTTCTCACATGTTCTCAAGCTTCGTGAGTGACGATGACGAGGTCCTTGAGCCGTATCCAGCTGAGCTCTCAGCTGGTCCATCCGTGCAGCGAACACGTCACTCCATCTCGTTGGCGGTCTCCCTCGGGGGCGTTTAGCGTCCCTTGGGATCCACTCTAGCGTTCTTTTAGTCCATCTATCGTCGATTCTTCTCATGATGTGACCGGCCCATCTATGTTTTGCTTTCGATACATATTCCGCTGGGTCGCGAAGACGGGACATTCCTCTTAAGTCAGAGCTACGAAGACCGACAAGGTGTTGTGTGCGCCGGTTAAATTTCAGGAGACATCTCTCAAGGGCTCTATGGGTAGTAAGTAGCTTCCTAGGCTGCGGTGTCTGCCCACGTCTCCGCTGCGTAACAGAGCGCTGGAAGGACTGTCGAGTCGAACAGATGGGCACGAAGATCATGGTCCGTCAGTTGGTCCGTAGCTTCCCTGACGGCTGCGAATGCTGCCCATGCTGCTCTCATTCTTCTGTTCAGTTCTTCCTTCAAGTCGTTTTCCATGTTCATAGAACGTCCAAGGTATACGTATGACGGAGTTTCCACGATTTGGGAGCCTTCAAGTTGTACTCCTCCGTCCTCGCAGTGCGCGTTCTTCATGAACTGTGTCTTCTTTCTGTTTATTCGTAGTCCTATTCTCCTCCATGCTTCGTTCAATTCGTTGAGCATCGTTTCTGCTTCATTGGTACTGCTCGAAAAGAGAACGATGTCGTCCGCGAAACGACGGTTCGAAAGAAATCTTCCATCAACACGTATGCCCCTTTCTTCCCAGGATAGTGATTTCATTATCCATTGCAATGCAGCCGTGAACAGCTTCGGCGATATAGTATCGCCTTGTCGTACCCCTTTCCAATGGGTATGGTGAGAGGGCGGTGGAAAAGCTGTATCCTAGTCGTGCATCGTTCGTAGCAATTGGCTAATGTCCTCACATACGACGCGTCCACACCTTGATCGACCAGCGCTGACAGTATTGCACTCGTTTCTACGCTGTCAAAGGCTTTCTCATAGTCGACGAAGGTTAGAACTAGGGGCAGGCGGTATTCCCGGCAAACCTCTATGACCCTCGACACGGTCAGGATGTGGTCCAAGCAGCTGAACCCTTGGCGGAATCCAGCTTGTTCTTGAGGCTGGGCTTCATCCTAGATATGCGTGTGAGGATGATCTTGGTGAATACTTTGTATAACACGCTCAGCAAGCATATCGGACGGTAGTTCCGAAGGTCCTCTCGGTCACCTTTCTTATGGGTAAGAACGGTTCGCGAGGTCTTCCACTGGTCTGGGATCCTTTCTTTCTGAAGATAGGATGTCATGTGCGCTGCTAAGATTACATGAAGCGGATGGCCACCAGCCCGAAGAAAGTCTGCTGATATAAAATCAGGTCCGGGGGATGTGCCAGGTTTCATGCTTTTGATAGCGACTCTTACTTCCGAAGGGAGAATCCGTGGTGGAGCTTCGCCAGTGGGGATGATTGGGCTTGACACAGGAGTTGATGAACGGAAAAGGTTCGAGTAGAACCTCTCCGTAATGATTTCCATCTCACGACGAGAAGACGTGCGAGTCCCGTCTTCGCTCAGCAAGGTTGCTAGCGGAATATTATATTCGCGGAGATCCCTGCGGCACTTCTTTAGACTCGTTCTTCTTTGTGCTGCTTCTAGAATCTTCTTCTGCCTGTACTTCAAAAGATCCTCCTGCAACGCTTTTCTGCAGCTAGTGTTTGCTACTAACCGCTCAATGTGCGATGCATTCGGATCAAGCCTCAAAGCCCTTCTTCTTCCTAACAATTCCTTGGTGGTCTTCGAAATTCGATCCAAGTTTGTCGTGCGCGGCTTCGACGCACGCTCAGCGCAAGCTCTTAATCCTCTGAGCAACATCTCGTAGTCCACGTTTGGGTCCTCCTCGATGTGCCAGTCACCTTGGGACAGGGAGTCCTCGAGTACGCAATCGTCGTAGACGACTTCTTTTCTCCTTCGTTGCCGATAGCACATGTTCTTTTCCATCGTGTGGCTAAGTCGTATTTTCGCACGAAGGAGACGGTGATCAGAACCACTACAAAAGGATGGTACTACTGAGACGTCAAGTAGACACCACCTCCGGTTGGTGAGTATGTGGTCGATCTCCGCACGAGTCGCGCCATTGGGCGATTCCCATGTCCACCGACGATGATCTTTTTTCATGAAAAGAGAGTTCCCATGAAAGAGGCGAGCGGCGGACAACAGCCCAGCGAGACGATTGCCATTTTCATTCCGGTCCCCTAGTCCAAATCTTCCAATCCTGTATTCCTCTTCTGTGGCCTTTCCTAGTTTTGCGTTGAAGTCTCCGACAACGAACTTGTAAAAGGACTTCTCGTTGTGGACTACTTCCTCCAGCTCCTCGTAAAACGCGTCCAATTCGGAATCATCAGCTGCTGATGTTGGTGAATAGCAGTTGATGATACTGATGGATTTTTGGCGCAGAGGGCGGAGGCGAAGAATGGCCAGACGAGGTGACAGGATCTCGTGAGAATCGACGAGATGGACGACAGATGGGTGCACAACGAAACCAACACCGCCTACATTTCGCGACGGAACCTTCTCTCCACGAATGACGAGTGTACCGTCATTCATCTGTCGTACGTCGCTCCTTCTGCACTTGGTCTCCTGCAGAGCAATCACGTGAAATTTGATACGCTCTGCAGCTCCGAGAAGGGCATGCAGGTCGGCGTCTGTGGAAACTGTTCTCGCGTTGTAAGTACACAGTCTGAGACAGTCTCCATGGCGAGTCGTGCGTGTGTCGCCTTGGTCCAGAATCAATGACGTCCTGAGCAACCTGAGATTTGATCGCCTCTCACCGGTCGCCATACCGTCCAACGTCTGAGACGGCAGGGCCCAGTGTGCAGGGTACTGAGGCAGTGAATATGCTGGAGTGGCAAAGAGACTTTTCCCCAAACTAAGCAGCCATGCCACGGCGAGCTTAGCTTTCACCACAGGTCGTCGCCCAACCTATATGGATCAGGGAACCACCTTGCGACATTTTGCCAAGACGGTGGTGAATCTTAGCAGTGGTTTACTCTTAGCTAGGCTTCCGATTCCGAGAAGTCGGAATGTCGGATGTGTCGAACTATTTCTCAGCTTGGGAGACCCTGCCGGAGGACGAACCTCCGCTGTGCATCGCAGTTCGACGCCCAGTGTCACCTCCACGCCACTATGAGGCGGTAAACCGTTGTGGAGGAAAATAAATAAATAAAATAAGAAAATAGAAAATAATTGTTTTCTTTAGTAGAGCCGTACACGAGGCTGTTATAGTCCTTTATTCGTGGCTAACGTTTCGGCAATATCGCCTTCTTCAGAGCCTGAAAGGGGTGAAATCGAACGTGACTAATCCGATCAAACGCCTTATCCGCCCAACAAAGAAAGTCCTACGTTAACCGTTGGGTCTCATAGCTATCCGTGAAAGAAAACATCGTACCTTAGCATCAGCTGACTATCCTGCCACCGCTAGATACCTGATGTGAGGTGACTAGCGCAATCAAATATCAGCCTTAAATAAGGCGCGAGTTCCCGCGTAATGGAGAGGCATTCCTCCTTGCGATTCATTTTTTGGACTCTTGGAGTGGATCCAAAAAAGCCTCCAGAGCCTTGCGCGCTGCAATGCTAGGTTCGCGCGCCAAAATCGTGATCTTAACTTCAAAATCTTCTCCGTTATGACGCCGCACCCTGTGACCACCCAATGCAGTGGAGTCACATGATTTCCTTTTGCCGTCCAGGTGTTCTTTGATTCGAATACATAGTGGTCTAGCTGTTTCTCCTATGTATTCGTCACCACACTGTACACAGCAAATCATAAACGACACATGAACTCATGCAATCACCCTCGTTGTTATCCGGGCATATTTTACACTCCGGTGTCGTGCAAATACGATCATATAGGCGATTACGAATGAGTATTTGCTTAAGGTTACTAAGGGGGAGCTCCACGATGGTGACAGATTCTTCAAGTTTAGCTTTCCTCAGACACCGCCGAATAGCAGCGCTAACCTCATCGGAAATAAATGGTACACAAAAGGGTACTTTCTCCATACCAGATTTATTTCGGGTTTGTGCTCTTTTTGTGATAGACCGCATAGGTGTGTAGCCGTTACTGACCGCAATTTTCCTAGCAAGCTCGATAGATTCTCGTCTTTCTTCTCTTCCAGTGCAAACGGAGGTGGCCGTGCGAAACATGTTTCGTACTACCGACCTTTTAACTTGTGTGGGATGGGCGGAAAGAAAGTGAACTAAGATATTTTTATTACTGGGTTTGCGGTACCACTTTGTCCTGTGCGTTCTGTTTGAAATATGCACTTGGACGTTAAGGAAGGGTAACCATTCTCCTTTGGGCTTATCCCGAGTGAACTTTATATACTCCGACTGCTCATTTAAAATCTTGAAACAGTTGTCCATCTCTGCTTGAGACGAACAGACAAGGAAACAGTCGTCGATATATCGGCAGTATAGCAAAGGTCGTGTTTCCCAAATCGGTGCCTCAATCTTAGCCATGAAAGCAATGGCGAGCGTTGGCGCCAACCGTTGTCCCATGGCAAGATCCCTGATTTGCGCAAAATAGTTGCCATCTAAAGACAGTGCATTTGAGACATTCCCTGAGAACAACCATCAACTGCTCCACTGAAAAGCCATACATGTTTATAGAGCTCTGGTGTTCAGTTAAAAGCTCAAAAACTGCCTGCATAGCCGAGTCGTTGGAGACGTTCGTGTACAATGCAGTAACATCGAAAGACTCCATTACGCATGAGTTATCAAAACGCGTGTTCTTTAGGTGGTCCAAAAACATATGGGTGTTCGTAAGGTGGGCTGGTACGAATTTTAACAGCTGCACCAACACTATGTTTAAGAACCAAGCGATCCTATCTGTGGGACCTCCTACGCAGCTTATGATAGGTCTTACCTTGAACGTTGAAGGATCTTCAGAGGCAAGTTCACTATCAGAGTTCAGCTTGTGAGTTTTTATTAGGAGGTACAAGACAGGACACACAGGTAACTCTGTTTTAAGCCGGGTCGCAGTCGAGGATGGTAATTGCGTTGATTTGCTGGTACTCATCCATACCCTATTGAGTTTACGGTGTTGCGCTAGAAATTCTTCGACAGTGGAAGAGCGATAGAGGGAGCTGTCTCGGAGGTGACATAATGTGAGGGCTTCGTCTAGATGACGAGGAATGACTACAAATTCCCCACCCTTGTCACTGGTGGATAATCTGATAGTTTTAGACTTAACAAGCTCTCGAACTTCCCTAATACCTAAGCGCTGTTCATGAGTGATGTTTGGGTGACACTTTCTCCGTCTGTAGCGATCTAAAACGTTGAATAGTTCATCTGCAAAAAGACGGATACTAA
Organism: Necator americanus; assembly: GCF_031761385.1. Lineage (NCBI taxonomy): Eukaryota > Metazoa > Nematoda > Chromadorea > Rhabditida > Ancylostomatidae > Necator > Necator americanus. Next base: position 11,912,889 of record NC_087375.1, read on the forward strand.
TATCCACCACTGCGTTAGGTTCCTGTTGTCTAAAGAAAGTACGTGGGAAGGGGTATAGGCGGAAGCGCTTTAGACTGCTGCTGGGCAGTCTCAGTGGTTTTTGATTTTGCTTTTTGACGGAGACGATCTTGAAGTTCTTGCAGATTGCATGCGATTTTTCGCAGAACCGCGGTAGAAATAGGTTGAGATGGTGAGAAACTAGGTCCTAATTCCAGCGCTGATTGTATGTTCTTTGATATAGAAATGCCTCCAAGTACGGTAACTCGAGAGGTGGCAGACAAAGATTGCTCGTTAGCAGTAGTTTCGCGATGGCTAAGGTCAAAGCGGAAATGTTTTTTGATACTTTTGTGCACTATCACCACGTGACCTACTAAGCAAACTGTCGAACTTTTTCCGTAAAGCGGACTTAGTCTTAGACCGGATAGAATCACATATCGAAATCGACCCACCCACTATTCTCCTCCAAAGGCGTTCATCCAAAAATCGTGAACATGACAATTCTTTCGACAAACATTTCTTGATATTAGCGTATGATTCGTCTTGTTTGGCACGTAGGCATGTTCGAAGAAGACGCGTTTGGATGTCCACCAATTGTCTGTTGTTCTTTGGTACACCGCACAGAACGTGAAGTTGCTTTTGATCTATGAACCTTGGTACCACGCGATGAGTCAGACAACGATGTAGGAAGTGGACGGATTGGCGAGACACTGTGATCTTCTGTCTCAATGATAGAGCCTCTCGCACAAGTCGATGGTATCTGGCTGGCACGTTGCGAAGAAGTCTCCATGTGCGACTTTCGATAAACCTCGGCATGTTAGTGCTTCAATAATTGTTTTCTTTAGTAGAGCCGTACACGAGGTTGTTATAGTCCTTTATTCGTGGCTAACGTTTCGGCACTCCAAGAGTCCAAAAATGAATCGCAAGGAGGAATGCCTCTCCATTACGCGGGAACTCGCGCCTTATTTAAGGCTGATATTTGATTGCGCTAGTCACCTCACATCAGGTATCTAGCGGTGGCAGGATAGTCAGCTGATGCTAAGGTACGATGTTTTCTTTCACGGATAGCTATGAGACCCAACGGTTAACGTAGTACTTTCTTTGTTGGGCGGATAAGGCGTTTGATCTGATTAGTCACGTTCGATTTCACCCCTTTCAGGCTCTGAAGAAGGCGATATTGCCGAAACGTTAGCCACGAATAAAGGACTATAACAACCTCGTGTACGGCTCTACTAAAGAAAACAATTATTGAAGCACTAACATGCCGAGGTTTATCGAAAGTCGCACATGGAAAATAGAAAATAATTAAAAAGAAAATAATGAATAAAATAATAAGGGAATAGTCAAACGCTCGCGATTTGAAAAAGTCTTGATTTCGATTTCAGTACGCACTGCCTTTAGTGCGACGTATAAAGAATACTGCTTGGCAGTCATATAGCACTTTTTTGCTAAATTTCCCGGCTCCTCATTTAAAGGAAGGAAAAAATCAGCTTACTTTGTTATGAATGTGTAGAACTGTTTGTAAATACGGCTATAACCATAAAGATCTGCAAGAAGTTCTCGATCATCAGAATCTCAAACTCACAGTAATTTCTGCTACAAATACCAAATATCACCTTTTTCACCTGTGCTTCCATTGTTAATCGACTTGTTCGAGCGGGCACCAGTAATACTTCCATTTGTCCCGATCCTGTCCCGCAAGGATTGCCCACGCTTGGTGGTATCCAGTCTCCCGCAACTCTATTCCAACGTTTGTCGTTGAAACGCGGCCACCTAATTTTTTTTGGCTTTTTTCCTTGGCATATTCAGTGACGTAGGAGTGAACTTTGAATCTCTTCTTTGACTTGCGAGACTCCTTGCATCACCCTTTTAATTGCGCATTCTATGACGCTGATCGTATTTTCCGAGTATTATCTCTGCACCTATCACTATCAATCAATAGCGATCAAGGAACGTCTTGATAGCACTAGAACGGCACACTCTCCAACTATTTTTTTATGTGATATCATAGACAGCAAAGTTTTACAATGTTCGCCGAGAAAAACCGACAGCGGCGTTGAAGTCCAGAGAAGACCAGTAACTGCACATGTTTGGAGTGGTGCTACTTCGCTTCAGTCTCTTTACTGGCACTGTACTGGTCAATCGAAGATGGATCAATACAAAAATTCTCTCGTTCGTGATTGAGAATTTCATTCTATTTCATAAGGCTATCCACGATCATCTGCTGCAGAACCCTCCCTAGATGTTTATCGTCTCCTAAATTTCAAGACCGAAGACAGTGAAAAATTTCCAGCATTTCCCACTCTACATTCTCCACCAGATTTTCCGTGCTTCTTTTCCTCAGACGCAGTCTAGATGTTCCCATGAGGTAGGTGGTTTCTCGATAACCGTGTAAAGCAGGTCTCCCTCGCTGGGCGCGAGGAAAAGTAATGGAAGCGGCTGAACACTTCTTCAACTTTCGCTACATTGTCTCAATAAAGCACGAGGTTTTGTCAAAGTTATCATGCTTCACCTGATAATGTTACATCCTTCTCGGATGCATCTCCTTTGTGGAATCAATAGTAGTGCGGATGGTACATACAGAATTGTACAAGGTTTCAGTTATAAATGGGAAAACTCATAGTTAAATAAGCTTTCAAAACTGTTTAACTAGCAGTCAGGAATATTGTCTACAAGTTACAAGATTCCGCACAAAAACTTTCTCTACGTTATTCACGTTTGAGTCAGTATACAAAGATGTCAACTGTTAAATATAATTCAAAGGATCATTTTGAAAACTTCCACTCTGTATGCTGCCACGCGCCCATATCGCCTGCCCGATCTTCGCGGCAAATTGCGACAACGGTGTCTTCAAAGGATCGTGAGATATGACAGTAAACTCTGCCTTGATAACGCCTCCGAAAAAGTTGAGTTAGGGTTCAAGCGCTTATTGGTTGATCTCTCTACCACGCCCTCACGCGTACTTGTCCCGAGTGTGTGGGTCGGAACTGTTAGGAGGCCGAAAGTCTTTTGATCAAAACACGAGGACATTGTCACAGAGCCAATTTTGGACCAAACGCGTCGCCCGAGTGAGCGTTTTTTTCTTGTTGAAAGGTATTCGGTATACAGTATACGGTACAAAATTCAGGCTAGTTCCTAAAACCACGTATATTGTAGACGATTGAAGGACTTATTGTGAGTATGTTATTGTGAACAGCTAACAGGCCAAAAGTACCGAGAAATCTGCATTTATACATTAGGAATGAAGCACATTCAACCGGCAGAGCACATCGCTCCCCCAACTAGGACATGTAATATAAACTGTACATTTTTGTAATATAAATTATACTTCCATGCAAGTTGGAGTGAACGTCTTTAGGAGTAGAGGAAAGACGGACGTTGCTGTAGTAGTGCAGCGCTCACCAGATTCATCCTTTTTCGCTGACTTTGCCTAGTATGTGTATTTGTATGTGTGTCACCGTGAAAGATAGAATCCTCTCTGGCTCCAGCTCTCCAGCTTGGCTCCTCTACTATTAATCAGATACATGTACAATACTAAGCAGCAAAAATGCGCCAGGACAAACAATAAACTTGGTAGTTAATTCTCAAGCATAAATATAAGCATATGATAAGATATATTTTTTAGCTCAAGGCAGCGGTTTATGCTCATAAGCATTGAGCTGTCTTGAGCTAAAAAGTATATTTTTAAGTTTGCTTTCAATTTTGGTTGTGTTCGTGCTAATTTTCTACAAAAAGGTTAAGTTTTCTTGCAACGACTCACCCATCTCAAAAATGAACTTGGGGCCAAGCGGCATGAATCTCGATGCAGCTGTGACTGAAGTGGGACCTTACTCAGCTCCGCATTTTGATTGCAGCAAGCGAATATCCCTCGACTGGAAACCATATATCCACCAATTTTTAAAGTGCAGCAGTCTATGCAGCAGCCTTCCTGTCGTTTTAACCTGACTATAACGGTCGGCGAAAATTTCGACGTTAGGCTTTCCGCGGTGTTAGGCACGTCCAATCATACTCTGCAAATCACACTGAGAACGAAAAGACTCATGAAACCAGAAATAAGATGACATGTCGATGGAAAGCTCGAAGGAAACAATTTATCTAAAGAACGAATCCGACTTCCCAATATACAGTTGGAAAAGTAAAGGTCATATGATTCACCGAACAGTGGATGGAAACACTTGCACACAAGGAAGAAACAGTAATAAATGCACCCGAATTGCAGCACAGCAAACTAGTGCTCGTGCTAGTGAGCATGACATAAATTCAAAATGGTGGTGCTAAATTGGACGCTTATACCACATTTTTATTATTTCGCTCCGTCATCCGTCTTATGGCTATTGCTTTTTGATAATGCGGCGTAAGGCATTGAGTGATCGTTTGCATAATTGTGCTGACAGATACAGCCATATAAAAACTACCGGTGAATTAAACATCTCCGCTCATTTCTTCCTCTTCTATCTCCTGCTTTCCACTTCTTTCAAAGACTTTTTTTGCTTCTATCTGATGAAACAGCAAATCAACTAACAGAGCATCAATGAAAACTATGTTCTGTTTTCGATAATCGTTTATTTTATTGGATGGGTGATGAGAAGAAAAAACTGATCCTTAACGTTGTGAAATTCTGTAATATGTTTACTCTTGAACTGAGTGAAGCCCATTTAAAATTTTTCTTGTGATTTTAGGGTCTTCAGTTCAAGCAACCAGTTTGTTATGACTACACGTTGTTGTGAAAATAATGCAGATTCCCACATTTCTAACCTTGAAATGCCAAAAAGAATGGCTCTTTTTCATTTTATGAAACAGTTTCTAGCCAATTCAGGACCTTTACAATCAGTCAATTTCTGAGAATGAGCAATTTACCTGTGTCGTCAATTAAAGGTACCATCCTACGTTCACGAACTTTCTAGAGCTGTCCTCTCTGTTTCAAGTGCACGAAAGTGATGTTTGCTATGGTTTTCCGCATTACGCTCACCTCGAAAAATAATACCAAAGTAGGCTTACGTATCCACTGAGGATTTATTTTACAAAATAGCTCCGATATGTGTACAGTCGCTCAAAAACACCTAATGCCGGTGCAATCAAATAAAGGCCGCGATTGATGGGACACGTAGGAGCTAGTACTTGCGATCGAGGCAAGATTCTCGCATGCTGCAGAGACGAATGAAGGTGCCATCTCGATCGCAACTGCCAGGTGGTGCTCCAGATTCAACATTTTCGCTAACTTTGTCTTCGTGCATTTGTATGTGTGTCGCTCTTAAGCTAAGGATACTTACTGGATATACAGCTTCAGCTTAGGTCCTGTAGTACTAATCAGACAATAACCAGATACATAGCCCGAGCGCAGCTGCTGATCCACCAAGCACTAGGGTTCAGGACGTTTTAGCTGCACTATAAGAGCATAAAATTCAAACAGGAGCAAAGATAAGGGGATAGTAAGTAACTTGTGATTTAATCTTGTTCAATCCGTTGGTTAGATTTAGTTGCAACACAGATTTACTCACTCTCCACTTCAGAAATATTATGTTCTCTGTGTAAAAAAGATTGTATGATTAAGATATCTAAGCATGAAACAGGGTCCAAAGTGATTATATCGGTTTTCTGACAAGTAAAAACCAACAGAATTAATACAGGTAAAGCTGTATTGTTTTCTGCACAAATCAAGTAAATAGTCACTGCAGACACTACACTGTAGACACTACAGAAACATATTTAAACAGGTGGTACATAGCGAGTAGCGATGGTCTCACCTCGTCTCTTAGGAGATCTAATATGTGCAATATTCGCTGGAACAATCGCTGTCTTCGTTCATGCTCAAGAAGAAGAAGGCTGGGTGACTTTCGATGGTAATCAATATGGGGTAAGGATAAATTTCAAATTCCATTACACATGTACAATTGTTCTTATCATAGCATTGTCAAAAAAGAGGCTCTGAGGTTTTGTTTTGCATCACACGCATAGTGAAAGCCATCCAAAGAAGTTCAAAAAAAGTAGAGATCTGGTGCATGATAACTTGCCAAAAATGGAACCATTATTGAGATTATTGTCGAGTTCACAAATTAGTCGCAGTCTGAAAGAAACTAAAATATCTGGCTTTGAGCTTACGGTATTAAAGCGGAGAGGGGAAAATCAAGAGTGCACAACCGTGTAAAAAAATGTGCACGTCGGAAATCCTGTTCGTCAATCACAAAAAAAGAATCGTTATTACTTTTAATTCAAATGCATTTCAACATCATTCACTTCCACAAACTCTAAAAAGCATATTTTTTGAATAAACACCTTAAACAACAACAACTATTTTAGTTTTTCGACCATGAAGCTACATTCGATGAAGCTGAAGAAATTTGTGTTCAGTACGGGGGCCATTTGGTTTCCATACACAGCCAGGCCGAAAACGACTTTGTATACTGTAAGTGTTGTAATCGTGCGTACAAAATGCAACTCATACGCTTTGAACAAATCGGTGTTTTGCACAAATGAAAACAACTTGGTCTAATATTTCATATCTGAAGTAAATCTGCTATGACTGCTACCTGCTCGCGCTGGCCCTGCTTGAAGTAGATGCAGTACGGAAATCAAGTGTTTATTCCGGCAATAAGTGAGCTATAAAAGCTACATAGATATAGATATTTCCAAATACAGGGTGCCCGTAACGTCATGGTGCCCTTCTGACCGGTCACAGGACAAGAACAAAACAGGATAGAAATGTGAAATTTTTACCAAATAAAGGAAAACCCTCCAATTTTCCACAGCGTGATGCCCACGCGTGTATGCGCACAGGTGAAGACGCAATACCATATACTGCGCAGCAGATCTCGACCCTAAGTGTTGAAGTGTTAACGCTACATAGGAGTGTCCAGTGTGCTCTGTGCCCTTAGCAGTGTGTGGTAAAAGCTTAAAGGCATCACCTCACGAATCTGAGAAGGTACGGATTTCAGGTGGAGTATTTGCATTCGGGATCGTAGATTTTGAAGAGAAGGGTGATTCCATCCATTTCTCCCTAATTGCAGTAAAAAACGGCTCGGGCGATATGGCTTCGAGTGATCTGGCGAACTGATTTCTACAAAGAACTCTTAAGGTTCAGTTCGGCCTCTCGTCGTGACAAGAAACTTTTCTCTATCGATAATTTGAAAATCTACAGCTGTTGGAACGTTTTTAACACTGAGCACCGTCTAGTTCTTTCCAGCTTTGAAATACAGTTTCATAAGAGAAACCGACGAGTTCCTCCTTGAATGAAAATGGACATGTCAGGTTTGGACAATGAAGAATGCAGAACGATGTTCGCGGATGTGAGTCATGTTAGTGTCACCTTGATCACCTTGACTCCCGTTGATCTTCGAACTGGTCGAGCGGGAGCCAGTAATTTTTCCATTTGCCCCGATCGCGTGCCACAGTAGCCCAGTGGTTCCTTCTTTCGCGTTGGACACGAAGAACATCATCTTTTTTTGAAGCACTTCATGAAGAAATCTGACCGTCGGGTTGGCGGTCTTCCTGTAGTGCCCTTAATATCGCGGGGAACCCAGCCGCTCACGGCTCTGGTCCAACAGTTGTCGTTAAAGCGCATCACGTGTCCGGCCTACCTGATTTTACTTTCCTTGGCAAACGCTGCGGCGTCTCTAATCTTCGATCGTTGACGTAGGAGACAGCCACAGCCAATTCGGTCAGCATTCGTTCCGCTTGGTTGATGCTAGGTGTTATCAGTACAATGTCATCAGCAAAGTGCAAATGGTGTAGCTGCCGACCATCAACCTTCACTCCAACGTCGTACCAATCCAACTTTCGCACTGCGTTCTCGCGGGTGGCTGAGAATATTTTGGGTGAGATTGTAACACCCTGTCGGACCCCCCTCTTCACGTCAATGATGATATTCTTGTAGAATGGCGAAATTTCGGTCGTGACGTTACTGTGCAACTCTCGAAGTACCTTTATGTACAGAGGAGGGACGCCTTGGTTGTCCAAGGCTTCCACGACAGCTTCTGTCTCAACTGAGTCGAAGGCCTTCTTCAAGTCGATGAAGGTGAGACAGAGCGGGACCTTGTACTCTCGTGATATCTCGATGAGTTTCGAAACAATGTGAATGTGGTCAATCGTGCTGAATCCTTTTCGAAGCAATGCTTACTCTCATGGCTGCCCTTCATTCAAGACTTTTCAATCCTAGTAAGAATCTCTCTTGTAAAGAGCTTGTAAATGACGGACAGTAAGCAGATTGGGCGACGCCGATGTCATGTGGATTTCCCTTTTTATACAACAACACGGTCTTGCTGGTCTTCCACTGTTTAGGAACCTTGCATTCCGACAGATAACGTGTAAAGAGCCTCGCCAGGGTGTTGATGAGTACTGGCGGAAGGCTCTTCAGGTGTTCTGGTCTTATCGTGTCGGGACCGGTACCGTACGATTTCATACTGACATGATAGTATGTCGTATTTCGGACAGGAGAACCTCTGGAGTGACATGTCCCTCTTCCCTCAAATGGTGAGGAGACAGGTGGATATGGCTATCGAAGAGATCAGAGAAGAAGTCATAGATGATTTTCTCCATCCCCCTTCTCAATGCAATAGTTGTTACCTTCGGGTTCCGGAGAGCAGTCATCGTTCTCTTGCGACTGGCGAAGTTTCTACGGGCATAGTGGATGCTTTTTCCCGCCTCTGCAGCTTCAGCCAGTACTTCTGCTCTTCTCTCTTTAAGGCCTTCCTTTATCGCCTCTCTGCAAAGCCTTGCGAGCACGGACGTGAGTTCTTGGTTCCCTGCGGCTCGTGCTGCTCCACGCTAGCGTATCAGCTCAAGAGCTTTAAGAGACAGGTGTCTCTTGGTGGTTTTAGAACTCTCAGCCTTCTTCGCGCAGTCGTGAAGGTGTTCAACGAGCCGGTCATATTCCTCGTCGATGTTGTCTATTGCGGAATCTTCCCAAAAGCCGGCTAACGTGGCGAAGGGATCCCAGTTAATAGTACTTACTCACTTAGATACTTAGATGTCCCGTCTTCACTTGACGTACGGGCCCCAGCATCCCTTCCACTCGTTTCGTTCCCTCGCGATTGTCATCCAAGATGTTCTCAAGTTTTGTGAGTGACGTTGAAGAGGTTCTTGAGCCGTATCCAGCTGAGAGCTCAACTGGTGCATCCGTGTAGCGAACACGTCACCGCATCTCGTTGGCGGTCTCCCTCGAGGGTGTTTAGCATCTCTTGGGATCCACTCTAGCGTTCTTTTAGTGCAATTATCGTCGATTCTTTTCATGATGTGAACGGCACATCTATGTTTTGCTTTCGATACGTGTTCCGCTGGGTTGCGAAGACGGAACATTCCTCCTAAGTCGGAGCTGCGAAGACCGGCTAGGTGTTGTGTGCGTCGTTTAAACTTCAGAAGACATCCCTCAAGGGCTCTGTGGGTAGTAAGTAGCTTCCCAAACGTGGCAGCGGTGTCTGCCCACGTCTCCACCGCGTAAGAAACAGAGCGCTGGAAGAACTGTCGAGAACTGTCGAACAGATGGGCACGAAGATCTTGGTGCGTCAGTTGGTCCGTAGCTTCCCTGACGGCTGCGAATGCTCCCCATGCTGCTCTCATTTTTCTATTCAGTTCTTCATTCAAGTCGTTTTCTATTCTATATTTCGTTTTTTATATGTATGACGGAGTTTCACCGATTTGGGAGCCTTCAGGCAGTGCTCCTCCGTCCTCGCAGTAAGCGTTCTTCATGAACTGTGTCTTCTTTCTGTTTGTTCGCAGTCCTACTCTCTTACCTGCTTTGTTCAATTCGTTAAGCATCGTTTCTGCTTCATTGGTACTGCTCGAAAAGAGAACGATGTTGTACGCGAAACGAAGGTTCGAGAGAAATCATCCATCAACACGTATGCCCTTTTCTTCCGAAGAAAGTGATTTCATTATCCATTGCAATGCAGCCATGAACATCTTCGGTGATATAGTATCGCCTTGTCGTACAGAATGAGTATGGTGAGAGGGGGGTGGAAAAGGTGTATCCTAGTCGTGCATCGATCGTAGCAATTGGCTTATGTCCTCTCATACGACGCGTTTACACCTGACCAGCGCTGACAGCATTGCATTCCTTTCTACGCTGTCAAAGGCTTTCTCATAGTCGACGAAGGTTGAAGGCATCACCCCACAATCTGAGGTGGTGCAGATTTCAGGTGGAGTATTCGTATACAGGATGGGAGACTACGGAGAGGGGGGTGATTCCGTACATTTCTTCCTAATTGCCGTAAAAAACGGCCCGGAAGATACGGCTTCATTCGTTTTTGCGCACCATTTTGTACAAGAGGTTCGATTGGAGCGCGCCAGTCTTGTGCGGCGCCGTATCTTCCGGGCCGTTTTTTACGGCAATTAGCAAGAAATGGACGGAACCACCTCCCTTTCCGTAGTCTCCCATCCCGTATATGAATACTCCACCTGGAATCTGCACCAACTCAGATTCGTGGGGTGATGCCTTTAAAACAAGGGGCAGGCGGTATTCCCGGCAAAGGAGCTGAACCCCTGGCGAAATCCAGCTTGCTCTCAAGGCTGGGCTTCATCCAGCATCCTAGATATGCGCGTGAGAATGATCTTGGTGAATACTTTGCATAACACGCTCAGCAAGCATATCGGATGTAGTTCCGAAGGTCCTCTTGGTCACCTTTCTTATGGATAAGAATATATAGATATATATAGATAGTTCGCGAGGTTGAGGTCTTCCACTGCTCTGGGATCCTTTCCTTCTGAAGGTGTTATGCGATTTGCGATAGTGATTTCATTATCCATTGCAATGCAGCTGTGAACAGCTTCGGCGATATAGTATCGCCTTATCGTACCCCCTTTCCAATAGGTATGGTGAGAGGGCGGTGGAAAAGATGTATCCTAGTCGTGCATCGATTGTAGCAATGGGCTAATGTCCTCACATACGACGCGTCTACACCTTGATCGACCAGCGCTGACAGTATTACATTCGTTTCTACGCTGTCGAAGGCTTTCTCATAGTCGATCAAGGTTAGAACAAGGGGCAGGCGGTATTCCCGGCAAACCTCTATGACCTTCGACACGGTCTGGATGTGGTCCAAGCAGCTGAACCCCTGGCGGAATCCAGCTTGTTCTTCAGGCTGGGCTTCATCCTAGATATGCGCGTGAGAATGATCTTGGTGAATACTTTGTATAACACGCTCAGCAAGCATATCGGACGGTAGTTCCGAAGGTCCTCTCGGTCACCTTTCTTATGGATAAGAACGGTTCGCGAGGTCTTCCACTGGTCTGGGATCCTTTCTTTCTGACGGTAGGATGTCATGTGCGCTGCTAGGATTACATGAAGCGGATGGCCACAAGCCCGAAGAGTCTGCTGATATAAAATCAGGCCCGGGGGCTGTGCCAGGTTTCATGCTCTTGATAGCGACTCGTACTTCCAAAGGGAGAATCCGTGGTGGAGCTTCACCAGTGGGGATGATCGGGCTTGACACAGGAGTTGATGAACGGAAAACGTTCGAGTAGAACCTCTTCGTGATGATTTCCACCTCACGACGAGAAGACGTGCGAGTCCCGTCTTCGCCCAGCAAGGTTGCTAGCGGAATATTATATTCGCGGAGATCCCTGCGGCACTTCTTTAGACTCGTTCTTCTTTGTGCTGTTTCCAGAATCTTCTTCTGCCTGTATTTCAGGAGATCCTTCTGCAACGCTTTTCTGCAGCTAGTGTTTGCTACTAACCACTGAATGTGCGATGCATTCGGATCAAGCCTCAAAGCCCTTCTTCTTTCCAACAATTGTTACCTGGTCTTTGAAACTCGATCCGGATTTGTCGTGCGTGGCTTCGATGCACGCTCAGCGCAGGCTCTTAATCCTCTGAGCAGCATCTCATAGTCCACGTTTGGGTCCTCCTCGATGTGCCAGTCACCTTGGGACAAGGAGTCCTCAAGTACGCAATCGTCGTAGACTACTTCTTTTCTCCTTCGTTGCCGATAGCAGATGATCTTTTCCTTGGTTTGGCTAAGTCGTGTTTTCGCACGAAGGAGACGGTGGTCAGAACCACTACAAAAGGATGGTACTGCTGAGACGTCAAGTAGACACCACCTCCGGTTGGTGAGTATGTGGTCGATCTCCGCACGAGTCGCGCCATTGGGCGATTCTCATGTCCACCGACGATGATCTTTTTTCATGAAAAGAGAGTTCCCATGAAAGAGGCGAGCGGCGGACAACAGCCCGGCGGACGTTGCCATTTTCTTCCTCCCCTAGTCCAAATCTTCCAATCCTGTATTTCTCTTCTGTGGCCTTTCCTAGTTTTGCGTTGAAGTCTCCGACAACGAATTTATAGAAGGACGTCTCGTTGCGGATTACTTCCTCCAGCTCCTCGAAAAACGTGTCCAATTCAGATGCTGATGTTGGTGAATAGCAGTTGATGACACTGATGGGTTTTTGCCGCAGAGGGCGGAGACAAAGAATGGCCAGAAGTGGTGACAGGATCCCGTGAGAATCGACAAGATGGACGACAGATGGGTGCACAACAAAACCAACACCGCCTACATTTCGCGACGGAACCTTCTCTCCACGAATGACGAGTGTACCGCCATTCATCTGTCGTACGTCATTCCTTCTGCACTTGGTCTCCTGCAGAGCAATCACGTGAAATATGATACGCTCTGCAGCTCCGAGAAGGGCATGCAGGTCAGCGTCTGTGGAAACTGTTCTCGCATTGTAAGTACACAGTCTGAGACAGTCTCCATGGCGAGTCGTGCGTGTGTCGCCTTGGTCCAGAATCAATGACGTCCTGACCAACCTGAGATTTGAGATTTGATCGCCCCTCACCGGTCTCGAGTGGCAAAAAGACTTTTCCCCAAACTAAGCAGCCATGCCACGGCGAGCTTAGTTGCACCACAGGTCGTCGCCCAGCCTATATGGATCAGAGAGCCAACTTGCGACATTTTGCAAAGACGGTGGTGAATCTTAGAAGTGGTTTACTCTTAGCTAGGCTTCCGATTCCGAGAAGTCGGAACGTCGGATGTGTCGAACTCCTTCTCAGCTTGGGAGACCCTGCCGAAGAACGAACCTCCGCTGTGCATCGCAGTCCGACGCCCAGTGTCACCTCCGCGCCACTATGAGACGGTAAACCGTTGTGGAGGGTTAATGATAGCTCTGGGATTTCTCTCTCTGGATTTGGCGGCTTTCTCTGCTCTCCTTGTAAAGGAAAATCTTCCTCGGAGGAGACGATGGTCCCCAGGCAGAACCTTTTATTAATGATGATGTGGTCTATTTCATTATGGTACCCTCCACCGGGTGACTCCCATGTCCAGCGTAGAGAAGAGAGCTTCTGGAATTGCGAGTTCCCATGGATGGTCTTGGTCGTCATGATGAGCTCGGAGAGCCTCTCTCTCTGGCCATTCCATTGTAGACCGATGTGAAGTTCCTAAGGGGCTTCTTCTTGGGCCAACGTTGGCGTTGAAATCGCCAATTATGACCTTGTAGAATGCATGATCTTCTCGGTAGAACTTTTCTAGGTCCATATAGAAAGCTTCGACTTCTTCTTCATCGTAGCTTGATGTTGGAGCATAAGCGACGAAGATAGTCAAAGCTGGTGTTGGACCACATCTTCTTATCCGCAGACGTCTGATTCGGGTGGTAAGTTGTTCGACAGAGTCGATGTTCTTTGCCATATTCGTGTTGACGAGGACGCCAACTCCACCAACACCTCTACTGTCGCATGTTCCTAAGAACAGTTCTTCTCCGGTTTCATATACGGCGTTGAGAGGGTGAGGTCGCCTCGTCTCTGTCAGTCCGATGACGTCGTACTTGATCTTCTTGGCTTGCATAATCAGATCTTCGATGGCCTCTTCTGATGCAAGCGTACGTGCGTTATAAGTACAGATCGCCATCCTAGTCCTTTTCCGTTTTGGTAGCCTACATGACTCCTGCAACCCCGTCCTACCTGGGGCTTCCGTACCAGGCTTTCCTCCGGAATCAGGAGACTCTTTTCTATTACTGTATTTTGCATAAAAATTTTAAAACCCATAGACAGGTTGCAAGCCTCTAGTCCCATGAGTTTCTGGGAGAACTTCCGTTCTCCAGGTGTGAACATGTGGAGCTTATTTGTTGGAGGCGACTCCAAACCGCCTCCCTTGCACCTCCCAGTCACTTGATTGCAGGCTTTTGACCGGATCGACGTGCGGGATACAACGATGTCATGAGTCAGTCCTGGCTGGAGTCCATCCCCTGAATTCACCTGCGTCTCTGGGCAAGCACAAGGTCGCTTTTGGTCCGCGATTAGCCCCTATCCGCCATTAGTTGGGAAGAAAAGAAAAGATGAGAGAGAAAAGACGAAAAAACATTCCAACAATTTTTTGGCAGAAAACAACAACAGAAGTCGTATTCTATTTTAGGAAAAACTTATTTATTAGGCTGGTATATGTTCGATTTTTCAATAGATTTTTCAAAAACTAGAATTGACAAGTGAGGATTGAGTAATTTTGCCTTTGACACATAGCTACCGTCGATTCAAAGTTAATGTTGAGATATTTTGCTTTTGAATCGAGCTCGTCGCTTCGTTGAGAGTAAGAGGTTGTCTGTCTGGTTAGTTGTATGCGAAACAAAGGGTTTTTTCGCGATTCATTCGTTTGAATAATTCGAGCAGATCAGTTGGAGCCACGAAAATCGCAACCATTTGGCTAAATATTTGAGGAAACGGCGAGTAGAGGTGCGGAGAAGAAAACACACCAACAGTAGCTTATTCGGTTCTCCTCATATCACGTACTCTCCGGCGAAGCGGTGGACTGTTGTTGAGTGTTCACACGTTTTCTGCTTGACGATTAGTCGAGTCTTAAGTTTTAAGATAAGATTACTTTCTTCTTATTATACTGGAAATGCTATAGTTTTTTTTTTGATTGTTTCATGTCCTTAAGTGAGCGAACTGCAATGAAACCTGCTATCTGACGAATGCTTGTCTCAAGAAGAATGGCAAGCGGTAATCCGCTGCTGCGTTGCATCGATGTCGGTTACGGATGCAGTGAGCTTCACACCTGGAAAAACGCCAAACGCTGCGCGCAGGCATTAATAACTGACGAAAGGTGTTAATACGGGCCTTGGTCCTCGAAACGGAAAAAACCGTAACACTTGCTATTTTCTGTATTTTCTTAATTTTAAAGTACTAACTTTAGACTACTATCTTTTTTACTTTCCATTTAACGCCGGATTTTGCAAAACCGAAGGCGAAAATCTCCGCTAAAGCTGTCTACAATCGAATGCAAGAGAAACCTATTGGGTTGTGGGACGCAAGAAGAAACGTAGGAGTATGACCGAAAGAGTTAAATAAAATAAATTGAGGCAAAAAAGAATATTTTCTTAACGAATGAGGCTGTCTTGATTAATGTTCATCCTTGGTCAAAATAAACGGCGAGATACTTCTAGGATACAGAACCCTAAAAAAACATAGTCAGGAGTTCGTTTGCCTTCCTCCACAATGTTTCCTGTTTCTGAGAAATCAAGGAATCACATGGTCCTACATGTGCGATGAGGACAGCGCGATCTCGCTACTAAGCCATTTAAAATCAGTAAACTTGCTGCTTACCATTTTTTTCGTTGTAGGTAAAAAGTAAACAGAGAATGAATAGGAAAACAGTTGAAATCGACTTGTATTTATATTACAAGTTAGTATTTTATTAATTCTAATCACTAATAAGTTGACGGTAATACTTTTATGTGTTCAAAGGCAAGCAAATACTAGATTTTCCGACCAACAAGCGGGAGAACAGGAAGCTTCAATTTGCACTGGTCTAAATTCAGACGAAAACTCTTCTCAACTATGTTTAACTCCGTTTTCTGCAGAGTTATGCGTTGAATTAATCTACTTCCAGCTGAAATCATGTATAGTCCAAACTCGAAGATATTCAAAAGCAGGCTATCCTAATTAAATGTCTTACCTATTCTAGGTATGAGGGAGACCTAAAATCTCATTGTTTCAGAGACGTGGAGCAGGCTCCTCTTCTAACAAGCGACCACGATAAGCATTGGGTTGATATGCGTTTTTAGCTCACTGTTTAGTTCCTCTTTTTTTGTTGTTCATTATGACGTTAGCTAACAGGAATTCTGCCTTGATATGCTCCTTTTCAAATTCGTCCCTACAGTTGGTCCTTATTCTCTTCTGGTGGTGGAAAGCCGTCCAAGGATAGCAAAGTTGGTGAGACCCTGCGATTGAGGTCCCCCTACCCGTTCGCCCAGGGTCCCTGACGGATTCCTCCGTTTGAGGTTAAATTGGTCACCCAAACCTTGGTATCTATCGACGGTTTATCTACCGTAGCGTTCTGGGTCTCGGAAAAGGGTCTCGCGTGATTATTTCTCACCTTCTGTAGCAGGAGAATGGCTTGCTTTGAAAGGCCAGTCTTGTTGTGTAAAATCCAAGCGAAATTCTAGTGAGCTCTGTTCAATCTTGTTTTTTTTTGGTTTTATGGCACACCTGCAGGTGTTTTCAATAAATAAATAATAAGCAATTTGGCGATAATAGATTACATGTTCTTATTATGTGCTTTAAATTATCTTACAACATGGTTAGTCGAAAATGATTTTATGATTTAAGCTCTGACACGTCCACTAACATCACACTCCTATAGTGAGATGGTTTGGCTTGGTGGAAGAAAATCTCCACCGCCTTTAAACGATAAATGGACATTTACCGATGGCAGCCCATTCGACTATACGAACTGGGACACCGGGGAACCTAATAACTATGACGGAAAGGAGAACTGTCTGCAGGTTTGTAAAGTTACATTTCCTTATTGATTCCCTCCATTGAATGTTGATATGTTCAATACGCCTGAGAGAAGCATGCTAACTTTTACACATAAAGTTGATGCACTTTTATTTTGAATCAATCCTACTATGTAGAGGTGAAGGAACCATCTTTTAACCTCCATGTAGTGGTTACTTCAGTCTTTTTCATGGGGTGAGTGCGAACCTCAGCTCTGGCTTCACTCTCCGGTTGCTTTACCCTTGTCGTGAGCTTTATCATAGATAGTAGTGATCACAAAATTCTGACTTCCATTCGTTTCATTTCAGCAACCGCAAAGTTTGTTCCACTCGTTTCCGGGACGTCTCTTTGTATATGTTTATGTAGTAACTAGGTTAAAACCATTGCATTTGTGATCAAATAGTTTTTAATTTTTCTAAACTTCAAAAAAAATCTGCAATAAACAAGTTTACCCGGCGAGATATTATTCATTCATATGTTGCAAAATGCCTTCAACGGAACATTCTTTTCTCATTATATTACAGTAGGTAAATTAGAATGAACAAAATATTACTGATAATGAATAGCATTCACATGAGGAGCTTCTCTCAAAATGTACGAAAACCTCTCAGAAAATGAACCAATGCTGGAACGAGGTCTCTCTTATTTAATTTCCAGCTACTGTTTGACCAAAACATTGGACGTGAAGAGAAACGTTGGAACGACATCACATGTGACTCTCGAATGCCTCACTTCGTTTGCAAAAGAAGTTGTCATTTTTATCGAGATAGAAGATAAACGACGCATTCTCCTTAAAGTGTTAATAAAGATATGTTAAAGTGAATACTTCTTAGGGATTTGTAAGTAATTTAGTCTTTCCTCTTCTAAATGGTTTCATATGGTTGCAAAGCCATCAATAGGTCAACGTTAAATTTGTCCAGAGAAGATAGAAAAGAAATCGAGGAAGTTTGCCGTTCCTTGAACAACTTCCATATAGGCGTTCCTCTCGTAAATTTGGTGGTCCGGTTTTTTCGTAAAATACTTTTCATTGGCTTATAACGCTGTCGAGAAAGTAAGAGAACTGAGACGTTCAGAAAAAAAAGCAGTGAAAACGAGACTACTCTTCACCAAGAAGTGACCAGGCGTTCTGAGTTCATTAGGAGAACTATGTGCTGTACTACCTCGGAAGATATCTTCTTCGCACTAAAATGTTCTTCATTATTGTAATGTACACCTTTTCATTAACATTCAATGTGTCACTTACGAACCTTCCTCCATCTTTTGGAAAGCTTTTCACGTCAGGAAATCAAGCAAGAACCTGATTTGTTGTATTCCACCTGATTTATCCACAGATGTTTTATCAGTTTTAAACTTTCCGACAAAGTAGCGTGCTAGGAAGAAATGTCCTTGCAAAGGCCAATGAAAGTTCGATGTTTGAACGAAATATAAGTTTATTAGAAATGTACTTCTTGAATTGGATAATGATTAATCGCTCCGAATTTATTGCGAAACGAAATTCGCCTTCAATACATTGACCACAATGCATATTTCTTGCAGTTTCGATGATTTTCCTCAAGCATATTGTGACCTTATTGAACATAGTTCTAATGAATCACCTTCAAAAACTGATAAATCTTCTCTTACGTGTCAAAATCGCATTTTTGGCCTGTTGCGTGAACCAGTAGAGGTCACCGGGGACCTGATACTCAGGGAAGCGTCACTCTCACAAGGTCACATTATCCTCAATGTGTTAACAGATCATATAATTGAATTATGAGGCGACTACTGCCGTAGCTTGAACCGTCCACTACCTTTTCAAATTTGCTGTCCTGCAGTGAGCGAAAAAAACAAAACTCCAAAGATTTTGCCATTTTGTACTTAATTCTTTACTTTTTTTAGTATCGTCTTTACGCTGAAGCAGTTGTGAAGGCAGCCGTTGAGAATGGTGCAAGTCATTTGGATATTTCCGGAGAACTTGCGGTAAGAACTTTTTTGAAGAGAACTCATGAAGTTAAACAAAATGTGGTGTGGACTAAAAGACTACATAAACCAGGATAATCAAACAAATAGAAATAGAGTGGGAAGAACTTTACATCATTATATCCGTTCATTTTAATTTTACGAAGAACTAGTCATAAATAGTCTTGAAAGTGCGCAAAAATTGTCTTTCACTAATCCTTTGAACTCGTCAGGATGATATGCGCATTTGTGAAGGAAACATTTTATGTTGTATAATTCTACACATAAGGGCAGCATATCACGAAATTGATGGTATGGACGGCCAATTGTTTCACGGCACCCTGCGCAATCCCTGTCATAGGATTAATAAGAAAATAAATGGTCCAACGTTTGTGATTTGAAAAGATCCTATTTTCGATTCCAGTACACACTGGATCTAGTGCCACGAATGAAGAATACTGTTTGGAAGACATATCTTAATTTTTTTTAAAAGAAATTCCCGGTCTCCTTTTACAAGAAGAAAAAAATCAGATTTCTTATGACGTTGTGAATGTGTAGAACTATTGCCTGAATACGGCTATAACTATGAACGTCTACAAGAAATATTATATCTCGATTATCAAAATCTTGATTATCTCGATTATCAAAATCTTATCTATCTCGCAATAAAAAGTAAAAAAAAAATAAAAGTTGCGTGTATGTCTGGCATTAATCAATCCGATTGGGATGCGCAACCATGTTCACTTCAATTCAGAATCGTTTGAGGCTTACGAATGTGCAGCTGGCCTATACAATGACTTGCGGGGACTAACCGATGTGCCAAGTCAGTGTTTTTATCCTCCCAGACAAGTGTGGTACCAATTTATCGACCCCGGAGGGATGAGGAGCTTGGTGAGCACTAGGGCGGATCCGAACCTCCGTTCGATCGTGCAGACAACGGGACCTCGAACCGACTGCGCTACAACGGCCCCGGTTTAGAGTTAAACTTAAAAATGATCGCAAATGAAAGGTCGTATGAACTGCTGCAACAGATCGTGAATTTTTGCTGAAAAAATGAACTTTAGTAATTTCATGACTACTGTTGGCTGATTGATTCATTGATTGCTTTTAATCGATGATGATTACCATGACTCTTTATGGAATTCATTGCAACATTTATGAGTTTGTAGCCCAGATGCAACTAATAGTTCTTCTTTCAGATGTACATGCATGATTTCACCTAATTATGCATTCCTTTGCTTTTTTCTCATCATTAACGATACTTTTGAACCAGATAATAAATTTTGTTTTCAATTGTGTGCCGAATCGATTATTTTCGTTCATGTGTGGTATCAAATCAACTATTCTCGCAATCAACTCCACTGATTCTTATTTATAATTAAAGAAAGAAGCTTAAGCGATTTCAATTATTTCCGATAAGAAATGGACTTTAGGAAAATTGCTAGTCGATGTTTTCAATAGGTGATCAATTTTTTCTCTGCAGCCTCTTTGAAGTTGATTTCTACGTGACCAGGAACTACAATAAATAGTCATAAAGTTTGAGAAGTGGAGCTCTGCATAAATCTTCTAGAAGTACTGGAATTGTGGACAAAATAGTCCAATCGAAGAAATTTTTCAAGTTCCCGGTAAAATTTCCTGAACGAATTCTCGCCCCCGACTGGAAGTTCACAAGTAAGTCGGAGAGGCAATTTATGCATATGTTCCCCAAAGAAAGTATTATTTCACTCGAGCGAATGAAGCAATTTTTTCCTTAAATTCACTTAACTTCTCCTTCACGTATTCGTTTTTCGTTTCTACTTGAATTAAATACCGATCTAAAGACACGCTGACTTATGAACAAAAAATTATGAAGCCCATACAACACCGCCACTAACTTCTGTCCCAAAATCCGTCACAATTCTTGGGAATGGACAAAATTCAATTTTGAAAACACCATTCGAAAGCAGATGAGTTGCTGACTTCAAATATACTTCAATAATTTAGTTTTGACAAGTGTGTGACCTGAAAACAAACAAATTTCCGAAGAGAGTGGAGATTTCGAAGCCATAAATGATATCGGGTACTAAAATGCTCTAAATAACCTCCTGATTACCAATATAATAAATATTTCGTCTAATTTTGAGAAGTATTCGTTGGTGATTAGTTTCACACCTCCGCAATTGCCATTGGTATATTTAGCGAATACATCTTTGTGGAAAGAAGAGGTGCTCATAGGAGTTGGGTCAATTTCTCAAAATTAGATGAAATATTTATTTGATTCGCAACGAGGAGGTTATTTGGAGCATTTTGGAACTCCATATCATGTATGGATTCGAAATCTCCATTCTCTTCGGAAATTTACAAAAGCGCATCATTGAAGGTTAGTAAAAAGGCACGCGTTAATAGCTGTAGAAAATCGATATGTCAGGTCTGTGTTTCTATTCTCCTAGACACGTCTGGTACCAATTTATTGACCCCCGAGTGCTGAAGGACTTGGTTTCCACCAGAGCGAATTCGAACCCCCACAGTGGTAACAGCGGAACCTCTTACCGACTGCGCTACACCCCTCCGAAAAATTAAAATAAAGATAAAAATAATTGTAAAAATACAATGCTAGTGGAAATCGCATTTAAATTCATTGGTGAATGTTCTTTCAGTTTAATAACTGCTTATTTGTTGGGCAGAGTGCTTTGCTTCTTGACTTGTTGTTATTTCTATGTCGAAATACTTCTCCAAACTTACGACTGAAAATGGCAAAAATTTTCACATTTTTTGAAAAATTAAGAAGAAGGACAAAAAGAATCCTTCTATTATTACACGAGGCGGGTGTGGCGCAGTCGGTTAGAGGTCCGTTGTAGCCATACGGTCGAGGATTCGATAAATTGGTACCAGACTTGTCTGGGAAGATAAAAACACTGACTTGATCATCGGTTGGCTCCCGCAAGTCATTGTATGGGCCAACACGCGTTCCAAAACCTCAACGATTACGAATTCAAGTAAAACGCGTTGGCGCATCCCAAGTGGATTGATACGCCAATGACTTTATCCTTTTTTATCCTTTTATTATTACACTAGAGCGGGGGTATAATCGAACAGTATCTTTCAAACACTTCCAGACTACAAACTTCAAACCAATTTTCCTGTTTAATCCTGAAGCCTGAGGTGACTTGAAACAGTATAAAGTCGTGCAATGGTGAAGCAACTAATCTGTAGTTCACTAGTGCGAGCTTGATTATGTTCAATTCTTTTTTTTTCTGTTTCTGGACCGGACTTTTCTAGACTATGTAGTCCAGAAAAGGTTTGTGAAGCGCCGTTACTTGAACCGGTTTCCCAACGATGCAGCTTATTTTACGATAGAATGCTAGCGACAAGATCAACTAGATAGTGCACAAATTACCTTACCATCGTCAATACATTGTATTTTGCCTTCCTACTGTTACTCGTAATAAATTGCATAGGTGGTCAGACGGGACCACCCCGGGTGCGTGCGTTTTTTCTTTGCGTTTTCGCATGCGTTTTACTGAATTATGAGGGTAGTTGAGCTCGATTGCGTTCACACTCGTAAACTGCACCCCTATCTCCTATCATCAAGAGAGATCCAACGCTGTCAGTTTTGTGATAGGTTGCGTTCGGAGGAAGAGTCGCTTGTATCAAGGAAACTAGAAGGTAAACAGAGTGACAGATTGAAAAAACTGGAAAACTGCTGAGCTGCCTTCAAACATCGTCATAAAACGTTTGATATTGACACATGCCTCCGCATTAACTATCGATAAGTGTGCAACTCATTTTTGGTTTTTCAGCGCACTATGTCGACATTAAAAGAAGCAAATTGATTGGTGTTCGATCGAAATCGATCGAAAAGGAAAAGTCAAGGAGTCACCCAGAGAAGTATTTCCGCAAAAGTGACGATCTCAACACTATTTTCTTCATGCTTCACACTTGGCGAGTTATCTCTAACTTAGCCCTATCACGAAGGTAGCATCTAATCTGAGGGGCACAAACCTGGGGATATGTTGTGCCTCTTCTTCATATTTTCTAAGAAACTCCAACGCTGAAACTGGAAGTTCAATCAGCAAGACCACAAAGATATTTGTGTGTTTTTTACCATATCTATGAACTCTCTTATCATGTCGATGAGATTACTTTGAATTTCACGCCAATCTCTAGTTCCTTTACTGAAGTTTGCAGATTGCTAACCTTCTCTACCTAAAGGGCTAAACGATGTTCTCCTGATTAAAAAAAAAAAACCTTGTTATGCTTCTGCACCACTGTATAATAATGATCAGAGCTTAGAAATTTGCCGGATTCTATTCAAGGTTTTTTTTCCACTTCTTTGTTGTAGATATTGCTGATGTGTCGGTGCTGCTTCTGGATATGCACGATTTAGTGGCCTGCTGAAAAAGAGTTGCCATAAGTTATGAGTTTGAAACTTCTTTTTTTGTCTTCAATTTTGCTTTGCTTTATTTTTCCTCCATGATAATATTAGTTCTTGAGATGCAAATGTCTTAACCATACTGTATAATTATGTTGTTGTTAATTTTTGTGTGAGTATACAAGTCCGATTGTCAACCGCACGTGGTGGACCTGCTTTCACTAAACACAATCAAACATCTGAGTACATGCTCCGGGAGCCTGTGAGCTGTATATCTCGTACTGTTATATGGAATATTTTCCAATATGTTGCAAGAAAGTGTTGTTGTCCAGGACGCTGTCGGTACCTCCAATTCTGATAGTCAAAATGCCTGAGGACGTTATATCTTAAGCAACAAACATCCGTTTCCTAACATCCGGCAACATCATCCGTTGAACTGTTGGTCGCTGTGGAGTGCCCACTAGCTTCTCTGTCAAGATTACTTGAGATATCTGCATGCACAGATTGCTACATCGCAGAAAATAAGAAAAATAAAGCAAGGAAAACCTGGCGGTGATAAAGAAGTTAGCGCAGAAGTGCTGGAATCTCATTCCCATTCTGGGATTCATGAGATGACGAGCATGAACCGTTCAATATGGGTTGACGAAAGAACAGATTAATTGAATTTAATTGAAACGTTATCATAATTCTTCCCACAAGAAGACGTACATCATGGGCCCAGGAATTACCGAGGAATATCACTTCAGCATGCAGCGTGCATGGCTTTCGGGCGGATCATCGAAAATCGCGAAGAAACGCGAGACGAGTAAGTCGGCTTTTGCCTGGTCGATCGACATGTTTGCTGTATTCACGGTGATTTCTTCGCATCGTCCATGTAGTGCTGAGGAGTCGTTAAGGCAATACCGCAGACAAAAAGTTCGGGAGTTCATCGTCGGGAGAGTGGTCGAAGTGTGTTCAAATCTAATGCAATTAGCCATTCTGCACTCTAAAGCAGCGCGAAGTTGCAACCTCTTTTGAACATTGTATCGAAATTAGCTGCAGCCTGTGGATGCGGGTTAGCGAGATTCTAAGCAGCCATCAGAGCAGTGTACCGGCCGATGGCATTTTATCAACATGTTCTCCATCCTTCTGAAGTACAGAGTCACAAAAAATGTCTTCGCTTCATTGGTCACGTTGTGTCGAGACCGTCTGATCTTGTCCAATTTGTCCTGAGGATGCTCCTAGATTGTAATTGAAAAGAGCCTGGTAAAAGACAGTTTTGGATGGAGCCGGCAAAAGAAAATCTGCGGACAATGACGTTGACAGGCACTACAATCAAGACGAAAGTTCTGGTAATTTGTGAAATAACGACGGATGGATAGACTATAAGCAATCTCTAGCTGAAGATAGAACATAACGGGCTTGGTTATGATCAAGGAGAACATGCCCTGACGAAGACGAGGATAGCTGCGTCAGGCCGCAACATCCGCCTGCCGTTTAAATCAATCAAGTTAATTGTATCTTAGTTGAGCTCCAAATCCTTCACTTATAGTGTGTAGTTAACATAGTGTTCGAAGTAAAGGTAAACCGCAATTTCACACAATAATCAAAATCACGTTGGAAAAACGAGCAAGAATCCTTCGTGACTTCCCTCAACAAATTTTGATGAGATATAGAAGTTTCATTCCTCGAGCACTTTTCCAATTATGAACTCAAACTACCTCGGGTTGCAATTACTGCCTCTTCGATGATTACTCGGCGGCATTGCGCCCCCTCCTCTTCTGCACGGCAGTTTTTGGATGAATATCAAGAAGATATAGCATACATCATGTACTGAATACTACGTGTATATTGTATTATGCTGGACAGAAAGTTTGGTCACCCATATTTCGAAATATCCAAAGGATTTCATTTCTGGGTGCAACCCATGCTGTAAAGTGTTGTAGTTGTAGAACATTCTCCAAGCTTCTCCACAATAGGTATATATAGCCGGGGGCCTTCCTACTTTAATCACGATGTCAAATACGCAAGAGCAACTTCGAGCTATCGTCTTCCATGAATGGCGTGGCGACATTGGAGCAACGGCAGCAGCTCGCAACAACAACATCAGATTGAACGAGGGCACCACTACCATCAGGACTATCAAGCGCCGGTTCACTTGCTTTGCAAGCGGAGACACCGACTTCGTAGACAACCCGCGGTCGGGACGCCCCCACACTGTCGAAGACTGCCATTCTCGACCCTGTCGAAGAGGATCCGGAGGTCAACAGCCGTATTCTTGCGACGAGACTCGGATGTAGCCATTTAACAGTCTTCAGTCGCCTCCAGGCCCTTGGCTACAGAAACGTGCTGGGACCCCTCACATCTTGATGAAGGACACCCGGTTTACCCGGATATCCATCTGTCAATCAATCAAGATATTATTACTGGAGATGAGAGTTGGGTCCTCTACGACTCTAACGCGCACCGTGAACATCCTCAAGGAGAAGACCCGCCGACGCAAGCCGAATTGGACCTCTACCCCAGGAAGTGTCTCCTTTTTTGCTACTGGAACTCGAAGGGAATGCTATGTTATAAGCTCTTCCCACAAGGTCTCACCGTCACCGGTGTCATATACGCTAGTCTGCTCCAGAAGCTCGCATAGGCCCTTTCGGAAAAACGGCAGAGACGAGCTTCGGTGCACCTCCTCCAACACTAAGCCCTATGGTTTCCTTAGCTACTATGTAGCTAAGGAGACCCATGAAAAACTGGAGGAATTAGGCTGGGACACGGCGCCCCATCCTCCCTATTCTGCTAACCTTGCCCCCTCAGAATACCACTCCCCTGTTCTGAGGGGAACGGATCGCTGCTCTACCCATGCTGATCTCTACCCATTAGGTGGGACACTGCTGTAATTAATTGATGTGATTATATCATTGAATAATTTCTATTGTAAGCTGAGTAAAAAAATAAGGTATAAAAATGACGAATGGTGACAAGACTTGCTCTCCAGCCTTATATATTATAGACGTTTTATACGTTGATATGAATTTTTTTTTTTAAATTCTGTTTTGGTAATTTATTAGCGGGTAAAGGTGACAGTAGATGACACTGCACTGTCACTCATTGTCGCTTTTGATAACCATTTGATAACACGTCATGTAGAAAATAAAAAACTACAGGCAAGATCTCGAAGCGAAATTTCAAACTGAAGTGTAACATTTCTTGATAATACAACCGTATAAGAACCTACTCATTCATCTTCTTTTGCTGCTCGTCCAAGCAATGACCTATTATTCTTTGCACATGATTTCCTTTAGTACAATACATACGAAATGCGCATGTTACAGGGAATTCAAACACAATACACAATCCACAGTGCATCTCTCCACAGCTTCGCTTCTCTTCATTACCAAAACTATTGTTTGAGTTTTTCTTTTAGTTTCATGTAACTCTCCAAATGAATAATTCCTTACGTGCATATAATAGCTCTCCAGCTTTATTGTTTTTTCAATAAGTATCTTTCAGAAATGTATTTCAAGTACTCTATTTTTTTAAGGAATAGAATTCACGGAAATGAATTTGTGCTGCAAACGGATCTTTGCTTGTACAGTACTTACCTGCTTTATCTTTCTGATGTATTCACGTGAACTGTACTTCACAGAAAGGAATAACACCAAGAAGTACGAAAACTTTGTTGGATTCCATTTGAATTGGGGTCGATTAGGGAATCAGGTATGTTTTATAGATGTTTCGATGGTCAAACAATTTTCTGAGAAACTCTTGGTGTAGAGTCACTATTTTGGGCATTAATATATTCCCTGCTCACTTCAACACCCTTCTTCACTCTCACTTCTAAGCATGTATCACTTCGGGAACCTTACGACGTATTGAAAAGAATATTATTGAAAAGACTAAATGACTCCTGCAACCCCGTCTTCATCGTACCAGGCTTTCCTCCGAAACCAAGAACCTCCCGCTTGTCACTACGTCGGGCGTATAATATTGAAATCCATGGGCAGGTTGCTGTATTCTATTCTCAGAGGTTTGTGGGAGAGTGGAAAAATGGGGCGTACTCGTTGAAGGCTACTCCATATAGCCGTCTCGGCCCCTGAATCTGCCTGCGTTCCAGAAGAGACACGGGGTAGCTTTTGGTCTGCAATTACCCAGCTCTGAGCCACCTGGGGAGCCAAGTCGCGTCGCGGATTGATTTGTGATTCCTGTAGCAGAGTCAAACATGTATCATAGTTGGGAAAAAAAGAATAAAAGAAGCAAATTGATATGATATATAGATGATGATATATAGATCAAAGTATAATATAAGTATAATATATAACACGACAGCTATTAGTAAATAGCGCTAGCTCACAGCATTATTTAGAAGTTTGCCAGTACAGAGTTGAAAACATAAGGGAGTTCTCAGCGTGCTTTCGACGTCAAAATTTCTCTCATTCGACACTGATTATGAATGTTCAAGAGTTCGATTCCCGCTAGAATCTTGATTTTTGCACAATGGAAAAAACTATTGAGAAGAACATTCCCCCCAAAAATTTTCCAAAATTGTGTTTACATTATTATTTACAGCGATTAGGGATTAGGGAGAGACCTTAGCAATTAACACTAACCCTTATTGAAAATGACTGTTGGACTTGTCAGATTTTGTTGGGTTAAGATAAACACTCAGGAGACAGCGCAGAAGAAACCTAGAACGGCAAATATGCGTTTGTAGAGGAACGTTTGTGCTTTCTTTTTATCTCTTTTTTCTCACCAACTTATTTTTGGAAAACAAGAAGCAATTTGCAAAAAAGTGAAAGTGAGATCTAATATAAACATCTAATACAAATTCCTCTACAACATATTTCAAAGCGAAATAGGTTTTTGCAGTAAATGACGGGCTGAGTTATTGTTCTGACTTTGTTAGAGGTCACACGTTCGAACTTTTGCACTTTTTCCCGCGGCGCAATTACAATAGTGGGGTTTAAAAATTCGTTTCGATTCCGATAGAGCATCAGAGAAAATCCTTGACTGCAAATTTTGATGAACGTAGGTGTTTTGGTTTTCTCGAAGGCTAGTTGAGAAAATTCAAAAATGGGAGAATTCTTGTCAATTACGTTTCAAAAACATTGAGGGATTTAGAGACATTAAATTCCGTATACTCTGAGGCAAAATTGGTCTCTACAACCGCACAAAATTGTATTGCATGAAATTTACCGTAAGTGTCGTTATCCGCCAACTCGTGGAGCCTACTCTGGACAAATATTATCTCTATCCCGCGCTGAAGATGCCTCTTCTCGCTCAACACTACCATGGAAAATGCTTTGAGTCCTAATACCAATCAATGAAAAATCATCACTGATGGCTTATCCTGTTCAAGTCCGGTCCTCTCACCGGACTACGTATTAGATTATTAGTAATGAATTTTAGACACCTTGACATGAGATTATTTGGCAGCGACTACCTTCTCCTTCTTTTATCTTTACTCTCTTTACTGCTTTCCTTTTCTCATCATCCCCCTTGCAACCCTCTGTTGAGGAAATCCCAACCGACTCTTAACTTTGCTGTCTAATGAGAGAGATCCGTGGTTCCAATGGATATATTAATTCAAATAAAAATAACATAACTACAAGCATGAGGCGGATAAGAGAGGTGGGTGTAGCGCAGTCGGTTAGAGGTTCCACTGCCTGCACGATCGATCGGAGGTTCGAATACGCCCTAATGCTCACCAAATCTTTGATCCCTTCGTTGCCGATAAGGGAGCGAATAAGATAGGTGCTTCGCAGATTAATTGTTTATTGTATATGAATGACTAACTGACTATTTACCTTAATTTATTTGCTAGTGAAGATTTCTGCCGAAAAATCGAATGCATCTCTGACGCGTCTCGTTTCCCAACATTTTCTTTTGAAATCGATTGCGTTGGCTAAAATGTTTTTGGACACTTCTCCAACTGTAAGAATTCCATTACAGGTAGAAATTGGAGATCGAGTGTATGAGTGTATTTACCATCATAGTAGACTACCTTCCTCGGACGCGCATGGGCATGCCGTCTTTCCAGAACATAAGAAAGTGCGTAAGAAGAAATAAGAATAAGAACATAAGAAAGGAAGTGTGCATTTTCCACCTGGACACGAGTCTTGAAGCCCCTTCCTAAAAATAACGAACAGGATCTTAGAGAGGGTGGCATTCCGATGGTTCCAAGCCTGAACTCTATGAGGGAGGAGGACGTCCAGCCATATTCGTCGAGATCTTGTTTTACATTTCTTCCCTTTCCGGTGTAAGTACAGCACATATCGATCAAGCCTCTAAAGTCCAATTTCGACAATGTTATGTACGTCCCCAGTCATCTCCTTCGTAGATGGAAAGAGATCTGCGTTCATCATACGCCACGGTTAATTCACGTTGAGAATAGATGGACGACAGACGCCACTTTTTCTTTGAGACTGTAACCCCTTTACCTAAAGCGGTTGCAATAGTTTGCGATGTTGTGGTTGCTCAGTTCACCCCTGTCAGCATTCTTCTTCGGTTTGGTGTTCTCAGCGTTCACACTGGATCATAAAGGAAAAAAGTGTGAAATGGAGTAGCTGTTGAGGGTTTGAGGAAAAGTCAGGTTTCATACCGTTTTTTGTAATTTTGTTTTTTGCAATTTATAACACTTTCAAGCAACGACTTCAAAAAACTCCTCGGCCAACTTATTATATGAATAAAAGTCTGAATACTTTTGCAAACATAACATTTTCAGTTGTTTCACTTGATTTCTGGCTATGGAATCGCAAGAACTCTGAATAGAACACACTATTTACCCTATGAGAAAGGAGTGAGAGATCACGTCATGAAATATTTGCAGCACATAAACCATATGTTTCCTCGTTTGGGAGGGACATATGTTCTAGCTAAGGTAAGGATTACCTTATTACCTTATTTGATTACAGAAATAATGTCATTATCCAAGTAATGTATAAGGGACACCAACTACGGTAATCATGAATACTTTCTACAGCCTAAGTTTTTCAAAATTTTGGCGCAAGTACATCTTCTGACTGCCACTGAAGCAGCTCTGGTTTGAAGCTCAGAGGTAGTATGCGCAGAACTCAGAGATAGTAGCGGGAAGTTGACTTAGATACCACTGTAGTTCGTACTTGCTCTGCATCAATTAGCAAGCTTTCTTTTTGTTTGCTTTTACCTTAGTTGAGATTGATATTGATCTTTATTACTAACTAACATTTAGAAGTTATAACCTTCATCAGAACAGAGAGCAGTTAAACGGTTTCCATCACCCGTGCTCCCGTTGTTCATCGATTTGCTCTAGCAGGCATTAATAAATACGTCCAATTGTTCCTGTCGCTCGCAAAGGTTGCCCAGTGGTTTCTCTTTTCGCGAGGGACTCAAGAACCATCGTATTTTTTTAATCACAACTCTGGTCCAACGATTGTCGTTGAAACGCATCGCTTGTCCGGCATACCTGATTTCATTTTCCTTGGAATATGCTTCAGCATCGCTTATGTTCGATCGGTGACGTGGAAGTGAATATAGAATTCCTTCTTTCATTTGCGTAAAGCGGGATTTTCCTAGCATCGCCCTTTAAGTTGCAGGTTTTATGTTGCATCGCATTTTCTTCCTCGCTGTGGAACGCTCAGGTTTCTGAAGCGTAGGTCAAAGCAAGAAGAACGGTGCTGTTGAAAAGGTAGGCACGCATGTTCTTAGCCCTCTTCACTGCAACTTCGATGTCTTTATATGCTCTTCGAGCCTCTCTTTTCCTCTTGCCCAGCTCGGAATTTAGGTCGTTCATCGTATTAATCACTCAGTCTATAGATATACATAGCTGGACATTTGTATATATTCTTTCCACTGAGCGCAAATCAGACATCAGAAACCCATCCGTTTGTTCCCACGAAAGACCGATATTTTTTCATATTTCATCGAATTCGGCCAGCATTCATTCTACCTGACTAATGTTTGGTATTATCAGAAGGATGTTATCAGCGAAATAAAGATAGTGTAACTGCCAACAGTCAATCTTGTTATCCCATTTCAATTCTTGCATCGCGTTCTTGATAATGGCACTGAATATTTTGGCCGAGATTGTCTCACTCTACGAATCCCTCTCGCCACGTCGGCTGTGGCATTATTTTTGAATGGGGAAATTTTGGTCGTGAAGTTGTGAAGTTGTTGTATAACTCACGAAGTATATTTATGTATGGAGTCTTCAGGCTCAACTAAATCGAAGGGTTTCTCTAAAGGCATCACCTCACGAATCTGAGGTGGTACAGATTTCAGGTGGAATATTTTTATGCGGGACAGTGGAAAAAAAGGGGGGGGGGGTGGTAATTCCGTCCATTACTTCCTAATAAGAAACGGTCTGGAAGATGCGGCACTTGCACAAGTCTGGCGCGGTCCAATCGAACTAGTTGTAGAAAATAGCACGCCGGAACGCTCAAAGCCGTCGTGAACCGGCATCTTACACTCTCGCGATAGTTCTATGAGTTTTGAAACCGTGTATGTGTGGTCAATCGTACTGAACCCTTTTCGAAACTCTGCTTGCTTTTGCTGTTTTTTATCTAATTTTCCTTCTATCCTGTTTGGATTACTCTTATGAAAGGATTTTAGATGACAGACAGTAGGCAGATTGGCCGATAGTTTCCTTTGCCATGTGGGTCCCTTATTCCCCCTTATTTATTGCCCTTATTCCACAACACGGCCTTGCTGGTTATCCATCGCTTAGGAACATTACTTTCCGATAGTAACATAACATAACATAACACAACATAACATAACATAACACAACATAACATAACATAACACAACATAACGAATGAAGAGCCTTGCAGGCGTGTTGATAAAGGCTGGCTGTAGGTTTTTCAGATGTTCTGACATGATTCTGTCGGAGAATGTCAAGTGAAGAACGATACTTCACCGGTATCATGGCATGCCGGACTTCGGAAAAGAGGATCTCTGGGATGACATGTCCATATTTCATCAGATGGTTAGGAGGCAAATGAGCGTGGCTGTCGTGGAGATCTGTACAGAAGTTATAAATGACCTCCTCTATCCCTTTTAATCGATGCTGTATTTGGGGAATTACAACGGGCGTAGCGACTGATCTTACTAGCCCCCGCTGGTTTAACCGACACTACTGCTCTTCTCTCTTCGACGTCTCTTTTATAGCTTCCCTGCAATCCCTCGAGCTCGCAGAGATGGTAGCCTGCAGCTAATGCAACTCCAAGACGTATTAGCAGTAGAGTTTCTGGAGACAGGTGGTGGACTTGGTGGTTTTCAGACTCCTGACTCTTTTCTCGTACACTAGTGAAGATCTTCTTCAAGCCGATCATATTCGTCGACAACTTTGTCAGGCGGGATCTTTCTAAAAGCCGACTAGAGTAGCAAAGATGATGGTTCTGGAAGTTCGCTTAGTGACGTTAGCGGTTTTCTCATTTTTTGTGTGTGAAAGAAAATCTTCCCCGCAAAAATCTGTCCGATCCCGTACAGATTTTTGTATGTATGCGACGGAGTGTATGCGACGAAGATACTCAAAGGTGGTGTTGTTCAACAATTTCTCATCCGTAAACGTCTGATTCGGGTTGTAACTTGTTCGAAAGGGTGGATTTTTATTGCCATATTCGTGTTGACGAGTACACCAACTTTATCAGCTGCTGTACTGTCACATTTCCAAAGGAACAGTTGTTTTTCAGTTTCATATACGACATTCAGTGAGTGGCGTCACCTCGTCTCAGTCAGTTTGATGACGTCGTACCTAGTTATCCTAGCCTGCATCATCAAATCTTCAATTGCCGCTTCCGATGCAAGACAGAAAATATGTACAGATCGTCATCATAGTTCTTTTCTGTTTCGGTACCCTAGGTGATTCATACAACCCCGTCCTTCCTGGCGCTAACGTACCAGGCTTTCTTCCGGAATCAGGAGACTCTTATTACTGTATCTTTCATAAAATTTTAAAACGTATGGGCAGATTCCCTTGAGTCCCTTGAGTTTTAGAAGAACGTTTCATCCTCCTACAGTGGGCAAATGGAGCTTATTTCTTGGAGGTGACTCTAAACCACCTCCCTTGCTCCTACAGTCACGTGATTACAGTTGTCGTGCGGGAACCTTCATGCGTATGCATCGATCACTGCAGAACAGGGAGTACATCCACCTGAGTCAGTGCATTCACAAAGTCACTTTCCGAGGTCAATCCGCCATTACGCCGCCTGCAGATATTCCACGTAGCCTCGCGACTAACCGGCTTTGATCCCTTCAGTGAGGGAAATCCGTGGACGCTTTGTATTTTCAGTGACTAAACTGTTGGCTAGCGCTTATCTCATGTGATAAAATGATAAGTAGCAGACCACACCGTAGCACAACCATTATTCACAAGGGCTTTTATAAGGAACCTTACCTCCCTTCGATAGATTAAGGCTCAGGCTGGTTTCTAAATGGGGCTAATTCGTTTGTGATGGCAATGCACACATCCTTTTTGTTCATTTTTGAACCTTGTGCATTTTTCATAACGCTTCTGATGTTTGTCATTTTGCATTCGTAGGATAAGGTCCTAACTTCAACATTTGTTTCGTAGTTTTGATGAAATATTTTGTGGTTAGGAGTTCTTCCTTGCTGTTATTTTTCGTTCTTTTGCCGCAGGTTGTTCAGTTACGGTCATCAGTAGATTTCAAAATATCAGAAATAAACTACAGACAGTCTATGATGGATGCTATCTTCTCTTGTAGGATGGAGTTAATCAAACGACAGTAAACTTCGTTGGATCTTGCTGTGCTTATGATGACCCATTGAGGTGAATTTTCCACTTTCTTTTAAGTAGAGGAATAGAGAAAAACATTAGGTTGGAAGAATCACGATTTCTCCATGTACAATTTTCAATAATCCTCAGCATGGTGATTTCAGGTAATTTCGGTATTTACTTCCTTTAGTTGCTATAATCTTTTATTTGTGGCTAACGTAATGGCTTTTTCAGAGTCTGAAGGGGTGAGATCGAACGTGATCTATCCGATGAAAGGTACTACCCGCCCAACGAGGAAGGTCCGAAGTTTACTGTTGGGCTCATAGCTACGAGTAGAAGAGAATATATCATCTTATTGAATGACCATCCTGCCACAGCTCCACTACTAGAAGACTGACGGTTGGCTTACTTACTTAGCTTAGATACTTAGATCGCCGTCTTCACTGGTCGTGCATACCCGAGCATCTCTTTCACTCGTTTTCTCCCCTTGCCATTGTCATACAAGATGTTCTCAAGTTTTGTGAGTGACGTTGACGAGGTCCTTGAGCCGTACCCAACTGAGCTCTCAGCTGTTCCAACCGTGTAGCTAACACGTCACCGCATCTCGTTGGCGGTCTCCCTCGAGGGCGTTTAGCATCTCTTGGGATCCACTCTAGCGTTCTTTTAGTGCAATTATCGTCGATTCTTTTCATGACGTGACCGGCACATCTACGTTTTGCTTTCGATACATGTTCCGCTGGGTTGCGAAGTCGGAGCTGCGAAGACCGGCTAGGTGTTGTGTGCGTCGTTTAAACTTCAGAAGACATCCCTCAAGGGCTCTGTGGGTAGTAAGTAGCTTCCTAGACGTGGCAGCGGTATCTGCCCACGTCTCCGCTGCGTAACAGAGCGCTGGAAGAACTGTCGAGTCGAACAGACGGGCACGAAGATCTTGGTCCGTCAGTTGGTCCGTAGATTCCCTGACGGCTGCGAATGCTGCCCATGCTGCTCTCATTATTCTATTCAGTTCTTCCTTCAAGTCGTTTTCCATATTCATAGAACGTCCGAGGTATACGTATGACGAAGTTTCCACGATTTGGAAGCCTTCAAGTTGTACTCCTCTGTCCTCACAGTAGTAATGTCCTCTTTCTGCTTATTCCCCTTTTCTTCCTGCTTCTTAATTGTTAGCATGTTTTGCTCATTTTGTCAAAAAAAACAAAAAACAAGGTTAAAATCTCATAAACGTATGTTTTTAAGGATTTCAATCATTATCGGAAGATATTTGTTTTACTTCAATTATTTAAGTGTTTTCATATATAGAATCTGCTCCTCGAAGATCCATATCACCCTAAGTATTGTTATTAGGCTTTCATATAGATAGTTACCATAAGGTGTAGGTAATAATCCAGCTTTTGAGGTTTTTTATCAATATCCGGAATGTCTTTAATATTTTAAAGCTAGAA
Source organism: Necator americanus (assembly GCF_031761385.1). Classification (NCBI taxonomy): domain Eukaryota; kingdom Metazoa; phylum Nematoda; class Chromadorea; order Rhabditida; family Ancylostomatidae; genus Necator; species Necator americanus. The sequence goes on from NC_087375.1 coordinate 11,947,991, forward strand.
TAACGTGTTTACACTTTTTATAAAATTTTTCATTGATAGGTATGTATTTTATTAAAACGCAAGTTAAAATGTTGCGTTGAGTATTATAACTTACAAAAATCTGTATATCCGTATAAGAGATTGGTAAACTTCCGTAATATTTCATCTAGAAAATCCTGGCTTTTAACTCTTTTATTTGTGTGTTTAATTTTTGTTATTCAGATCTCCTGAACGCTTTTAGTATTCTACTAACCACTATTGATGATACATAAGCCTTAATGGTTTAATTTCATTGTCGTGGGCTTAACCTCGCACTAATCCTCTAGCAGATCTCGTAGTCACGTTTTCCTCTCAGTGCCGTACCTTGAGAAAGGTGTCTAGTACGAATCGTTGTAACGACTTTTTTTCCTTCTTTGATAAGATGTTCTTTCCATGTCTATCGTATTTTTGAGAAGAACCACTAAAAGGATGGCACTCTAACGTGGACAATTTTTATATTGTATTCGTGCGCCGTGCTATTCTGTCATGAGATGATTTTTTTAGAAAAGTTTGACAAGGGAACATCCATTTTCATTCCTTCTTCAAATCTTCAACATATACAATGTACAACAAAACAAAAGCCTACATTTGACGAACCTTCTCACGAATAGAGGTACCGTATATTTTTAGTGTTTTTCATTCTCGGGAAAGGACGATGTTACACTTTCTCGTGTGGAGTTCAGTGTGCGTGCCTTGTAATATACGTCCAGCAACCTGAGATATGATCGCCTCTCACCTGCCATATCGTCGACGTTAGAGGCAGGCCGTGTGAAGGTATTAGGCAGGAATTGCTGAGTGGCAAAAGACCTTTCTTCAAACTAAGCACCCTGCCACGGCAGCATAGCTTTCACCAACCATCGCCCAACCTATATGATGAGCCACCTTTACATTCAAGATGGTGAATCTTAGCAGTGTTACTTTAGTGGCTTCCATTCCGAAAGTCGGAAGTCATGTGCGACTCTTTTCAGTTGAGACCCTGCGAAGGACGAACCTCCGCTGTGCATCGGTTGACGCCCAGTCCTCCACGCCACTAGGCGGTAACCGTTGTGGAGGGACTTACAGCAATTAAATATCAGCCTTAAACAGGGCGCGAATTCCCGGCTATTGCAAAGGTATTCCTCTTTGCGGTTTATCTTCGTGCTCTTGAAGTGGATCCAAAATGCCTCCAGACCCTTGCTTAAGGTAAATACTAGGTTCGCTTAGTATTACCTCAAGCAAAGGTAAAAAAATATTATTATTTTTTAAAATTTTTTTTTTAAAAAAACCACCCAAAAAAAAAAAAAAAAAAATTTTTTTTTTTTTTTTCTGACTGAATAATATCGGCCTAGCTGTTGCTCTTAGTTTTGTCTTTACAGGGAAAAAAAAAAAAAAAAAAATTTTTTTTTTTATATACACAAATGCGTATAGAAATTTGCCTAAAATTACTACTGTGAGCTCCACGATAGCAACAGATTCTTTAAGATTAGCTTTTATCACTCACCGCCGGCCGCGCTAACCTCATCGGAAATAAACGGTATACAAAGGCGTACTTTCTACAAACCAGTTATTGACCGCAAAATTCCTAGCAAGCTCAGTAGATTCTTGTCGTTTCTCTTTTCCAGTGCAAACGGAGGTGGCTGTAGGAAATATATTTTGCATTATCGATCTCCTGATCTGTGTGGGATGAACAGTAAGATAGTGAGCCAGGATATTCTTATTACTGGATTTTGTCCTGTGCGTTCTGTTTGAGATACGTCCTTTAACATTGACAAGGTGTAACCATTCTCCTTAATGTTTATCCCGAGCAAATTTTTTTATACTCAAACTCCTCACTTAGTACATAGAAACAATGGTTCACCTCTGCTTGAGAGGAGCAGACAAGGAAACAGTCGTCGATATATCGGCAATGAAGCAAAGGTCGTGTTTACCGAATCGGTGCCTCAATTTTAGCTATGAAAACAATGGCGAGCGTTGGCGCTAACAGTTGTCCGATGGCAAAACCCCTGATTCGTGCAAAATATTCGCCCGACCATCTAAAGAGAGTGTATTTGACACATTCCCTCAGAACAACCATCAACTCTTCCCCGGAAGTTCCAAGTTGATTGACCTCTGCTGCTCAGTTGAAAGCTCAAAACTGTGAACTATTCAACATCGAAACATTAATTACGCTTCAGTTATTAAACTGTGTGTTATTTGAGTGATTGAAGACATACGGGTGTTCGTAAGAAGGGCTGGAATTTCAGCAGTTGCACCAAACACTATGTTTAAGAACCAAAGGATCCTGTCTGTAGGGCCTCTCACGCAGCATATGATAGGTCTTACCTTGAACGTTGCAGGATCTTAGGAGCAAAGCTGTGAGTTTTTATCAGAAGGTACAAAACAGAATACACAGATAATTTTTTTTTGACCCGACTTGCAGTTGGAGGTGGTAAACACACTGATTTACTAGTAATTATGCAAACCCTATTGAGTCTAGAGTGTTGGACTAAAAATTCTCCGGTAGTGAAAGAGCGATAGAGGGAGCTATCTTGGAGGTCACAAGATGTGATGGCTTTGTCAAGATGACGAGAAATGGCTACAAATTCGTCAACCTTGTCACTACTAGATAATCTGATAGTTTTAGACCTAACAAGAACCTCCCTAATGCCTAAGCGCGGTTCTAGTGTGATATTTGGGTGTCTTTTTTTCCTTTTGATAAATTAGGATTCCCATTAATAGATAATGACGTAGCCATCATTTTAGGTTTTCTAACAACACCAATCAATACTTGCTGTTAAACTTCAAGTATGGACAAAACCCTCGATTCTTTGAAGAATACCTCCCAGAAATTCGCGAAATTCTTCAGTTCTCAAAGGATATGGAACGTAATGGTAGTAAGATCGTCGATGTTCTGAAGAAGTGAGAGAGAACTCTTTAGTGCAGCCTTCTTCTAATAAGGTGCAAATTTTTTCCAAATTCTTTATTTTTCCAAACAGGAAATACTCAAATTTGATGTGCGTCCACATTCGGAGAACAGACTTTGTCGGCATGAAAGTAGCTACCGATATGATGACAACGGTGAATGCAGCATTCAGTATTGCCAGACGGAGGGTAGTTTACAAAACTTAATAGAAAAACTTAAACCGATATCCCTCAAGGTTCCCCTTATACATTTTCAGAACCTTTCACAGTTTATGATTTTTGGTGACGACCAAAAATTCATGCTGGAACTGTCAAAAATGATCGCGGACCAAGGAAACTGGAATGAAAATGTCAGGAAGGCGTTTTCTGAGGCTGCAATGGCTAAAAATTCTCCGTTTGTAGGCTGTTCTGATTTCCAATTTCACAGAAGCAATGGATATTTATGTTGCTTCGAGGATGTGCAATTCGTTCCTAATTACTGCGGTTACCTCTACATTTGGCTGGTGGCTCGCTTTTTTCATTCCAAATCAAGACGCAGTCTTTTATTTGCCAGACAAGCGACCACAAAATGATAAGGTGCCGAATAGAGAGCTATTCATGTAGGTTTTTACAATTATAAGGTCTAACTGTTTTCCCTCTATATGTTCTGCTCTGGGTTCAATGAGAGTTGATTTAGCTTTAAGATAAAGTTAAGTTTTGAAGAGGAAAAAACCTCACAAATCAATTAACTGATGTGTTAGGTTTTTTCCTCTTCAAAACCCTTATTTTTTATGTCATCACTCTTAAAAACGTGTAGTTGTAGCATTGAAGACATTTGTTGAAAATATTTTTGTGTTATGAGTATGACGAAGGAAAACGAAACCGAGGAATAACAAAACAAGTCCTACAAAAACCAAAATTTCTTCCACCAACTTCAGGTCTGTTATTGTTTGCATCTGATTTCTTATTCTTGTGCGTGGACACTTGAAGAAAGGAGAATCAAAAGAAGAGGTTACCATAACGCATACGAAAACATAAAGATTTAGGAAAGGAACTGAAAAATAAGCTATAATGTTTGAAAAAGGAATGCTTAGTTAAACAAAAGGCTAGGGGTTAAAAAACAGACAAGAAAAGTTCCGCTATTCTTCTATCTTGCATCAAACCCATGAACTACCTACAAAGACGCCGTACGATCTTCTGATGAAAATCCATTTGAATTGAAAGTCCTTGAAGAGATCTGACGCTCCTTACTCTCTCAGTTCAAACGTCTTACACTACAGGGAGAATGTAGTCTTGTTCATTCCGCTCCACTCTACAACAAATTACCAACGTCATTTCACTCAGGGGGCATTTACTTTGACCAGATGCCACAACTCAAAACGTATTTGTGATAGTTAATAGATCAATCATGCCATGGGAGACATTGAACTCCTGTAAGGTACGTTAGAAGGTTTTTTTTAAATAGAGTGCTGGGAAGGCCTCATCAATTTCCGACCACTCGTTCGTGGACGCGGCGCGTGCACGAGAGTGGTGCATTCTAACAGACCTCGTAAAAGTTAAGGGAGTGTCTCACACCGCTTCTCAGGGGAATAACGGAATTGAGCACTGCTGCGCCCACACTCGCAATTACATACATCCATTTCAGACCCATTTTCAAAGGTCTTGGTCCTGTTGGAGATCCTTTGTGTTACCACTGTACCTGTGATCCTCTTTCTCCAGATGTTGCTGTAGGACACTTCGGGTTTAGTGCAATTTGCGTCATAGTGATAAACATAGAGTTTTTTAGACACATGTGAGAGAAGAACGTAGCAAAATCAATACGAAAAGTCGGAGACCGAATGTGTGCACACATGTACACAGCTGGACATAACGTTCAGTGGTGATAACATAAACACACAGAGGTGGTACGGATTTCCGGTGGATTATTCGTATACGGGATATCGTGCTCAGCTCTTAAAGGCATCACTCCACGAATCTGAGGTGGTACGGATTTCAGGTGGAGAATTCGTATACTAGATGGGAGACTACGGAGAGGGGAGTGATTCAGTCCATTTCTTTATAATTGCCGTAAAAAACGGCCCGGAAGATACGGCTTCATGCGTTCTGGCGCACTATTTTCTACAAATAGTTGGATTGGAGCGCGCCAGCCTTGTGCGGCGCCGCATCTTCTGGGCCGTTTTTTACGGCAATTAGGAAGAAATGGAGGGAATCACCCCCCTCTCCATAGTCTCCCATCCCGTATACGAATACTCCACCTGAAATCTGCACCACCTCAGATTCGTGGGGTGATGCCTTTAAGGCCCTAGAGTGAGGATGAGCTCCTCCGCTGTAGTTGTGTGGAAATAGCGATCAGTCATTCCTTCTGCACCGCAGATCGTTCAGAAGAATCGATAAAATATTCACGTCTCTTAACGTACTCCTCGGAAATGAGAGGTGCGGAAAGAAGAGGAACGCGAAGGAACCTTGTTGTCCCAATGAGTAGAGTCGTGCGTCTATTATTGTGGCAAGTGACGTTTAGCTTGCAGCGAATGTCGAAATCTATTGTGAAGTTCGACGCTTCATTTGGTATAACAGTTTCCATCATTAACGAAGACGTAATTATGGAGATTTTTTCTCAGGAAATCGTGGCAGGAGTATTCGGAATGATTCTGTGCTCATTTCAATGGTCACTAATGCTCTGTGTTAAAAATCTGTGGTGCCATCTACTTACTGATAATTCTACACCTAAATGTTCTTATCGTTCTTAATTGTAAATATTTATGGAGCGTTAATAAAGATCTAACTCAGTATTGAAAGAAAATTGGCAGAGTTGAATATAAGCATGGGAATGATATCATGAAATAAAAAATGATTTAAAAGCAAATCCATTGCCATCGTCCGTTACTCTGTACTACTGCTATTTTCTAAATGTTGAACGCCACTTTTATGGCGTTCTATTACTCCTGCCACGCATTTGCCCTCTTTCATCTTTTTTTCTTTATATTCCACGCTGACATTCATTAAGTGTGAAATTCAGGAACTATACAATATTGGCTACAGCACAAAGAAATTCATTTAAAAACTTTGTGTTAATGTTAAATTCTTGGAATTAGGAATATAATGAGTTAGGATTGGAATCAATGCGTCTTTTTAGACTGAAGGACAATTCACTCACTTTTATACGCATATTATAATATGCATATTATATTATTATCATGTTATATTATATCCTGGCGCTTGTTCCTTTACTGCAAAAAATTGACGCCTCATCACCGTCATAGCATATTTGAAAACTAACCTCTACTCTTTTACAGCTGTTATTACGTAGTAGCTGTTTCAGATTCTATATCCGCTTCCAGTTTCTGTTTTTTTATTCGCTTTTCCAAAAGTTTTGTCTGTTGCGTTACTACACGTGCACTCCGTGCAGTGCGCTCGAACGTGTTCAACGTTTTAAGCGGGATTTATCTCCGATTGAAGAAATCAGAGGAAAGAGAGAGTGTAATTCAAAAACTCGCATCAGCCCTTCGAGAAAAACGGCCGAGACGAACTTCGGTGCACCTCCTTAACTATAACGCTGGACGCTATGTAGCTAAGGAGACCCATGAAAAACTGGTGGAGTTAGGCTGGGACATAGCGCCCCATTCCCCCCATTCTGCTAACCTTGCTTCATCAGACTACCACTTATTCCGGCCCCTCAAGGCTTTTCTAGCTAGGAAAATCTTATCCACGTTTGAAGAAGTCGAATGGGCGGTAAGTGACTTCTTTGCCTCAGAGTCTCCCCAGTTTAGATGAGAACGGATCGCTAAACTACCCATGAGGTGGGACACTGCTGGAATTAACAATAGTAACTATAATATTGATTAATTTTTTTGCAAGCTGAGTAAAAAAATAAGGCAGAAAAAATGACAAATGGTGACAAGACTTTCTATACAGCCTAATATTTGGAGAGCAGGGAAATCGACACACACACACACACACACACACATACACACACACACCATTAAGTAGCGATCATTCAAAGCATTTCGTAAATAGTGCCAAGAGGCGCAAGATTTTTCTATTTTAGGTTGCAACCTTGTGATTTATATTTTTGAAATAGTTTGAAGGAAATTACCCGCATTTGCGTCGCGTTTAAATCGCCTCTGCAATCGACCAAGACGCTGTTTTTCTAAATCCTCCCAACATCGCACTGATTCTCCCATTTTTCTTGTTCGTGAAACTATTCGTGAAAGTTACTTCTTCAAGCAGTGCTTTTCAGAAATTATAAAGCAATGAACAATTTCATTTTTCCCTTTCGTAAACTAAGGAGAGCAGTTCGATTACAAGAAAAACATGTTCTTCTTCTCTTAGGATTATTCTCTGTTCGACTTCTCGATGAGATTTGCAGGATTGTTTCAGAATTTTCAGCATTGTTTCCTCACGGGGACTCAGCAAAGAATGGCAGATTCTACAACATGAGGACTCATGAAGCTGGATTTGATAGTTAAATCCCAGGAATCTCTGTGTTCCTGGTAATCGATTATCTCTTGCGCTACGCTGAATCTGCAGCATTCGTTTCCGGATCCTTCATTCAAATTGTAGAAATATAGCTGTATATATCTACGATACGCTACGATATCTTCAAAATATATTGCCAGCCTATTTAAGTAGAACCAGTAAATAGAGTGTTAGAGGAACCGGCGCATATGCAAAGTAGGTGTTCGAACGTGCATCGTAGAAAACAAAGCCTTTTCCCACGCCGTTTTCCAGATCAGGGGGAAATCGATCGTGACCACGTTCATTCCCACAATCTATACTACAACTCTGTCCTGTCCACGAAAGATCCAAACCTTGAGAATTTCACGATACGCTACGATATCTTTGATGTAAACTAGTAAGGAGATATCAACAACAATATATGGGAAAAAGAGGACAAGCCAGTGGGTAATGCAGTGCGATTAGTTAAGAATGTTGTGTACGTCAAAATGTAATACATAAACATTGAAAATGTTCATTGCTGATTTCGTAAGAAATGATGAGAGCTAAAAAAAGACGAATGATAGCGCCTTGTAAAGAAACAAGAACCAAGCAAGACGTGCGACAGAGGTGAGAGAAGAGTGAGTTCACAGGAACTTCCAAATAGTAACTCTGACAACCAAGGGAGTCACAGTTATGTAGTTTATAAGTCTTATACACGGATTCTCGAGATCTGAGGAATCCTGAACGCCTCCAAGAATTCAGCTGTTTCTTAGGCTCTCAAAAATTTCTTATAGGTGCGGATGATAATAACAGTGCTGCAGAAATATTTGCAACACAAATATAACTTCTCGTGAGCTTACATATACATGCACTTCTGTATTCTTACTCTATTCCCCTTCTCACATCATTTGAAATAGTCGTTAATTTTCTCCCTGTTAATCGATACGTCGTTCAGGTCGGTATTAACAAAATTTCAAAAATGCAAACCTAAATATTTGCAAGATTTTAAGAGAGCACTGTAGTGCAGAGTTCTATGTGGCTTCTCTTACGCAAAAGCCGAAAGGATTGAGTGGGCTCCGAGGTAGGAGGCCTTCTGTACAGGAAATTATGAATTTTCATTTCAGCTCCATATTTTCATGGTTTCTGTTCCATTTATTTCTTTTTTTTTTCATCGTCGTTAACTGGAACATGGAGTATGTCTTTGACATTGTTTCCATGGAACAGTCAATGAAATAATGAGCTGTGGATCGAAATCACTCAAAAGCATCCGAGGTGATAATTTTTGATGTTGGAAATTGGAAGTATAGGCATGCAAAGGCAAATGCTTGCAGAGGCGGAGAGGAAATGAGAAACTGTATCTCTTTTCGTTGGTGCCTTGCCGCTTCACACCTCTTCGATGGATTAGGTGTGCACCTAAGAGTTTTACAATGTACCTATTCCAACCTTTTTCTAGACTTTTATGATCTTGAAATAGCTGAGGGTCTGTCAACAAAAACTGCTCTTTATGCCTTGATGAAGGATTGAAGACTTCAGGTCGTGTATCTAGCGAAAATATCGCGAAAATGAATTACGAAGAACAAGCGCATTCCATAGACTCGGCCGCTTTTTTCCCAATTATCTTTTTTTTTTTGATAAATCTTAGATCATTTCTAATAAAGTCAGATATTCGGACGCTAATAACATATCATGTCGTGTCCGGAAAGGCTAATGATGATATCAATTTTGCGTCCTAACCACAGTTTCAAACAGGAAGGCAGCATACCACGAATCTGAGCAAATATGAGCGAATCCACGAACCTCAGCAACCTATTCATTGGTTTCACTTGAATAGACAACCGGGGAAAACTAGGTTTCCACCGCTGCGCACCCGGATGCGGTGCGTGAATAAGGGTGGCGTGATGCAACTAAAATCGTTGTAAAAAACGGAATCTTTTCTTGCCGTTTTTTTTCTCACGACGACTAGGGAGAGATGAGCGGAACCACCGCTGATTCCGCAACCCTTAGCACATCTCTGGCATGTTCAGTGGTTTCCCTCATTGTGTCAGATTCGTGGCATGCTCCCTTTAACTCCTACTCTTCCCGTTGATTTAGACTTCTAAAGACATTCTCTTCCATCTTCATCTATCGCGCATTCAAGCACTCAATAATCATTTTCTGCGCATAATCTGCCTTAAGACAATACGTACATACACATATGCGGGCTAATGGATCAATTCCACCTTGTAAAACCGTACATTGCAGCAATACCGTGGCTTTGCCTACTTTCACTTTTAGGACCACTTCTCGATTCTTTTCTCCCAAGATCAGTAATTCTTACTATGCATATCATTGCTCTAAAGCTTTATCTTACATTTCAATATGCTTTTGCCAGAAATTATTTGCACTATTTTTCATCTTTTGAAGGAAAAAACTTATTCACTGGGATGAATTTGCATTGGAAGCAGGCCTTTACATACGTAGTTCTTTTTGATCTCATATTTCTGCTGTTTCTACGTGAGTGGTATTCAATAGACAGAGGTACCAACTCCGAAAAATTCGTTGGATTCCATTTGAACACGGGTCGAATTGGAAACCAGGTACGTCACGTATTTGTTGTAGTGGTCAGCAAGTTTTTTTTAAGGGAATTCTTGTCGCTGCACCAACACTTTGGTCGCGCAACCGCTTTCACCTCTCTGTGACCACCCGTATTCACTCTTCAAAAACGCTTCGATACGAAAATAAAATTAAGGAACGCCTGCCTTTCAACCTTATATAATCTTAAGTATTTAGAACGGACTGCGAAAATAGGATAGGAAGTTTTGACGAAGCTCAAACCCTCAAGTGCACCGATACTAAGAACTCTCTCATCACTAAGGGGACCTGGGTGTCCTTTTCGCGTATTTTACCGTATCCGAAAAGCAGGCTTTGAGTCAACAAGGAGACATTGAAGACCCCAGGAGTACATTCAGCCAAGGGCCATGGCGGCATTCAGCCATGGCCCAAAATAAGGGTGAAAACTGATGGGCAACAATTGCACCATCCTCATTTCGTTGAGCAGCTCATTCTTATAATATTAAAAGTTTGAGGGGCGAAACAGCGGCTTTATTCTGTGGAACTTTTAAGAACATTGATCTCGCCTAGGAAGCTCGAACACAAATGGATGACCTTAATGAAGATATGGTGGGTTTGAAATGTTCCGTGTTGTGCGCATGGTTGACTCGAACTGATCGCAAGGGAAGACAGCGAACATTTGGCTTTGGCCTGCACCTCAGAAATCTGGAAACTCCACAAGTAGGAGGAAAATGCGGTGAACATTACTCAATGTTTCATCGAGAAGGCGATGCTGGGGTATCAGCTTTGCGCGATGCGATGATGATGATGCGCGATGCGATGCGATGATTGCGTGTTTTATTCAAGATCAAATCTTAAGGATCGAATACACTTTTGCAATCCTTAACTGCCGTAGAAGCTGGTTACGTGTTACATTTTATCGAAAACCGGTAAAAGGTAAAGGAGCAAGTAGGTCCAACACGATAAACACTGCGTAACTGAATAACCTACAAGACATCATCATGAAGTTCTTGTAAGAAGAGCATGAGTCTTTTTTCCATATAAAACAAGAGAGGACTTTTGGCAGTGGGTGGAATTCGAAACGATCGGAAGAAGCTGAAGTATTAATTGGCAGTTTTTCACGCAAATCGTAGGCGGTCTTATCATGAGGAGGTAACATCTCGGCAACGCTACTTAGGCTCTGACGAAGGCGGCGACGCCAAAACGTTGGCCGTGATGGAGAGCTTTAATAATTTTGGCTCTTGCTTCACACTGATAATTGACAGGTTGCAATCATTATGCCAACATTTAAAGAAGGTCGAACTTTCACGCAAATCAAACGACCAGCAACTGATACTAATGATTTTGAAGCGAATACTTTTCGAAGACAACCTTTGCGATGATTTCTACTGACTTGTGGAATTCTCTACAAGAAAAACTGCAAGTGAAATGAAAATACCTATGCAATCACGAGAATCTCCAGCAAAGGAGTCATGCGTCGGTGAAAAGGCTTACTACCGCTATAGACAGCCATCTCAACTCTGCGCAACAATACAAGCACTGAGCAAATAAAATGGAATCTTTGAAGATGGATATGCTTTGCAGATGAATAATCCAAAGAGTTCTCATGGTGACTGATAGAAACTAAATGACTAATAGAAACAGAATGTTGCATATTTAAACTGCTGGAAATTTCTGGCGAGTTACTTTGGAATTGAATGGTCAGACAACATTTTCAAGTGCATCAGCCATTGTAAAACGCTACAGAATATCTTATTACTCCTACCTTATCCTTTAAATATGCATTTCTTTAATTAATGTAAGATTTTAAGTCATACTGTGAGCTCAATATTTCCAGATGTTTCACCTGATATCTGGTTATGGAACTGCAAGAGCTCTGAATAGAACGCACTATTTACCGTTTGAGAAAGCAATCAAGCACGTCATGATGTATTTGAAGTATATCAATCTAATTCTCTCTCGTTTGGAAAAGACTTATGCCATAGCTAAGGTAAGAACCATTTTTCCACTTGTATTATGTGAGGTAAATAACAACATGATAATTAAATAGTCTTCAAGAAACTGCAGTTGCTGCAATCACAAAAACTTCTTTTCTGCATAATTTCGTAGTTTTCGAAATCCACCTACACTTCCTTCGACCACTACTATGAGATTAATTGCACTATCATTAGCTTTTACCTTCGTTGTTCAAAGGTGACCTCAAGCACAGGTGTACTATGCACCAACGTATCGAGAAAGTCGAGATAAGTGGTAGCGGAGTGTCCTAGGAATTGCTCGATAGAGAGGGTTTTCGTCAAAGACGTCATTTCACTCTCTCGTCATTGTCGTGCTCCGGGGTTCCCTCTGAAAAAGAGACGGCATCAGTGGGTGTGTTCCGTGTCCCGACGTCAAATGTTCCGGACACAATTGTTCGGATCCGTAGAGACTAGCGCTGGGCTGAGCCACTGAAAGCAGGCTCAACCCCTCCGGACCCGTGTTTGAGAGGAGATCCTGGACATGTTTTTGTCCCGAAAAAAGAGAGATAGAAGTGGGACAGGTGTCCCGACGTCAAATGAGCTGGTGGGTGTTGAAAGGTAGTGAGGCGAGTTCAACACGATGCTGAACTAATGCGCCAGCACCAGGAAGCAGAAAAATATAGTGAGACAAGGCCTAGAATGTCAGATTGTGTACCCAAACTGGGAAGCACTCAGATGAGTGGGGCGGTGTCTTCCAGCCGTCCTTGTCCTCTGCTCTGGTGTCTTCTGCATCAGATAGATGCGCTTGTGCTATAAGGTATGCTAGAACGGATTCCGCTTGATATCTCTGCTTTCTGGATCTCAGATTGGTGCGCCTGCGTCAAAAAGAAGTAGAGTTTGGTGACACGTGTTCAGTGGCAACCATTCAGGCATGGTGGCGCCAGAAGACAGTGGAAGGTATCCAACACCCTTATGTAGATGCCGCTACCAGGATATGGAGAGGGGTAGGGGTAAACAAGGGACCAACGAATTCATAGTGTATCAACGCCAGAAAGCAGTACAATGAAGTAAGACGGCTTGCCTGCATGACGAATCGCTGAAATGTACTCCTACAGCATCATGCTATCCAGATGATTTCTTTAGAAACTATATGCACGCGTCCAGACGTCTGGTCAGTAGGAGCTAGCTGTTTATGTTCAAGAGGTTTAGTGGTTCTTCAAGATTTATTCTCTCAAAATTCCATCGAATGGCGAGTGCGCTATGACTCGTCTTTAATTACTATCACGAATCAATAGCTTATCGGATTACAACATCACAAAATGTTTTCGTTCTCAAGACTCAACACCGGACATTGATTAACTAACCTAACATTTGAATACAAAGAAAAGGAACAAGTGAAAAGGTTGCGAGATACCGCGACAGTTTACATGATCTGCGTAAGGCGCCTTTATCAGCATGATGATGGCTTTTGCATTATTTAGCAGTAGCACATCATTCTGGGTTAACTGTTAGGGAAGAAGAGAAAAGTAAGATGTTATAGCGGTATGGAAGAAAGGAACATCATGCTATACAATAACGAGGTTAGTCTGTCACGTGTTTATTTTTATGTATGCATGGAACGGGACAACAGAGAGACGGGTCCGACGTCGTGGAATTGGTGCACAATACACTGAGAACTGCACAGTAGGCGCAATGAAGATCTAGAATGAGTGCAATTAGCGGTACAGAGGTACCAGGCAATAATTCCGAGCGGATTTGTCAAAAGTGAATGAGACGTTATGAGCTATTTCATAGCTGTGATAAGTGCATGTGTTGCGTTTCATTCCCATGCATTCTTCCACATGTCTATTCCACTGCACTTTTCCCTTAGCTGGTAAGATCCTTTTTTCTGGAATAGGAAGGTGAAATGCAAGCAGCTGTTAGAATAGTAGCTAACAGTTCGCTTGATCAGCAAACTGTAGAACATTACCTTTGTCACTACGACGATGACGTTCACGTTATTTTATATATTTATATTATATTTTTATTTTTATTATATTATTTTTGGCACATCATCCCATGCTGATTGTTGGAGAAGAGGACAAGAAAATCTGATATTTCGAAAAGTGTTCCCAAATTGTTGCTTACCGAAGAAATACAGGTGTAAAATCAAGTTTGAATCAGTGGAGGAGAGCGAAGTGGGAAACACAAGAAACGAGAAGTCCGGCATCATCCGGACATTGTCAATGGTTCTAATAAATTGACGAAGGCTCAGGAGCGCAACTTCTACTTTGGAAATTTAACAATCTCAATAAATTTTTGCAAAGAGAAGACAATTTTAGGTTGCACATTCGTCAGGTCACACAAACCAATACAGATAGTATGACTCGTTAGTAGCTGGTCGCCGTTTTTTCTTCGCAGTAGTTCTAATCACGTGGCATTTTTGTCAAGTGCTGTAAATTCAAAGCTATGCAGTTGTTAGGTTATCTTAAAATTTCGAGATTAAATCTTCGAATATTCTATGGCGAAAGCTACCTTCAACGTAAATACTCTTGCAGAATGGAAACAGCCAAACGACGGGAGAATTTGTTGAGTCGTCTTGTCTTTATGATAACCCCTTGAGGTGAATACTCTTTCTTCGTGGAATAGCAAGGAATAAAGAAGTTTCTCCAAAAAGTAGGTTTGTCATGAAATGTATATTATAGGTGGCTGCCTTATTTGAATGCTCAAATAAAACCGCACAATGGCATTGCAAGTGTGAAATGCTATCGTAAGGAAAGCTCGAAAAACATACTAATAAACGCAAAGTCAACCCATCCTATTGGCATGAAAAAGGCAGTTATCCGAAATATGGTCAGAACAGCAACAGCACTGTGCACAGGGGATAGGGAACGGGAGGAATCACCAAAACTAGCCACAAGCATAGCTAGTTCAAACGGTTACTCGAGATTGAAATCTATCACCCAATCTCAAACTGCGAGCAACACAGTGAGGATCCCACGTGAAGGTAGAATTACTTTGTGCATCCCCTTCGCCTCTGACTCCTTAACTGCTGCTATACACCGGACTCTTTTGCGAGCACAGCTGCAAGATGATGTTGTGTTGGTGAACATCCCGAACGACAGCATCAAGCGACAGTTAGTTTGCAATAGATTCTACGATGGGCAATACGTGCCAGAATGTTGCGTGGTTTGTCCATTCGATGAGGCCGGTGATTGCACGAACATCGGAGTTATTTTCCAAATAGAATGCAACGCCATTTATATTGGAGAAACTGGAAGGATGCTGAACGTGCGTATCAAGGAACATTTGGCTGATAAAAGGCGAGGGAGTTCGATGACACCGTTGGGGCACTACAAAAACGATAAGCATGATGGAAATGAGTTTGAAATAAAATGTACGATTCTAGCGCACGAGAAAGAAATATCTGATAGGAAGGCTTTGGAAGCGTTCTGGATTTCCGTCAGGAATCTGTCCATGAATAACAAAAATGAGTGTTTATCAATTACCAAATACTTCTTGCCGTTAGTAACACTCTGTGAGCTATAAGATTGCAACACATGCAGTTCCTTAACGTTATCCAGACACCAGTACTTAAGCATACTGCACAGTGCGTAGATCTCATTCGCCCTGGTGACAATCTTTAAGAACGCGGTAGTTTGCCAACCCCGCTAGTCGGTGAAACTGGTCAGTTTGTTTTCCTCTTAAGGTCTCGCGTGGTGTACTTGGAACAATATCGGGGGTTGGCGAGGAGAGAGGAGGAGTTTGATGGGATATGCATGGTATCAAAGACCTCGAACCATTTTCAGGCCTTTGAGTTTGTCGAAACGTCAGGCCAACAAAAAAATTTCACCTAAGCCTCGTTGACAAAACAAGAGAACATAAATATATTATAGGTTTTCTAACAACACCGATCAATACGTGTTGCTATACTTCATGTTTGGACAAAACCCTTGGTTCTTTGAAGACTACCTTCCGGAAGTTTGAGAAATTCTTCACTTCTCAGAGCAGTTGAAGCGCATTGGTAGTAAAGTCGTCAATGTTCTGAACAAGTAAGGGACCATTCTATATTGGCTTTCTGTATTTATGGGTTTTGCTGCAAATTCATAGGCATATTTTCGAATTTATTAATTTTTTTCTCACAGGACTCACTCGAATTTAATGTGCATCCATATTACAAG
Source organism: Necator americanus (assembly GCF_031761385.1). Taxonomy (NCBI): domain Eukaryota; kingdom Metazoa; phylum Nematoda; class Chromadorea; order Rhabditida; family Ancylostomatidae; genus Necator; species Necator americanus. Next base: position 11,963,970 of record NC_087375.1, read on the forward strand.
AACAGATTTTGTCCACGAAAAAGTAGCTACCGATGTGATAACTGCGATAAATGCAGCTATTAAAATTGCAAGACGAAAGGTGTTTTCTAGACCTAAGTTTGAATTTTTCTAAATTGATATACTTTATTATTTTATGTCCAGAACCTTTCGCAGTTTATGATTTTTGGTGACGATCAAAAATTCATGAAGAACCTGTCAAAAGCGATCATTGACCAAGGACACTGGGAAGAAAATGTGAAGAAAATTCTTCTCGGAAACTGCACAAGATTAGCTAAAACTTCTATATATTAAGGCTGTTCTGGTTTCCAATTTCACTGCAGCGAGGGATATTTATGTTGCGTCAAAATTGTGCGATTCGTTTTTAATAACTGCAGTTACCTCAACATTTGGCTGGTGTCTGGCTTTTTTTATTCGAAACCAAAGCGCAGTCTTCTATTTGCCGGACAAGCGACCAGAAGCTGATAAGGTGCCCGATAGAGAGTTGTTACTGTATGTTCTTCTTTGAAAAGTTTTCGAGGAATTTCCAATGAAAAAGAATTTTGGCCTTTTATTAATTAGCAAGTGGGGCTTTCATCCACTTAAAACCGTCCTTTTTCAACATTCTCGGATACCTGAAAGCGAAATATCGCTGTCATTTGTTAGGGATATTTTTCTTTTGTGGCTACGATGAAGAAAAGCGGGAAAAAGTGCAGTGGTCGAAGAATGTTGAAACACAGTCCCAGAAAAATCAGAGGCCCCTTACAGTAGCTTCTGCCATACCACTGCATGTCAGTTCATTTTCTAGAGTATGTATATTTTCTGAAAATAGGACCAAAAAAAACGGAGAAACCATACTAGAACGGAAATAATTAATTTCTACGATTGAAAATGAAGAACAATGTTAAGTATCGACTAAAAAAATGTTTGGAAGGCGAAATGGTAGGAAAAAAAGGGAAAACCATCCTCTCAATTCTTTCCGCTTCCAATTTAGGTGTTATCTCCAAGGCTACCATAGGACCTTGTAATGAAAACGGAAGAATAAGGATATTTTTTGAGCAGATCTCAAATGTTAGATCGATTACAATCTTAATTCAAAGACCTTTGTTTTTATTATTTTTTTAATTTTGTTCCAATCAACACCAATAGAGGGATTTGTTTTTCTCACCAATACCATTTTTTGCAATTACGCCATAACTTATAACGCAGCGATGTGTCAGTGGGTGTTAAAGTGCGTCTGCACTCATTGAGGTTCTTGTTTGGAAAGAAAAATTAAGTTCTATGGATGACTAAAGTAGTTAGCTTCATTCTAGAAGAAACCGCACCTAGTATGTTTCCAATATTCGATTCTGTGCTTCTTATTTTAGTGAAATTCGTGATAGGTCCCATATCACATGCCGATTTTAATTACCTGTGAAAGTAGTAAGAAGACAGAGCTTCCAAAATACTAACTTTTGGCATTTTTGTTGAGTTTTTCGCGTATCATTGTGAACAATGCCGTCTACGTGGTCCCGTTTTCCCCGTAGTATCGAGAGATACTGAAATTGAACCTGGTTCCTTCAATCCAATGAAATATTCCAGTAATAAAATATTCTGTTTCTGAAAAAAAGAAAATTATGTAAATTCTTCTCTTCAGGAAATTATGGCAATAGTATTCGGGATGATGTTGTCGGTGCTCATTCGAGTCCCATGGTCTCTCCTATGCTACGCTTGTCAAATCCTTCCTTTTCTACATAGTCTGAATGTCAGCATCATTCTCATTTGTACATTTAAAATTATTGGAGTTATAAATGTGAAGAGTAGAGATTTTAATCAATTTTTTTTCTTGAAAAAACATCATTTGTGAAATAACAGAAATCGTCGTGACTTGGCAAAAATCTTCAATTCCGGTCTTTAGGAAGGACATGAAGAACTCGCTCAGTACCTCCTCCGAAAATTAGTAGTAAGTAGTAGCCGGTCTTCACCCACAGTGAACAGCCGTCACTCTTCAACATAGCCATTTACATTGTTTCTGCCTTGTAAGAGAAGATATCTTCACCATATCTATACACCTAAGATTATAAAAAATAAAAATCCATATTTAAGACTTCGACTATGTTAATGAGGCCCTTGCTTTCAAGCCAGAATTGTAGTTGAGGGGTTTTGGATACCCGCGTGTTATATCATCATGTAGGGACCAAACAGATGTATTGCAATGAATGTTGTGAAAGTTCAAAAGGTTCATTCCACGATCCCTGCACCCGCTAAATCGTAACGCATGTGGAACATACGTGGGAAATGCAGAGTCACAAAAAAAAACATTAGCAGAAACTCATGGAACAACCTGCTCGTCTAAAAAAATATCGCCTCGCCTTACAAATCATTGCATGAGCCGCATACACGTTTGTAAATCTCAAACTATTCTGGAATTAAAGACATTATCCCACTAATGTGAGGTGGTCCGGATTTCAGGTGGAGTATTCGTATGCGGGATCGTAGATCATGGAGAGGTAGGTGATTCCGCCCATTTCTTCCTAATTGTCGTAAAAAATGGCCCGGAAGATACGGCTTCGAGCGTTCCGGAGCGCTACTTGCTACAACGAGTTCGGTTGGAGCGCGCCAGCATTGTGCTTGCGTCGCATCTTTAGGGCAGTTTCTACGGCAGTCAGGAAGAAATGGACGGAATCACCCATCTCTCCATAATCTACGATCCCGCATACGATCAATCCACCTGAAATCCGTACCACCTCAGATTCGTGGGGTGATGCCTCTAAGTCAAGCGAGTAAATATTTTCGGGACGGCGTGTAGATATACTCAGGATCGACGCCCAACGATTTCTTGTTTAGCACTTTCATATATTGATTTTTTGAAAATCCTTTCTCGTGGAAAAATACGCGCCCATTCCAAGTTGCTGACCGCTGTTGAAAAATTGGAACAAATAATGAAACTTAGCAAAGTTGTAAGTTTGATATTGAAGAAACTAAACATCTTCAAAGCTAGAAACTTACAATTTAAATTATCGTAAAAAACAAATTATTCGCCTAAAAATTTCTGAACAGATTTTCCACAGCTATTAATACGTGCCTTTTTACTAACCTTCAATGATGCGCTTTTGTAAATTTCCGAAGAGAATGGAGATTTCGAATCTATAAATGATATGGAGTTCCAAAATGCTCCAAATAACCTCCTCGTTGCGAATCAAATAAATATTTCATCTAATTTTGAGAAATTGACCCAACTCCTATGAGCACCTCTTCTTTCCACAAAGATGTATTCGCTAAATATACCAATGGCAATTGCGGAGGTGTGAAACTAATCACCAACGAATACTTCTCAAAATTAGACGAAATATTTGTTATATTGGTAATCAGGAGGTTATTCAGAGCATTTTAGTACCCGATATCATATATGGCTTCGAAATCTCCACTCTCTTCGGAAATTTGTTTGTTTTCAGGTCACACACTTGTCAAAACTAAATTATTGAAGTATATTTGAAGTCAGCAACTCATCTGCTTTCGAATGGTGTTTTCAAAATTGAATTTTGCCCATTCCCAAGAATTGTGACGGATTTTGGGACAGAAGTTAGTGGCGGTGTTGTATGGGCTTCATAATTTTTTGTTCATAAGTCAGCGTGTCTTTAGATCGGTATTTAATTGAAGTAGAAACGAAAAACGAGTACGTGAAGGAGAAGTTAAGTGAATTTAAGGAAAAAATTGCTTCATTCGCTCGAGTGAAATAATACTTTCTTTGGGGAACATATGCATAAATTGCCTCTCCGACTTACTTGTGAACTTCCAGTCGGGGGCGAGAATTCGTTCAGGAAATTTTACCGGGACCTTGAAAAATTTCTTCGATTGGACTATTTTGTCCACAATTCCAGTACTTCTAGAAGATTTATGCAGAGCTCCACTTCTCAAACTTTCTGACTATTTATTGCAGTTCCTGGTCACGTAGAAATCAACTTCAAAGAGGCTGCAGAGAAAAAATTGATCACCTATTGAAAACATCGACTAGCAATTTTCCTAAAGTCCATTTCTTATCGGAAATAATTGAAATCGCTTAAGCTTCTTTCTTTAATTATAAATAAGAATCAGTGGAGTTGATTGCGAGAATAGTTGATTTGATACCACACATGAACGAAAATAATCGATTCGGCACACAATACAAAACAAAATTTATTATCTGGTTCAAAAGTATCGTTAATGATGAGAAAAAAGCAAAGGAATGCATAATTAGGTGAAATGATGCATGTACATCTGAAAGAAGAACTATTAGTTGCATCTGGGCTACAAACTCATAAATGTTGCAATGAATTCCATAAAGAGTCATGGTAATCATCATCGATTAAAAGCAATCAATGAATCAATCAGCCAACAGTAGTCATGAAATCACTAAAGTTCATTTTTTTCAGCAAAAATTCACGATCTGTTGCAGCAGTTCATACGACCTTTCATTTGCGATCATTTTTAAGTTTAACTTTAAACCGGGGCCGTTGTAGCGCAGTCGGTTCGAGGTCCCGTTGTCTGCACGATCGAACGGAGGTTCGGATCCGCCCTAGTGCTCACCAAGCTCCCTCATCCCTCCGGGGTCGATAAATTGGTACCACACTTGTCTGGGAGGATAAAAACACTAACTTGGCACATCGGTTAGTCCCCGCAAGTCATTGTGTAGGCCAGCTGCACATTCGTAAGCCTCAAACGATTCTGAATTGAAGTGAACATGGTTGCGCATCCCAATCGGATTGATTAACGCAAGATACTTCTATCCTTAAATCGAAACCGAATGCATATTTTGTTTCTGCTGTCTTTTTTTCTCCGGAAACAGCAGAGAAACTCAATTTTTGTTGCAGAAAGAAGGAAGACTTAGACGGAGAATGTATTAATCGTAACAGAAGTGTTCAATATTCATTATTCGGTCTATTTGGATCCTATAAAAAGTTCAAAGTTGGACCTCCTCAAATTTGAAAAGAATAAATTACCTGCAGAGGAATCGAGGGGCTTCTTTGTTCCCATTTCTTGGTCTGAATGAAATCTTTGCGCTTGCTAAGGTAGAACCCGCCATCGAAATGATGTGGAAAAACGAGAAATGATGTGGAATCTGTTCGTTTTGGTGAAAAATACCAGAATAAAAGCAGCTGAACCCGTGTTTCTCCTCTAGAACCATATTGATCCACACCGACCAGCAATGACCGCCACCCGACAGCCACCTTCAAGATCTTGACCGCCGAAGAACTGGTTCATCGTTTATCGCTGCGATGTTCCTAAGTAGAATGCAATCGACCACGTTCTCGTGATCAGCGCTGCACGCGGTTCAACTCTTGTTGAACTGACGTCTCTTACACTTGTTTCTTTCCGAAAACACTCTACGTTGTTGACTTCTTGCGATCTATTGTTTTATTGATCAGTTCCGGATCCTTTTCACATCAGTCCGGGGCTGCAGTATGTTGGACTCGTACACACCTTGTCCCCCTCTAATCACGTCGGTGCGATCATTTCTAATTTCCTGCAAAACCACATTTTCTAAATTGAAGGTCACAAGCTGTTCTGATCTTTATGTAGCTTCACGAGATTTGTTCCTCTTGTCTAGTGCGCGGAACGATTTTTCCAAAAAAAAAAAAGTTTTTTTTTATGAAAAGGAGCTACGTTAAGTTTAATTGTTACTATGTGATCTCATGGTTGAGGAATTAAACAGCTTTTTAAAATTTTCTATAATTCCTGGTTGCAGATATTGATTATGTTTTGGTAGGAGCTATCGAACACGAGCGCTATCATGGCCTATCGGGAAAAGTTGCCATCGGTGAGTTTTGTGGCTTTCTTTTTTTGACATTCATATTCCTTTCGTTTTATTCTCATCTTAGTGTACGGTTCCCTTCAATTGAATTCTAAATGGTCTAGTTATAGTTCGTAATTGGTTATGCACAGATCGCAAACTGTTTGCATTACTTTGTGGACTAGTAATCATTGGTACCACTAATTATTTGTTTTTATTTTCCTTTAAATTTATTATTATAAATAATCGATATCCCTACTTCACTTTAGAACAAGGGAATAAGTTGAGAAAAGTTCGCTTTCCTTGAAAATGTTCGAAGTTTCTGAGCCGAGATTACAAAGAAGTCAAATAGACCAAGAAAGTTAAGTAAATAAAACAGTGTTTTATATTACAGTACAGTATTTTAGCTTTAAGCTTTTTTCCTCTAATTTATTTGTTCTTTACACTATTGGCCTAACTCGACATAAACAGTGGATTGGTGTTATTTATTGCTAGAAGGAATTCCCCGCATCCTCGTCGAAGAGTGAGGTCCTTCAACACAACTCTGCGTAGCCTTTTCGATCTACCGCTCACAAAGAATCCATCCGTTCCATACTGTTCCAAATCCCGTGAGACTTGACGTCTCGTGAAAACTGCCTATCGACACCGAGTGGCCCGAGCTCAGCAGTGTACATACGGCAGTTCAACGCAATAAACCGGAGATTTCCCGAAGATTCCATGTTTCCTCTCAGTATTTCACCGATTTAGGTAGGGTTTTGTCACTGTACTGTACGAAAACACCTTTGCACAGTATCTGGGTAAATTTGGCCATGTAACCGTGCAAGTCATATAGCTCGTACACGCCCAGAACTTCAAATTTCTGATTGTAGTGGTTTTTGATTGCGAACAAATGGCAATCATATTCATACACGAAGCCATCGCCCCCATATTGTAAGCTCCAATTTTTTGAAATACCGCGAGCTTCGTTGAATTCTGCACTTCTCTTTTTCCTCCTGAAAAGACATATTTTCATCGCCGGACTTGTGGTTTGTCCCCCTCCATACTCTTACAGCTTTCAGAAATCGCATCAAAGCAGCATCTTGGTGTGAGAAACAGACTTCATCACTTTTTTTGTCTTGGCGCTCATAAATTAATCTCTTGCCTTCGTCGCTCGGTCTCAGGCTGCTTGGGCGTGTGAAAATTCGCTAAATCTCGTCTCACGGAGGTTTAGAAGAAGTTCTCCATGTCCTTGGATTTTTTCGAACTTCTCTACATTCGTTCGAAACTTAGCATCTATAACGTTCTTAATTTGTACTTATTTTAAAGAGCTTCACTACGGTACATCAGTTTTTGCTTCTTGTATCGAAAAAATTGCAAGGGGTCCTTGAGAATTTCGCCTCATTATTCATATCCTTTTGACAGAAAAAAGGTCTTAAGGCAGCCAAGGCAATATTTTGCCTCTTTGTTCATTTGTGTCCTCATTATCCATTTGTTTCTAATAAATTTTCAATGATTGAATTATAGTTGTAATTTTTTAAGCTTCACGAAGATTTTTAAATATTCGTATAGAACGCCTGTGTATTTTGAAGGTTCCAAGTTGAAAGAATTTTTAGTAAGGACACCATTATATGGATATTCGAGAGCCTTGGGAAGAATATACTTGAGATGCGGAAAAGTGGTAGTTCTCAAATTTCATTAAGGTTTTTTTCATCACCACATATATCCGTGCGTTGATAGATCTATTCCCTACACATATATAATTTTGTGTAAAGCTATGAAAATGAACGAAACCTCAGATAGAAAAAGAAGTGTTGGGCAACAGTGGGAACATTAGAGGTGGTGGATTTTTGATAGGATTCAGGTACTGCACCAACCTGGATTTCTTGCTTTCAAGATCTCACTCCCGTTTTTCAAGAACAACTCGGGACTTCTAAGACCAACGTAGATTCTCCAACTTTCAGAAGAACAGCAGTGTTAGAATTTTTTTGTATTTTTGTTTGTTCGCTTGTTGACAATTAAATTGAAGATGTTATACTATTATGCTAGAGGCTATTTTCGAAAATGGAAGACTTTGATAGTTGAGAATGCGGGAACCGTGGATATTCTTACTGTGAATTGAAAATTCTGCTTCTCTTTGGGAAAATATAGAAAAATTTTAGAGAAACCGGAGACTGAGAAATAAGTTTTCAGTTTAAAGCTCAGGTATCGTCGTTAAATATTCATAGAAGCTTAATTCACGGTAAGAAATTTCTTGTGTTCCAACATAAAGCACAGTTTCTATTATTTAATAAGTACATATATACATGTGGTGAGAAGAAGATCAAAAAATTTTCAAGATAATGTAGTCCTTTAGAACAGTTTTTTTGTGGAAATTGTAGTTTTCACACGATGAATTGAATGTGCATAAATTAAAAAAGAAAAAAAAACGAAGAAGCATCAAAGTTCCTTGAAACTGGAGAAGCAGTTAGACACGCTACACCGTCCTGCTACATTTAGAAAACGTTCTTAAAAGCAGCCCATCACTTGAAAAAAAGAATTAAAGGAGAAATACAGATACATAGACTGTCCCTGTTGTTCTCGAAACAAAGGAAAATGTTTATTGATAGAAGTTTGAAAAATACTGAAAATTTAAAAAGTTCATCATAATGCAAACTCGTAAGCATATATCTTTAATTAAACATATAACATACATAACATAAACATACTCAAATAAAGGATGAAGAAGAAGTAGGATATTTCCCGGAAAATCTAATTCTTTGCAATTTCATGTGATTTTCATTGTCGCGTAACGTGTTTACGACTCTTATTCGAAGAGTACAAAATACGGCCAGACTCACTAATTTTGTAGCGAAGTGTTCCTTTCATCCGTGAAATGTACTTAGAATAAAATTCTCGAGCAAGACTCACTTTGACTACAATAGCTCAGCTAAAATTCATGCTTCGATAGTGATGTGCGTGTTTTGAGACCTGCGTAAGATTTCTCAAAATATGTATGCTGATAAATAGTAGATCTCTCTATTTCCCCATGGCATTTATATATTATTCTTTGCGATGCATTTTAAAAGCGATGAGTCTTCGCTTTTGTTTTACTTTTATAGAAGAAGAAAAACCTCTATAATTTGCGTTGTTTCTAGCTCCTTTTATACTCAAACTTCTCCTAGAATCCCAGCGAACGCAATAAAATGAGCCTTCAGTAATTTCGTGGAGAAGAGACGAAGAATTTTGATTGTGTGTCCGAGAAAAATGTTAAAATTAAGGTATCAGGTATTGAAAAATATTCGGAAAAGTGTTCGAGTTCTAAGAACCTGCGGAATACCCGTGACATGAACAATCATCTCCTACTATGCGCCTCTGCACTTCCGGGGCGAAGGACGGGGAGCAAAGATTTGAGCCATTGGCAATTTCAACATGCGCTCATACCTTATTTGATGGGATTTTTTGTTTTTTTTTTTACCCCTTACATTGCATACAGCTGCACAGAAACTATGAATCCTAATTTATCGCTATTTCGTTGACAGAAAGGCAACGTTTCTAGTTTGTGAATGGCTACATTACGGTTCCCTATTTTATTTTTCTGCAAAATATCGTCTCGGCAATTCTTTCAGTACTCTGCGTGAAATGTATGGGATTTTGTTTAGGTATTGATCTCTAGCTGGGTTTTTGTAAGTACAACAAGTCGGTACCTCCTTTAACGACAAAGTCCATTCATTTTACCAATTCATATTTTTTCGTGCTTCTCTAAACACAGTATCCATGCATTAGGAGCCTTGAAACCAAATGACCTTCTCTTTTTGGCCGAAACTTTTTGAAAAGTCATCAATTTGCCAAATCAGCTGAAATACACTCTTCTCCAGGACCCCGTTCTTGGATTTTCCATGTTTTAGGGATGTCACATCGGGGTTTGAAGTTTTTGTTTGTTGTGGTGCGATGCTTTCAGTTTTCGCAACTAACAGATACTCCAAGTAAAGAACAACTCCGTTCGTACTAACCAAATTTCCACTGGTGGTTTTAGGCAAATTGGCTTTGGAACGACAGCCAGCCTTGTGTACGTGTATGTATGTGTTTTGTGAGAGCAATTTCTAAAACAACTTCTTGAAATAAAAAGAACGGGAGGGGATTTGGCCTTCAGTTTGAAATAATCCGCAAAACACAACGTTTATATCCTGCATCATTTGATCACTGCAAGAGATAGCTTAGAAATAATCAACCTTTCTTTTTTTTTCTATGTTCATTAGAAAAAATTTCAGTATTGTGTAAAAATTTGCACAGGAACAGAATAATTAAGGAACTCGCTTTTTTCACACTAAAAAAGGAGTGCTTCTCTCTTCTTGACCGTATAGAGAATTTATCAATTCTGGAACTTCTGTCCTTCATATTTTTGATTTTAATTGATTATCTTCGACTTCTCACTAGTGCATAATTAAGTTTCTCGAACTGGACTTTTTTAGAGTTTAATTTTTTTTTCTAACTTTTTAAGTTAATTTTTAGATCTGAATTCTATTTGTGGATTGATCTTCCTAGCAGTGGATTTGACAAACTTAAATGAATTTCAGAAGATGATTAGTTAATTTGTACTCTTCTAAATAGCGTAGCTTCCCTTAGACATGTTCTTAAAGAGATGTGAATTTATTTTTGAAGGTGGAACTCTGAGACTGATTTTCAAAAAATTTTTGACCTCATGACCTGAGACTGTATTCTCATTTCCCGTTAAACATGCTCACTCAAATGAAGGATTAAGAAGAAGAAATAGGATTTTTCTCAAAAAAAATCTAATCCGTCATCAACTCTTCCCGTGTTCTTTTGCGTCACGCTAGAAGCCATTCGTTCAAAATTCACTGAATACGATATTTAGCCGATCAAACCTCCAAACATCAGAAATTCCACGAGAACACTTCTACTATTTCTGGACGGAGGAGCAAACAGGGAAACTTAAACAAAATCATATACTCGGTAGAAGTGTGTAGGTCAGTACCCAGCTCAGCGAAGAAAAAAACAAGTAAATAAATGCAGTAATTAACTAGAAAACAATTCCCTCTTCCTCAAAATTCCATGATTATTTTCACGGAGAAACATCGAATGAAATTCGTATCGTTTCCGTTTTTCTCCTTCTATTAGTGCGATTGATCAACGCTGTGCACTTCATCCTTAAAGGCATCACCCCACGAATCTGAGGTGGGGCAGATTTCAGGTGGAGTATTCGTATACGGGATGGGAGACTATGGAGATGGGGGTGATTCCGTCCATTTCTTCCAAATTGCCGGAAAAAAGGGCCTGGAAGATGCGGCGCCGCAGAAAGCTGGCGCGCTCCAGTCGAATTCCTTGTAGAAAATAGTGCGCCAGAAAGCCTGAAACCGTATTTTCCGGGGCGTTTTTTACGGCAATCAGGAAGAAATGGACGAAATCACCCCCCTCTCCATAGTCTCCCAACCCGTATACGAATACTCCACCTGAAATCCGTACCACCTCAGATTGGTGGAGTGATGCCTTTAACTTTATTTGTTGTTAATTACCTAGTGTAGCCATTAGGCGAGAAGAAAGGTCCTCAGGCAGACGATATTGTCCTCGCAATTTCAGAAATTTTTTCTCTACCCAAGAAGAAAACTAATTGTTTGTTTAGTCTTATGCTCTGCTCTTCTCCATGCTTTCATGTCCATTTGCGACAGATGTAAGGGTGAATAGTGAATAACAGCACATTGTTTCCTTGTTTTTTCTTTGTATTTGAAGCTTATAACAATATCTCTCAGTTTGTTTGTTTTTTTGCAGCCAGAATTGTTTTACAGTGGAGTCATCATGGATGTTTGAGCATTTTCATTGGTATTCTTCTTTTTTAGCATATCATTTTTGCTCTAGTTGCGAGCCAACATAGGATATTTATTATCTGGATTGTTACCCAACAGACGCGAAAGACGTTGCAAATTGCATCTGAGCGAAAATGATCTTCCCCTCCTTCTGTTTCGCCAGTTAACCCTCGTCTATTCGACAAAATTCCGCAGAGTGGGGCAACGAATACGATAGTGAGTGTTTTCTTGGCGATTTTTCATTGTTTTGACGTCCGTCCGCCGACTCATGTGGGGTGGATTCTTTTAGAGGAAGAAGCATCAGCCAACAACAAACTCACTCATGCCGAAAACATTATTCATGAAATTACGATTATTTATGAGATTTCAGTTCTATGAAAGAAGAAACTATGAAGTTTCTATGTTGCTCGTGGCTGGTTATATAGCATTACTTTTCTCATAATTTAATACTACCTTACATTAATTGTTTTTACTTCGATTGAGCCTAATCTAAAACATAAGATCTAGAGCTGGCTTACCGATATTATTTTATTTATTTTTTTGTGTTGGTATTTTATTTTTTTTTCTGAGAAAATCTTGGTTCTGCTGCATAGAATATGTCTACGAAAAATTTCCCGCTTTCTCCTCATATTTTTTCTGGCACAGTGAATAGTAGTACCATGACTTAGTAGCGGTGCAGAAGCGGCGGGTAACATCTGCCTGCATTCTTTTTTGTTCCATGTCTGCATGAGATTTAAGACTTAATCCATAGTGTTCACGGCTCTTTATTTAGGTTCATCTAATGTTTATTTATACTGTGCGTTGTATTGTTTATCTTTTTCCCCATTTAGTCAGTTGGTAACAGTCTCACATATAGTCCTTCCCACGTTTATTCTCCCGCCGAACCGCGTCGCAGCCAATGCGATGCGTCGGGTGGACCAAAATGACATGCAATGACAGAGATGGAAGGGGCGACGGTGCCAGTGCGCTTGGTGCGACTATAACTCTTTGCACAGGGAGTAGCTCTCGCAAAATGTTTTTTCTCTGAGAGAGAGGTTACGATTCTTTCAGATATTTCAGAAGAAATTGATGATTGTTTAGCCCGAGTAACTAACGTTCTTCTCTCCAGGATCATGTCTGAGGGGAGTCCAATCCTACTCCACATCTCATTTTCTTAAAAGCACTCTTAATCACGGTTTTCATCAGAAATAAGTTTGAACAGTTTCGATGAGAGAATTGTGACAGGAAGAGCGAAAAAACTGCTTATACCGTAACTCTACTTCTTAGATAAACCTGTCTAAGGGTTCCCTATAAAAGACACTAACATCGTGAGAGTACCTCTTTAATTAGGCTCGCTATTGCTTTTTTTTTAAAGCAAAGTGCCTAGGGTTGTCGGAAATTGAGGAGGAGGCAGTGGAGCCTTGTGAATTACTTTTCTGGAAGGGCTCACATTTCAAGCATCATATTTTAGAGTTATTCTTAGAGTTTTACAAAGGAGAAATGCCCTTAATTAGGGGGTCAGACTGTAGAGTATCAATTTCGGCCTCCTCCCCTATATGATGACCATAACGCAGCCAGCCTACTTTTGTTAATATCAGATTGTCCTACAAGTTTCATTCCACTTTTTGACATTTCTATTTTCTATTTGAGAAGAAAAGATTTCAGTCACAGCCACTGGAATAATTAGCGACCTCCACTCATTGATAGGAAAGATTCTTACAGGATCTTTAGTCTAGAATATAAACAAAAGTGAGTAAAAAGATTCGCTACTAGGTGGAAATAAACTTGTAGAAATGTCTAAAATATACTTCTTCGGTTCATGATTATTTTCAACGAAATTTTTTCGTATAGAAGCCGCATATAGTTTTCGAATTTAATGCTTATGTGATTCGCATGATTTGCAGCCTCGAGAGCGGAATAAAGATGATAAGGAAAAATATAGGGGAAATTTCTCTTTCGTATTCGTGACCAGTGTAACAGATTATCATTATTATTTATTTTATTACATTATTATTTATTATAAACATTGAATTCGAGAGAATTACAATACCTACAATTCTAGCCTAACTGCATTTATATAGCGTTCTTTTTCTACTAAAGAAAAATTGCATTCACTTACTTCAAGGAATTGAGGAAACCTCTCGAGTGGTGTGCAGTTGATGTCTTGAGGGTGGTCTTTTGAACTCCATTATAATTGAGGTGAACGATGAAGTAATTATCTAATTTTCTCGCAAAGTCAACTTTTTGGCGATATGACGACTCGTAGATGAGTTGCACTCCTCTAATTAGTCAGTTTTCGTGATTATTTCAGTCGGGCCGGCTTGATCCTAGCATATCTGATAGACTAATTTATGATGGATTTTGTTGATATGGCATGATATATTGATATTTAATATTGGTATTATATTGATATTATGTTTATTGTACGCGTTGTACTTTGAGAGGAACTTCCTTCTATCCCTACGTATGTAGGGATCAACGAACTATTTTTTCTAGAAAAAGCGACTTGAATTAAATTTTACTTATATATTCAGAAAGGGTGTGAAATACGCTTTCCAACAATCCATAATATTTCGTATAAAAGTTTTGAACCAGCAGAAAACCTGCGTTTCTTTTGCATCAACTTAAGGTGTAAGAATAAGCAATAAGAAACTGTTTGTCCCACTCGCTAAACACGCGAAAAAGTCCCTTATATCAGAACGATCATGAGAATTTGTGGATTTAATGTCATAAAAGTCATTTCGATTATGAACTCGATAATTTCTACAGTTTTGTTTTTTCTTTTTTTTTGCTCTTCTCCTTCGAACAACTCATGCACTGTTTCTAGAGTTGTATACGATACCAGGAGTAGAGTAAAATGCTATTTCTATGACTTGAAAGTATCGTCAATTAACAACGCATCTTTTTTTTAATCAAAATTCTTAATTCAAGTACGATTTCATTTAAGTTTTTTCGTTCAGTAATCAATTTTACTGTATAGTGATCATATAAGTATTAGTTTTTTTTTTGTCAACTTCAGTATCCTCACACAAATACTCCTTGTTAATTGAATGGTGTGCAAGTCTGCCCTGATTTTTTTGTTTGGCCCGACGAGCAAGAACTTGTGACGAAAGTCCTTGCAATGCTCGAGAGAATTTTCATTTCGAGCTCACGTTGTGTTTTGTTCGAATCGCATGTCAGTATGTCCTTCGGCGCAATGTCAGTTCTCGGCTCTCCCCGAGGAACAGCTCGGCGGGTTTTTGATCTTGAGTTTATGGGATTTTTGTTGATTAGCTTCTTGTTAAAGGACATTTTAGGCGCCTGCCCGAATTTCTATTCGGTTTGAAAAATTTTGTTTGTTTGTTGTTGTTTCTTTGGTGGTGCGTAAAACTTGGTGCGGAACCCACAGCAAAATCGTAGAGTTTGGATAGTAGACTGCAGGACCCAGCGTCGCTCCACTCATCTCTCCTCAACCATTGCAAAAAAAAAACGGCAGCGGTCGGAAGCCAGTGAAGTTTCCTCGACTGCTTATTCAAGTGAAAGCAATGGATAGGTTGCTGAGGGGATCAGAACGTATACATAGAGGAACGTTCTAACGTTGCTCGTAGGAAATAAAGCGGTTCCCACGTCGTTTTTATGACACTTAAAGGCGCATACCACGAATCTAAGGTGGTGTGCATTTCAGGTGGAGTATCCGTTACGAGGACGTAGATTATGGAGACGGGGTAGTCCCGCTCATCTCTCCCTGCATCGCAACAAACATCCGCCTCTAGAGTGCTGTTTTGTGCGACGCCATCTATTACAACGCTCCACCCTTTGCTCCGCCTCCGTCCTGCGATTCGTCGAAAATCAATTCGGACTGCCCGATAGGCAGTAAGGGACGCTACGCTTGCAAGGGTGGCGCGCTGCAATAGAAGGCATTCTACAAAACAGCATTCAGGGTCGGGCGGTTGCAGTGATGCAGGGAGAGATGAGCGGAACCACCCCGGTCTCCATAAGCTACGACCACGTATGCGGATACTCCACCTGAAATCCGTACCACCCTAGATTCGTGGGGTGATGCCTTTAAGGAATGGTGAGCGCTGGGCTCCGCAGTCTACTACCCGAACTCTACGCTTTGGGCTCCGCACCACGCCAAAATCGCGATTCTCTGATGTTATTCTGTGTTTAGTGGGCGTGGCCGCAAAGCACCGCCCTGCCGATGAGGACGACATTCAGCTGTGGCTATAGTTGCGATGCTCTAATTCCGTTGATTGACTCCTGCTCCGGCTTAATAGAGAGTTTCGTCAGCAAATGATAAGCACTCTGCTGCTAATCGTTTGCTACTCCATCGAGCTCACCAGTTTTAGCTTAGACTTGCACAATTTGCTGTCCTCCGGCGATAATAAGCTGGACTTTTAGCAAAAAAACAAAAATTTCTCTGACTATTTCCTGTTTCAATAAATTTCTTTAAACGAACTTAACCACCATTCTCAGTAGTCGCACACGTCGGCCTTTCTGATTAGGGAAGTCAATGGTCGTGACCGCAGTCCTTCGATTCAAAGACAACATACCACGAATCTGTCGTGGTGAGGGAATCTGCGGGAAAAGCTGGAGATGAGGTTGTAGACTGCGTGATCCGTGGTGGTTCCGCTCACCTCTCCTTAGTCGTCGGTGTAGTCAGTTCTATTTACACGTTCTAGTCCTCTCAGCAGCCTATTCATTTGTCCCACCTTAAGTATGCTGGTGAGAAGACACCACTGATCTTCGAGCGTTCGGACCTGGATGCGGCGCGTGCACAAAAGTTGTTCGCCTCTCATGGCGTTTATTACGGTCATTAGGGAGAAATAAGCGGAACTGCCCCTTATTCCACCATCTACATTTCTATCTCTAGTTGTTCTGTGGATTCGCTCACCACGTCAGATTCCTGGTACGCTATCTTTAATAGAATATTACATTACGATGTTACAACGTCGAAAGTTTCCCACGAATAGATAGGGATAATTATGTAGCTAGCGGATATGAACATAATCACGAAATTTCGTTAGTTTATTAATCCTTGATAATTTTCGAGAAAAACATTTTATGAAAGACTTTGTTTTTTGGTCATTTTTGCATCAGTCGATTCGCTAATGATACTTTTCGCGAAATCTCATGCCCTCGATACCGTCTGAAACCAAAAACTACTCGCAAAATAGAATTACAGTTTAACAAAACGCAGTGATGAAATTCCGAACATTTTTATAGAGTTTCGCCAAAACTTTGAAGATCGTTATTCGATAATTCTACAGAAATCTACCGTTTAAAGGCATCACCCCACGAATTTGGGGTGGTGCGGGTTTCAGGTGGGTTATGTCTATACGGAGTCGTAGATTGTGGAGAGAGAAGTGATTGTGGAGAGAGAAGTGATTCCGGCTATTTCTTCCTAATTTCCGTAAAAAAAAACGGCCCGGAAGATGCGGCTTCGGGCGTTCCGGCGCGCTATTTCCCGCAACGAGTTCGATTGGAGCGCGCCAGCCGTGTGCGGCGCCGCATCTTCCGGGCCGTATTTTACGGCGATTAGGAAGAAATGGACGAAATCATACTCCTCTCCACAATCTACTTTCCCGTGTAGGAACTCTCCACCGGAAATCTGCACCACCCCAGATTCGTGAAGTGATGCCTTTAACGTAGATACACACCCTTGCGACTTCGTGATCAGTCGATGTGCCGCGCACTGTTTTGATCTACCGATATGGTCAAGCATTGAAATGTACAGATATGCACAGTATCATCATGTTTCTCCAGAAAACTCCTCAAATTGATTTCTATGGTGTTTAAGTACATTTAAGAAAGAAAAATATGTACAACGTTGCATATTTCTATTTTACTATTAGTTATTTTATTTCTTTTAGCTTATAAATCCAAGTATTCCCTGTCTCTAATATTTATATTTTTTTCGAATGTTTAAAAGTTTGGCCCATTTTCAAACGTGAAAATAAGCAATGGATCAATTTGTAAATTATCATCATAGGCATAAAACGGTAGTTTCAATGAAATTTGGAGACCACCATGGCTGCAACTGCGATGGCTCAATCCTAATCCGATTTGATATTATTCTTTCAAATTTTAAAACCTGCTTTATCGCACCCGCCACTGCACCCTTTAGCTTTGTAATTTTTTTTTTTTGCAAAGCATGAAAGTGAAGCTTTTCTATTTTAGGAAAATTCTTCCAGAGTCACAAATCTAGTGAGGCAAGACATTGTGAATTTTTCCTCAAACTTCTTAAGGTCTTTAACTAAATCAAATCCTTCAACTTAGGCTCAGCTTTTTACCGACAGTTTTAGACAGCTGGAAAAAAGTGCAGAACTTAAGTATTCAAAGGTGTCCCAAATCTTGATAGGCTTAGATCATGTGCTATGATGAAAAATCAGTATTTGTGCCATGTTAATAATAGCTGTGATAGTTTGCTTCGGTAATCTCTCCTCCAAAGCAATGAGACAGTTCAAAGAGCGCAAGAATACGCCAGCAACTTCCTGCTTTGAGGACCTTCCCTGCTATTTTATGAGGAGTCGCAAAAGAACAATAGCAGAAGCGTAGCTATTGAGATTCAAACCTCAAACATCATAACCGCTGACCGTGAACGTCGATCAACGTTGAAGCCGTTGAATTTCGATTCGATTTTCAAGTAGCGCCCTTCCTTCTTGCCTAGTTTATTTTTATTTACAAATATGGATCTCGTCATTGTGTATGCCGGCATTCTGGTTATCGCACATAATCCTTTTTGCGCACGCAGTAGGCGATGGCAATAACAAATCCTCTTCACGGACGGTTCACCCTGCAAAAACTTCAATAATACGAGGGTTGTTATATGTCAACTAGCATTGTCCTCATAAGAGTACTACAGTTATTCTGAACAATAAAAAAAGAATTAAATTTATGGAGAAATGTCAGAATCGCTAGGATTTGGATATTTACATCAACACTAAGGCTTTTGATGGCGACATGATCTCATCGCCACACGAAATTCTCTTCCAAGAAACATAAATATTTGAAGGAAACGACTTTCTCCTGTCTTCCGTCGATCTCGCCAGTAGGAGAGGAAATGGATGGATTTGATCTACTCATCGTCTACATCACTGCTCCTAACTTGTGTTTCAAAATCCATACCCCATGATTTTGGCCGTTTTCAGTGGTCTAGTCCCTTGCGAACACATAAGGAAACAAAGAGTTAGGAAGGATGATGTACATAGTAATGAAGAATAGAGAAATTTTTATGAAAATTGCACTTCTGCGGTGTTTCTGCTTCAGGAAATCCGATAGGATCATTCTTATCTCTCTTCCTAACTTGCGGGAGCACCGAAATAAAGCTGAGATCAGCTAAACGCACATGTCTCTTCTACATACTTTGTTCCCATCGTTTTCCCCCGTAATCCAGCCGGAATTTTTCCCTTTCCATAGCGTTGCGTTCATTTTTGAACCTCTCCACTTTTATCGTTTTCTGGTTCAATGCTTCTATTCGGCATCGTTCCACTTTATAACCGCGCTGGCATTACATTTTATCGTCTTTCCGGTAAATTTCGCTTATCTGACTACAAATCCTTATTATGTGAGCTTTAAAAAAAGCATCAAAAGATCTCGAGCAGATATTTATTACTGTTACCGAATCGTAAGCATGGCCTGAAGTGCCGCTTTCACTTCTTAAAAGCAGTGAACATTCAACATTCGTGACTTTTAACCGTTTCAAGCGCGTTTCTAATTCATTTATCATTCCATTTCTAGATGCTGGCAAATTCTCTAGCAGTTTCTTCCTCCCGACTCTTTCTAGTGGCCCTTCAGATTTTTCCCCCAGGTTTTGCTCCAAGTTGTAGTTCCCATCGCCTAATTCCTACCTGAGAAACAGTTAGTATTCATTTACTTCACTGCTGAAATCCCGTGCATGCTTACTGTCTCGCAGATTTTTCGGCAGGCTAACTGGGCCAGACAGGTTTCAGTTGCGAATAATTTTTCTGAAAAAGCCTATCTATTCTTTTGCAAATTTCTCGCAGTAACTGTTCAAACTTATTTCTAATGAAAACAATGATTGAGAGTGCTCTTTAAAAAATGAGATGTGGAGTAAAATTGGACTCCCCTCAGACATGATGCTGGAAAGAAGAACGTTAGTTACTCAGGCTAAACAATCGTCAGTTTCTCCTGAAATATCTGAAAGAATCGTAACCTCTTTCTCAGGAAGAAAAATCTCGCGAGAGCTACTTCCTGTGTAAAGAGTTATAGTAGCACCAAGCGCTCTGGCACCGTCGCCCCTTCGATCTCTGCCATTCCATGTTGTTTTAGTCCACGCGACGCGTCACATTGGCTGAGACGCGATTCGGCGGGACAATAAACGTGGGAAGGACTATATGTGAGACTGTTACCAACCGACTAAATGGGGAAAAAACATAAACAATACCACGCGCAGGATACGTAAACATTAAATGATCCTAAATAAAGAGCCGTGAACACTATGGATTAAGTCTTAAATCTCATGCAGACATGGAAGAAAGAAGAATGCAGGCAGATGTTACTCGCAGCTTCTGCACCGCTGCTAAGTCATGGTACTGCTATTCATTGTGTCGATGAAGTTGAGGGAAAAACGAAAAGTTTTTCGTAGATGTATCCTATGCCGCATAACCAATTTTCTCTGTAATTAGGCTCAGTCGAAATAAAATAATTAATATAAGTAGCATTTCAATGATCCTTCGCCGACGTCATAGAGATCTGTTAGAGTTTTCCTTTTGTAGAAAGTAATTGGAAGGCCCAGTGGATAACGGTTGTCTATGATTATAAGTTAACCAGGAGCATCCGGAATCAGCTGTAAGGTTCAGTGACACTGCCTTTTTTGTGCTGACAAATATTAATTCGATTCCAATTGTGATTTTTTTTCTGTTTTCATCCCTTTATTGTCTACTTTAAAGAGAAGTAGGTCAAAGAATACGGGAGCGCCAAGCAAAACATGTACAGCTCAGCATGAAACTTCAAAATTCTTCAAGTAAACACAAATTAATGTAAATTTTGAATGAGTCGATACGTATAGAATTCATTTATACGTTTCTGTAAGTGAATTCTATACATGTCGAATTACGCGGTAAAGTTTGTGATTGCGATACAGTCACAAAGTTCTATTTTATTGCGATCTAGGTACCTTTTGCTAAAATGAACAACATATGAGAGCTATTCCTTCACATGTTATTCAATTCGGAACCTTTTCAGCTTTTCAGTTACACAGTTAATTTTTTTCTAGTTGATATTTACTACATACATATGTCTCTATCCTTTCTTTATTATCGATTCTATCAAATTCGTCTGAATTAGCAGTGCATCTGTCCGTTTAATGTGCATTTGCAATCACGAAAACTTTTTTCTGTACGATGGAGTAAATTTTCTTGCCATCCAGAAGCATCTCGAACACCTCGGACAATGGAACTGAAAAATGATTTCGTTCTGGATTGTGTAGAAGGACGGAAATTTTGAAAGCTATGACTGATGAAACAATGTAGTCAGTTTGAGGTCCCTTTTTTCGCCGAGATTTCTACATTTCACTGATTGAAATCTAAATTCATTGGATCAGTTATATGCTGCGCTAGATCTGTAGGTTTGCGAGAATTTCATATGCGTTTGCGGAGCTCTCATGGGTTCAGCAATATCCTTGGGTCCTTAGGGTTACATTGAACGGGACTAAATGCCTTATTATACTATTTGCTAATCTACTTAACCCAATGATGTGCCAAAAAAAAGTGAAAAAAGAAAAAAAGGAAGCGCATATTTAGTAGGAAGACAGACGGGAAGACTAGGAGTTGGCTCTATGAACAATTCCCCCTAAGTGGGGTAGATTTTTGAACGAGTCTCACGTATCTCATGATTGAGTAAGTTCTTAGAGCATAACCAAGTGGCTCTAGTATTTTAACTTTGATCTGATTGATCTGAAAATATGATCTTGAAATTTTTCTCATTGTGTTGAAGTAAAGAAGTCCTGTTTTTCTAAATTATGTAGGTACCGAATTACTAATGTAAAATACGATTTTTCGCCTAAGTTCTCTGTTGAAGGATTCTCACCGATTCGCAATTTGTAGGAAAAAAACCAAAAAGGCTGTGTTTTCTTCCATACGATATCTTTTCTTTTCTTTGAAACAAAAAAACTCGAATTTTAAATGAATAGATTTTTTGCGTAGTTAAAATTACCTCCTAACACATTACCGCATAGCATAATTGAAGCAAATCTGTTAATATTTTGGATCCTATGAAAAATTTTTCTTCGCGAAATTCTTCCCTCGAAGATTTCCAGCTCGAAGTGTGTTTTTTCGCCCGGCCCGGCATTGCTTTAGGCAATGTCATGTCTCACATCCAGAATACAAATAAATGTGTGCAAAGTTGATTGCATTAGACGCTTGGCAAGTTTCTTACACCGTAGCAAATGAAGTTAATTTCGGAATAAATTAAATATTAATTTAAGCACTACCACCATCCCTTTCTTATTTATGTTTCCATGCATATTTTTCCACTCCTACTTCATCTACATATGTATACATCTGTCAGACTTTTCGACAGACTGAAGTGACGAATGACATTTTGATGTGTTTTGGATCAAAGTGATGTTGCTTGCTGACCATCCGTGGATAGCAAGTCGAATATTCGAAAGTTTTTAACATCAACGTGTACTATGGCTACTTCTATCTGTTGCATATTTACGAATCAGATCGTTTCCTCCTTGGCGGCGTATTCCGTGACCAATCTCATGGATTATTTATTATTGTCATTCAGGAATCCTCTTCTTGTGAGAGAGAAGTAATAACCTAATCGTGGGAATCATAATACTAATTGATTTATAATGGTTTTATTTCCTTACTCTTTCCTTACTTTTTTTCTTTTTTTTCCTTACTGGCAATGTTCTAAGAAATATTATCCACGTCATTTTTTTCTGCTGTTTAAATGGTAAAAATTTGGGAATAAAAGTGATCCTTTTCCAATAAGTGTAATTTCAAAAAGATTACAGAAAAAAAGCTGGTAGTAATGAGGAATACGCTAGAATACCCACATAATACGTAGAATATAGAGTATAGCTAAGAAAAATCTTTTAGGCTGTGTTAATCGCTTACAATGGGAAAGATTAACAAATTGGATGATGGATTTCTAATTGCTACGAAATGAGAAACAATAAAAAGGCGAAACAAATGTCAGCAAAAAAAACAACGTTTGCAGTGATGTGAAAGCTTCTATGCACAAATATATATGCAGTGAACTCATCGGAAATTACATAAAATACGGATGCAAAATTTGCCTATATTTTCATATATCAGGAAAAATCAAGTCATTAGGAGTTCAAAATTCAGTTTCGCAGAAGATAAACATTTTTTCTAATAATGAATTCAAAAATTTGCTAATAATAAAGAGAACTACGGAAAAATTTGTTACTAAACGAAAAACGAAAATGATTTTGTGGATGAATGGACAATAAAGGACTTAAATTTGCAAAATATGTCAGAGACTGATGTGAAAAGCTAAAAAATGATTGCAATCACATTTTTTGGAAAGATAGAAGAGAATTAGAAGGAGAAGAAAAAAAAATTGAAAGCAAGAAAATTGAGAGACAGAAGCAGAATAGGAAAATGAAGGAAAAAACTATTAGTCTATCGAAATAAATTGGATTGGTGGGCTAATTTGTGAAATATGGGGATGTATTGAAAATGCCAACGTTCTTCGGATCCGAAAAAAATGACCACATGAGTCACTTGCTCCATGACCTGCTCTCTACGCCTAGGTGTAGCCTAAAGTTAACTCTGAAATCTCAAAATTACTTTGAAACTTCAAAAATATCAATTTAATTTGTCATAATATTTATTATTTACTATTTTTTCAGTGTATTTCAGCCTTTGCTGAAATTCCTACACTCATTTTCAAGTTTTTGCTGTCATTATTCTGACATATGACATCTATTCTTATTTCAAAATAGATTGAAATTTACTTATTTCAAAAGTCCGGTCGCGAGAAAAACGAGGTCTTGAGTTTTTGTAAAATTTTTCTTCAACAACATCTATGGTTCCTGGCTGGTGTAATCTCTTCGACAGACTTTTAGACAGTCCTTCTTTCAGCTATGTATACAGCAGGCTAATTTTTTTTTTGTTAAAAACGTATTCCTTCGACGTTTCCTTGGACGTTACTGCTTGGTCTGAAAGGAATTGTTAGGTTTTCAACCTTGCTTCGAGTATTTCAGAACTCTCCTCTGAGTCATGGAAGAGCTTGAAATGTAAGCGTTATCGGGTAGAATTTCTATAGGCATAATTCCCCCCGCATAAATGGCCTTATGTTACTTATTCTATGCTTTATTACGAGAGAAATGGGAAAATTATGAGATACGAGAAGAGGAAAGGGTGCTGTTCGCTCTAGCCGCGGATCAATTGGTTTTTTTTGTTGGACACGTGCTGTGACATCAGGACAGAACGTGATCCCCGCTGAAAATTCTGATACTTTTCATCTATGCATTTCTCGTCAACTTTACCACTTTTTCCTACTTGTGCATTTCTAGGAATGTTTGAAATTCCTACACTCATTTTCATGCATGAAAATTGCACTCATCAACGGTAACCGTGTCTAACAGGCTCCGGATTAGTAGCAGTACATCATTATACGGCCGTGAGAAAAAACGTTCATTACCCGGATATGGGATCGATTAACGCTGTCACTCATCATGCATTATCCACACTCTAGTTGGTCTACATATACACACTGCGTTGTACGCATCCGCTTACAGTTGATCCATTTTCTGCTCAGCTTACTCGCTGTTTCTGTGTTTTTATCTCAATGTATTACCGCAGTTTGCCAATAATTTCTGTTACGTTTTGACCCCCCCCCCCATCAACTTTTACTGAATCAATCGATAATGGAACCATTGCAGTTGTCGACATCATTGATTGACAACGGAAAAGCTTATGTTGCGTTACGCTGTATTATTTCCCAATGTATCTTCAACGTGCTCAAATGCAAATTTTATCCCTTCCGCGAAAAATAGCTCTAGCAAAATACGTTTTTAGGTTTAACGATGTGGTTTAATGGTCCTTCTGCACCTTTCGAGCAATCGCGCAGCTTGAACATACAAGAGTTTGCAGCTTGCATACGGACCCACTCAAAAATTCAATTCTAACAGTTTTTGAAAACGTAACAGAACATATTACGCTTACTGTTTATTGCAACTATCGATGAACAGACCGTCTTTCTCC
Organism: Necator americanus; assembly: GCF_031761385.1. Classification (NCBI taxonomy): domain Eukaryota; kingdom Metazoa; phylum Nematoda; class Chromadorea; order Rhabditida; family Ancylostomatidae; genus Necator; species Necator americanus. The sequence continues at coordinate 11,988,638 of NC_087375.1, forward strand.
CCGGATTTCGTGACTTTTCGCTCTTGATTTCTCGACCTATCGATCATTAAATAATGCGCACTTCTACAGTATCATGTTGGCGGATCAGCTGAAACTGATTCGTTTCGGCAGTCTTCGTGCGTTGTCACCAAGTCGTTATCGTCGTGGACAGTCCGAAACTACGGCACCACCGCCGTCGGCACCTCCGACCGTGCCAGCTTTTCAGGTAGATCAGGTTTTCGTTGAGAATTTCAGGTGAAGCGGAGGATTTTGATTAAGACCGATAATATTGATTGATTAGAGGAAGCAGAAAAATGCTCTTTGATGTCATACCTAAGATTTGGGACGTTCAAGATTGTTCAACGTAGTTATTGAATTGAACAGAAATCGATTTGACTTTTTTTCGAACATTCGATTTAACAAGTACCTACATTTTGAATGATGTCAATATGTACCTTCGATCTTCGTTCTTTTTTCGTAGCGATTTAAACTTCTTGTCAACATTTCTTTTTTCGCACTGACGTCCTTTCTCGTTTTTTTTTCTTCCCTCATTTCCGTACTCTCGAGAATTTCGTTACCATATTTGCCTCGTCAATGCGCCTCCCAAAGCGGCCGTCGGGAAGCAGTGCCACGAAAATCACTTTCACTTCAGCTATTACACGTAGCTTCATTAATTTCCTTTTATTTTCTAGTACGAAAAAAATTAGTCGCTTAACCTCTCTATACATCATACTCACATTGTGGTAATTTGTCAAAAAATGCAACTATAATCGAATATTTTTCATCTAAACGATTAAAATTTACTGACTCTTCTGTAACAGATGGCTTGTAGCCATGTTAAAATTGTATCCTTTTCCTCTAATTAGTGAGAATTTTGTATTTCTAATAATAACATAGTTCCACTGAAGATATAACCTTGACAAAAACCGAAATTAACACTTCTGGGCAAGAGCTCCTTAAATTTATCTTCATCATTTTCTTATTGACAAATCCTGAGCCATTTTTTTCGGATAAAACTCAGGGAATGCACTGCTTCCGTACGATGGTGTATTTCACATGATAAGAGAACTAATGGATCTCTTTCCTCATTTTTCCCATGACTATTTTCCCATGACTGTTCGATCAGCTGACTTTGACTTCATGTCCACCTGTGTCGCTGCGAAAACTTGTGTCCGTACGTATCGAGAACTTGTCCGCAAAATCCTCTTACTGCCGCCAGGATTTTTTTTTGTGTGTAAGTCTGCGAGTCGTCCAAGTGAACTTTGTTCACACGTGTTGGCGCGGATCAAATCCTAACGGCGACGTGACGACGGACACAATGAAAAAACGCTCGTCGGCGCTAAAATTTCTGCGGATGCCGGCTGATTATTGGCCCATTGCGCTGCCCGTCCCCGCCATCTTTTTCCTCTTTCCGATCTTAGACGTCGCTATTCATTCGTTTTCCGTTCTCATTCCGACGAATTGTGTTCAAAGAAATGCCATAGACTCACATTTCAATGGCATCGAATTGTTTTTACAATGGTTCGTTTTCTGGAAAAGAAGACGGGGAATTTTTATCGACTGGTTTTTTATTTTTAAACTAGTTACTTAAGCTACACCTGCTAAATATTAGCCGCTATAGCGGAAGATATTTGTCTGGTTTGCTACTGTGTTGTGTTTCCACTTTAAATTTTTTGCTTCTATAAGAGAGGTTAGAAAATTTCTTCACCAATTGAATTTCTTAAATCCATATTTCCCCCAGAAAATGTTCACCCCCTTGAAAAACATGCTCTTTGACACTAGTGTTTCAGAAATGCTCTTTTTTCAACTTTTCTGTCATCAATCTGGGGTACATATATTTGACATTATTTGTATTTTATTATTATTATCACCATTATTATTGTTATTATTGTTATTTTATTGTTTGTGGCGTGCACCTGCATATATATTCGTGATTTTTTCTGCTGGTTCCAACTTCCATTTCGAACTACATAACCTTATTATTCATTTCTTTTTTTAGTGAAGTTTCAGTACCTTTCAGAAGAGTGGATCTAGAATTTTTTAGATTTTTAAATAAATATTTTTATGTTTATCTTTGTGCGCAGCTTCTCAAGCATTTCGCATTGCGCTCCGATCACTTTAGGATTCCATATTTTTTTTCCGTTACTTCTCTGAATTTCCGCATGTGAAATCTCAAGGAGCGGTTAAATTATTTTCATTTGTTCATCACAGAAATTTCCGTTAAGATACGAGCGCCACTCACGTACTTTCCCAAAATTTACATATTTCTTATTGAAACAGCGACAGAAGGGGGCAGTATATTTCCATGCACGGGAGTTTCTGTTGTTCTTTTCAATGAGAAACTTGTAACTTTTCCTCCTCTCTTACAGAATCAGCTTCCACCTCTTTTTTAAAATTCCTCACTGTCAGTCAAATGGTTTTTCAAGCTATTCGATTGAGGAAGAAACAATGTACATATGTGTAGCTGATTAATCAACTAAGTAATAAGCTGGTACAGTTTGTGTTGGGCCAAAACTGCCAGCCGAGTGGAAGAAGTCCAGCAGAAATGCGTTTCATTGAAATTCCAGCAAAAAGCAGTGGAGGAAGAGAAGCGCCGAATTAGTCAGCTATTCATAGATGAAATTGCTTAAATTTCAAATTCACTCTTCTCACAAATGCTGAGATGTGCTTAGAAGCATAGCACTTGCAGCGAAATAAACGAAGAGATTACTACTTACAGCTATGTAAAATATTGGTAATCTTAACAATAAACAGTTGAGAATGTTTATAAAACTAGGAATTCAGAATTTTGGCAACATCATCCCTGAGTCATCGGATATATTACAGGAGAATTTTCGGAGAATTTGAGCTCTTCCTTGTCCCGCACACTTAATATTACCTGATAAAATAAAAATACAATACTTGGAAACAATAAAAGCTTAGAAAATTCTGGTATCTCCAGGTGAACGGCTACGCCTTTGAAATTTTCCTACTTTTTCCTTCCTTTTTTGAATCCCTCTGGAAACGTGACATTTTCGGCTTAAATAATAACTTTGTTACATCTTTTCGATAACGCATATATATTTTGCTTGTGATATATTTTTTTGCAAATGTTAGATCATCTCATAAATAATGAATTTCTCTTCAACTGCACCGAAGGGGTACTTTTTTCTCTTTTCTTTTCTTTCTTCTTCTTCTCTTTTTCTTTAGAGCTGAGTTTTTGAGAGGGGCGCTGAAAGTTCCCCTTAAAAAGTGGAAGATGATTGTAAACAATGAAGGAAGTCGTTTTTCAGAATAAGAAGTTTAATTCATTTAGAAAATAAAAGAGATGTAGAATACGGTTTTACTCACGAGATAACGGAATATTATAGCTGTCCACTTTTTCCTTGAAAATTCCCGTCGGAGGGGAAAATTCCGGACACGTTCGATGCGCGAATATTCGCGTCTGACAAACATTTTGTCGAAGCCGCACGCTTTATTGTTTCCTGTAGTGTATGTATGTGTACGAGTGTGCACGCCGGAGTGAAGTCTCGGGGAAGCCAAAGTCTGACAGATGGCGACGAGCTACGCCCTTATAAAATCAGAAGCAGAAATGTCCCCTCGGGGACCGTTGCGGAGAGGAGAAGAATTGTTGCACTTTTAGGAGATTTTCAGCCAAAACCCTCCACGGATAAGAATAGAATTTCTGCCCGTAACGCAAACTTTATATTCTCCTCTTTTCTTTTTATTTGCTTCTAAATTTTGAATTCTTATCGGGACATGCTTTACTTTCATGCTTTTACAATTACCAATATTAATATATGCTTGCAAAATTAAAAAAATAAGAAATTAGAATTAAAAATTAAATAATAATAATATCAAAAATAGAGGTGTATTCACTAGAAATTGGCTGTTTAGGAGAAATAGTGGAGCTTTATTTATTTATCTTTTAATTTATATACTTATATAATAAAAAATGTGTGTGAACAACAATGAACGCCTGAAAAATCCCCTAATAAATTTGGATAAACCGAAAAAGCACAAAATCAATGAAAAAATGCTAAAGGAAAATTGAAAAATGGAACCTTAACGAGTAGACATTAAACCGACCAAATCTTTTAGGAAAAAACAAATGTACAACTATGTGAAGACTCCTGCATACTTTCACATTTTTCAGCATTTATATACTTCGTTGTTGATTTTAGGGATTTTTAATATTATATTGACACAAGAAGATTGACAAATGGAATTGATGGGCTGTCATCGTTTATTTTCTTAGCTTCGTTGTTGATTTTAGGGATTAATAATGGTAATCCCAGATCGTTTTCCCTCCTTTACGCTTAACGAATTCTTTAATTATAATGTGCTGACTATGCATCTTTCCTTAAAGGAAATTTTTTATTCATTTATTTATTTTCTCATCTTAGTTTTTCTTATCTTTTCTCCTACGTTTGTTGAGACTTTTAGTGTTTATTTGGCAGGTTTTAGAGTAAGCTGCAAAAAATAAACAATATGTAATTATATATATGTATATATATACATATTATATATAATAAACACAAATATACATAAGACAACTAGTTTATTAAAATATATATATATAATAACTACATGTTTTAATATGCACACTTTATATTTATTTATTGAACGCCATCACAATGTTACAAAGTGTCGTTGCATGCTTCGTCTCCAACACTTTGTATACTAAAAAATAAATGCATATAATAACTGGTTTATTATACTATATATATATATATATATATATAATAAACTATATGTAATAATCTTGAAGAATTTGGAAAAGTAGAAATTTTCTGAAACATTCAGTTAACAACTTAAACATAAAGATAAACGGGTCTTCCAAAAGGGTCGGACAACAAAGTGAGATGGAATAAATAATTGATAACAAATAGATAAATAAATCTGTGGTAAAGAAAAACAATCTTTGAAAACGCCCAAAATTTATTTCTTTGTGGTTTTTTGTCCACGAAATCCTGTGACATTTATCCTGAATGTCACAGCGCAACGGCAACTTTCACGTTACCATGAATGCCGGCCTAATTGGTGTTTTCATCTGGCTAATAACGAGAATCACATATCGATTCTCATATACGTTACGTAGGATTTCTGCTACTAATCCTCGTTGACTCGTGAGAGAATGGAGGGATTCCTTTCGACGACGAGCCGGAGAGGGGTCCAGAATAGCCAAATGAGCTTATTCACGACCATAGTAAAGGAAAAATTGAAATGACATATCGGGAACCTTAAAAGTAAGAAATAAAAATTAAGATTATTATTAGGAAAAGGCTGGAGTTATTAGAAAAGACTCAGAACTAGGACAAATGTGCCTAAAACTTACATCTTCAACATCTGCGAATCGCTTCTGATGTTCTCGGATTGCACTATTATCAGCTAAGCGCACGTCTAGCCAACACATCTGAAATTCCACAACAATGCACTACGACTCCTCGCTTCTTTGAGATTCATCAAAAAGTTGCAGACTCCAAGTGCTTTTGAAAAAAGAACGTCCACAAATGCACAACACTACAGTCTTTCTGTTTTGCAAAACTTGACCTACATTTTCTTTAGAGATGAACTTTAAATGATGTACAATCGATGTCCAGTTTCTTTTTTTACCTCACTTACGGCTCTACAATTGGTGTTGGTGCTAAAAATTATTTCCTCTTTATTTGCTATTAGTATGTGACAAGAAGATGTTAAGGTGACTGAAGGTGTTCACGGCGAGCACCTAATAATCGATTACGGTAGTTTCCTAGTACACTAGGATCAATAGTTTCCTAGAACAGTAGGATCAGTAGGATAGGAGTACAGTACATAGTATGTAGCTATATTAACAAAGACGGACTCTTGATTAGTTTTTTCTTTTCGCAGAAGTGAAGCCTTTTTTCGAGCTAAATGAACATGCACTAAATTCACGCTCAGAACATTTATAGAGCACTCAAATTTTTCGAACACAACAGGGTTTTTTTTTCTTTTTGTGTGTTTATCATTCCACGTCCTGTCGGCTTTAATTACTTCTTGCTTCTTTTCCCGTTTTCCCTAGCGTACTCATAACATCTTATATTCTTCATATCATTATTCATATATCATTATTCATTAACACAACAATTTGATGAAAATTACTGAAGCTCACGTATTAGATCTATTTTAGCCTTGAATTTACGAATAAATTGTTCCCGTATGTAAATATAATGACAAAAAAAATAATATTACGATGTAACAATTAATAAGTAGAGTTTGAAGACGGTTATGGTAGTTGTGCTGCTGATTATGATTAAGCTTTAATTTTTCTAGTTTATAATTTATGTTTATAAAATGGTAGCGAAAAAAAAAATCGCGAATATCCCGTTATTTGAAGAAAACTCCACAATTTTCCCCAATGGAGTTCTCCTTGTCCCCGTTCGCATGGCGCCATCTTTCACAGCTGCGTGCGTGCAGAAGTTTGATGAATCAAAAAACATGACGGGTAGTAAGTGTTCCCGCTAAACATTTTCCGAGCGCCTGCGAATGTTGTTCGCGTGCGTGTGTGTCCTAGCGTCCGTCGACGAGGGTGGTGGCCAGAAATCGATTCGCTTCTTTCGTTTTTTTTTTCTGTGTGTGGACCTATTCGTCTTCTTCCGAAGGTAATTGCTAGATCATTGCGGTCGACATTTTCTCTAGAGAGTCCCCGATCCATTTGTCCATTCCATTCCTCTCAATCGATAAACGACCACCGTTCAGGCGGTCGTTTCGTGCAAATCGTTTCGTATTCCACATCATTCGATAAATGCTACTTTACGATTATTTTGCGATTTTTGCGTTTTTAAGAAGTCAGCATACTCCTACGAGTTCATCCAGAAATCCGGCCCTATACCTTGCGTGTTGAAAAGTCTTGAGATCCATATTTTGACCACAAAATTCATTCCAAAATATTGTACGACCTACTTATTCCGAACGGGTACTGCCTTAGGACAACACAGGAACAGTTGGTAGTTGAACAGCTGTATGCATATATTCTGGTTAATGGTTTTGCCTTCTAAAGCCCTCTTTCTAAAAGTTTCTGAGCCTTCTTCGCATAAACAGTAACAGAATTCTAACAGATCCTTAATGAAAACTATCTCCTGAGAAAATTACTTTCTTATGTTCATAGGTTTTATTTAAGCTTCCGTCTTATTTTATTTCTCTTTTACTATTTTATCTCTGATACAGCACTTTCTTTTAGTTTCCCTTCTTATTTTATTTATCTCTTCTCATTTATTGCAGAAGATTTGTTCCAAACCATTAAAAACAGCGTATGCATCATTTGATTCTTCTCAAAGCATACAAACGTCGTCGCAGCTTTATAAACACAAAAGTTTTTCCTACTAACTTAAAAGCATCACCCCACAAATCTGGGGTGGTACGGGTCCCAGGTGGGTTACGCCTATACGGGGTCGTAGATTGTGGGGAAGAGGGTGATCCCGTGCATCTCTCCTTGTATCAGTGTAAACGGACGACTCCGGAATGCTCTTTCTTACAAATTCCTTCATTGCAGCCACCCTTGCCCCCGCCCGCGAATCGTTCGAATGGTTTTTCGAGGGACTGCCGTCTGGTAGAGTATACTTGGTCGCTTACCGTTGTTTTTGCTGGGCTACTGCGACAAGCGTTCAATTGAGAAAAGGGAGGAGAAATCGTGCCTTGGGCGTAGAACGCGTATTGCCGCCGAAGCGTCGCGGTCGTGTAGCTTAACATAACTTCCGCAGACTAACCTTACGATAAATATCTTATGATAGAACAAAATGGCCACAACTGAAGTTACAACTTTATGGACAAGTAATTCTTTTAAAGGCATGAGGCTATAAAATAGTGAATGAACTCAGTTTTTTCGGCAATGTTACAAATACAACGATCCAAGTTGTACTTTTATGCTGATTCATGCTTAATAGCAGTGGATGATGTCGTACTAGGGTGGGTGTACCTCAGTCGGTAAGAAGTTCCGCTGTGTCTACGCAATCGATCGATGATTCGAAACCACTTTTTTCTCAAACCTCAAATGATTCTGAATTAAAGCGAACACAATGGCGCATCCCAAGCGGATTGATCAACGCCAGACACTTTATAACTTACCGGCTGAACTTAACGGCTAACACAAGACATCGAACTTCTTGGGGTGCTCGCTTCGTCGCTTCGCTCCCCACCACTGATCAGTGGAAATTAAAGATAATGACTGAAGAAATGATTTTCTGTGAAGTTAAATTAGTATTTTTTCTAACGACGCTTTCTTTGTTATTTCTAAAAAGATTGATGAAATGATGACAAGAAATTTCATAGTTTCCTTTCTAAATGCGTCAAAACTACATTTGAAGAGTATTCAAACTCAATTTCACATCCATATCTCTTTGATATCTCAACAGTTTGGGAGCATCATTCGAAGTATGAGTTTTTTTTTCCCTCAACAATCAGCAGCGAATGACGTGCTAACATGACGTGAACATCGTCATCGCACTGATAAGATTCTACTTCAGATAAGATTCTACTTCACGCAAAATGTTAGCTGCTGTTTGAGCAGCCGTTTGCATGCGTGTTTCCAATTTCTGAGGAAAGGATGTTGCTAGTCTGAGGCAAACGTGCAGGGCAGTGGACATATAATGGGGTACATAGAGGTGGAATGTACCATCTGCCTTAATGGCCTCATCCCACGAATCTGGGGTGGTGCGGATTTTAGGTGGAGAGTTCCTATGCGGGGTCACATATTATGGAGAGGAGTGTGATTCCGTCCATTTCTTCCTGATTGCCGTAAAAAAACGGCCCGGGAGATACGGCTTCGAGCGTCCCGGCGCACTATTTTCTACAAGGAGTTCGATTGGGGCGCGCCAGCCTTGTACACGCGCCGCATCTTCCGGATTGTTTTTTACACCAATTAGGAAGAAATGGACGGAATCACTCTCTCTCTCTCTATAATCTACAATCTCGTATATGGATACTCCACCTGAAATCCATACCACCTCAGATTCGTGGGGTGATGCCTATAACAGTTCTCACAGCTGTGAACTTCACCACGTCACAATTTCCTCTTGAAGAATTCACTCGCTATTATTGCGCGTGCTGCTGCTCCGCCTATCCGACGTTGTGAGACCCACCTCACCCTATTTCGTTGGTTTCCAGCGCCAATGCAATGAGAGCCGTCTCACCCCCTTCACCGCTTTTTGCCTCACCACCTTACTTTCTAGTTCCCAAACATCCACATGACACCGTGAAATACGTTCCGCTGCTTTCTGGAGTAAACATGTCTACCTGCCGCACAGGCGCACCGTGCCACCCAATTCTACTCCTTCGTGAAGCGGGCCAGAAAGCAGAAAGATGGAGTGGGACTCACCTCACAACATCCTTCTGCTTTTTGGCACTGACGCATCTATCTGGCACTAAAGAATCGGTCCCTCCCCATTTTACTACTTTCTGGCGTGGGCCAACAATCTTACGCACAATCGTTCACCCCTTCTTGCTGCCGTCTGGCGCTCGAGCACCGCTTTAACATCGTGAAAATCGCCTCGCGCCTTCTGACGCCAGCGCTCTCAATTGACGTTGTGGGACCCGTCCTACCCCGGTCTCACAATTTCATGAAAGAAACGTATGAAGTTGAGCAGAAAGTATGTTGTACCTCCAGTCAACACAGTTTTTCTCACAACTACATGAAAAAATTACCACTGACCGCTTTGCAATTCGTTAACGTAAGTAGTCACGGAACGAAGTAGTAAACTTAAAATACGTAGAAAAAATTGTCAAAGAAGTGAAAGAACTCTTTGTGCAAATGCTGAGAAAGACGGAAACAGTCAAAAGAGAAGGATCTAATCTAAGTTTAAGATTAAACTATAACAAACTTTTACTTTCGATGTTTTCTGTCGTACTTAAGTTATCTTTTTGAACATAATCACATATTTTTCTGTAACAAAACTTAGAAATGTAACTGTTCTTCTTACATAGGTTACATTTCTAAAAATTGCGCAAAAAAAAAGAAATTTGTCTTAAAGGATAATGGCTAGAAAAAAAATGATAAGTCACAATTTCTTAGCTCTTTGAATTCTGAAAGAAAAGGTACTCCAGTAATCGGGAACCTCAGAAGAAAATGTTTGAAAAAGAAAAAAAAAGAGTTTGTGATTTGTGAATCGTTCGAAGAAGAAGTTTCAATCTTCTTCGAACGATTCACAAATCAAAACTCTTTTTTTTTCTTTTTTCAAATATTTTCAATCTATCTGTATAATTGAAAGACTAATCAGTTCAACTGCTTTGTAGAATTGGAGGTGAGTATACTCATGAAGTATTGTATCCTCTTCGCAACATGTAACGAAAAGTAACCTGCCCTATCGAGAGTTTCAGATGTCTTATCTCTTTCCAAATCCTCTAACGGTGGTTCAGTGGTAGAATGCTCGCCTGTCAGGCGCGTGGTCTCCGCCGATGGGACATGTTTCAGCTTTGTGGAGTATTCTTTGTTTGACATACAGACAAACACAAACACATGGACTAAGCGCGTTATTGTATATCATGATCCAATCGTACTAACAGGGCTATTTAGCTTTGACGATTGATACAAGGGAACCTCGAGCTTACACTCTTTGTCTCAGCTTCAATGTTTTCCTTCACAGCATATGTTTTCGTTCCACATTTGAATGCTCCCCTATCGATTCATAGCGGACAAACACAACATTCTAGCTTTATAATGAACAGACGATCGCAACGTGTCAAACCTTCACTCAGTCAAAAGTTCATGTAGCCTGACATTTTAAATTTAAAAAAAAAAAATCTTTCCCCATTGAACAGCCTCTCTTTTCTGATCTCTTGCTATCAATATTCTCACCTGCTTCCATCTATCGCTTAAGAAAATCTCTGCTGAATTCTCTTATCTGAGCTCAGATAAGTGGAATGGGAAATTCTCCAGGTTTTGAATATTTAGTAATAGAAACATGCACACAATATTTTGTCGTGATTCATTTCTTTGGGTATACCATAAAAACAAAGATGAACCTTAAAATGTAGCGTTTTTGATGTTCTTTTTTCGCTACGACATTTCAAGCATCGAGCGATCTCCAACCTTTTCATTCTCATCTGCGGATGCTCTCTGCTCTAAAAACGGATGTGGTAATCAAATAACGTGAGCTTCAGCGAGTCGACTTTATTGGACTGCGTATCTAATCCATGTTGTGGAATACTTTAACAGAACGTTATCGCTAGAAACTGTTTGAGGGTGTTACCAGTTACTCGGCTAAGTTCATTTTTTTAGGCTTTACTTACTGGATAGTCAGCGGTTTACTTTCCCAACTCACACATTTGAAAAGGAGAACCTTTCTATGTGTTCAAATCTTTCAGTACCTCAACTCATTGTCACAGGAGTTGAATTCAGAAAACATCGTGCGGCCAAATAATCCTTGATATACGAGAAATAATGAATGAGGTTACATGGTACAGCAATGTAGCAACTTAAAGAAAAAAATAAATTATTTGGCTAATTCTGCAAAGTTTTTTTTTCCTTCCAGGTTCACGTTTTCAGAAAAAAAAAATCAAAAGTACGGCTTTAGGAATAAAAAATAAAAGGATAATAGTAGCAGTAAAACGCTAAAATCTCTAAAAACTTTCAAATTACCCGAAAAAAGACAAGAATTTCGATCCATTCTCCAATCTTTGTTCCCTATCCGAGAGCCATCATGATTTCATGTTAGAAGTTAAGTGTGAATCATTTTCCGATGAGGAATTGCATGCACAATTTAAAGTATCAGAGGAATGCGTCAATTTCTAATCATCCGTCAATGAATTCCAAACGAATTTTAAAAAGGAAGGAAACTGGAACCGTCGAAACACGTAAT